>NC_133502.1:41864250-42472000 GCF_049354715.1 Callithrix jacchus
GCCTCTGAGTTTACCTAGCAATCAGCTATTCTCATCTCAGCTTTCTCATTCTAAGCTTCATTTGTATACTCACCTAACACTTTTCTATAGATCGTTTGCCTCTTTAACACTGAGGTTAAGGGCCTAGACAAGGAGAGAAAGATAAGAGCCTGCCAGAGGAAAAAATCTACAGAAATTAGTTTTTGTACTTACAAAAAGGAATAAAGTAGATATTAGTGTATCTCTCTCTTTTTTTTTTTAAGACAGAGTCTCAGTCTGTTGCCAGGCTGAAGTGCAGTGACGCAATCTCAGCTCACCGCAACCTCCGCCTCCCGGGTTCAAGCAATTCTCCTGCCTCAGCCTCCTGCTTAGCTGGGACTACAGGCATGTGCCACCATGCCCAGCTAATTTTTGTATTTTTAGTAGAGACAGGGTTTTACCACAGGATGGTCTTGATCTCCTCACCTCGTGATCCACCTGTCTCAGCCTCCCAGAGTGCTGGGATTATAGGTGTAATCCCATGCCTCGCCATTAGTGTATCTCTTTAAGGAGTTCGAAATGCTTTGTTCTTTGTGGTAAAAGTCTTTGCTAATCCTTGATTATACTTTTAAAAGAAAAAGGTCACAGTGGCTCAAGCCTGTAATCCCAGCACTTTGGGAGGCCGAGGAGGGTGGATCACGAGAGATCGAGACCATCCTGGTCAACATGGTGAAACCCCGCCTCTACTAAAAATACAAAAAATTAGCTGCGCATGGTGGCGCGTGCCTGTAATCCCAGCTACTCAGGAGGCTGAGGCAGGAGAATTGCCTGAACCCAGGGGGCGGAGGTTCCGGTGAGCCGAGATCGCGCCATTGCACTCCAGCCTGGGTAACAAGAGCGAAACTCCGTCTCAAAAAAAAAAAAAAAAAAAAGGTCAAAAGAAGAGCAACAGGCTAAAATTTCATAGTTCGGCTAATAAATAAAGCACTCAACTAAAGTAGAGGATGCTGACTTCTTGAATGTTTTACTTAGAAAATCCAAAACTGTTATAAAGCAGCTGCTCCATTTGTCATGAGTATTAACAGCGAATGGGAGGCAGAGCTGGGATATCAAGGCCTACCCATGTGAGCTGGGTTTCCTGCTCACAGGGCCAGTGTGGGGTTATAAAGGAAGGGGAAAACTTATTTCTTATCTTATTAATATTCAACTCACAGTACAAATTCCACAGTACAACCTCTCAAAGACCCCACTACACACAGGGAGATAAACAGAGTAATGCAAAGCTCTATGAATGATTTCCGACGCATACAGTAACGGGGAATCATTTTCATATGGTAAGCTTACGTGTGTCAAGGAAATGAGATGTAAAGACAGCAGAATAAATATTAACAATAGCAAATAGGACTAGAGGTAGTATTTTCAGAATCACAGTCCAATACTCCCTCCCTGGCTCTACTGTGCCTGCTATTGAAGTTGAAGACATACAAGGAGCACTTGAGAACTGTGCTCAAGAAAAGTCTTCTCCTCCTCACCTCCACCCCCAGTCCTCACCTTCTCTGTCTCTGTAATAGAAGGAGTTTGTTTCACCTGTTCACAGGGCTCTCCAAAGACTTGCCCATACTCCTTACCAACTTCAGTTAAAAATGCCATATAAGGGTAAAGTGTTATTGTATTTTCAGATTTGTATGACTTGGATGCTTTCACTTTAGAATTTAAAAAAATAAATAAACTAGACAATCCAAAGTGTATATTTGCATGCTAACTTCCACAGGAGGAACGGCTATGTAAAATTGAGGAAAAACTATCCTGAAAACTAATTCAAGCATTTGTCTGTTTTAGTGAGTGATCTCCATTTAATTAAAGAATTGTGATTGTAGAATGGGATGATGCAAACTCAAAATACATAAAAATGGTAGAAACGCTTACTCATCAATGATGATTCAGAATCAGTGTGTAGGCTGGGCAACATGGCTCACACCTGTAATCCTAACACTTTGAGAGGCCAAGGTGGGAGGACTGCTTAAGCTTAAGAGTTCAAGACTGGCCTGAGCAACATAGTGAGCTCCTGTCTCTCTTAAAAAAAAAAAAAAAAAATCGATGTGCTATTTTATTTAGATGTTCTTGCTCAATGAGGATTATGATGTATTTTGCATGTGGTTGCCAGTTTTCATCATAAATAAAAACTCTACAACCTTGAAACCTGCATGGAAATACTTTAATCTCTGAAAAGTCGGTAAGCACTTTGGCATTTTATAATCCCTCAATGTCCTTAGAATAAATTATAATCATTATCTGGATTCACAGGTTTGAAAGATATCAAATAAATGAATGTAATTTCAATTACTACTGACGTAATGGTATGTCCTGAAATGTTTGTTTTGTTTTGCTTCATTTAAAAAATCCCTAATATTACCTTATTTCTCATTTGTTTTTAGTAAAAGAAGACTGCAGAAAAATCAGAATAAAATTATATAGGTGGTTTTGGCTATTGGGATCTTGATTAACAGATGAAAGTTCCAGATTCTGTAGTGGAAAGGACAGGAAGTGGGGACTCTAGGCCTCTGTATGCCAGTACCCAGCCATGGGACCCTGAGTGACTCCCTTCAATTACCTGAGTGTTGGATTCCCCGAGTGTCAGATTCCCCATCAATTAAAGAAAAGGATAACAAAAGTAACCTCCTAACAAATTTCACTTTCTATGGTTTTTATGATACTTAGGGTATAGGAAAACAATCATTTGTAAAAGTTTTTTTTTAATGGAATTTGGTGGGGAGATGGACTCCTTAAGACGGAGAGAATGAATCCAAGATGGAAAATACCCTTCAGGAAATTATTCAGGAAAATTTTCCTAAACTAGCAAAGCAGGACAATATTCAACCCCAGGTAATACAGAGAACACCACAAAGATATTCCTCAAGAAGAGCAACCCCAAAACACATAATCATTAGATTCACTAGGGCTGAAATGAAGGAGAAAATACTAAGGGCAGCCAGAGAGAAAGGTCAGGTTACCCACAAAGGCAAGCCAATCAGACTTACAGCAGATCTCTCAGCAGAAACTCTACAAGCCAGAAGAGAGTGGGGGCCAATATTCAACATCCTCAAAGAACAGAACCTTCAGCCCAGAATTTCATATCCAGCCAAACTAAGCTTCACAACTAAAGGAAAAATAAAATCTTTTATGAACAAGCAAGAACTCAGAGAATTTATTACCACCAGGCCTGCTTTACAAGAGCTTCTGAAAGAAGTATTACACACAGAAAGAAACAACCAGTATCAGCTCTTCTAAAAATATACCAAAAAGTAAAGAGCATCAACATAAAGAAGAATTTACACCAACGAATGGATAAAACAGCCAGTTAACATCAAAGGGCAGTAACCCTAAATTTAAATCGACTAAATCCCCCAATCAAAAGACACAGCCAAAACCCAAAGAAATGTTACATCCAGACCTGTTTCACAGGCAAGGATACACAAAGACTCAAAACAAAGGGATGGAGAAGGATTTACCAACCAAATGGAGAGCAAAAATAAATAAATAAATAAAAAGCAGGAGTTGCAATTCTCGTATCAGATAAAATAGATTTTAAAGCAACAAAGATATAGTGGTAAAAGGATCAATGCAACAACAAGAGCTAACGATCCTAACACCCAGATACATAGAGACTTAGACACAATGAGACAGAAAATTAATAAGGATATCAAGGACTCGAACTCAGATCCGGAACAAGTAAACTTAATAAATATTTATAGAGCTCTCCACTTCAAATACACAAAATAAACATTCTAGTCAATACCGCATCACACGTACTCATAGGTTTAAATGAAACATTCATTGGCCATTACTAATACCCATTTTTTTTTAAGAATAAAGCAATATTTCCACTCACTCTCCCTCTTTCTCTTCTTCTTTCTTCCTTTCCTTTACTCATTTTTTTCTTCTTTCCTTCACTCAAAAAAAAAGAAATCAACTTGTAAACCTCTAGATCCAGGTCGGCAATGTCTCTCTCATTGCTTGAATTCCTTCCTTCCCTTCCCTCCCTCCCTCCCTCACTCCCTCCCCACTTCCTCCCTTCCTTCATCCCTCCCTTCCTCAAAAAAAAAAAAAAAAAAAAAAAGATCAGGAGCCTGGATTCTAGTTATCAATGCCACTAACCAGCTGAAGGACTGAGCCAGTTAAACCCTTTCTGATACAGGAAGAAATATTAAATTAAATTAAGGTTTCAAAAGCAAGCAATTTCATGCATGCCACCTATTACCCTTTCTGGATCTCAACTTTCTCATCTAAAATGTTAAAGTGCTTGACTGGACAACCTTTAGAATCTTTTAGCTCTAAATAGTGTTTCTGTATCATGTTACAAAAGCGGCCATTTTTATTTTCTAGATTTGCTCTATCACTAGGGTAGTCAAGTAGCCATTTTCTACACCAATCATTGTAAAGACTGATAAACTAGCAGTAGATAGCTTTTGATCTATTTATCCATGACTTGTCAAAATAATATCATTCAGGTGTTTATTGCGAGGGAACCAAATCTTGCTGATGAGCCATTTCATTCATTTCTTTGTCCAATAAATATTCATTGAGTTTCTCTACCTTCTTAAAAGGCCTTCACTGAAACACATGCCACTTTAAATAACAAAAGCGCTTACCTTCTTTGTGCTTCTTTAACTATAAAATTGTGGCTGTGGATATTTACCTCCACTACAGAAGGGCTTTGATGACTCATGACGTTTGTAAGGTGCACTGAGGTCCTTGATGGAAGGCGATCCATCTGTTGCACAGTGTAATTAACATTATGAGTTTACCAAAAGAAACATAAGAGTCATTGTTAAAGAGCATCATGGGGGCTGGCTTGGCTTTTAGTCATAAGACACTTCTGATGTAGAGGAAGGTAATAATTTATAATAGCTACTAAAAGCAACTTGGATATGAAAAGAGTTAGTTGTTTTTAAACTCAACACAGCCTTTTTATTAATTAAAGGAGTAGCCATGGTAATGTCTTCAACACGTTTTATTTTTGAACTAATAAGAAAAACAATTAAGTGTCAAGCTTTAGAGCTTCTATGAAAGCTGAAGAAGGTAATATTCATATGAATTAGTCATGCTCTTCTTTAGAGAGTTTAGTTACTGCAGAGCTGGAAAATTCCTCGTCCTTTGGTCAAAAAGTAGAGAGATGTCTCCTCTACCATCTTTTATATGTGCTTTACTTCTACGACACATGGCAGCAATATCAGGGAGGAGTACCTAATCCAGGGATCTGAGCCTGACTGCTTGAGAAAGCCAAGTGAAAGATTTTTCTATTTCAGGCATCCTCTCTGAGTGGCAAGGAAAGCTCTCGGCAAATTTCAGGGATCCAGAAATAGTTGCTTCTGATGGGACAAATAATGGTGTTAGTATTGCACACATCTAGGTGTTTAGTAAAGATGTTAATGATGATGATGCCAAAAATTGTGTCACTTATGAATTATCCTCAGCCATGATTATTCCATGTTTTGCCCTCACCTCATAAAAAGCCACTGTGATGGAATTACATACATCTATGTAAGACCCCAACTGAGCCTAGATTATTGGTTCATATAGACCAGGAAGCTGTTTTTGGTGACGTGTGGACTCTGTTTCTAGCTCATTTTCTCCCTGTTTTTTTCCCTCTTTTCTCTACATTTTTTCCTTTTTGCTCTTTTTTCTTTCTTCTTCATTTTTCAATTTATTTTTCTTTTCTCTTTCTTTTATTTCTTTCATTTTCTTTTCTTTATTTTTGTTTTTCTCATATTTATTTTTATTTTCGCACTTTATTCGTTTTTCTTTTCCCCACTTCATCTATTTTCTTTGGAATTTTTCTCACTTTATTCTTTTTTCCCATTTAATTTTTTTAGTTAGGATTTCTAATGCAGTTAGTACAGTTAGTATTGTTGGCGTATTGTTAGCATAGTTATTATTAGCATACTAATAATACTTAGTAGTATTAGCTACTAAGGACGCAGGTGGTTACAAAATCATCTATAAAATGAATGGCTTCCCTGGCCTCTATCTACAGAAAGAGGTAGAAATCATGAACTTCATTAAACTTGTCCAGGTGATTGGAAGGTGAACATCCTCTATTTGGTGATGGAATATGCCTAGAAGGAGTGCTTTTCCACCAAATATGCCATCACAGCCACGTCAAGGATGACAAGAAGGCCCAGTGGCAGACACTGTCCACCCTGCAGTACGGCTACAGAAAGAAAATCATTCAATGGATCCTGAAGCCACAGAACATCTTACTGCATGACGAACGTAACTTAAATATAGTCAACTTTGGTTTCAGCACCACGTTTGCAAAAGGAGAAATGCTGAGAGCCTTTTATGGGACTTACTCTTATGTTGCCCCAGAACTCTTCCTGGGCCGTGGGTACCAAGCCCCTGACACTTCATTTCTCTCTTTAAGGCAGGTCTTTTGGGTTGGCAAGAAGCAAATTTTTAAATTTTTTTTTTTAGACAGAGTCTTGTTCTGTCATCCAGGCTGGAGTGCAATGATGTAATCTCTGCCTATCAAAACCTCCACCTCCTGGGTTCAAGCAATTATCCTGCCTCAGCCTCCCAAGTAGCTGGGATTACAGGTGCCCACTACCACTCCTGGCTAATGTTTTTGTATTCTTAGTAGAGATGGGGTTTCACCACGTTAGCCAGTATGATCTCGATCTCCAGACCTTGTCATCTGCCCTGCTTGGCCTCCCAAAGTGCTGGGATTACAGGTGTGAGCCACGGTGTCCAGCCTATGAAGCAAAATATTTTTAACATAAAGTTGACAAATCTCTTAGTGGCCCAGTGGCAGCCCTGGCTAAGTTTATAGCAAAATAGCACAATGCTAGAAACATAATAATAACTAAAGGAATATGACTTAAATCCCACATAGAGACCTCCATGGTAGTTTGCACACCTCTATAATTTTTTATAAATTAAATCACTGAAAGATTCAAGGGAGGGAGAGATAAATAGGTGGAGCACAGTAAATTTTAGGACAGTTTTTATCATGTATAATGGTGGATTACATGGCATTGTGCAATTGTCAAAACCCATAAAATTAGACAACACAGAGAGAAAACTAGTGTCAACTATGAACTTTAAGAAGATATCACTATTGTTTCATCAACCGTAAAAATGTACCACCCTAAAACAAAATGTTAATAATAGGGGTAAGTGTGGGGTTGTGGATAGAGGACGTACTAGAAACTCTCTTTCTGCTTAATTTTTCTAGTAACCTAAAACTGCTCTTAAAAATAAAAGTATACTTTTTAAAATTTCAATCATATTTGAACAAAAGCAAAGAGATTATATTTTTTGAAAATACTAATGATATTCCCTTATTGCAGAAGTAGTATATAAAATTCTAGCCTGATCTTTTCCTTGAGCCTATGTGTACGAGTGATATGCTCAAAAAGAGTAATATCACAGAGTTCTTAATCTATCTTGAACCAAAAAATGAAGTATGAAGTATCAGTTTTTAAAATAAAGATCAGTGCTGATCACCATGAAACTTATATCTCTATTTCTTAGCCCAGAACAAAAGATTAAATATTTTATATCCTGTAAGACTTCTATATTTTTAGCCCATCTACATATAACTTACAGGTAATGGGAGGGGCAGCTGGATCATGCAGACAACTGAAGTCTGAGTCCTTCTGGATCTTTTTGTACTTCCTTTTCTGGGAATCTCATAAGCCAAGATTTAAATGTCATGGGAAAGTGGAAGTAATACACTGTTCTTTAAGGTAAGTCATCCAGAACCAAATGGTTATGGTATAGCAACATTTCATATGTATGCAATGTCTTTGTGTCCTGAATCATCTTAAGAACAAGTAGTTCAATTAACTATAAAAGATGATGTCAGTTACAACAAACCATTGTGTGAAGAGTTTGAGAATCACCCGGGTCCAACTTACAAATTCTATGATGACTAAATACATATTTAAAGAGACACTGTCATGTCCCTTCTCTAGATATTGTCTTTTGAGGTTGTAGGATGACATTGTAGTAATCAGTCAGTGTATTCTGATGCGGTCAATCCAGGGAAAAGGAAGAAATAGATCAAATCTAACTTGGGAATACCTCCAGGAATAACTTATTTTCTTTATTCTCAGAAACAGCTTCTAGATTCCCCCATTGCTTAGGAACTTTTCCTTTTTGACTGTAAAACATTTGCTACTCCTAGTCCTGTCTCATGTTGATTGCTTGAAGGGCAGGACCTCACCCATGATGGCCTATGTGGGCTACCCTTCTCATTAACATTCTTGCTATTCCACCCATACCACCCATTGATGCGCTCATTTTTAATTCATTTACTCACATATACAAACAACATGCATATGCTGAGCCCCTACTACAAACTAGACACCAGGCTAGGCCCTGGGATATCGCCCAGACTTCTCCAACCCTGTGTGCCACATGTGGCCCAGGACAGCTTTGAATGTGGCCCCACACAAATTCTTAAACTTTCTTAAGATTTCACGAGATTTTTTTTTTTTGCAATTTTTTTTTTTTTTAGCTCATCGGCTATAGTTAGTGTTGGTGTATTTTATGTGTGGCTCAAGACAATTCTTCTTCTTCCAGTGTGGCCAAGGGAAGAAAAAAGATTGGATACCCTGTTGTAAGCAATAAACCATGTGGTTCCTCTACTCATGAAGTTTACAGGCTATCTAGAAAGACAAACATTAAACACACATCACACAAATGAGTTTTTAATTAAAATTTTCATAAGTGTTACAAAGGCAAACACAGAGTTCTGAGGACCTGTAAGATGGAGGAAACTAACCTGAAAATGTCTGAATGGGAGTTGGCCAAGAGATGTTTAAGGCTCTGATGTTTTTTATTTAGTCTAGCCTATGATCAACATGCTGAAACCTGCCAGTCTTCCATCTCACCTCTTAAGGACAAAGCTCCCTATTCTTTTCAAAGATGCAATGAGCTAATCTAATAAATTCACTGTAGTATTGATATGCTGTGGAATAAAACCTCCTGGGATGCCTTCAGAAGACCCTCTTCTCTGAACAGCCCAATATGTTTATGTCAAGGGAGACATTAAGCTCCTCTGGTATACATAAATCAGTATTTTGGTGTTTTTTTTTTTTTTTTCCGAGACAGGGTCTCACTTTGTTGCCCAGGCTGGAATGCAGTGGCATGATCATGGATCACTGGAATCTTGACCTCCTGGGCTCAAGTTATGCTCCTACTTCAGCCTCTTTTGTAGCTGGGACTACAGGTGTAGGCCACAATGCCCAGCTAATTTATTTTTTGTAGAACCAACGTTTCCCTATGTTGCTCAGTGTAGTTGAACTCCTGGATCAATGGATCCTCCCATCCCAGCCTCCCAAAGTGCTGAGATTATAGGTGTGAGCCACCATGCCCAGCCTCATAGATCACTATTTCTAACTAGGGACATGTGAGATCAGTTACGATGGAAAAGCTGATAGATGGGCTAATTTGGACCGAGTGTTTCACACTGCAATCTGCTGCCTCCTTTATCTTTCCCAGGGTGAGACCTGGCAGTGATCCTCAGGCAGCCGTCCTTGGACCTTCTAGGTCTCACATCTTGCCCATAACCAGAAGAAAGTCCTTGAAAAAACTCAGGGACCCACCTTAGTGGTAATGACCTTAGATCACCGTTGTAAACCATTATAGAAGATCCTCACAGCTATCCCTTGGCCTTCAGCTAACCTAATAACATAGTCTTTATAGGAGCCGTAAAAGCCTGAGAGATCCCAGTAAGATACTGATCAGCCCGTGCAGGCACAACTGGGAGGTAGCAGCAGTTTAACTCCAATGTCTTCCTAGGAGTCTCTCCATTCTCTCCATTAACAGCAATAGCCCACTTTGTGTTACCTATTCGATGCCCAGAAGTCTGCATCGTTAAGTCCCATTAGTCAAAACAACGTCCATACCTCCTAACCAAAATGTATCTATCCTCTGTACCATTCTCTCAAAAACCTACTATCTCTACAGTATCATGAGTTGTCATATCAGTGAACAGGTCAGCCAATGTAAACACACAGAATCACTGGGTTAGTTGTATCTCAATGTTCTTACCCAAAATTTCCTTATATTTTCATTTTTCTAAAATACAAAATTTTAGCTGGGCATGGTGGTGCGTGCCTGTAATCCCAGCTACTCAGGAGGCTAAGGCAGGAGAATTGCCTGACCCCAGGAGGTGGAGGCTGTGGTGAGCCAAGATCACGCCATTGCACTCCAGCCTGGCTAACAAAAGCGAAACTCCATCTCAAAAAAAAAAAAAAAAAAAAAGGCATCAGACTACATAAACTTTGAGTTATTTTAAAGCTCCTATAATTGGAACTTTATGTATTGTTTATATATTAACAAATTGTAAAGGTTTAATGGAAGCTTGTTATTTCCACTGATGTATTTCTCATTTCAGGGATTATAATGTTCATCGATTGACAACTGTTCCTAACCCTGGGTTAGCTAGCAGAGTATTTTATTATCTGCCTTTCTCCAACCACTACTTCACCAGAACCTTCCCCCATCACTGGAACCCTTCACTGCTTCTATAATTCCTCAAATGGATCCTGTCCCCCCAGGCCTCAGAAGTGTGCAGATTCTGTCATGTCTGCCTGGAAGAAGGTTCAGGCATACCTTCTCTGCCTTTCAGCCCTTTAATTAGAAAATATTTCAAACACAAACACTACAGAGAATAATATAGGCATGCATTGACCCACAACCTTTCAACACATATTAATATTTCAGCGTTTTTCACTAATCTCTTTTAAAGAAGCGCCACAGATCCAGTTGAATATGCTAACTTTATCTTCTTACCTAGAAGCAAACACTGTTCTGCAGTGTGTGTTTTTTTGCTTTTGTCTTGTATGTATTTACCCATAAATATTATTTAGAATTGTTTTGCGGGACTTCATAAACTTGTATACATTCAATACTGTATGTATTGATTTTTTATTTGCTTTTTTGGTCAACATAATATTTTCTGGCATCATCTCTGTTGATAACATGAAGAGCCAGTTCCTTCACTTGAACTCTTATTTCCGTTGTGTGAATATACCATAATTTGATGAGTCATTCACTCACTGCATGTACATTTAGGCTAGTTCACATTTTGTGCTTTTACAGACAGCACCACAGAACACATCCTTGTAAACAGTCCCTTGGGCATGTGTGAGGGAGCTTTTCTCCAGGGCATATGCCTAAGTATAGAGTTGCTGGGCCACAGGTTATACATATCTGCACATTTGCTTGATATTTGCAAGTCATGCAATCAACAAAACGGTTCCTTAAAATGTGTAAGAAAAATAAATGATCCAATAAAAAATGGACAAAGGATATAAACAGGCAACTAAAAAAAGAGAACCCTCAGTTTGCTGTTAAATATTAGAAATATGTTCAACTCAGTAGTAATCAGGGAAATTCAAATTAAAACAAAAAAAAAAACAAAGTGGGCCACTATTTCATATAAAGGTGGCAGATACATATTAAGGTGGCAAATCAAGGTGGCAGAAATTTAAAAGGCTGAGGAAAGAGGACGCTGGGCTGGGAATCACAAGAGTTATCCTACGAGATGATAATGAGTGACTTAATCTCCCTGGGCCTTAGTTATTTCATCTTTAAAATAAATATAATCCCTAAGGATCCCGCAAACCCTCATGTTACCTTGACCTTCTCTCCCTGCTTGATTAAATATGATTCTAACAGCACCGGATTTGGGGCTATGCAATGGAAAAGGCACATTATCTGTCCCATTAAGCAAGGAGGGCTTGCTAGTATTGATGAACCCTGTTTTGATGCATCTATTTGTTCTTTTTTTTACCCCGAACTATTTACTTTTCTTTTTATTTATTTAATTTTCTGAGACAGAGTCTCGCTCTGTCTCCAGGCTAGAGTGCAGTGGCATGATCTCGGCTCACTGCAACCTCTGCCTCCCCGGTTCAAGTGATTCTCCTGCCTCAGCCTCCTAAGTAGCTTGGGACTACAAGTACGTGCCAGCACGCCCAGCTAATTTTTGTACTTTTATTAGAGACGGGGTTTCATCGTGTTGGCCAGGATGGTCTCGATCTCTTGATCTTGTGATACGCTTGCCTTGGCCTCCCAAAGTGCCGGGATTACAGGTATGAGCCACTGTGCCCAGCCACTATTGATTAACTGCCTACTACATACTAGACATTTGCCAAGTCACTGACCTTACAAAACTTATGGGAGAGTTAAAAAATAGAAACTCTTAAAGAGACAATCGAATCCACAGGTAAGTGTTAAGTGCAGGAGTGTAGAGGGGCAATAGGAGGTACTATAACCCAGAGTTGAGACACTGAAGAAGGATTCCTAAAAATAGCCATGTCTAAAGGAGACTTGAAGGTTGAGTGGCATCATCCAGGTATAAGGAAGATCAAATATAACCAGTCAAAAGGCTACAAACAGCATACGGAGAGGTACAGAAGTTAAACAGTATTTGAAAGAATGGAAAGTCAGTATCTGAAGGCTAGCATTCAAGAAGTGAAGAGTAAAGAGATAAGGTGAGATGGGTATAAGAATACGCAGGCTCTGTAAAGGGGCTTAGATTTTATCCGAAGAGAAAGGAGAGCTATTGATGGCTTTAAAGAGAAGGGCAAGTTTGACTTATAGTCTGGAAATGTCTAGCTCGAAGGCCAAGAAGAAGTCCAAATAATAACCCAGGCGGAAGGTGGTACAGAGTTATACACTGTGAGTGCCAAACGGGATGGGGTGAAATGGGCAAATCTAAGAAATTTTGGAGACATAGAATCAGTAGAACCTGGTTTGATTAGATGTATGAGGTCAGTAAAGAGAAAGAATCAGAATGTCTCTTGGGTTTGTGGCTTAAACAAACGTGGTAAATATGGTGCTATTCGTGGGGATCCAGGTCACAGGTCACAGAACAGAAGCGCTTGTGTACCCGATGACAGTGTTGGACAGGTTGAGTTTGAGATATCTGGGGGACAGCTGAGTGCAGATACCTAGTTATTAGTTGAGTAAAGGACTCTAAAATCCTAAAGAATAGTGTTGCCTCAAGATTAAAGAATCATTACTTTAGAGCTGGCAATTGAAAGTCTACTAGTAAATAATGTTATCTGGCTGGCACTTCTAGAACAAGTAGAAAGAGCGAAGGAGACTAGGAAGAAGTTGTCAGAGGGGCAGGATTAAAAAAAGGGTGCAGTTTTACACACACTCACACACACTCATAGATAAAGTAAGCAACAGGGTCAACAGCTGCTGAGAGCCACCAGATTTTTCTATCTCTAAATACAGTTATCTATCCTAAAAGGTATGTCTCAGCAATAATGACTTTTCAAGGAAGTCCCATAATGGTTGGTGGACCTACCCTATCCCAGAATTGGCTTTAAGGGATCAGTTTATGGCTACACTGGGATTGGAGCAGCCTGTAGAACTTGACCCCATTTCTCCAGTCCGCTAGGAGGACTGTCACTTCTGACTTCGCCATGCTTCTCAGTCACACCTGTTTGGTTTTAGTGCAAGAGGCCACCCCCAATTAACTTGCTCTGCAGTGCCAAACAAGAGCTAGCAGATGATGCCATAGTGAGAGGTATAGAAAGTATCCTGTCAACATCTGTGAAGACTTCTGAGATGCAGAAGGTAATGGCACATTTAGAAATTTAGCCAAAATGATAGAGACAACTCCCGCCAATTTTAGAAGAAAGAAAGAAGTCAACTGGAAAAGGTGCTATGACCTAATTCAGGATGTACCAAGAACCGCTGCCTCTAGAAGGGCACTTTCACCAAAGACAATGCCAGCAGTGCCAGCTTTGAACTCCTCCAAAGAAAAGAGGGGCTAAGAAAGTGTTCCTCTGCTTCCTCAACCCCTTCCAAATCACCATGCATTCTCAAACTAGTACCATTTATTCTCTGCAAGTCCCAACAGCTGCTCACTAACCTAGCAGACTTATCAGCGTTTGAATAAAGGCCTTGA
This sequence comes from Callithrix jacchus, assembly GCF_049354715.1. Lineage (NCBI taxonomy): Eukaryota > Metazoa > Chordata > Mammalia > Primates > Cebidae > Callithrix > Callithrix jacchus. The sequence continues at coordinate 41,878,145 of NC_133502.1, forward strand.
CAGTGCTACTTTAGTTTAAAAAAAAGAAAGAAAGAAATCTGATTTTCATTCGTTCCTCCTACTTCATTGGTTCCTTCCTTCCTACTACAGATTGCACAAATTACAAAGGTGGTCACATGTAATGTCTTCCCATAATTCTGCCTTAGCGAAGTCAATAGAATGGTGGCATCCACGAAGCAAGAAATAGATGATGGGGCGATGAAGAATGTATGGTCTTGGGAAAAGGAAATACAGTCCTTGATCTCTTGTAAATATGTCCAAGGTAATAAACGCGGGAGAGGGGAGAAATGTGCAATGACAATGTACATCAAAACATTGTCACTCGGAGTGGACAGTTTAAAAGGTTAACAGGAAGAAAAGGGCAGGCACTGTATACAGACATTTTCAGCCGTGTTTTCAAATCACTCATGGGTCTGAGGTGCTGAAAGGTCTGTAGGCCGGGGATTTATGTATAATCGAATCATTCAAAAACGTATAAATGGCTGCCAGAGCAAAGTACAATGTTCACTTTTGAAATGACAAAAAAAGCTTTGTTTTAAGTAGGCTGAATCGACTAAAGTCAAGTTTCAGTGAAGCATGTTTTTGCTTTGGGTGTCATTATTTAGTTTGGCATCCATGCCAAAGAAACCTTTTTCTTACTGCAACTGTTGTTTTACTTCTGCTCCTACAACCCTGAAAGTCTAGGCAAGATCCCGATGCTACGTATTTAAATGAGAACTGGCTCCTGTTTACCTTTGATTCTGATAAAGGGAGTGGGAGCATGGGGTCTTGATTGCTTGCCAGGACTTGTAAAGCTGATAGTTGTGTGCCTTGTCTCTTGAATAATCTGGAAAATCAAGTTTAGCTGGTTTGATCAAAGAGTTTGCAAGTCAGTTGAGAACTCTTGCATGCAATAACTATAGATACTGTATACATCGACCAGCCAAAGGCCAAAAAGCAAATAGCTTTGCCAGAGATAAAGGATTATGTATGTTATGCTTGTGAATACCAAAAGGAGGAATTCTCCATTTTAATATGGATGGCTGAGGTTTGTGCTCGTTAGACATTCAGACAAACAAAATACTCTAAATCTTAGGGACTTAACTCATCATGAAAAAAAATTGTAATCCTGCTGCTCTCTGCCCATTTGAATCCAGTGTGGAGGAGGGAATAAACAACACACTTCCTACTGACAGGTCATCAAGAGAGAGGAGAGGAGTTTTAAATAGTTTTGAGATGAGATTGCCTCATTTTTTTGGAATCCCTTTTCACCCAAAGCTTCTAGCTACAACACCTGTAGAGACAAGATGATTTTGATTGAGACTGATATTGATAGAGAAAGGACCTGACATGCACTGTTTTTTTGGACATCCTTCTTTTGGGCAAGTTGGTCACGTGGTAAAAAACTCAGTTTCTCTGCTAAGAAGAAATGACTCCCTGGATCAGGAAACTATATGTCTCAACATGAGAAATGAGAAAAATTAAAACTGGAAAAGTTTAATCAGATCATCTGCATCTGCTCTTTCCTCTGAATCAACCATCTGACTGGGCCTCACAGGCTGATTTCATGTTCTGTGCTTTGATTTTGCTTTAACTAACTAAAAATTCAACACCTATCTTGGCAAAACTATAGACAATGAATTGCTCCTTCAGCCAAGTATTTCACTTTTTTAAAGATAATATTAAATAATTTCCTAAAATGAAAACTGTTGGTAAGCCACTCAGTGCCGCAGTGTGAGTAAAGAATATTGTGGATACCTGCAAAAGACAGGCACTTTAATTGTGATTTCCTAAAATGGACACTGTTTTAGTTACTACTGAGAAGTCCCATGAAATGACTGTTGGGAAGAGCTTTACACACATACACACACACACACACACACACACACGGCACATTCATCTGGCATTAAACTAAATTACAGGTACAGCAGTGACTTATATATTCGAATATGCCAATACAAATCACCGAATGTTATGTGCCATGAACAGTAATAGACAATGCATTATTCAAGTTTTGTGCTAAAGAACTACTTTGTTGCTAAGAATCAGTGTATTAAAAACATACATTCCTATTAGCTGCATTCCCAAGAGTTAGAAAGATGAGAGGTGGATCTCAGGTTTCAGGGAACTATTATTGGGCTCTCAAAGTATTTTCTGAATTGCATGCATTTTTTAATAGAAAGCTCAGAGTCCATATCACATAAACAAGGTCTGATTGTGGGGTTTCGAATGGCTATCGCGGGGTTTTCCTCTCTCCGTGTTGTTTCTCCTCCTCACTGCACTAAATTTCACTTCTCAGAATCAGGACCTGAACTAAAGTTAAACATCATAAAGAAATTTACTCGGTAAAAAACGGCCTTTTATTGACTGAGAAGGATTTTTACAGTGTAATCTGCGTTTTTGTAAGTCCTTGTGGAAAATCCCCTATGATTGAATGGTACTTAAAGACTTAAAAATGTGTATTGCCCTCGAAGCTTTCAAAAGTCAAAGAAAGGGTACAAAGGGGAAAAAAACTGGTCTATCTGACCAACTAGTCTCTTGTCTCCATAACAAAAAGACCAGCTTTATGAGCCGCCCTGCTCACCACCCTGCCCAGCCCCTCCCATCATCTTGGGGTAATGCCTGCTCTCTGGCCAGCAGTGAAACAGTGAAGACCCAAACTGCCCCATCTCCGCTCCTAGGACCCCTTTCCAAATTCTGTCTCCCCATCATTTCTTCCCTGTTACCCTGCCTGATTTTTTGTTCACAGACACTCTGTCTTCTCAGTCCTCTTTAGTTTTTGTCCCTCACTTCAGGTTTTTCTCTTTCACATATTTTTTCACTTCTCAAGACACATTTACTTGACAGCTTCTTCATCAGACTGTCTTATGGGCTACAGGTTCCACAGGGCCCTTCCCCTTTAACCTGAAATGGCTGAGACACAGAATCCTCTCTGTCTGCTTTCCTGATTTATTATCCTCTTAATCCATAGCTTTGGAGCTTCCCTTTCTCTTATTTGGGGGTTCATGCATGCCAGTGATTTGTATAAATGAGAGGAGATTCAATGTCACTCTTTCTCATTTGTACCTTGATAGGCTTTTTGTGAGTGAGTGAGAATGAGATGAAATTACAGGTAATTTGCCAGAAATCATATACTCCTGTGTTAACATAGAACATTTGAACATTCTCAATCATGTGTGCACAGTGGAAAAATCTGAGAGTCATTGCTGAGCCATACTATGCTGAGCTACTTTAACTAAATTTGCTGTACATTCTAAATTCTGTGCTCTTAGAAGGCAGATTTCCTGGTCTGCAGCTTTTCGGTTCTTCTTGGTTTCGCTGATACTGCCTGCTGGCCTTCATTCAAACTTTCCCTGGTCTTCTCCATTCTAAAACAAAAGAAAGCCAGGCACACCCGCCAGTCAACTTCATCACTCTATTTCCAATGAATCCCTTTCTTCTCTTGCTCAGGTTCTTCTCTTTGTTCTTTGACTCCCTCCAATCTTCATCCTGTGCCATTACTTATAAAAACAACCTAGGGATCTCTAACCATCTCATATTCAAAGTTTTTGGGTCTATGTGCCTTTTTTGAACATCTTTATCATCATCCCAAGCAATTAATGCATTCCATAAAATATATTGATCCTGTCTACCAGTAACTGTCGACATTATTCCCTGATTTCTCCCTGCTTTTGATTTCCTGGCAACCACTCTCACTCAGTTTCTTTCGTAAATAGCCTGCTATGATTGTTCCTTCAGTATCTTCTCTCCCTGAGCACTTCCATCCCACATCCTAATCCTATTCCCAAGAGTTCTTCATTCCCAAGTCCTGTTTTTCACTCCCTCTCATCCCCACTTCCTCACCTGTAAGATCTGCCTTATGTATTTCTTTACCCCAATACATTTCTATTCTCCCTGATGTGTGGAATACAACATGGAAAAAGTCATCCTAACTCCAACTCTATCAAGAGATGACAAAAGCAAAGCTTTTTTTTCTTTAGAAAAAACCCTCATTTCTGAATAACATCCCCAATATTGTTGGCAACAAAATAATTCCGTATTTTCTCTTGTAATTGTAACTTCATGTAAGTTCTGTGACTTCACAACTTTTTCCCATAGGCTCACCAACTATGCCTTCCAGATCTCATTTTACAGATCCTCTGCCCTTTTTTCTGGGCTAACTTCATGATTTGGAATTGGGTGGAAGACCAATGACTGTTTTCAATACACATTTGGATTTATTCTCATAACAGGATTTACTGAGTTGATAATTGACTTACATTTGGAAGCTGATTGTTGATTTTCACTTAAGCACACCCTTCTGCTAATAATTATAAGTGATAGCCTCTTAAGTAGTACATGGCCAGTTAGGCATTCAATTTTTATTTTAAAATACTGACACTGCACTTTGGGAGGCCAAGGAGGGTGGATCACGAGGTCAAGAGATCGAGACCATCCTGGTCAACATGGTGAAATCCCATCTCCACTAAAAATACAAAAATTAGCTGGGCATGGTGGCACGTGCCTGTAATCCCAGCTACTCGGGAGGCTGAGGCAGGAGAATTGCCTGAACCCAGGAGGCGGAAATTGCAGTGAGCCAAGATTGCACCATTGCACTTCAGCCTGGATAACAAGAGTGAAACTCCGTCTCAAAAAAAATACTGACAGCTACAATTTTTTGAGACTGTTTTGTTTGCTTTATATTACGAATAATTTATATTATCTTGTTTTAAATTTCTCCAATAAAAATATTGAGCTTACCACCAAACAGCATGCTTTATTTTTGGTCACACATTTCTAGATTTTAAGTTCACCAAAGACGTAAGTCCACAGCTAGTCCTGAATTTTAAAAATAAAGTATTAATATCTTTCTTTTTTTTTTGAGATGGAGTTTCACTCTTGTTACCCAGGCTGGAGTGCAATGGCACGATCTCGGCTCACCACAACCTCCGCCTCCTGGGTTCAGGCAATTCTCCTGCTTCAGCCTCCCGAGTAGCTGGGATTACAGGCACACGCCACCATGCCCAGCTAATTTTTTGTATTTTTAGTAGAGACGGGGTTTCACCATGTGACCAGGATGGTCTCGATCTCTTGACCTTGTGATCCACCTGCCTCGGCCTCCCAAAGTGCTGGGATTACAGACTTGAGCCACCGCGCACGGCCTATGAATATCTTATAGGCATCTGAAACTCAATATATACTAAACAGGGAAGTTTTTTTTCCTAAATTTTATTCAATTCTATGGCCATTTCTATGCAAAGTCTTCCTAAATCTGTATCTTAAACCTTGTTTTTTTCTGAGCCACAGATGAGATTATAGCTGCCTGCTGGCCACCTCCACATAAAACCACCTTGCAAACAATGGATCCAAAATGAAGCCCTCCTCCAAGCCCGCTGCTCATATGGGCTGTTGCCTATAAGAACTCTATGAATGATGCGATCCAAGTGCTATGAGATCCCCAAGGGTAGAGGGACATCTGCTGCCTGACAAGGTGGGGGAAGACTTCCTCTGTAAGAGCCCATTGGAGCTGAAAAAAAAAAAATAAGCAGAGAATCTCCCAGAGATCATTTTAGGCACAGAGAGAGAGCCCAATCAAGGCAGAATTACAAATGGCTGAGAGCCCCTATTTCATTCCCATTCCGACTACCAATACCCTAGTTCGAACCTCTACCCTCAGGTCCAGTATCTTCCACCTCCAGCCCATCCCTCATGTAGTTTTGTCTCTAATCACTCCCTATCAAGGCTCTGTGTTCCAGCCATAATTAACACGTTCCATCATATTACCCCTCTACTTGCAAAGCCTTTATTTCCCCTCTGTCTATAGAAGTTCTATTCACTAAGCCTTCCTGACTCCTCTGGGTAGAATTAATGACACTTTCTTTTGTGCTATTATATCATGTAATGCTGGTCACAGCCAGACCTGTATTACGTCTGGTTGTGTATTTTTCCACTTTCCCCACCAGACTATAAACTCCTTCAGAACAGAGACCGTATCTTACTTATCTGTGCTTCTCTAGTGGTACTGAACAGAGTGCTTTGTTATGTGGCAGGTTCTCCCTTATTATCTATTGAATTGAATTGAATAAATGGTTACTGAATGAAAAAAATTACACACAGTTTTATCTACATAATTATAGCTAAGCTGATACAGGTGAGTACTATGTAATTCTTTTTGTTCCCAAGTCTCAACTCGCTGTTGAATCATTTGTAGATTTCTTGACAGTTTTTTTTATATTACTAGGATTTTGTGGTATAAAAATATTATCTAATAATTTGACTTACTGTAAAAGTAATTCCTTAGATTTGTAATCTATATGTAGCTAAGGTTGTAGCTCTATTATGCTTCTGTCTTAGCAAGTAAAGCAACTTCAGTTTTAGAGTGAGGTTTTTCCTTTCGCCTCTTGATGACTTTAAACTCAAAAGGAGTAATTTCATTCCCACACAAAATGAAATAATTACACTGCAGATGAATCTTGTACTGCACTAATTTTATGCTTCATCTTAAATTTTTAATAATCTTTGCATATAAATAATGATTTAATACAGGTGTTCTTATGCCAAATCTTAAATAATTTAAACTTTTCTGCAATAAATTTGGCCACCATAGTATTGTTTCTGTTTGGCAGCAGCTGATTGAAAACAGATGAAATATTAGGGAAATTTTATTTACTTTGGCCCATGTCCATGTGGAGATGGTGAAGATGGTAGAGACCTGGACTTAGCAGCTCTTCTCTTTGGGGCTTTTTCATGAGTTGGGACCACTGGAGCCAATGGAACATTTTCAGTTACTATCTCCCTGACTCCAGTCATAAGGTAAATTCTGTGTTGCTCCTAAGCCACTTAGATTGATCACAGTTTCCCTTAGATCAGCTCTGTGCCCACATGAAGGGCTGATGTTGATAGTCATCATATTTTATTTTATTTTATAGTCAGTGCTTTTTAGACTTCAAAACAAAACCACATGCAACGAATTCCAAACAGAAAAGTAAATATTAAAAAGCAAGACTTCTTAGCTATACATTGACTAAAATACAGTCTCTAATTTGGGAATCCTTCCTATGTTGCAAAGATTTAAGATCATTTTGCTCATTGACTTATGCCAAAAACTAATGATCAAAATGCCTGAAAATTTAGCATGAAAATTAAATAGTCACAAGTGACTATATTATAGGTTTTTATAATACAATCAATATATTTCAGTCACAAATCTCATTGATTTTAATAAAATATACTGGTCTCTAGTAACCTACTCTTATATAGCTGGCATAATTCTTAATCTCTTCTGCTTGAAATACCCAATCTTTTTCATCTACCAATAAAAGTAATTTCTCATTGTAAATTAGTATTTTCAAGATGATGGACGTCCCAATTACCCTGACTTGATCATTACACATTGCGTACTTGCACCAAATTATCACATGGACCACCAAAATAAGTATGATAATATATCAATTTTTAAAATACCAAAAAATCTGTATTTTCAATTGTAGATAGTAAAAACATTTCTGATTTCTCAATCTATCAAATTTGAAAAGCCTATCTTTTCAGTAAACATAAATGTTCTTAGTGTCTTGCAGAACATTGTTCCTATTACCCACAATGCCATCCAGTAGTTCCAGGGCTACTTGCACCAGAGATTCTGAAATAGCATCCTCTGTGACTGTTCCATTGACCTTGCTTGGAATACATAGACAAGGAATTCTTTTTGTTGTTGTTGTTTATACTTTAAGTGCGGGGGTACATGTGCAGATCTTGCAGGATTCTTACACAGGTATACATATGCCATGGTGGTTTGCTGCTTCCACCAGTCTGTCACCCACATTAGTTATTTCTCCTAATGTTATCACTTCCCAACCTCCCTACCCCTGCTATGACACCCCTAGTGCCCCAACCCCCACCAGACCCCAGCGTGTGATGTTCCCCTCCCTGTGTCCATGTGTTCTCATTGTTTATCACCCACTTATGAGTGACAACATATGGTGCTTGGTTTTCTGTTCTTGTGTCAGTTTGCTGAGAATAATGGTTTCCAGATTCATCCATGTCTGAGCAAAGAACATGAACTCATCCTTTTTTATGGCTGCATAGTATTCCATGGTGTATATGTGCCACATTTTCTTTACCCAGTCTATCCTTGATGGGCATTTGGGTTGGTTCCAGGTCATTGCTATTGTAAACAGTGCCACAATGAACATACATGTGCATGTGTCTTTATAATACAATGATTTATAATCCTTTGGGTATATACCCAGTAATGGGATTGCTGGGTCAAATGGTATTTCTATTTCTAGATCCTTAAGGAATCACCACACTGTCTACCACAATGGTTGATCTAATTTATACTCCCACCAATAATAGTAAGTGTTCCTATTTCTCCACAGTCTCTCTGGCATCTGTGTTTTCCATATTTTTTAATGATCGTCATTCTAACTGGCATGAGATGGTATCTCAGTGTGGTTTCAATTTGCATTTCTCTAATGACCAGTGATGATGAGCATTGTTTCATGTTTGTTGGCTGCATAAATGTCCTCTTTTGAAAAGTGCCTGTTCATATCCTTTGCCCACTTTTTGAAGGAGTTGTTTTTTTCTTATAAATTTGTTTTAGTTCTTTGTAGATTCTGAATATTAGCCCTTTGTTAGATGGGTAGATTGCAAACATTTTTTCTCATTTTGTTAGTTGCTGGTTCACTCTAATGATTGTTTCTTTTTTTTCTTGAGACGGAGTTTCCCTCCTGTTACCCAGGCTGCAGTGCAATGGCGCCATCTCGGCTCACCGCAACCTCCGCCTCCTGGGTTCAGGCAATTCTCCTGCCTCAGCTTCCTGAGTAGCTGGGATTACAGGCATGTGCCATCATGCCCAGCTAATTTTTTGTATTTTTAGTAGAGACGGGGTTTCACCATGCTGACCAGGATGGTCTTGATCTCTTGACCTCGTGATCCACCTGCCTCGGCCTCCCAAAGTGCTGGGATTACAGGCATTAGCCACCACGCCCGGCCCCAATGATTGTTTCTTTTGCTGTGCAGAAGCGCTTAAGTTTAATTAGATCCCATTTATCTATTTTGGCTTTTGTTGCCAATGCTTTTGGTATTTTGGTCATGGAGTCCCTGCCTATGCCTATGCCTATGTCCTGAATGGTATTGCCTAGGTTTTCTTCTAGGGTTTTTATGGTGTTAGGTCTTATGTTTAAATCAAACATAGGTGAGAAATTCTATAGCTCTAAATGAAAACAAGTTTTGGCCCTTGAAACACATTGCTTCATTTATCTGAGGCATATATTATTGCCTATTCTGTGCATAGTAAGATTAATTGAAGGAAGGATTAAGTCCTTGACCTCTAAGAAGTCATTATAATTTCATAAAAGGAAGGGCAGCAGACAACAATAACTATAGAGGTTGGTGTGAGAAGGGGTGGAGAAGGAAGAGAGCTGGAAGAAGGGACACTTGATCTTTTTGGTGGGTGGCAGGAGGCATAAAATGTGAAATGTGTGGACTGATTCTTATGTGTTTAAGAATCAAAGACAAGACATAAGGGACAGCAGTAGAGAGTTTCTGTTGAGGCACAGAGTGATCAGTATGAATTCTAGTGTGTGGAGGGTATAAACAAGAGATGAGAATAGCAGACTGAAGTGGTGGAAAAAAATCACTGGCTTTGCAAGTGATGGACTGGATTTGAGTCCATTCTCTGCACTTACCAATGAGCTTACTATTCAGACCTGTGCTCACATCTCAGGCAAATGATTCAAACTCCAAGAGTCTCTGTTTATGAGATTAAGCATTTACAAATCATAAAGCACTTTAAAAAATGCAAGATGATAAAACTGTTACTAATCATGTTATTAATAATTATATTAAACTATTCTCCTGTTTATAATCCTCCAGGGACTTCCCTTTGTACTTACAGTAAAATCTAAACTTATTGTAATCAACAAACAATGACAAGATCTGGGAGCTGCCTACTCCTCAGCTCAGTTATCTCTGCTCAATTCTCTTTAACAATACGAGCCCCCTTCCCCATATCCCAAATGCCCAACCAAGCTCAGCTGAACTTTCTCTATTTCTTTCCTTCTCTCTCTCTCCTCTCTCCTCTCTCCTCTCCTCTCCTCTCCTCTCCCCTCCCCGACCCTCCCCTCCCCTCCCCTCCGCTCCCCTCTCCTCTCTCTCTCTCTCTCTCTCTCTCTCTCTCTCTCTCTCTCTCTCTCTCTCTCCTTCCTTCCTTCATCCTTCTCCCTGGGTGATTGAAGAAAATCTTTACATCTTAACTCAAACATCCCAGAAAAGTCTTCTCTCACCACTTTATCTAAAGTAAAATTCCAACATTTATCTAAGTCCTACATTCTATGTAATTTCTTCACAGCACTTACTGCAATCAAAAATTACTTTGCTTAGTTATTTGTGTCTCTGTTGCCAATTGGCTCCTGAATAATCCATTTTTCTACTCGACTGCATCATTCTCATTCCCACTGAGGAACAAAACAAGAACTCCTTGACCTTAACTATATTTCTCTTCAGTTGTTGCTTCCCTTTACTGCAAAACTCCTTGAAAGGATTTCTGAGCTTGCTAGTTCTATTTCCTGCTCTATTTTCTCCTATGGCCATTATTCTATGAAACATCTCTTATCATTATCAGTAATGACCTCATATTACCAAATCCAGTAGACAATTTTCATTCACATCTTCTTTTGCTCAGTAGCATTTAACAACATTAATCATTGCATCCTCTGTAAATGTTACTTTCCTTGACCTTCTAGATTTTATTATCTCTTGGTTTTCCTCTAGCCTCAAAGCTGCTCTCAATTTCCTTTGTTAGGTCCTTACAGTCTTGGAGGGCAAAAAGTAAAACTCAATTGTCTGGCCACTCCTCAATCTACTACACTCACTCCCCAGGTCATATTATTCAGTCCTGTGGCTCCAATATCATCTATATGCTGATGGCTCTCAAGTATGTATTTTCAACCCAGAGAAGTATCTCCTGGGTATTTCCACTTGGATATCACAGAAACAACTCATAAGATGTCTGATCTTTTTACCTACTGCTGCATAAATAATTGCTCATAGTAGTGACTTAAAACAACAACTATTTTATTATATTCTACAAATTTGGTTGAGTGGGTGATTCTTCTGTTCCCTATAAGAACATTTAAGGGTACTTTAGTGAATAGACAGGTCTATGGGACTGTCTTAGTCCATTTTTTGTTGCCATCACAGAATACCACAGAGTGAGTAATTTATAAACTAAAGAAATGCATTTCTTACAGTTCTGGAGACTGGGAAGTCCAAAAGCATGGCACCAGCATCTTGTGAGGACCTTCATGCTGTGCTGTCCCCTGCTGGAAGAGCAAAAGAGCAAGTGAATATGTGCATAAGACAGGAGCTCTAGGAGCTGGGCCTGCCTTATAACAACCCACTGTTGCAATAACTGCTCCTGTGATAATTCTTAAAAGATTTTCAAGAAGGCAATAGCACAGCCCTGTGCCACCACACAGTTTGTACACTTATAGACCTGGCTCTCCATATCTTAATCAGCTGGAACTTTTGACCAGAGTACCCACTTGGGGCCTGTCCAACATGGTAGTATCACAGTATCCAGATGTCTTACTTGGCTGCTCACCTTTCCCACAGCAAGAATAATCTGCAAAGCTTCTTTTGATCCAGCATCATCAGATATCCCAGCATATCATTGGACTAGTGCAGTTGATTAGTCAAACAAGTTACTAAGATCAACCCAGTTTCAAAAGGAAGAGAGTTCAGAGGTCTAAGTATTGTCTTCAAGGGCATGTGTAATCTAGTCCACATCCACCTCCCAGTACCTATCAGATCTTCTAGCACTCTCTCTCCCTCACTGTAGTGCAAGTATATATACCTCTTTGCTTTTTCTTACCAAGGGTATTTTGCGTTTGGACTTTTATATTTGTTGTTTCTTATGTTTAAATCATTCTATCCCCAGATTCCTGAATGGCTTTCTCCCTCCTTTCTTTCATCTCTCTGCTCACATATCACCTTACAGACAAGTTTTCTTTAACCCTATCCAACGTCCTCATCACTCTCCATTCTTTTATGGTCTTTTATGTCTCTTCTTTGTCCTTACCTCACCAGATATAGTCTGTATTTATTTTATTGCCTATCTGCTTACTACTATAAACCCTCTCCTAGAACAGTAGCTAACCCATGATAGGTACTCAACAAATATTTATTGAATGAATGAATATATGCCTACTTCCTAAGACAGTAGTTGCACACACTAAGTACCGGTTAAACATGCAAACGAATGACTATTGGTAATTATGGCAGAAACTAAAGAAAGCATGTCTTATTTTATAGTTTCCAGAAAATCACTAGGTATTTGTTTAGCAGTCAAGTGACTGATGAAATCCACTGTATAATGATGACACATTGCTTATGACCATGTGTAGAGTGGCTAGTAAGGTGTAGCAATGATGAAAAAACACCTCTCAGCTCTCCACCTGTAGGGGGCATAATTGACCAATGGTCCCAAGTGCTGTGCTCTGAGATCTAACACCAGGTTTGTACCAAGGCCATGTGTCCCCTGCCCACTCCCAACCAATGCATCATGGGTTAGTAATGCAGGTCAATTCCTGGGAGACACAGGACCCCTCTGGTGGGCAACTTTGTCTTAAAGACTCTCATACACCTTTGACAAACTTTGCCTGGAACTACATTGCCATCTAAGAAGCTTCCACTAAACCTTCCACCCTTCCCTCTTTCCTTCACTTGGGGTTAAACTGATATCATGATCTGAAACCTCTCCTAATCCCCCTGGACTTTCCCATGTCTTCCCATAGCCATATTCCCTTAACAAATTTCTTGCATGTTGAATTGCATCTTGTTTTTTACTTCTTAGAGCACCGAGACTGACACATAAGGCCGCTAGGAACATGGTGCCACACATGAGACTCTGGGTGAGGGTTGTGCAGATGAAAATGCATCCGAAGGAAAAAGTAAAAGATACTTTGAGGGAAAATCAATAGCACTTTTGATACTAGATCAGGCTGAAGTTCAAAAGCTGTACTATCACTGGCATCCTCTAAATATCACCCCAAATTTTGACTACTGTTGAGAGTTTATCCTATTAGTACATTTTTGTTTTAAATTTCTACTGGAATTTTCTTCTTATTCTTATACCACTTATCATTCTTATTTCTTCTTGCTTCTCCCTGCATTATGTTTTGTGAATACATAGTTACATTAATGTGTTTCAGTTATTTTGCCAACTTTTTCTTCTTTATATTCTTTTTTATTGTACTTTAGATTCTGGGGTACATGTGCAGATCATGCAGACTTGTTGCATAGGTATATACATGACAATGTGGTTTGCTGCCTCCATCCCCCTGTCACCTCTATCTGGAAATTCTCCCCATGTCATCCTTCCTCAACTTTCCTACCCCGCACTGTCCCTCCCCTGGTCTCCCCCAACGGACCTCAGTGTGTGATGCTACCCTCCCTGTGTCTATGTGTTCTCACTGTTTAACATCCACCTATGAGTGAGAACATGCAGTGTTTGATTTTTGGTTCTTGTGTCAGTTTGCTGAGAATGACAGTTTCCAGATTCATCCATGTCTCTACAAAGGACACAAACTCATCGTTTTTTATGGCTGCATAATATTCCATGTTGTATATGTGCCACATTTTCCTTGTCCAGTCTATCATCGATGGGCATTTGGGTTGGTTCCAGGTCTTTGCTATTGTAAACAGTGAACATCCGTGTGCATGTGTCTTTATAATAGAACGATTTATAATTCTTTGAATATATACTAGTAATGGGATTGCTGGATCAAATGGAATTTCTATTTCTAGGTTCTTGAGGAATTGCCACACTGTCTTCCACAAAGGTTGAACTAATTTATACTCCCACCAACAATGTAAAATTGTTCCTATTTCTCCACATCCTCTCCAACATCTGTTGTCTCCAGATTTTTTAATGATCGCCATTCTAACTGGTGTGAGATGGTATCTCAATGTGGTTTTCATTTGCATTTCTTTAATGAACAGTGATGATGAGCATTTTTTCATGTTTGTTGGTCTCATAAATGTGTTCTTTTGAAAAGTGTCTGTTCATGTCCTTTGCCCACTTTTTTTTTTTTTTTTTTTTTTGAGACAGAGTTTCGCTCTTGTTACCCAGGTTGGAGTGCAATGGCGCAATCTCGGCTCACCCGCAACCTCTGCCTCCTGGGTTCAGGCAATTCTCCTGCCTCAGCCTCCCGAGTAGCTGGGATTACAGGCATGCGCCACCATGCCCAGCTAATTTTTTGTATTTGTAGTAGAGACAAGGTTTCACCATGTTGACCAGGATGGTCTCGATCTCTTAACCTCGTGATCCACCCGCCTCGGCCTCCCAAAGTGCTGGGATTACAGGCTTGAGCCACCGCGCCCAGCCTCCTTTGCCCACTTTTGAATGGGTTTGTTTGTTTCTTTCTTGTAAGTCTGTTTCAGTTTTTCGTAGCTTCTAGATATTAGCCCTTTGTCAGATGGGTAGATTGCAAAAATTTTTGCCCATTCTGTTGGTTGCCGGGACTTTTTCTTCTTAAGTCATTCAGGTGAAAAGTAATTGTAACAAAAGGGGGTGGGGGAAGGGTGATTAATCTGTCAAATTATCGATTACATGGAAATTATTATCACATCAGTTACATAACTGATGTGAGTTGTTTATAAACTGCTTTGTTAATTCAGCCAAAACAGGAAGCTCTTTAAAGGGATTCATTATCTGAGCAGCTTTAATCTCAGCATTTTCATCCACGATCATTGCTGTGTAGAACACACATTTCCAGTGGTATTTAGAAATTCACTGATTTTCTTTTCCAGTGTTCTTTTCCATGTAGCATTTATCTCTGACATTTATGAGTAATGATTCTCATACTTGCCTATGTCGCCCTGAACCACGCTGGGCACATGTGAGATTTCTACATGGACCACTCTCACTTCCCTCTGGTACCCTCCCACACAGCTCCCAGAGCACAGCATTGGAATGCAATCATAACCCAGTTCAGTGAGAGCTTCTCATTCTGCCTACATGGCTTCTTTTCTGGCTCCTTCATTTGCTATCTGGTGACCCCCAGCTAGTTATGCAACCATCTGTGCCTCTGTTTCCTGTAAAATAAGAACAATAATAATCATACAATGTGATTATTAAAACATTTTTAAAATACACACAGAAACAAAAAGCTTTGGGTCTACACAGTAAGCACTCGGTAAACATGAGCTATTTTAAATGTTCGAATATTAGCACTATCCTCAAAGTGTGGTTCCTGGACCACATGCTTTGGAATCAGGTTATACACAGGTTAAAAGTGTAAACTCCCAACCCTCTTCCAGAATGACCAAATCAGAGTTTTGACATTTGGACCTCGAAGTTGGCATTGTTAACATGTTCCATGGTGAAGTTTAAAACTCAAACAAATTAGCAAGAAAAAAACAATCCCACCAAAAAGTGGGCTAAGGACATGAACAGACAGTTCTCAAAAGAAGATATACAAATGGCCAAACATATGAAAAAATGCTCAACATCACTAATGATCAGGGAAATGCCAATCAAAACCACAATGCGATACCACCTCACTCCTTCAAAAATGGCCATTATCAAAAAGTCAAAAAATAATAGATGTTGGCATGAATGCAGTGAAAAGGGAACACTTCTACATTGGTGGTGGGAATCTAAACTACTACAGTCAAGATGGAAAACAGTATGAATATTCCTTAAAAAACTAAAAGTAGAACTACCATTTGATCCAGAAATCCCACTACAGCAATCCCAGAGGGAAAGACATCATTATACAAAGAAGATACTTGCATACGCATACATATACGTATATGTATACGTATATGTATGTGTATATATGTGATGGAATACTACTCAGCCATAAAAAGGAATGAAGTAATAGCATTCACAACCTGATATATGGCATTCTCCAACCTGGATATAGTTGGAGACCATTATTTTAAGTAACTCAGGAGTGGAAAACCAAACATTGTTCTCATTTATAAGTGGGAGCTAAGCTATGAGGATGCAAAGGCATAAGAAGGATACAATGGACTTTGGGGACTCAGAGAGAAAGGGTGGGAATGGAGTGAGGGATAAAAGACTACCAATTGGGTTCAGTGTATACTGCCCGGGCAGTGGGTGCAACAAAATCTCACAAATCACCACTAAAGATCTTACATAACGAAATACCACCTGTTCCCCAAAAATCTATGGAAATAATTTTTTTAAAAGTATTGTTATTCTGGAAAGCAAAAATAAAACAAAACAAAAAACATGTTCCACAGTGAAGTTTAAGATTGCCTTCCCCTCTCTTCTTCCGTAGACTGAGGATGCCATTTGGCCTATCCCTCTTCTTTAACCTGTAACTTAAGCCTTGATTAGATATGAATAACTGCTAATATATTATCCCTTTAGTAGGGCTCCTAAAGGTTATTGAATTTAACTAGCATGAGTCTCTAAAGTAAAATTCCAGTTATTCCAAGTTATCCAGGTAAACTTGCAAGCTGACCAAGGGAAGTTATTTTCAGGAGGCCTTTCTGATACTCACTTGTCCACTTTCTATGAATCAGACAAGTACTGACTGCTAGAATTTCATGTATCCACTGATTTATTTAATCAAAACATATATATTAAGTGCCCATTATAAACTAGGTAGAATGAAGCTTGTGCCTCTTTTTAATAATTAGGTAGAGAAAATTGAATGTGAAGTTCCAAGGATCTTGGGTATAGTAAACACAGAGGAGCCTGAAGGTAGCTGAAAGCATCTTTGTATTTTAGTTACGTTAGCCTCAGAATCTATGTGAATTTGTGTCCTACATCATATGTGTATTTGCTTTAATAAAAAAAAAGTCTGGATAATATTTGAATTATCATTTATTGTTAGAATGCTACATGGCTTCTCTCCAAAGCTATTTTATCTACTTATGGGGCTAAAGTCACTTACCCATTAGTCTTCTTGCAATTATATGTAACCATTTCCTTGAGCGTCAGCTGTTGACATGTGACTTGTTCTAAAACTTACTGGGAAAATTTTTAAAGCTCAATCCTCTAGGCCCTTTGTCCTTTGAGTAACTTTATGAAAAAAGTATACCAGCCAGCAGTGGTGGCAAACACCTGAAATCCCCAGCACATTGGGAGGCTGAGGTGGGTGAATCGCTTGAGCCCAGGATTTCGAGACCAGCCTGGGCAACATAGTGAGACCCCATCTCTCTCTTAAAAAAAAAAAAGAGCATGCTGACCTTGGAAGCCACATATTGAAGATGACAGAGCTACAACACAGAAAAAGCCTGGGTCCCTGAATGACCCCTTGAAGGGAACGCTATATGCCAAGCTCACAATTAGTGAGAAAGCATGTCTACATACCTCAGTCATTGCACATTATGGGGTTTGTTATAGCTGCTACCTTTGCCTTAACAATATAAATCACTTACTCTTCTTCAAGATCTCCGAGGAATCATTGATATTCCAAGAAGACGTGATATATTTATTCCATAGCTTCAAGCAACCCTCTGCATATCATGGCAAAAGACTGGCAGGTGTATGTCACGTTTTCTGAGAGGTTGGCATGCCCCCATGATGCCTCCCCAATATACGTGGTAACCCTGACCAGTTGCAGGGCCTAAGTAAAAATCCACTCTTCAGTACATGGCTACAGTGTTGGAGTCTCCGGAGGCCTTGGAGTCTTCCCAGACCTCCAGCACCATTCTCTGTGACCTAATTGAGGAAACAGCCTGGCAGTCAGCTCAGCAAAGCCAACAACCAACCCCTTTCATGAGCAGCAAGGCCTCCCACTGCCATCATCAGTCATCACGCTTTGGCACTAGACGCCAGATCCCCTCCTGATAGGAAGGAAGTATTTCTTTTCTGGAAGTTGATACAGGTTCTGTCACCCACAACACAGTTGGTTCTATGGCTGATATTTGGGGGGAAAAAAAACCCTGATTTTTAAAAAAAACTTTTTAAAAAGTTTTAGATTCAGGGGTACATATGCAGGTTTGTCATATAGGTAAACTGCCTGTAGCAGGGACTTGGTGAAAGAATTATTTTGTAAGCATAGTGCCCAATAGGTAGTTTTACCCTTTTCTCACCCTCCACCCTCAAGTAGGTCATGGTGCTTACTGTTCCCTTCTATGTGTCCCTTTGAACTCAGTATTTAGCTCCCACTTATACATGAGAACATGTGGTATGCTGTTTTCTGTTCCTGTGTTAGTTTGCTTAGCAAAATGGCCTCCAACTTCTTCCCTGTTGCTACAAAGGACATAACCTCGTTCTTTTTTTTTTTTTTTTTTTGAGACAGAGTTTTGCTCTTGTTGCCCAGCCTGGAGCGCAGTGGCATGATCTCAGAGCACCACAACCTCTGCCTCCCAGGTTCAAGCCATTCTCCTGCCTCAGCTTCCCGAGTAGCTGGGATTACAGGCATGTGTCACCATGCCCAGCTAATTTTTGTATTTTTAGTAGTTATAGGATTTCACTATGTTGGCCAGGCTGGTCTCGAACTCCTGACCTCATGATCCGCCTGTCTTGGCCTCCCAAAGTGCTTGGATTATAGGCATGAGCCACCGTGCCCAGCCATGTACCACATTTTCTTCATTCAGTCTACCATTGATAGGCACTTAGGTTGATTCCATGTCTTTGCGATTGTGAATAGTGCTGTGATATGCATACGCATGCATGTGTCTTTATGATAGAATGATTCCTATTCTTTCGGGTATATACCCAGTAATGGGATTGCTGGGTCAAATGGTAGTTCTAAAACAACCTGATTTCAACAGTCAAAAGTGTGATGCTCCTCCCTTGTAGAAACATCAATTTTTAAATCTGATAAAGATCTTAGTACTTAGCCCCCTCTTTGTTATTTTACGTAAGGAGCATGAGATACTGAGAAGTCAAATACCTTGTCATAAGCCATATAGCTATGGTTTCTGACTCTTCTATTCCTAAAGCAATGCTCTTTCTGATATCCAATAGAGTCTGAATTCTTGCATAAAAATACCTGCCTGAACATCAAATATCACAGAACTTTACATCTAGAAGTGATCCTAATCATCATCATTTCAACCCAATCCTTTTGGAAAGGGGCAAACTGTAACATAGGGTCCCACTGCCACGTAAGGCCAAGGAAATATTTTCAACTGCCTATTATGGTTTGTACCTTCACGGAAAAAAAAGACTGATTAGACAACAGGTTTTTCGAAATGCAGTCCACACTCCTAAACTACGACTGATCTGAATTCTGCCTTCTCTTATGTTTGTCTTCCTTCATGGTCTCAGGTATTTCTTTCTTCACATTCATTATCAGTAAGGGCTATTCTGTTGAATCCTCACCATTCTGAAATGTCACATATAATAGTATTTGTTCTGGCTTGCAAGCAATTTCCTTTCACAACGGCCTGTCCCATTCTGTAACATTTTGTTCAGTTGGTTGCTTTGTCAACTGCAGATGTTTGGTGACGAAATGCTGATATATCGCCTGTTTATATGATTTCATGTCACTTTCTAATTGGGCGACTTAAAATTAAGAGTTTATTATTCTCTGGATCACTTCCACTGGCTATTTAAATGTTCTTTCTGGGGAATCCCACTGGCTGTTGACTGACGTAAGAACACTCTAAGCTGTTGTATCTGACTGTTTTTTGTTTCTCCATGTCTCATAATTCCACCTAATCAGGAAATGCCAGTTTTTCTGCCTCCACAATGCAGGATAGCCTGTCACTGAAAGCAGTGTTTTTCTTCAACACCATCTTATCTTGAATTTGTCATCGCCCTTGTTAATTTATCTTAGAATTCTGTGACGAGATGGAGATGCTTTCACGAATTACTGTCAGTTATTATAGTTACTAGTTGACCATGCCCTTGCTCATCCCACAACACTGGACATGAGGGTTGTTGTTCTTTCACCTTCCTAGTAATGGCCAAACACCATGATTCTTTCTGAAAGAACATCTCTCGTTTCCCACTATTGGTTCCTGTTTTCTCACTTCCCAATTTGGAGACAATTTCAAATTTCATTTTTTCCAAAGCTAATGAAAAGTCCCCATTCAAGATACCTGTTTTATAGCTATCATATTTTCCCCTCGCTTATCTAATAGAGATGACTCAGTTTCTTGCCTTCTTTCCATTTTGTCATCTTCCTGCTCCAAAAAGTTACTTTTTTCTTAGTGCCTGACTCTCCAGCACACTGAGGGTCTCCATTTAATGTTCTATGCCTTCTGCCTGCCTAAAGGCTCTGGCACCACTCATCTGGAAAAGCCATCTGCCTTCCTGATACCTACAGGTATCCTGCTTTTGGTTGTCAGACTTCTCACCTGCAGTCTTCTGTCCCTACTGCTAATATCTCTTCTCATCCTGGTCTCTTTCCCACTCACCATGTTTCTGAAGCATGAAAACGGCCTTCTCAAGGGTTGACCATGACCTCCAAGGACAACTTGGCACATTCCTCAGGCTGTTTTGCAGTGTTGGTCTATAGATTAGACCCCACATCCCTGCTGGATGTTCCCTTCTCTGTGGAAGATTCTTACCGAGGTTTCTCCTCCCACTCCTGCCTGCCCTCACCTGCCTTCTTTACAGCCTCCTCTGTCCCTTCTCACTTTTTTTGGTGTGAGGTTCTCCCAGGTGTGGGCTCTGCCCTGTGAGTCTTTCTAACTAAACCCTAGCAATTTCATTTTACTTCCTGCCTGCATGCATAGCAATGTATGTTATCCATAGATGATATATATTGTTAGGGGTGGAGGGGATCCAGGTTCTTGACGTCTTGAACAAAGAATTGGACAAAACACAAAGCAAGGAAAGAATAAAGCAACAAAAGCAGAGATTTATCAAAAATGAAAGTACACTCCACAGGGTGGAGGCAGGCCCAAGCGAGTGGCTCAAGAGTCCTGTTACAGGATTTTCTGAGGTTTAAACACCCTCTAGAGGTTTCCCATTGGTTACTTCGTGTATACCCTATGTAAATGAGGTAGTGGCCCAAGATCTGTCTCATTAGTTGCAGAGGTGACCAGAGACTTAAGTGAAGTTGCAAGTCATACTCCTGTGCAAATGAAGACTTGGCCCATGACCAGTCTGATTGGTGTGGGAGGGGCCCAATTAGAGGTACTTTCAATTTTTCATCTGACATGCAGAAAAGCGGGGGTGGGGCAAAGGAGTAGCCTCTGGTCCTCTTGTTACTGCGTGTGGAAAACTGGGGTTTTCCTTTTGATTTCTATATAGGAAGTCAGCATGAATTGGCCTTAGGTTCCCTGCCTCCAGACCCTACTCTCCTGACTCTGTATGACTCCTGCATTTGTGACCTAGCTATCGCAGGAGGGTGTAAATAAGAACTGTAAATGCTTTCTAAAGAGGAGACAGGGTGAAAAACAACCAAATAATGTCTAATTCCACACCAAGAATTCATCAGTTTTAATATTTTATAAATCTTTATCACCTAAAAAAAAGGAATATAACTACTATTGTATTCCTCAGTTTAAAACCCCTCCTTTATTTCCTGCTATGAAAGTAACCAATGAGATGAACTCTTTTACAGGCATTAAAAACTTACTGGAACCAAGAAATCACAGTAGACTTTCAAAGAATCCAACAGCAGAAGTAAAATAAATATATAATATTTTACCTCTCTTTTAATTTCCCTTTGGTTGATTTTAATAAGGAGACTCCCTTAGAAAGCACTCTAAATGATGATAAAGCAGGTGAGTTTTGAAGGTGAGTAGAAAAGTAGCTCTGTCCAGTCTCCACAGTCTCCACAACCCAACTAAATATCCTTGAAAAATGCTACACAATTCAACATGGTACAATCTATGGATTTGTTAGGAAATTGGCCAAAGGAGTAAATTAATCGTGTGT
The DNA here is from genome assembly GCF_049354715.1 of Callithrix jacchus. NCBI lineage: Eukaryota > Metazoa > Chordata > Mammalia > Primates > Cebidae > Callithrix > Callithrix jacchus. The sequence goes on from NC_133502.1 coordinate 41,899,929, forward strand.
TCTAACTGCCAGTATTTTGCTGCCCTGGTTTTTCGTTATTCATTCATCCACCCAAGCTTGTCCCAATCTCTCCATCCTTACCACCATGGCCTTTCTTCATGGCCTCTTTCTTCACTTTGATTCCTCTATAGCCATCTACCTGGTCTACCTCCCTCTAGGCTTCAGCCTTCAAATTAAACCTCCACTGATCCCCAACAGATACCTTTCTAAATTGTATCTCTACAAATATTATCTCCTGTATTACAAGCCTCCCACAATCTTCCAAAGTTTCCTGAGAATAAAGTTTAAACCCTCGAGGCTGGCACACAAAGCCCTTTGCCCTCTAACTCCTGCTTTTCTCTTCATTCCCATCTCTCCATGCTTAAATTCTTCCTCCTCATGTTTTGGCTTTCAATGTTTAGGAGAATACTAAGTATTTTTATGCTATTGCCCTTCATTGAGTCATACTTAGAATTAAAATGCAATGCTATATAAAACCTTAGAGCTCAATCAAATGTTAGAGCATGCAAGAATGTTCATATAGAGGTGGATAAACTTTCAATGCGTGGTGCTGCTGCAGTGACCTGAGTGTTATTTCCCATGAACCTCTCCCCCATCTATAAATCTTTTCCTTAGAAAGGAAAGGCGCCTGGCTACAGCGAAGTGGTTAGCATGAAACCAACAAGTTCTTTAGGGATTTACCCATCTCTACAGGAACAAATTCCCACTGTTTGTCAGGTTTCTGTGAATTTATGTAAACAAGCTTCCCAGACATTAAGGTACAAAACTTAGACGTATTAATAGAAAAACATCATAGTACAAAAAGGCATTCAATTCTCTTGGAAACACTGTGCTTATTAAAGGCATAAACACTAGGTACAGAAAGTTCAGTAATCCTTTTCCTAAGGGCAATAATGGTTTTTACATTACAAAATCCAATAGTTGCTCTTTATTTGAGGGCGGAGAATAAAGTGCCAGTTTGGAGAGGAAACAGTGTAACCAAGTCAAAGGCTCACATCTAAATGGAGGCACAGCAATTTCCCGTTCTCAGCAGCCTTCATCCAAATGTACTTATAACATAGCCAGCTTGGACTTTTGATTCTCCCAGATTCTATGTTAATCATCGAAACCTATTAGCTCACTTAATTCTTGGATATTTTGGCTGTCTCTGCATGTCCTAAGGGAAAGCCAGGACTCTATACCCAATTTAACACCATGGTGAGCCTTCATCTTGGGATCTCTTAATCCTCTGTGTTCTCCCAACACGGCAATATTGATTAGCAATAAAATTATACCTGACAACTACTTAGGAAGGAAACAAAGAAACCATAAATGAATTTAAGTTAATTCATATACATGATCTCACATATAAAAAGCATTCAAAAGTAGCTATTTTTGAAAATAGTAGATGATTGCTAGCATATTGCAGCTTAGAACTCTGAGCCCAGAAGTGAAGTAGTTTTCCCAAGCTCTTGAAATCAGTATGTGGCAAAACCAGGATATAAACTGATATTCAAAGGACATAGTCTTCCCCTTCCATGTCAGCTGTTTCCCAGAAGAGACACATGTACCTGTTGTGACACAGTTAATTTCTAGGAAACAAGAAATCCAAATATGGAACTGATTCTTAGCAGGTCTTATGGCCTTCTTATATCTTGAATAATGAGAGAGATTGTTCAGAGAATATGTTCCACATTTCATAGCTCCCATTTTGGCTCTCCAATGAATATTATTATAATATTACTGACTCTCTAAGTTCTAGGTCTCCATTTTTAGAAATGGTGTTTTTAACTCAACAAATATCATCAGGACAAGTAGAGACAATAACAGGAAGATATAAAGGTACAGAAAAGAGATTACCATAAAAGTCAAACCACCCCTACTTTCCAATTGCACAATATCTTTAACCTCAAATGAATCCTTTCTTTCAGCATTGCATTGTGATGAACAGTGAAGTACAAAGGAATTACCCTCTTGTATTATCTCTACTGATATCACAAGTTCAGACTACAACTCATAGCGGCATCCTCCATGAACTCAACAACTACTGGTAAATTCAGATGTCAGCATTTCATTGCCCAATGTATAAATGGCCTTTTGTAGTTGCTTAGATATCTCTTCTCAAATGGTCTTCTCCAAAGATTCATTCATTCAACAGAATGTCCATTGTGTTTGTCACACTATGGTAGGAAATACTTAAAAAACAGACACTGGGATATACTTCCAAAATCAAGCATGCCTTACATCTCTACTACTTTCACCATAATATAAACATCATCTCCCACTTAGAGCAACGTAACAGCCATCTAATAGGTCTCCAAAGTCATTCTAAACAAAATCAGGCAGAGCTTGGAACAGTTTGGAGGGCACAGAAGAAGACAGAAAAATGTGGGAAAGTTTGGAACTTCCTAGAGACTTGTTGAATGGCTTTGACCAAAATTCTGATAGTGATACGGACCATGAAATCCCGGCTGAGGTGGTCTCAGACAGAGATGAGGAACTTGTTGGGAACTGGAGTCAAGGTCACTCTTACTATGCAGAGACTGGTGGCATTTTGCCCCTGCCCTAGATATCTGTGGAACTTTGAACTTGAGAGAGATGATCTGCGGTATCCGGTAGAAGAAATTTCTAAGAAGCTAAGCATTCAAGAGGTGACAGAGCATAAAAGTTTGGAAAATTTGCAGCTTGATAATGCCATAGAAAACAAAAACCTATTTTCTGAGGAGAAATTCAAGCTGGCTGCAGAAATTTACATAAGGAAAGAGGAGCCAAATGTTAATCACCAAGACAATGGGGAAAACGTCTCCAGTGCATGTCAGAGACCTTTGTGGCAGCCCCTTCTCATCACAGGGCCAGAGGCCTAGAAGGAAAAAATGGTTTCATGAGCTGGACCCAGGGCCCCCTGCTGTGTGCAGCCTCAGGACTTGGTGCCCTGCATCCTAGCCACTCCAGCCATGGCTTCACAGGGTGCAAGCCTCAAGCCTAGGGAGCTTTCATGTGGTATTGGGCTTGAGGGTGTACAGAAGTCAAGGATTGAGATTTGGGAACCTCCACCTAGATTTCAGAGGATGTATGGAAATGACTGGATTTCCAGGCAGAAGTTTGCTGCAGGGGCGGGGCCATCATGGAGACCGTCTGCTAGGGCAGTGCAGAAAGGAAATGTGGGTTCAAACTCCCACAGAGTCCCCACTTGGGCACTGCCTAGTGGAACTGTGAGAAGAGGGCCACCATCCTCCAGACCCAGAATGGCAGATCCACTGACAGCTTGTACCATGTACCTGGAAAAGCTATAGGCACTCAACACCAGCCCATGAAATCAGCTGAGAGGGAGACTGTACCCTGCAATGCTACAGGGGTGGAGCTGCCCAAGACCAGGGGAACCTACCTCTTGCATCCACATGACCTGGATATGAGACTTGGAGTCAAAGGAGATCATTTTGGAGCATTAAGATTTGACTCCCCAATGGATTTTGAACTTGAATGGGGCCTATAGCCCCTTCATTTTGGCCAATTTCTCCCATTTGGAATGGGTATATTTATCCAATGACTGTACCCCTGTTGTATCTAGGAATTAACTAACATTTTTTTCCCTAGGATGTATGAAATAACTTGTTTTTGATTTTACAATCTTATAGGCAGACGGGACTTGCTTTGACTCAGATGAGACTTTGGACTTAGACTTTTGAGTTAATGCTGAAATGAATTAAGACTTTGGGGTATGATTGGGAAGGCATGATTGGTTTTGAAATGTGGTGACATGATATTTGGGAGGGGCCAGGAATGGAATGCTATGGTTTGGCTGTCTCCCCACCCAAATCTCATCTTGAATTGTAGCTCCCATAATTCCCACGTGTTGTGAGAGAGACCCCATGGGAGACAACTGAATCATGGAAGTGGTTTCCCCCATACTGTTCTCATGGTAGTGAATAAGTCTCACAAGATCTAATGGTTTTATAATAAGAAACCCCTTTTGTTTAGTTCTCTTTTGTTTCTTGTCTGCCACCATGTAAGACATGCCTTTTGCCTTCTGCCATGATTGTGAGGTCTCCCAGCCATGTGGAACTGTGAGTCCATTAAACCTCTTTTCCTTTATAAATTACCCAGTCTTGGGTATATCTTTATCAGCAGTGTGAAAATGGACTAATACAAGTGACAACAAAAATAAAAACCAAAAAGCAGGGGGCCCAGTAGTTCACATAGGATGTTCCTGTTTTTTCTGAAAAATGAAAACCCATATATTTGTGTATAGGTTCACATGTATGTAGCAAAAGATCTGGAAGATTCTTCACCAAATTGTTAATGGTGGTTATTTCTGAGAGGGAATGAGATGATAGAAGTAAAAAGGGTGTGAAACAGAACTTTAATGTTTTATTCTAAATACTATTGTATTGATTAAATCTGAAAGTTAATCATCTTAACTCAGGAAACAATTCAATTCAGATAACGAAGGATAGTTATCTTACTTGTATACAAATTAGAAATTTTAAAGAATGTAAGTCTCCTGACATACTGAACATCTACTGTCAAAGTCAAATACATTGAGGTTAAATATTTTGCCATGCTGTGGCTCTGACAATGAAAGCTATAAATATTTTGTAACTTGGGAGGAAGTAGGCTGGAGACCACATCAAATGTTCTAAGAAGTGGTTAGGTTTGAGCCAGGCATTGAAGAAGGGGTTTTATTTGAATAATTGTTGATGAAGTCACCAAGCCAAGGTCATTTGCCTTAGCAGATGAATGGGAATACAAATATACATGCCAGGTTCAATTACTTTTTAACAGAAGTTTTATCTATGTATGTATGTATCTATCTATCATCTGCAAAGTTTGGAGTAAAGAAAAAAATCACCCAAGATTTTTAATATTTTATCTCTAAAGTCAATTTTACAGATTATGGTGAATAAATGACTAAATCAGTAGGTGAGATTAAGGCTAAATAAGGTAAGATTGTAGCAAAATGTTAAGGTAAAACATGACCTTTCTGCTCCATGGGTAATATCCCACAAATCACTGATTTCAATTACACATTGCAATGTCTCAGCCAAGATTGAATAAAATATGCAGAACTTGGAGAAGACTGGTAGTGTCAATCTGATTTCATGATGAACTTCTTAATATAGCAATAAAGACAAGCTGAGTTGGAAATACAAGAACAATATCTTCTGGAAACCTTCTTAAATTCAAAGATCTGATTATCCATAAACTTAAAAAAAATGACAGCTCTATTGTATGGTATAATCCATACATCACACAATTCACACAAAGTATAAATTCAATGTTTTTTGTATATTCACAGAGTACAACCATCACCACAATCAATTTGAGAACATTTTCATCACTCCAAAAAGAAACTCTGTGCTCATCAACAGCCAATCTCTGTTCTTCCCCAGACCCTAATCATAAACTTTACAAACAATGGCATGCAGTAACTAAGAGAAGTAACATGGGGGAACTAAAAGAAGAAACAGCAAAAAGTAGGGATAGGAAAATATAAGCAAAGCCCCATATGGATGGAGCTAAATAGTCATGCTGCTCACTTCAAATCCATATTCCAGCAAGCATCCTAGGGATGCCAACACCAATGTCCTAACTGATAATCTCACTTTTATAAGGAGAGAAAACACAGAGATAGTATTTTAAAAATGCAATATCATGACCTGTTTAAACACAACTTGCCAGAATATGATAAAAATGAAGCTAAATTACCAGACCTGTTGACCATAATTCTGTTCACCAAAACCATACAATATTCTATAAGTTAAGAAGTTATTGAAATGGAAAAGTTTGAAAATCTTTTTTCTGTAGCCCAAAAGGAGCCCCTATTCCTTACTTTTTAGCTGTAGAAAAGAATTACACAACATTTTCCATCATATTGTCAGGAGTAATATTTTGTACAATTCAAACACTTTAACCTGAGAAGACTTTATTTTTATACTATTTTCTCCCACATCAGATTTACTAATTTAAGAAAGGTCACTCTTGGACAAAAGGTCACAGAAAACCATTCTGGCATCTTGGCCCTCTACCCTCCCACATTTAGGAAACACGTTGCAGTTAATGAGAGCCCGCCCAAGTTGACAGCTGTGATTCAAATATTGCCAGATGCAATCAAACTCTCCTTCAACTAAACTTTTGCACCTTTCAAGACAACAGAGTCCAACTTTTTGGAGATAAGACAAGGAAAAACACCTAGATGTAACTGTTCCATGAGGCTGATTTTCCCTGAGGAGAAGAGAAAGACAAGCCAGTGATATCCTCTCAATTTCTGAGATAATTGCCATCAGTTTCAATGGAGCGGAAGTTTGCATGTAGCTGGAAAACAAATATACACAATACCATAGAAAGGCATGTAGAATACCAAACATTAAGGAGTACTCTCTTAAAGACTGTGTTGCTAGGTGGTTGATAAATAAAAGCAAAACAGATTGACTGCAGAGGAACCGAGTCTGAACATGACTTCTTGGACAGGGAAATCAACAAAACGCCAGTGAATGAGGTAAGAAGAATGAGATTAAACATGCAAAGTTTACTTGCATTTTGTTTAAGTAATTATACAAAGACAGGTACAGTGAGAAGTCACTGGTGTAGAAAATGAGAGACCAGGAAGCTGAAAGGAAGTTTATTTTAAAGGTGGGGTTAAGAGGGAAGAGTTGAACCCGTGGGACAACCATCCTTGTATTTCTTCCTTTACAGTTTGTTCTGAAGAATGGCCTTAGGCCCTCAGTACACAAACCAGCTATTTGTAGGAAAACTGTACTTTGGAGACCTCCCCAGACTTTTCACAGCCTTCTACAAGATGCCTGGACAACAGATTTGTGAACAAACAAAAAGTTGCTCGGGTGACAACACTCATATTGGTAGATTTCACACTGGTATGCAACGATGCTGCCCTAGGCACCTCTCCATTGGCTGCAGGGGAGAAACCAATTTCCTGGGCAGTCTGGTATTTAAGACTTCTCCCAATCACCCCAACCATCTCTCCAAAGGTAACTACCACTACTCCTTGATGCAAACTAATTGCTTCATCTACCCAAATTTGGGGACTCACTATTGCACCTTGCCCAGCCTCAAGACACATACTCCACTTGCCCATCTGCTGTGCTCTACTGGCTTCTCTTCATCTTTCCAAATCTGTTCAATACTCAAGAAATTTCTTAAGTCTTACCTCCTTCAAAAGAATTCCTAGCTCGCTGTAGCCTAAAGGAATCTGTCTATCCTAGTGTGCATTCTCTGTGATCTGAGTGATAGCCTGCCTACACAGTTCATTTTACTCTCATCTAGATTTTTGTTTGTTTTTTCGTTCTTCTGGTCAACCTGACTATAAACTCCTTAAGGACAGGAACTGTGAAACATTCTTTTACGTTTATCTCCCTCAGAACCTAACACATAGTCATTGCTTAACAAATGTTTGTTGGTAGCTTTATAAAGATGGAAAAAAGAAGACAGTGTACTGCAGAAATGATAGCTACTAAAATAACTCCAAAGCAATGGCTGAAACTCTCTCAGCCTCATCAGGAGGCTCACATTCACGCCGGAGTTCAGGGAGGCAGGCCGACAGAGCTCTGCCATCTTTAACAAATGGCTTCCAGAGCCAGGTTAAGGGTTTCCATCCCAGCCAACAGGAAGAGAGGAAAAAGTGGAGCTCCAGCACCAGAGACTTTCTTTTAGGAAGAGAGCAGGAAGTTGCATTCAACACTCTCAAGCACACTTTTCTGCCTGACCTAGCTGCAAGCAGAGCTAGGAACTGAGGTGCTGAAGCAGGCAGCCGTATCCCATCAAAGAAGGTTTCAGCAGACAAGTAGCATCCTCACCACAGACACTTTGAACACCTTCCCCATTGGCACAGCTAGTGCACTTTTTCAACTACCGGGAAATCATGGCTCTATGCTGGAAGCCGAATTCCTCTGCTATATCAGCACAACCCGGAAACTGCTTGGAATCCAGGAATGAATCCCAACTCCCTGACCAGATCAGCACCACAGGCTGGCCAAGAACCACAACTTGGAGCTATGTACCAAGAAAAAGTAGCTCTTCCTCTTTCCATCCTCTTAGTAGAAGAGAAAATCCCTCTCCCTTAACCTCTTCAAGTAACAGATGACTCCCGTCCATCAGCACATCCCATCTGCTGTATCATCCCTAAGGGTTTGGGGTAAGTGAGGACTAGGCTGCTGTCAAAGAGACTGGGAAGTCCTGTGCCTTTCCCTTTACTATACTCTTATGTTGTTAGAGCCACATTTACTTACTAAACTCTGTAATAGATCTGCCTAGACCAGTGGCCCCAGCTCACTCACACATATTTAGAAGCCATCTATTTAATATCCAGTTTTAATTCAATTGCAAAACACTTACAGATCACATATTAGGAGCAAAGCACTGCATGGATACTGATTTTACAAAGCCACAATTCTTCCTTGAAGTTGTTTAGAAGGCCATGAGGGATACAGATTTGAGCCACAAACTCTTTTGCAAAATACAACGGGTCAAGCTAAACCCAAGGTATAAGCAAAGTGTGGTGAGACTGGCAAATTGAAAATCAATTCTAACTAGATGGCCAAAGAAGATTTCAAAACACATTTAGACAAAACTATTTCCTGGAAGAGACGACATTTGAACAAGACCTCGAGGGAGGAGTAGAATTTTAACAAGTGACAAAGAAAGAGGCATTCCAGACAGCATGAGCAAAGGCCCAGAGGTACAAGAGTGGGTTGGACTAAATCTTCCGTGGGACTGGGATGCAGGACACGGACATGAAGACTTGGGTGTAAAGAACTGGGGTTCCTCTGTTTTGTAGGAAAGTTGTTGAGTGCATTTAAAAGCCTGGACCATCGGGACTAGCAATGACTAGAGATGTCTGAAGAGTGCAGGGGACTGATTGATTCCTCATAGGAGGAAGAACACTTTACTAATTGTGAGAAGATGAGACAGAGAGGCAGGGAGACCAGTGGACAGTCAGAGTAACTACTATGTACTGAGCACTGACTAGCCAGACATACATGCTAAGTCCTTGATTTGTATGCTCTTAGTTAAGAGGGAAATCCTATAATTCATTCCTGTATCACAGATGGGTGATAACCAAAGTCCTACAGCAAGTAACCCAAGGCAGGATTTGATCCTGCTCTGTTCAAACTGGAGAGCCTGGGTGCTTTACTAGGGTAACCACTGCACAGTCATCCTGTCAACATGACAGCAGTTCAGCGCAGACACACAGAGGAACTGCATGATGGCAAGAGCCATGGAGGGAGGGCAATGAATGAAGGTGTCAGTGAATGATCAAAAGAAGTCACACCTGTAATCCCAGCATTTTGGGAGGTCAAGGCGGGGGTGGATCACCTGAGGCCAGGAGTTCGAGATCAACCTGGCCAACATGGCAAAGCCCCATCCCTACTAAAAATACAAAAATTAGCTGGGCATGGTGGTGTACACCTGTGATCTCAGCTACTTGGGGGTTGGAAGGCTGGTGGCTGAGGCAGGAGAATTGCTTGAACCCAGGAGGTGGAGGTTGCAGTGAGCCAAGATCATGCCACTGCACTCCAGCCTGTGTGACAGAACATGACTCAGTCTCAAAAAAAAAAAAAAAAAAAAAAAATCAAAAGAAGGCTCTAAGGATTGCAACTTGGAGGGGTTGAGATTAGATGAGGGAAAAGGATAATAAACTCTCCTTAGACCCACTGAATATTGAGTGGCTAGAAAGAAAAACTACAGGAATGCAAACCATCCATGAGAGAGCTGGGGTCCAGGGATTAAGGAGAAACACGCACAGAGTGGCAAGTTATAGCTCTCATATTTGTTGATTCCATGCCTCTTAGCACAAGAAAATCAGCAGCATGTGAACAAACAGGAAAGCAAGTAGCTGCCTGAGTGAGCTCTAATCAACTGATTTGGAAGAAAATTTCAACTTGATTGACTGGCTTGCATTATAGTGACAGCAAGAAATCCCTTTGGCCAAACAATTTGGTTCAACTTTAAACGTATGCTATGTATTATTACTTTGCATGCTGAAATATTCATATACCTTGGGAAAGTATCAAAAATTATGTTTTTCTTTTTAAAGAGTGGAATGTAAAATACCCACCAAATCCTCCCGGATGGCGCCTGGGTGAATATATTTCTTGTTATTTTATTTAAGCTGCTAAATATCTAGTAGAGTAAAATTATGGGCTCTTTGCACATGGCATTTTTACTTGTAGCTTCCTGTGCGCCAAAGCAATAAATGTGCCTCACCTTTTGTGAGGCAGGTCCACTTCAGGCTAGTGATTGCCTTGCTAGTGGCCAATAGGCCGTAAGAAAAAGTGTTTCCTCTATGCAGTAAATCCAGAGGGACTCAGAAAGGGAACCCAGAGTTTTTGTTTGTTTGTTTGTTTTGAGATAGGATCTCACTCTGTTACCCAGGCTGAAGTGCAGTGGCATGATCATGGTTTATCGAAGCCTCGACCTTACAGGCTCAAGCAATCCTCCCATTTCAGCCTCCTGAGTACTGGGACTACAGGCGTGCACCACCATGCCTGGCTAATTTGTTTTTATTTTTTAATTTTTTGTAGAGATGGAGTTTCTCCACGTTGGAGAGTGCAGATACTGGATAGACAAAATGAGAAACCAAAGCCACTTGCTAATGTTAGACTTTCTTTAGAAAACCTCAAGACACTAGCAATTAAAATTATCAAAGGCTTTGTGATCTTCACTCTGACCCAGGGACTATTCTCTCTCCTGAAATGACCCATCCACCTTACAAAATCAGGATGACTCCTTTCTCTCTCTCTCTTTTTAAATTAATTTTTTGACTTCTTTTTCCTTAAGCTTTTTCCACTTAACCTACAGTGTGTATTTCAAGTTTTTCAGGTAAGCCACCTGGATCCTCTTTTGCTAAACAATGAATAAAAGTGGAGGGTTGGAGTATATAATTCACATGCTTTCTTAAGGCTGTTCCCTTTTTTAAACTATACTAACTTTCTCACCACATACAATGAATCAATACAAGTAAGACGTTAAGGTCAACGGTTTTATCAAAGCACAGAACTGTCAGTTTGTAGGAGAGGATATTTGCCAAATCAGAATGCATAAACTTTTAGTACAGAAACTAGAACGTGAATTAAGCTCATATCACTCAAAAAGAGCTGAATGCATCTGAAACCAAAGCACGCTGTCAGCCACCTCCATTTGCTCCGGGCGCTGATACCTTGATTAGCTATGCAAGAAGCTACCTGCTATTTTAGAATTAAATGAAGTCACCTCAGGGTATCTACAAGCTTCTCACGCACAAGACACTGACTTTTTTCCCTCTTTCTTCTTGGCTTAGAGCACAGTTGTTGCTACATCCAGGTAAGTACTATATCACGGATTGTTATTGCATAAGCTGTCATTAAGGCAGCTTGCCTTCTCACAGAAAAATCAGTCTGCAGACAATAATGGTTTGTTGCTAAACCCCCTTAAAACTAAAAGACACCTAGCATTTTTTAAAGTATTCCCCTAACAGATTAAGGAGCTGAAAGCTTAATTTCTAAAAAGGATTTTTTAAAAATAATAGAGAATGTTCCCTTCACCCTGTCTACTTTCTCGCCTAAAATAGTAACTAAATTTATAGGAACAAAAGAATAGCTCACATGATAGGTATCTACCCAACGAAGCTGCCAGTATACATAGCGTTACAGGTACCACGCGGTTCAACATGTTTCTACCTGAGGAACATAGATTCTGTTTTGATACTAGACTGTTTGAAAACATTTTCAAATGAAAACTGATCATGAACATGAAGGACTGACAGCTCAGCTTTCAAAAGCCAAGGTTAATCAGGGCTTTTGTATACTTTCCCAAATAAATACATTAACGTAACTAACCTTTGACCTATACCATCCTTAATCTTTCAGCCCCAAGCTTCTGGGAAGGGTGTAACAATACTGGCAAACTGGTCTGTGCCAAAGAGTGCTGAACACTCACTATGGTGTAGACCGAAACCACCTTAATCACTCACCTTTTGTCTCCCCAGATTTCTAGAGTGTAACTTATTCAAACTGTTCTTAGATTTCTTAGGCTTAATTAATCTTATCCCATAAAACTTGACAATTTCATATATATATATAAAGACAAGTACCAGATTTCTGCTTCTGCTTGTTTAGCTCAGAGGCATTTCCCAGCCCTGACCCCTGGTACAAACCATACAAAGTATTGCTCAGAATCGAAGCCTACATCAGACCTAGACTCAGATTGTCATCCTTTGCAACTAGCCCCCGTGCTTACCCCTTCCCAGTGTTAGCATGTATGGTCTGTAAGTCCAATCTGCCCTGAGGCTTTACTAAAATTTCCTTTACCACGCTTGCAGTTATTAAGCATGCAATTTATATTGCCAGGTGCAAAAATTTCTCATGCAAATCTCTTTGACCTGAAGTAACCAAATGCACCTTAGAAAGAAGAGTTTGCTGCTTACTCTACAGATCTACGTAAATGCCATCAATCACATCTTGTTCTCTCTTACAGCAAATTGCCGTGGCTTAGATATAGCTGAAATTCAGGCAAACCTCTCAGGGCCTATCATGAATGAATTGAACCACAGCTATGCAACAGGATTAGCTTTTGTCTTTGTGACTTATACAAATAAAGACGGTGAGTAAAATCCTAAGCGCTCCACTCCTGTGACGTGAAGGCTACCTGGCTGGTGAATGGTTCTGATTTAGGTCAATCTGATCACATAGGCTATGAAAAACTGATATAAAATCATTATTGCTATGTATAGCATTTCAAAACTATGCCAAATACTCAAACTCTGAAATTGGACTTCCAGGTGATTAGTGGGTGTTTAAGGGAGAGAGTGTTGGAACTGGAGACTCCTTTCCAGTGTGGAATTGTTGAGTTTCCCTGGATGTCACCCATAGACTAAGACAGGAGGTTGAGAGTCTCAGAAAGATTACCCAGTTACAACCTTTAATCTTCCATTCCCAGAGAAACTGAGATTAGTTCTCTATAGCATGCAGGAAAATGCCAGGACACTTGTCCAGCCCTACCGCTGAGGCAAAGGAGCCTCCAGGGGCAGGTCCGTGAGTGCTTTCCCTATTAATGTCACTCAGCTCCAGGGAACAATAGGTGAATGTGCTTGAAAGGCTCCCCTTGTCCCTGGAATCAAAGAGAACACTTTGCTATTGGCTAATTGCTTATTTATTCATTCAACAAATATTTATTCACAGTATACCTAGTTCTTGGGTACACGCATCATTACACTGGAAACATTATAACAGGAAACCCTAGTTAAATAAATGCTAGTTTCCTTCTTTATTCTCTCTGGATAAATACATTCTAATTGAAAACAGTGAACTGACAAGCCATCAACTGGCTTTACCAAAGTGTCAATTCCTTTTTCTAGTTACCTTATTTCCAAGTGGATACTGATAACCAGAATTAAGGTAAGACACCTTTTTGTACCCGAGAAGGAAAACTCATTGTACTATCCGAACAGTTTCCTTATAGTATTTCTTGACAGCGAGTATTATTACATTTAAAAACAAATTACAACACTTTTTCTCTTCTATCTTCAGGTTTAATTTGGCATATAGAAATTGTTTTTTCTTCATAATGCAAAGCGTGGCATGATCCATTTGATAGGTAGCATTTTATTACAAAATCACCAGGTAATAATTCCCCAGGTGACTCATAATGAGGTATAGAATTGTTCTCAGGCTATCTAAAAAGGAAGAACAGTTCCTTAAAGTTCAGCTCTAGAGAACACAAATCTGAAAGCCTAGGTTTTTAGAAATTGTCCGATTTCACGAAGTGTATGTTCCCTTAGAATCAGATTCTCACTAAGACTGTGAATGCACAGCTAAATTAGTCATGTGAGAGGCACAGATTAGTTACAAGATGGGAATCACGCCATTTTCCTTTGTTTACCACAGACCAACAGGGGCTGCATTACAAGTGTTTATTATTTCTGAAGGTGTCCTATCACATAAACATGAACAGGAAATTCTCAAAGTGGATACTGTCTCAGAACAAGCCCCCACCGGCAGTAAGCCTTCCACCAGTCTGCATGGAATCAGGTCTTTCCCCACAGCAGGGCAGGCTCTAACGCAAGATGTCACTTCTCTAACTCTAATGGAATGGGAGGGACTAAAGGCTGAAAGGAGGCTACAGGGTCACTGAGTAAACACTTACTAGCAGAAATCCTTTCTGAAATGGATCGAGTGTCTTTAATCCTGTATTCTGGCCTCCAGATGATTTATGGCTCTTATTTGCTTTTCTCCCTTTCCTTGTAACACTTGCCAAAGTAGACTCAAGCTCTGCCTTGAAGCATGCAAACACAGAGTTCTGTCCTCCCTGATGCATTGGATCTTTGCCAAGTGAAAGCTTTAATGACAAATTTATGCTCCGAAGAAGGGACAAGGTGATAGTCCAAAAGACTAAGAAAAACACCACTGAACGTTCCCTCAACTGTTAAGAGTTTAGAAAATGAAGACCTCAGCCGTGATCCTTCCTCTGCACCTCATTACTGTTCCCCACCCTGCCCCAATTCCGACCCAGTTATAATAGCAAAATCACACATATATTGAGACTGATTTGTTTTGGGAAGGGCATTCGAAATTATGCCCTGCCATCCTTTGGTTCTGCTTTATATTAAATGACAAGGAATTGTTTGTCTGCCTTCTCTAATCCTCTCCCTCCCTCAACCATAAACGGATTTGCTTTATGACAAGTTCTAAGGCAGGTAAAATGTGTCTCTGGCACCCAGCCACCTTCAGTTCTGATCTCTTCCCCATCCCCACCCACCTCTAGCCTTCCTGAGCTTTGTGGCCCACACACTTCCTCCTATTGAGGATATGAATATCAAAATCGCAAGACACCTTCCTTTTGTCTTTCTTCTCGTGCCTCAGTTACAAGAGAAGACTTTCAAACCTCTCCATCCCAGATATTTACCCTGAGTTGCAGAGCTACGAATTAGTTTATGGAACATCTTCACAGGAATATCCAGCAAATATCTTTCCTTATAAACCTGTTTTTCTGTATTGATGATTGATGCAGTCTTCCTTCCCATTACCCCAGTCAATAGCCATAGAGTTGCACTACACACTATACCTTACCTAACATAGTAGTTTTCAGTCCTGTCTAGTCTACCTTTTATTCAATTCATCCAATATTTATGGAGTGTCTACTCTGGGCCAGGAACTTTTCTAGGCTCTTGGGATATGTCAGCAAGAAAAATGGGGAAGATCCCTGACATCTTGGAGTTTTAAGTTGTAATATACCAGCAACGAGGGTGATAATGGTGATCAGAATGATGATGAGAATAATGATAATAAGTAAACAAACAGTCTCTTAGAGAATGAGAAGTGCGATGGAAAACAATTTTTTAAAGTAGATCAGAACTAAGAGGATTGGGAGTACCAGTGAAGATGAGCAGTGGGCAGTAGATGGTGAAATTCAAGGTTTCTTATTTTTTATTGTTTTAGAAACAAAGTCTTGCTCTATCACTCAGGCTGAAGTTCAGTGGCATGATCACAACTCACTGCAAACTCAAACTCCTGGGTTCAAGTGATCCTCCCACCTCAGCCTCTTGAGTAGCTGGGACTATAGGCATTCATCACCCATCACCATGCCCGGCTAATTTTTTTTTTTTTTAAAGACATGGTCTTGCTATATGCCCAGGCTGGTCTCTAACTCTTGGTTTCAAGTAATCCTCAGCCTCCCTGAATGTTAGGATTATAGATGTGAACCACCATGCCCAGTAAGGGGGTGAAATTCTAAACAGAGAGGACAGGTAAGCTTCATTGAGACTCGATATTTGAGTATGAGGGCATCATCCAAGGTGGTATCTGGAGGAAGAGTGTTCCTGGCATAAGGAACAGCCAGTGCATACAGTTTCTACAGTGGTACTATTTCTAGTATACCCAGCAAAGAGCAAAGAAGCCAGTAAGGTGAGAACTAGGGAATGAATAGAAGAGTGGTACAAGGGGAGATCAGAGGGAAAGCAAGGACCAGGCAGTGTCAGGCCTGTGTGCAATGGAAGAACTTTGGCTTTCACCCTAAGTCTATTGGTGGGGATGAGGAGGGTGGTAGAATTTTACATTTGACTTATAATTATTCTGGCCACTGTATTGAAAACAGACTTTAAGAGAGCAAGAACAGAAGCAAGAAGACCAAATAGGAGGTTCTTACAATAGTCCCAGTAAAGGATAATATCATAATTCCAAGTGGTTTCGGCAGAGGTTATAAGACATGGCCAAATTCTACATAAATTTTGAAGGAAGTTCCAACAAGATTTATTTTTCCTTTTTGTATTGAAATAATTTTAAACTTATAGAAATACTGCAAAAATATAGAGAATTCCCATTTATCCTTCACTCAGCTTTTCTCAATGTTAATAATTAATGTGACAATTTTGTAAAATTCAAATTCAGGAAATTAACACTGACACAATACCATTATGTAACACGCTCTCTAGCTTTTCCCCAATGTCCTTTTTTGCCAGTATTCATTCTAAGCTCCCACACTGAATTTAGTAGTCGTGTTTCCCTGGGTTTCTTCAATCTATGACAGACGGTTCCTCAATATTTCCATGGGTTTCTTCTTGATATTTTTGATGAGTAACGGTCAGTTACTTTGTAGAATGACCCATGATTAGGTTTGCCTGCTGTTTTCTCATGATTGGATCGCATTTTTTTTTTTTTTTTTGTCAAGAACATTACAGAAATGATGTGTGCCCTTCTCAATGCATTACATCAGGATATCCGTGTCATCAATGTGTCTTACTAACTGGTGGTATTAACTTCCAGTCAGATTTGGTGACAGATTAAAATATGGGGAATAAGACAATATGAGGAATCAAGAATGACTCCAGTTTTTGTTCTGAGCAAATGAAAGAATAGTGTTATCAACTGGATTAGGTGGAACAGGTTTAGAAGAAAATCAGTGTTTAGTTTTCAACATGTTCAGTTTGAGGTGTCTATAAGGTATCTGCATGGGGATTTCAAGTAGGCAGTTGGATATATGTTTGGGGTTTGGAAGAGAGGTCCAGCTAAAGACATAAAATTAGTAATCATCATTATGTATATATATGCCTTTATAACTGCCAGATTAAATGAGTTCGCCAAGGACACAGTAAAAATAGAAAAGTGAAGAATAAGGACTGGGTACTGTGATATTCCGACATCAGAAAGTTGGTGACAAGAGAAGACACTGCAGACGGTATTAGGAAAGAGTAAGCAGTAAGGTAGCAGAAAACCCTCTTAATTGATGCTTTATCTTCTCTTCTCCATTTTTTCTCCCATGGCCTAATGTAGATCAGTTTCCTTAATATCTTATCTACTTTGGGATTCATATTCTGTATGGAACATGAAGGTTTAAATTCGCTTCTAGGCTAGATGCAATAGCTCATACCTGTAATCCCAACACCTTGGCAAGCTGAGGCAGGAAAATCACTTGACTCCAGGAGTTTGAGACCAGCCTGGGCAACATAGAAAGATCCTGTCTCTATTTAAAAAAGAAAAAAAATTAAATTGGCCTTTCATATATAAGTTTGTTATGAGAATTAGAGCAGACCAGTAAGCTATTTTTCAGTGTCCAGCATGTGATACATGTTAGCTATTATGTCGTTGCTTGTTTTCTATCTCTTTCAGTAGACTGTAGACATCTTAATAGCTAAGACAGTTTTTTTTAATTCCAGTATCTAGTACTCGCTGATACATATTAATGTTTAATAAATAATTCTTGAATGAATAGAGAAAAATAAGAAAAAAAATTGACACTGCTTAACCCAAAAGATTGTATTCTTACAAAATTCCAAACACAGTGACAGTTGGGATAAAAGACAAATTTTGCCAGAGGGTCTTCCCTGATGCCTTTCAAAGCGTACTACCTGGATGACCATCTGGCTGTTGATATTCACATTCTGTATCCTGAATGGAAAAGACCTATTGCTGATCCCAGAACAGCCCTTTTCTGGAACTTTCTTTCACTGAATTTATTTTTCAGAAGTCATGGTCCAAATCAGCCTCTCCCATTAATGATAATTGTCACAAGAATGGCATTTAATTACTGACAGCTGGAATAGAAGGATGCAGTTGACCCTTGCAGATGTTAATCTTTTTTATACCTTTGAGGTTATATTTGTAAAAACAGAAATGATGCCTCTTCTAGTATAATGCAATGGCTGAACAAGACCACCTCTTTTGGTCCTTTCATAATAGACAACAGATGAGAAATATGAACCAGTACTATGCTTATTGTTCTATAATTAGATAGCTACATCAGCTAGAAAGAGCACGTGTGTTTCAGAATTTGTAGAACAAACATAGGCACATTCCCTAGTTCTTCTGATCCAAATGAGTGCTTTTTCTATGGCACCATGCTGGAAAAAAAGGTAGAGAATCTACTATGATTAGGAAAGAAGAAAGCATTCAGGTGAATTTTAGGTGGAAAAAAACAGAAGGCTCTGTGACGGAGGGACTCCATGATGGGTCTAGTGTCTTCTAGAATGTCCATTTTGGTATTCTAATTTAAAGGAAAACTTCATTTAAGGCAGGTATTCACGCTACAGATAACTGATTTTTCCACTTTAGTTCAACGTTACAAACACTTCACTTATTTTCAATGTTTTCTCCTTAACCAACATTGGGTCTTTAATTTCCTTA
Source organism: Callithrix jacchus (assembly GCF_049354715.1). Lineage (NCBI taxonomy): Eukaryota > Metazoa > Chordata > Mammalia > Primates > Cebidae > Callithrix > Callithrix jacchus. The sequence continues at coordinate 41,918,516 of NC_133502.1, forward strand.
TGTGAAGGGGTAGAAAAAAAGACTGAAGAACTCAATATCACCAATGTTCACAGTTCCCTATATGGGGAGCAGTGGAACTGGACCAACTAATAAGAACCTTTCTTTCATTAAATAGTTGTTTCTTTTGATTTTGTCTCCTATGCCCCCTTTTATAAAGAAAAGAAGGTATCACTTGAAAACAAGTATATGTGAGAGATTTAATCTCTGCATCAAAAAGGCAATTTCTAGAGTAAACCCAGTCTGTATACATTCTGTGCTCAATTAGTTATACCTTCTATATCTACCTTTACTTGGCTACCCAATGAGAATTCTTATCTTTAATCATGACCTGGGGGCACTGCAAGACAATCATTAAATGTGTTCACTAAACTGTACTTACTAGGGCAGAAAATTGGAATAACATACTTCAGGAAGTTTTTTTTTAACAAAGATTGAAATTTAAAAATGGTTTTCTAGTTAATCTTCAGATGCTGAAAAAAATTTTACAGTATCACACGACTGCAATTTGGGATGGAAGAGAACATAAAATGATAATCATTTTTCTCCATGTGGTTCATTTTAGTAAATATTCATTCAGTGCCTGGTATGTTGTTTTATGAAAATAAATATGAAGTAGCCCTACCATTGAGACCAGAATGGGCAAACTACAGAACATGGGCAGAGCCTGTATGGTATGGCCCACAAGTTAGGAATAGTTTTTACATTTTTAAATTGTTGGGGGAAAAGAACAGCAACAAACAAAAAAAACCTCAACACATGAAAATTAATTACATGAAATTCAGAATTCTATGTCCATAAATAAAGATTTGTGGAAACACAACCAACCACACCAGCATTCCTTTACATTTTATCTATGAATGCTTTCACACTGCAATGGCTGAGTTGAGGCTGGCAGAGACCATTTGACATGCAAAATTCTACAGAAAATGTTTGCCAAACCTTGCTTTAAAAGCTGACAATCTGTAGGGGGGACAGAAGTAAACATAATCTCAGGGTTTTTTTTAATACAACAATCATATTTTTTTTATTTATTTTAATTTCAACTTTTAGATTCAGGTGGTACATGTGCAGGTTTGCTACATGGGTATTTGCATGATGCTGAGGTTTGTGATATGACTGATCCCATTATCCAGGTAGGGAGCGTAGTCCCCAATAGGTAGTTTTTCAATCCTGTTGCCTCTCCCTCCCTCCGTCCCCATGCTAGTAGTCCACCGTGTTTTCATCTTTATGTCTGTGTATATACTTAGTTTTCATAAAATATCATTAGTACTGTAATAGAGGTATAGTAACAGCAGAAAAAGTTACCCCTTCTACTTGGAGAAGTTTGATTCTAATGAGTATATTTAATGACAATGAAGGTGGCAAAGTAAATTAACACAAAAACCAAGCTGAAGAATCTCTGAGCAGACAAAACCAGTTAGGCCTCATTACTGACCTAAACCTTGCCTGATTTGCAAACATAAGCAAAACAACTTGAGCTTTTTTTTTTTTTTTTTTTTTTTTTGCAAATGGCTACAATAAAGGAAAACAGAACTTAAGTTCAACCAATCAGAAGTACCCAACATACTTATAATTATATAACTAGGGATTTTCCAGCAGGATCATTCAAATCAGCAACTGTGTAACTGTAACCAACAAAATGTTTTCTTTGCTTTATTTCTATGTCCAGTCTATGACAGCCTCCCACTTGTGAAGCTCCTGAACAACTTCTGGTTTGAAGCTACCTGATTCATGGATCACTGTGTGCTCAAATAAACTCTAAAATTTTTTTGTGCTTCAGTTCACCTTGTTAAGAAAGGCAGTAAAGGTTGATGAAAGGGAGTATAGCATAGGGACAGAGAATGACAGACCCATTGTGTGTCTGGGAGAAGTTCTGTAAGGAGTGCAGAAAGAAGTAGGAGAAGAGATTAAGAAAGCACATAAAATCAGATGAAGATTTGGGGTCTATTTAAAGATCAAGTGTCTCCTATACACAATAGTCATTAATGATTTTAAAGCGCAAGTACTTGATCAGATCTGTTTTAGCAAGATAACTCTAGCAGGAGGGTAGAGGCAGGAGAAAAGCTGAAAGAAGGAGAGAAGGAAAGGCAGAGAAACCAGATAAAGGGTATTGCAGCAATTCAGGTGGGAGATGATAATCTGACTCATGACAATCAATCATCAAAGGAGTGGGGTGGAGTCTGAATTGTAAAAGCAATGAAATGGTGACCAACTGGATTTGAAGAGAGAGAGAGAGAGAGAGAGAGAGCGAGAGAGAGGGAGAAGTATCAAGGTGACATGATACTACACTAAATTTCTGGACTGAGAAAAATACAGCTGAGTATGAGTTCCTTGGAGAAAAGCTCCTTGTCTCTTTCATTCATTGCTTTATCCCAGCATGTAAAATAATGCCCGCCTCTTAGAAGATACTCAATAGATATTTGCTGAATGAGTCCATCAATTTATGCCATAAAGCAAGAGAAGAAACCAAGATAAACAGATTTGATAGAAAGGACTGGAACTTTCCCATATCCCCCTTCAGGGTGGATACAATATCGAGCTCTATTTTGGATAAGTAATGCTTGAGATGCTACCAGACATCTGGGTATAATTGCCCAGTAAGACATTTTGAAATAGGGGCCCAATACTTTGCAGAGAGACCCTAATGATACTGAAGGTCAACAACACAGAGACACTAGATGAATCAGTGGAATAAATGAGAATATCCCTTTTTAAAATAATACCATACCTGGATGCCTTTTTTCATGTTAAACTAAAAAATAATCTTGTTTAATTGGTTAGGCATTGCATATCTTCACAGCCTGGGTTCACTGTACCATTTGAAAGATTTAGCAACCATCCGCTGCTACAGTCTTTCCAATGCCATAAATACACTGGGTAAGAGGGACAGAAAGACAGACACTGACTACATTCTAAAGCATCATTAAGTGATTTCATGTCCTTCACTATATAATACTACAATAAAGTGAAATTATAGTTATCTTAGTATTCAACAATACCACCATCAAATTTTAAACTGAGTTAGGAAAATAAAACAAGTGTAAAATGAATAGGCATTGTGCCTAAAATTGTTTAAATAAGCATCCAGCAAACAAAAAGACTTGATTATACTGCAACTGTATGCACAAAAATGTGTTACATCTTTCTACTGTCGGAAAATGAAGCAAAACTCCAACTGTTCAGAAAGAAGCTAGCTCAGTATAGGTCACTTACAAGGTGAGACCACATGGCAGAAGACTGGCAGGATTTGGTTTCTTTTTCCCACAGAGTGACAAATGGGAGTGTTTGGGAAACAGCATTAAGAAAACTGAAACATGTTTTGATACCTCTGGACTTCCTGGAGTCTGATCTAATAGTGTGTCTTGTACTTAAGAGAAACATACTATGTGATGCATTTTCTTTTCCTTTTCCATGTTTTTTTTTTTCTTTTTTTGAGATTGAGCCTTGCTCTGTCACCCAGGCTGGAGGGCAATGGTGTGATCTCGGCTCACTGCAACCTCTACCTCCTAGGTTCAAGCCATTTTCCTGTCTCAGCCTCCCAAGTAACTGGGATTACAGGTGTCCACCACTTCACCTGGCTAATTTTTTTATATTTTTTAGTAAAGACAGGGTTTCACCATGTTGTCCAGGCTGGTTTGGAACTCCTGACCTCAAGTGGTCCACCCACCTTGACCTCCCTAAGTGCCAGAGTTACAGGTGTAAGTCACTGCGCCTAGCCTATGTGATGTATTATCTAAATTACTTGGCCACAAAGTAATTTCATTCAAAGCATCTCTAAGCAGAACTAAGTCCACCATGGAATCCATTTCAGGAAACAATATACTAATTATTTCTCAGTTACACACCTGTTTGTAGGCAATTTCACTCACTGCCATGTTTCAATAACTATTAGCTGCTGATAACTACATTTATATCTCCAGTTGAGTTCTTTCTCTCTTGAACTCCAGACATATCTTTTGGACATCACCATTTAAATGTCCTACAAGCAACTAAAAGAATCTATATGTCAAAACTTGGACTCAACGTTTCCATCTATGTTTTCCTCCACTACACACATACACACACTACCACCACCACCACGTATGCTTATGTGACCTTCCTCTCAAATACTCCCTATATCGGGAAATAGTGCTAGTTGCTTAAACAAGAAATCTGGGAGAAATATCTGTGTCCTTTTTCCTCCTCACCACCCGTACCCATTCACCGAAACGTTATATTACTGCCCCAGAAATATCCCTTAATTCAATTCCATTTTCTCAAACCTTACCACTCTGGGTTAAACAATGACCTCTAACACATCTTCTTTTCTCTAATCTTGCTTCCTCCCAGCCCATTCTCCATGACACAGACAGAGGAAATTTGCAAATCTAATCATGTGATAACCTACCTAAAACCCTTTGGTGGTCCCCTTTAATTTTAGAATGAATCCAGAACTCCTTACCCTAGCTCAGAGTTTCCTGCCACTATTGCCAGTTTCCTCCTTGGCCACTTTCAGCCATTACTGAGCTTCTGGAAGCTCCCCAGGGTATCTCACAGGTGCCATGCTTCCACTCCCTGCATTGCCCATGCTAGTTTCTCTGGATCAGTCTGCCCTTCCTCCTCTTCTCTCTCTTCCCTTTCTGTATCCCTTTGCCTGGCTTACTCCTGCAAATCCTCCCTGTCCTAGCCCAAACATTAATTCTTCAAGAGTACCTTCCTTGACCCTCCGACAAAGTGAGGTTAGCAAAGTTGCCATTACAGCCCCTACCATAACACTCATCACACATTATTGCCATGATTATTTGTATTCTCCTCCTCCTGCTACAACACAAATTCCATGAAGGCAGACTTTGCCTTTGAGATTCCCCACTCTATCTGCAAGGTCTAGCTAGCACAATGGCTAGTTGAGAGACCAAACTCAATAGTTACCTGCTGACTTGGTACGTGATTCCTGAAAGCCCTTCCAGCTCTAAAGTTATGAGTTTATGAGTGACCCAGGCCAACTACATGTTACAGGAAATCAGAGTAAACAAAGGTAACAAAATGTAACCTAATAGGATTTACCAATGAAAATCCTGTCTCCTCTTATTTCAAACCCTATCTATATACTGCCATTAAACAATACTAACAGTGATCTCAAAAGCAAAGTGCTTTGGGGTTGTTTTGTGAAGTATTTTGATGAGGTCAAATGTGAAAAATGAAAAAACTTTCATAAAATAGAGAATAAGTATTTAAATATGTCCAGATGATTCCATTTACACGAAGTCCAAGAATGGGCAAAATAAAGCTGTAGTGATAAAAATCAGAAAATGGTCGCCTCACTGGGGGAGAGCAGGTTGGCTGGAAAGGGTCAGAAAAGAGCTTTCCATGGTGATGTAAAGGTTGTTTTGAGTGAAGTTTACATGGATTTATACAATTGTCAAAATCCATGGCACTGAAACCCCCAAGATATATCCATTCTATTTTATGTAAATTATACTTCAATAAATATGAAGATTTCAGTGGCTTTATACCAGGTAATTCAGGTTCCTTTAAATAAAACAAGATATGCTATTTACTAATTAATCCAATGTAAATTATTGCTGAACTAATCATTTTGATTAATGAATCCAATGAATCACCTAAAATTCTGCTGTCATGAATCAGTTATCTTCTCACGGTTTTAAGTGCCAATAAAACTCAAACAAGTCAGATCAGTACATGCCTAACAAAAAGTAAACACACATGTAAATCTCAACACTCTAAGGTAAGATTATTCATGACAAATATTTCATCTTCAAGTCAAAGCCTAGTTTGGCTCAAGAACCACAATGTGATGCTACTATAGCTGCATTTTTCTCCAGCACAACAAGAGAAGGTCTAGGAAAACCAGACAGAAGTTCATGTGTATGCCCCTATATCACACTCTGTCATACATTTAGCAAAATATCCTTATTCTGTTTTCTGTTAACAGCCTTTTAACCATTATCACAACTGTGTTTTTCTTTTTTGTTCCTGAATATATCGGCTTTGTTCAGAAGAACTCAAAACAAAGAGCAGTTTGGAGAGTTCTCAAAGAATTAAAAGTGAAATTACCATTCAACCCAGCAATTTTGCCACTGAGTATAAGCCCAAAGGAAAGCAAATAATTCTACCAAAAAGACACCCGCAGTCATGTGTTTGTTATAGCACTATTCACAATAGCAAAGATACAAAATCAACCCAAGTGCCCATCAATGGTGGATTGGATAAAGAAAATGTGGTACATATATACCACATAGCACTATGCAGTCATGAAAAAAACAACCAAATCATGTCCGTTGCAGCAACATGGATATAGCTGGAGGCCATTTTTCTAACCAAGTTAACACAGAAACAGAAAACCAAATGCTGCACGTTCTCATTTATAAGTGGGAGTTAAACCCTGGGTACACACAAACACAAAGATAGAAACATTAGACGCTGGAGACTCCAAAAAGAGGGAGGAAGGAGGGGCACAAGGGCTGAATACTACTCTGTGTTTACTACTCAAGTGACAGGGTTAGAGAAGCAAACCTCAGCATCACACAGTATGCCCAGGTAACAAAAGTGCACATGTGCCCCCGAATCTAAAATTAAGAAAACAAGTAAAAAAATTAAGCTCATTTGAAAATTGTACAGATTTTCTTCTTATGTGTGCAACAGTATCAGGGTTGAAGACGCAGATTTAAAAAGAGAAGATTTAAGGGGAAAAACACCTATGTGAATGGCCTTTAAAGGCAGTCTACAAGTGATATATTTCCCATCAGCCTAAGCAGACCCTGAAGGCCAAGTAAGTTACATGAAGAGGAGGCAAAAATGCCCACTGTTCCCACTTCTGCTACACTGCCTTCTCTTTCTCAGACTGCACCTGCAGCCTTATGGAGTGTTCACCACCATCAATTGACAGAGGAAAAGAAGACTCATCTAGTTTTCAGATGGTTATGTACAATACGCAGGTACCACCTGAAAGTGAACATCTACAACACTAAAATCGCTTTCTGGGACATCTATGCAGGACAGTTGTAAAGGGGAATCCTCCCAGCGGACAGAACCTCAAGGAGTGCACCTGATTGTTCGCTTTGCTTGGAAGAAGAAATGGTCAGATGTGTGACTATATATCAGTTTATGGGCTGTGGCGAATGGTTTAGCTGGATAGTCTGAGGCTTGGAATGAATATGATTGGAAAACTTATGACAAGGAAATTTGAGGAATTGGTATGTGGACAGACCTCTCTGAATGGGCAAGAAATGTGAAGATATGTGCATTCCATGTGAATACTCAGCAAAGTGTGACTTCAGCGGAGGCAGATTTAATAATCAAGTAGATAGGATGGCCTGTTCTGTGAACATCAATCAGTCTCTTTCCCCAGACACCCTTGTCAGTGAAAAAGTGGCCATAGTGGCAGGATTGGAGATTATGCATGAACTTAGCAATATGGACTTCCACTCATCAAAGCTGACCTAGCTAAAGCCACAGCTGAGCACTCAATCTGCCAGCAGCACAGACCAACAATGAGTCCCAAATACTGTATAGCACCATTTCTCAGGTGACCAGCCAGCTACATGGTGGCAGGTTGATTACATTGAACTGCTTCCATCACGCAAAGGGCAGCGTTTTGTTTTTACTGGAAAAAAACACTTATTCTGGCTACTAATCTACCTTCCCTGCATGCAATGCTTCTGCCAAAGTTACCATCCATGAACTTATATAAAATTACAGAATATCTTATCCATGGTCATGATATTTGAGACAGCACTGCTTCTGATTAAGGAAATCATTTCATAGCCAAAAAAAAAAAAAAAAAGTGTGGCAATGGGTCCATACTTATAAGATTCACTGGTCTTACCACTGAATGGTCAACCATCCTGAAGCACAGCTGGTTTGACAGAACAATGGAATGACTTTTTGAAGACTCAGTGACAGTGCCAGCTAGGTAACAATACCTTGCAGGCCTGGCACAAGGGTCTCCAAAAGGCTCTGTATGCTCTGAATTAGTGTTCCACCTATGGTTCTCTTTCTCCAGTAGCCAGAATTCATAAGCCCAGCAATCAAGGGGTAGAACTGGAAGTGGCACCATTTGCTATTACTTCTAATGACCCACTAGCAAAACGTTTGCTTCCTGTTCCTGCAAATGTATGCTGTGTTGGCCTAGAGGTCTTGGTCCCAAAGGAAGGAATGCTTCTACCAGAAGACAAAACAGTGACTCCATGGGACCAGAAGACTGCCTCCCAACCATTTGGGTTCCCTATGCCTCCGAATCAGCAGGCAAAGAAAAGAGTTACTGCACCAGTAGGGATGATTTATCCTGACTACAAAAGAGAAATTGAACTATTTATCCACAATGGAGGTAAGGGCAGTCTCTTGCCTGTCTAGAATACAGGCAATCCCTTAGGACATCTTTTGGAATTACCATGCCCCGTGATTAGGTCAAATGAAAACTACAACAGCCCAATCCAGGTGGCACTACCTGTGACCCAGATCCACCATGAATGAATATTTGGGTCATCCCACCAGACAAAGAACCGTGACAGACTGAGGTGCTTGCTGAAGGCAAAGGTAATACCAACTGGCCACAATGGAAGAAAATGGTTATAAATAGTGGCCTGTGCAACCAGTTACAGAAATGAAGACTGTGATGGTCATGAGTATTTCCCTTTATATTGTTATAAATGGATATATACGTGTGTGTGTGTGTGTGTGTGTGTGTGTGTGTAGCACATATTCTCTTCTTTCTTATTCCTTTATGTAACAATATGCATTGGCTTTTTATAGTATTTAAGTATTGTTAATTTTATATCACTGTGTTTAAGTTGTGGAATATCAAAGAAAAGAGAAAACATCACTTCAGGACTTCACCTCCTCTTCTGGGAAAGGGGTTAGTGCATTTTCAGTTGTATGCAGAATAGTTATAGCATGTTAGACAGAATTATGACTTTGTTACTGTCTTTATTCAGGAATTATGTATGGTTTTAGAAGATGCGAATGTGTGCCAAGTTGACAAGGAGTGAACTCTCACTAGTTATTTCTATGCATCAATTTGACTGGACCATAGGGTGCCCAGACAGTTGGTTAAACATTACTCTGTGTGTGTCTGTGAGGGAGTTTTGGAATGAGATGAACACTGAAATCAATAGACTGAATAAAGGAGATTGTCCTCCTTGACGTGAGTAACCCACCCCTTCAGTTGAAAGCCTAAGTAGAACAAAAAAGTTGACCCTCCAAAAAATAAGGAACTCTTCTCTTCCTGATTGTCTTAAAGATAGAACCTAAAAGTGACGTATTTCATTTCCATCATACACTATTGGCTCAAACTAAGCCACAGGGCCATAACGAGCTACAAAAAAGAATGGGCAGCTAAGTCTTAGGAGAGTCTCTTACTAAAGGATGAATGAAACAGAAGATATTGAGGAACAATTAGCAGTTTCTATCCTCTGCCATCTTTGGTAATATTTAAGCCTCAAAGAAAAGATATGATTTTGGATAACTCATTCCCTACTCCTAAGGAATAAAACATTACAGCTGTATAAATACCAAATATTTTATTAAAAGGAAAATTTCATCAGTAGCAATATGAGCTGGACAATTCACTTGATCTCACTGCTCTTTACCTTTCTTTTCTATGACATGAGAATGAAAATGCCAATCCAGTTCTCAGACTTAGATACATGAGATGATGTACCTGAAGATACTTCGCAGTTATGAAAACATCGTTAAGAGATTAATCAGCTGCCTGAGAAGAAAATACAAAACCACCTTTCTCTTTTCTGTACTATTATCTTTCTTAAGATCATTGAGAAACAAGAATTTAGACTGCCAGTGCTGGTCAATATCTTCTCCAGGGCACTATTTTTGCATAAACATATGTTTATGTGATGCCTGTTACTTTGAAGCACTGAAGTCAATATTAATTAGTTATGTCCTCATATCAAAGGAAATCACATTCTAAAGAGGGATATGCATAGACAAAGTATTATTTAAAAATGCTATAATATGGATTTCTTAAGTGGTTGGATTAAGGTATAAGTAACATGAAGTGAACTTTACACATTTAAATTGTACAGTTTAAGTTTTGACATATGTATATGCTCATGAAACTATCACCAAAATGAAAATAATGGTTATATCCACTACCCTTAAAAACTTCCTAGTTCCATGCTCATTGTGGCATTATTCACAATAACCAACATCTGGAATCGATCTTAATGTCTAATAATGGGTGAATGAATAGGGAAAATATGGTATATTACGAAATGGAATACTATTCTGCCTTCCCAATGAAGGAAAACCTGCCATTTGCAACAAAATGGACAAACATAGAAGACATTATGCTAAGTGAAATAAATCAGGCACAGAAAGATAAATCTAAAAAAAATCTTAAAATGTCAAATTTATAGAAGCAGAGAGTTGAACAGTGGTTACAAAGGCCTGGGAGAAGAGGGATATTGGGGAGATGTTGGTTAAAGAATACAACATTTCAATTAGACAAGAGGAGAAGTTCACAAGAGTCTGTTGTACAACATGGTGACTGTAGTTAATATATTGTATACTTGAAAATTGCTAAGAGATAGGTTTTAAGTGTTCTCACCACACACAAAAAAATGGTAAGTAGGTGAGGTAATGCATATGTTAGCTTAATTTAGCCATTCCACATTGTATACGTATATCAAAATACCATACTGTACACCATAAATACCATGTCGATTATAAATATATATAATTTTTATTTGTCAATTAAAAAGTAAATTTAAAAATTATAAAGTTTTCTAGTATTCCTTTGTAGTTCCTCCCTTCTGATCGTCCCATCTCTTGTCCCCAAGTAAACTTCATATTTTTGGATACTCTTGGCAACAATAAAATTTTCACTTTAATTTCTAATTGTTTATTGCTATTGTATAAAAATAAAATTGATATTTATATCTCAATCTTAATGCATTCAACCTTACTAAATAAACTCAATTGTTAGTTCTAGTAACTTACTCATCGAGTTCACTGGATTTTCTACATAGACAATCATGTCACCTGTAAATAAAAACTGTTTTACTTCTTCCTTTCCAATCAAAATGACATTTATTCTTTTTCTCCTTGTCTTACTACACTACCTAGAAGCTCCACTACAATGTTGAACAGAAGTCATGAGAGCAGACATCCCTATGTGTTGTTCCCTATCTTTGGAGGAAATCATTCAATCTTTCACTATTAACTATGATGTTACCTGTAGGATTTCTCTTTTTTTTTGCAGATGCCCAGTATTAGCTTGAAGATGTTGCCTTCTATTTTTAGTTTGTAGAGTTTGTCACAAATGAGTGTTGGATTTTATAAAATGCTTTTTCTTACAGCAATTATATACCTTTTATTTTTCAGTTTCTTAATATGGCAAATTATACTGATTGATTTTTGGAATGATAAGCCAACTCTGCATTCCTAGGATGAACCTCACTGGGTCATGATATATTACATTTTGTATACGTTGTTACATTGTGTTTGCTAAATTTTGTTCAGAATTTTTGCATCTATGTTCATGAAAGATAATGGTTTGTAGGGCTCTTTTATTCTTCTAATGTCTTTGTCTGATTTTGATATCAAGATAAACTGACCTCATAAAATTATATATTCATGCCTTGTCAATTTTCTGAAGGAGTATGTGTAGAACTGGTATTAATTCTTTCTTAATATTCGATAAAATACACTAGTGGAACCATCTGGCCTGGCATTTTCTTTGTAGGGAGATGTTTAATTACAAATTCTTTTTTTTTAGTGACATAGTTATTCAGGTTAACTATTTCTTCTTAAATGAGCTTTGATAATTCGTGTCTTCCAAAAAATTTGTATGTTTCATCTAAATTGCCAACTTTATTGGCATAAAGTTGTTTATTATATTCCTAATTATCATCATAATGTCTTTTAAATCTCTACTGATGTTACCACTCTCATTCCTGATAGAAAAAAAGGAGAGGGCACAATTATCACTATCAATCTGACTAGAGATTTATCAATTTTTTTATCTCAAAAAACTGGCTTTTGGTTCCAATGATTTTTCTCTATTGTTTTTCTGTTTTTTAGATAATTTATTTTCATTCTGATCTTTATTATTTTCTTTCTTTTACTTAATTTAGGTATAATTTGCTTTTGTTTTTCTAACTGACGGGCAAGCAGAGGTCACTGAGTTGAGATCTTTATTCTTTTCTGATATAGGAATTTAGTGTTTTAAGTTCCTTCTAAACACTGCTTTAGTGTCATCCTGTGAATTTTGATATGCCATGTTGTCAGTTTCATTCAGTTCCAAACATTTCCTAATTTCCCTTTTTGATTTATCAGTAAATATCAATTTACAAATGTGTTATTTGGTTTCTAAATATCTAGGTGTTTTCTGTGGATCTTTCTATTGTTGATGCTCATAGATATTCCGGATTTTACTTTGTTTGATATGTTTGCTTTCCTACAAATACTCTTGCGCTTTGTTCTGGGACACAGTTCACTCCTTTTGCATTATCTTTTAAGATTTGTTAGTTAGTACTCAGTCTAAGGCTAATTATTTCCCACTACAGATGGGAAGCCTTTCTGTGTACTCTACCCAATTTTGTGAATCAAGAGCTTGTCCAGTTTGGCTGGTGGAAACATTCTTAGCCCTGTGTGAGTGCCAAGCACTATTACCTCTAAACCTTTTGGGTGGTTCTTTCCCTACCTCCAGCACTTTCCTAATCAGTCCTCGGTTGGATACTCAAGGGAGGTGCTTTGCTGATTTCTGAAATTCTCCCTCCGTGCAGCTCCCTTGTCTCCAGTTCTGAGAACTCTAGCCACCTTGGTGTTCTTGACTCTCAGCTGTGTATTCTCAACCCTGGGAGTCCCTGGACTCCACCTTGGTTCTCCCTTCCTGTGCAACAGCCTGGAAATACTCTCAAGGCAGTATGGTAGGACAATCAGAGGGCTTACCTCATTTATTTCATGTCTCTCAGGAATCATTATTCTTTGTTGCCTAATGTCTAATTCCCTGAAAAGTGTTGTTTCATGTTTTTTTGTCCATATTTTGGTTGTGTAATGCAGGAGAGTAAATCTGGTATGAATATTAGAAAGTCTAGATATTAGTCCTTCTAGACTGGAAGCAGAAATTCCTATTATATAGATTTGAATAAGCTGTTACAGGGATGCAAAGATGGGAACGATCTGCAACCTGGGAAATTTTTACAACACTTGGAAAAGGAGTGAAATTGGGTTAACTTTGTACTTGTGGAGTTTTCTGAGGTATGAAAGATGGAATCATGGAAGGATGTGGTTGATTCTGGAAATACTGAGTAGCTCAAGGAGGTTGGGCAAAGGTGTGAATTAGAATGGTAGACAATTACTCTGGAAAAGAAGACTAAGCCTAGAATGTTGAATGTTTGTATGTCTAAGGCATATGGAGTTTTACCATGTAATAATACATGACATAACAATGTATTTAAACGATTAGAATGGCAATTGACAACTACTAAATATAAATAAGTGGCAGCTATGCTATTCATTAAAATCCCTGACAACAGATACTCTTTTAATGTTTTTCTATTTTTAGTACTGTAGATGCTAAGCTCTATAAGGACAGGAACTGTATTTTTCTTCTTCAACAATGTATGTTCAGCATGCAGTAGATCTACACATTAGTATTTCATTGGTACTCAAAATAATATTAAGTAAATGAATAAACAATAATAAGTTGACAAATACTCTTACATCATAAAATAACATGATGATCTTCCTTTTTAGACAGAATGGAGAAAAATCCTTAAGTAGATTTGGTGCCTTGAAGGATAGAGAGACACCCTTATACACATATAATGGAATAAATGAGGGTGTAGCAATGTTTAGAATGGCTGCAATTTAGAGTTGATCAAAGACACAAATCCTCAGGTTCAAGAAATCTGCTACTCTCTTTCATGGCAAATAAAAAGGAATCCACACTTTGACTCACCCAATGAAACTACAAAATACCAAGGATAATGGACAAATCTTAAAATGAACAAAAATGCAAAAGTAAAAATTGTTAAAAGAGTAAAACATGTACTGCCTACAAAAGAACAGCGATTATCTTAACTGCTGACTTATCAATGCAATAACAGGAGCAAGAAAATAGAAGAATGACAGTTAACCTAGAATTCCCAGTGAAACATGCAAGACTTTTTAGACACAGGAAAATTAAGAAAATATATGTATCACATAACTACTGCAGTAGAAATTATAAGGATGTTTTTTAGGAACAAAAACAATGATCACAAAAGGAAGATGTGAGATAAAAAAAGAAATGGTAAACAAATATTGTCCAATATTTGTTGTACTGTATAAAAGAACAATAACAGTGTCTACTTTATGGGGAGTAAAGGGAAAGATTGATCCCAGAAAAGGGATGATTAGAGGTTATCGTTCCAAGATTATCGCATTCATTTGAGGATGGTACAAGTATCGATTAACTCTAAATTTTGTTGAAATGTACAGTTAATCATTAATATAATAGGATTAGATTTGGAAATAGTAAGAGACTGATTAGAAAAAAAAAAGCTTTCAAACAAACCGAAGAATGTCAAGAAGTGAGCAGAATGCTAAGAGCAATTTGAAATAGAAAGCATGGTACAAGATGGTTCAGATGTCTCTGAGCCCAACAGTCATCAGAATTAAAGTGGATTAAAATCAGTTAAAAAGAAAACAATGATTAACACACTTGGTTCTTTAAAAATTCAGCTCTATGCTGTTTATAAGAGAGACATCTAAAACATAAGAAAAATTTTGAAGGCAAAGGAATGAATAATGCTACATCAAATATTAACCAAAAAAAAGATGACTGTATCAGAGAAAGAGGACTTTATGGCAAAAAGCATTACTAGAAATAGAAATGATGGAAGGTTTAATTCACCTGAAAGAATTAAAACTTGTAAACATTTAATCACATTTTAAAATATATATGAGGAGAAACTGACAAAATAATTCATAGACATATAGATTTGAACAGTTAATTTTTTAAATGAACATAAAGAACTTCATGTCCATCAATTGGACAATATATTATTTTCAGATACATAGAAATATCTTTAAAAACTGACCATGTAACTTGAATTTTATAAAGTAAATCTCATTGCATTTCAAAGAATCAGTAAAAAAGAAAAAAAAATACAGCTGGGAATTTTAAAACAGTTTTTAAAATAAGGCATGGGTCAAAGAAGAAAATATGATAGAAATTAGGAAGCACTTATAGGTGAATGATTAAAAGATACCGTATAGGAAAACTCATGAGATACAGCTAAAGTAATACTAGAAAAAAATATATACAAGTTTAAGAGCTTACATTACAAAAGAAGAGCTAAAAGTTAAAGGGCCAAGTATTCAATATAAGAAATTATAAAAATAGCAATAAAATAAACCAAAAATAGAAAATAATTTAAAATTAATGAAAATAGTAAGTAGTAAATAAAATAATAAATTAAAATGTAATAGAAAGGGTCAATAAATCAAAACCTGGTTCTTTAAAAAATATATTAAAAATTGGCAATCTCAGAGACATCTTGAAAAATAGAGTGTAAAGTAGTTAAGATGCGAAATGGAAGAGGGATATTACTAAATATAAAATAGAAATTTTAAAAATAGATTAAAAGGAAAATAGTATTATCACTTTGATCCTAAAGGATCCCAAATTCATCAGAGAGCAGAGGGGTTTGAGATAATTCTTCCCCTTTCAAATGCCCTTAGAGAAGATGGCATGGCTTATGTTTACCCAACCAGACAACCAGGGTCCAGATCACCCAGTCTTTCTCCGTGAACAACATTCAGTGGAATTCCTACTGAAGATCATGGCTCTGGTCAATGTGTACCTTCCCACAGTTAGTAACTTTGTTCTCAAGAGCATACTCAAGCCTTCACTATTGTATCAATGTCATAACTGCCAAAAAGAAAATCAAAGAAAAGCATTGCCTTCTCTTAAAAGTGATCAGGCAGAGTAATGAGGCAGCAACTTTACAATAATGGTCATTATCCTACTTCTAGACATAGAGACAGAGATGGACTTAGAGATAGATGCTTAGTGAGATTAATGTTTGTTCTTTATTTTTCCTTCTATTGATCCTTTTTTTTTTTTTTTTGGTTTGACAAATCCATTGTTAAGCCAAAACGTAATTTATAAATTAATATCATTCCATTCTAACAGAAATAGTCAAAATTACAGCCCAGTTTATATTACTTTTGCTGGAAAATAGGTCACTATTTAAACTGTTTTTATTGCCTTTCAAACTTATTGGGAAGTTGCTTGGTTAACCTTTTATTAGGTGAAAAACACATTATCCATTTAAACAATACATGGGTAAGTCTTTCATTAAAAAACTCTAATAAGCTTTAAATATTAAAAGCTGAAGAAAAGAGACAAATGGATTCACACAGAGCCTGTCACTCAGTGAAAGTATTTTAGAAGTTTATACACATTTATCTTGAAGTGACAACATTCTTCCTTTCAGATGCAAGTCTACCATGAAGCCATGGGAACTTCATAGGCAGCTATGTTTCTTGAAATATCTGATATAAACAATCTCTAAAGTAGCTCGGTTTGTAGATTACAGTAAACACAGCATGGAGGCAAGTGGGATAGAGGGTTAGGAGGCCACAACACAGGTATGCCTTGGGAGACAGTGTTATGCAAATTTCAAAAGCATTTCAAAATGCCTTGAAAGTTCTAAAAGATTCTCAAGAATCAGACCTTCCATCCACCGATAGATTATATTACTGAAATAAATCCCTAAACTGCAGTTTGAAAAAAAAATGCCTTCTCACACATGATTTCCTAAATTTCTATTCACCTATTTTCCATTATTTTAGACATGGGTTTTTACAAATATTCCACAGCAACCAAACGAAATCAGTAAGTACTTTGGGCTCAATATCTGCATTGAAACGCCTATAGGTGGTCACAGTCTTTGATATCACAGGTGCATGATTATTCTATTCTTAGATATATTTAACATATTCACCCTTCACCCACCCCAAAATCAATTGCTTTTGCCACTGAGCAGTGGTGGCTGAAAAGCAGTGTGGTAGGAGCCTCTAGAGCAGCAGTCCCCAACCTTTCTGGCACCAGGGACTGGTTTTCTGGAAGATGATTTTTCCGTAGACAGGGTGCATGGGATGGTTTTGGGATGAACTGTTCCACCTCAGATCCTCAGGCATGAATTAGTTAGATTCTCATAAGAAGCAGGCAACCTGGATCCCTCTGTGCATAGTTCACAATAGGGTTTGCGTTCCTATGAGAATTTAAGGCCCGGCTGATCTGACAGGAGGCGGAGCTCAGGTAGTAATGCTGGCTAGCCTGCCGCTCACCTCCTGCTGTGGTTCCTAACAGGCCACAGACCAGGACCAGTCACTACCCTGGGGTTAGGGACCCCTGCCATAGAGGAATGAGAGTACTACTCCAAAAGGTTATCTGTGACCTGCCAGGACCCCCATCTACAGGACAGTAAAGTGTTATGATAGAGAAGGCACAGGTGTGGTAGAGGTGCAGAAAGGGCAGCATGTACGTCAGACAAGAAGACAACTTTACCTACTGGGGACTGGGCTGAAGAAGTTGAGGAGGAAAAAAAAATCTTGCTGACTCTATCAACTCCAACCTTAACCCCACAAAGAGTTGCTTTGAATGCCCTCCCTCCTAGCCAGCCTTTAGGCATCACTCCTGATCCCAGAACCTCCCTATGCCCAACACAATAGCATGAAAAATACCATCTTCCCTTCCTAAACTTCTAGGCCTAAATTAAGAAGTTTGTTATTCCCACACATACTACTGGTATATGTGCCAAATGTAACTTTACAGATACTTTTCTGCAAAATATATTTGTTTATTGATTAAGGTGGTTATATCTGTACTTGCATGTGATGAAAACAAAATAGTTTAATAAATCAATTACAGTGTTCACTAACTCAATCAGTTAGGGAAGACCATAAAGGCAAAGCCGTTGGTTGTGTCTGAGATTAAGAGCACACATTTCTCAATTCTTAGGCTGTACTTTTAGGACAATTGCCTGGAAAGGGAAATATTTGGTCAATCAAAAAAAGTGTTTTTTCTATATGACATTGTTATGACTTTGACTGATCTTTCTAAAGGTATGATTGGCCTTACAAAGTCCATAGCCTCAGGATAGCCTATCTGTAGCCTGATTTTCTCCAACTTCCTTCCCAGGTCCTTTCTCTGTGCAGCAGATGAGCACATGCCAGGCTCTGTGTTGGCTAGTATTAGGACTCAAGAAAGCATTTGCTTTACTTGTTGTGTATATACAATGGCCAAACAATCAATTCATTAATTTTCATTATTGGCGAAAGGACTCTTACAATTTAAAGTTCTGTCTTGCTGGGCACAGTGGCTCACACTAGTAATCCAGCACTTTGAGAGGCCAAGGCCTTGAGGTCACTTGAGCTCAGGAGTTCAAGGTTACAGTGAGCTACGACCACCCACTGCACTCTAGCCTGGGCAACACAGTGAGACCCTGTCTCAATGTAAATAAATAAATAGTTCTGTCTCTATTGCAGATTTCTTGCTATGATGGGGGAAATGGCACTTCAGAAATTTCAAAAACATGAGTCATAAACATATTAAATATCTACTATAAGCTAAACTTGGCCCAACATCTGCTAACAAGTTGCCATCCACCTAAGAATCCAAGTAAACTTCAAGTTTTAGCTTTAACCTACTCTTACAGTAAGTCAGGCAGTTACTTGTTTTTGCTTTAACTTTTTAACAATTTTAAAGAAGCATTTTTCAGTGCAATTTAGATAAAAGAGATAAAAGATCATACTTTTTTGCTGTTGTTTGCTGAAAATTCTATTTTCTCAAAACATACAGTAGGATGAGAACACCATCTTTGTAGTCAGGCCCCAGAATGTTTTTCTTAGCACAATTTCCTAAAAGCTAGGTGTGTTGTGAGTAAAAATTTATTAGGTTTCTTTTGTTTTCAAACAGGATCTCGCTCTGTCCACTCAGGCTGGCGTGCAGGGGCATGATCACAGCTTACTGCAGCCTCAATCTTCTGGATTCAGGTGATTCTCCCACCTCAGCTCCCAGAATAGCTGGGATTACAGGCCTGCACTACTGCACCCAGCTAACTGTTGTATTTTTAGTAGAAAAGGGTTTTCACTATGTTGCCCAGACTGGGAACTCCTGGGCTCAAGCCATCCTCTTGCTTTGGCCTCCCGAAGTGCTGGGATTACAGGTGTGAGCCACAGCATCCAGCCAGGTTTGGTTTTCTTTGAACATTTTACCAAAAGCCTTTTTGTCTTTTTCTCAGCAAATTACATGGGTGGGAAAGGATGGGGGAGGGGCCAAGTAGCTGCTTCCTCTTAGCAGCTCCAGCATTCATCTGATTCATTGCCTGCCCCTGCCAGAAGGGTGAGGATAGATGGCATTCTTTGCCTACCACTTACGCATAATTATGATGTCTGTGCTAATTGTTGTTCACATCTTCATATCTGGTTTGTATTTTAAGCAGAAGGGAAGATGTGACTCACCTGAAAAAAATCAGCAGTCTGTGTGTCTCTGATTCACCCCAGAATTTTACCCTGCAAATGCTATTGCTATTTTTGTTTCCCAGAATGTGTTCTAACAGTAAACATAGTTTAGACCCAATACCCGGGCCCAGACAAAGATTAGGTTGTCATAAAATATATAAATTAATTTCAGAGGGCTGAGGATTGTGTTTGACTATAAGAAGCACTAATCAACCAGGCACAGTGGCTCACACCTGTAAGCCAAGCACTTTGAGAGGCCAGGGCTATCGGATCACTTGAGCTTAGGAGTTCGTTATCAGAGTGAACAACATAGTGAAACCTCATCTCTATAACAACAACAAAAATACAAACATTAGCTGGGCATGGTGGTGCCCACCTGTGGTCCCAGGTACTCGGGAGGCTGAGGTGGAAGGATCACCTGAGTCTGGCAAGGTCGAGGTTGTAGTAAGCCATGATTGTGCCACTGCTCTCCAGCCTGGATGACAGAGTGAAACTCTGGCTAAGAAAAAAAAAAGTAGTAATAGACAAGCTCAATGTTTCAAAGCATGTACCCATCCAGAAAATTCTACTCCTACTCAGAAACAAAAGAAAAATAAATTGAGATATTGCATTATTTAAAATAAATGTTATACTTTAATTATAATTCATGTGAATTGTTTTATTAAGAATTTAAAGAAACACCCATTAGGATGACCATTATTTTAAATCAAAAACAGAAAATAAGTTTTGGCAAGGACATGGAGAAATCAGAAATCTTGTCCATTGTGCATAAGAATATAAAATTGTGTAGGCACAGTGAAATAGGTTAGTGATGCCTCCAGAAGTTAGACATAGAATTACCATATGATCCAGCAATTCCCTTCTAGATATATAGCCTAAAGAACTGAAAGTAGGGACTCAAACAGACTCTTACACATCAGTGTTCATAGCAGCATTTTTCACTATAGCCAAAAGCAAGACACAACCCAAATGTCCATCAACTGAAAAATGTACAAGAAAAATGTGATAACTACATACGATCTTCAAAGGGAATGGAATTCTGGCACATACTACAATATGGATGAACTTTGAAAACATTACACGAAATGAAATAACAAGACACAAAGGGCAAATGTTGCATGATTACACTTATATCAGACACCCAGAACCGTAATATTAATAGAGTTAAAAAAATAGAATAGAGGTTATTAGGTGCTGGGGGGAAAAGGGGAATGGGAAGCTACCGTTTAGTGGGTACAGAGTTACTGTTTTAGATGATGAAAAAGTTCCTGAATGTACTTAACACTGCTGAATTGCACACTTAAAAATGGTTACATTGCTAGATTTAATATTATATATATATTACAGTAATTTTAAATATTAAATATATAAAGAAGTACAATGCAACTTATTCAAAATAAAGTAAAATGCCACGTACATAACTAATCTCTTCATTTGTCCATAGAGCAAGGACCTGGGAAGCAAGCTGGAGCTCAGGCTACAGATATGCTAGCCTGAGGCTGTGGTCTTTGTAAGGCCAGATCACCACTTCAGAAGATCAGTGAAAGCCACAACAATGGCACATTAAAATAATAATAATAATTTGATTGAGTAAATATTTCACTCTTGAGGCAACCGTCTTAAATGTACAGCTTAAGAACTAAAAAATTTGGCAGGTGGAGAGGGGATGGCTGGGTAGCTCACACCTATAATACCAGCACTTTGGAAGTCTGAGGCTGGTGGATCACTTGAGTCCAAGAAGCTCAAGACCAGCCTGGGTGCCAGGAAGAAACCTCATCTCTACCAAACTACAGCAATTATCTGGGCATGGTGGTGTATATCTGTAGTCCTAGCTATTGGAAGGCTGAGGCGGGAAGATCACTTAGCCCAGGAGGCAGAGGCAAGATTGCACCACTGCATTCTAGCTTGGACAACAGAGGTAGATCCCATCTCAAAAAAAAAGAAGAAGAACTGATAAATTTATGCTCTTACTCTGAGATACAACCAATTATTCCACCTTTATGGTTTTCCCTCACAGTGGTTCAGTTAGCAAACACTGTAATTGAATTACTATTTTATTTTCATCACTTATAGGTACAAATATAACCTCTTAAGTCAATATGCAAATATATTTTGCAGAAAATTATCAGACCATAGAGCCATAGTTACTAGCCACGCTACCTCCCTAGAGCCTCAGTTTCCAAATGTGTAAAATGGGAATACATATGCTGACACACAGAATCAACATAAGAAGGAAGTAATGGGAAAATACCACCTCTGGCACATTAGGAGGACCCAACCATTTTATTATTACCTGAAGGAGTGAATGTAAGTGAAACAACTAAGAGAAAATAGGGAAAGAAGAATGTCAGAACTTTCTTGGCAACTATATTCAACATGTCATCAACACAGGATTTCATATGATCTGTGGAAGCTTTTATACAAAATGGGTGTGGAGATTTACAAGATTGAGCCTGAAAATAACTGATGCATTCTGACATCCTATATGTTGTACTAAATCTAAAATAATCGAAGAAAAAATAAACAAAATGACACCCATAAAATACACAGACAAGATGATACAGGAGAAACCATATATAATTAGATAATAACTGCTATGACTGTGAAGAGCAGGCAATTGCGAATCACAAAACACTTGTTTGCTATGGGGTTTTTTTTTTTTTTGGTCCCTTTCATGGAAAAAAAGAAAGTTTGTTTTTCTTCAAAATACTAACACTGGTTTGTAGGTTTGAATTGACTTTTTTTTTTTTTTTTTTTTTTTACTCTTTGTAAAAAGGTCAGTGACTATTAACCCAAGTATGAAACAAGAATACTTTCCAGCATGGGAAATTTGATTTTTAAACAAAAAGAAAAAAAAAAAGACCACCTTGAATGGCTGAAGACAAAATAAAGAAAACAGTACATGTTTCCAACGTGCATGTTATAAAGAATTTTGATCACTTTGGAATTGGTGCTGGAGAAAACATGATGTGAATGTTTGTTTTCCTGACACTTTAAAAGCTATTTCTTATTTCCAAATAAGAAAGGAACATACCTCCCCAGACAAAAATTTTAAATAGAAAGTTAAATGATCTTTGGATTGTTTAACAGGAACTTGACTAAACTCTGCTGGTTCTCTAATTCAAACTACATGAAAATTAACGTTGCATAATGGTAACGACAACATGAGCAGTGCCAAAGAAGCAATATTTTGCTGGGATCCATGGCAATGTCATAGTCGTCACACGTATGGAACAAGCCTCCAGAACATTAGGTCATATTTACCTCATCAGGTAAAATTCAGGAAGGATAACTGTAGATCCTAGTTCAGGAGTTAATGAATTTATTTTAAACTTACTTCTCACTCTTCTTAATAATAAATTTAGTCCTGACCTCTAAATTACATTTTCTCAAGAATCTGTATGTATTTTTTTAATTTTATTGGCAGTGATGAATCATGTCAGTTATGCTGAAATGATGTAATAGCTTCATTTTATTTAAGGTATAATCGTCCTCTACCTTAGATCACACTCTGGAGGAACTAAATGTTTCTTATTTAATTTCTACAAGACTTCTTCATAAAAATCAGTTCACCCATATCTGTTTAAGATAAATATTAAAAGACAGTGTCTGCTTAGTTCAGAAAGTAGAAATACCATCAGGTTCAGCAATATTATTTGGATTGCTAAAATCATAATTCTGCTAAACTATTTAAGAAGAAATACAGATCTATTTTTTAGATGTCAGTTTTTACGAGAAAAAGTTTTTCCTTGAAGTAAGTTAGTTGAAGCCACCTTTGTTTTAAAAGAAGATAGAAGAGACACTCAGGATCTCATATATATATATGCAGCTTTGTCATTAACTAAATGAAGATAAGATGTTGAGATGTGAAAAGAAAAATACTTGCAGTATAATTATATTGTTAAGGCAATACTTACAGTGAAACAGAATCAGCTAATTGTAGAGTTTAGAAAGGGAATCATTCACATTCTCAGACAGTGATCTCCTCTGATTAGGATACATGCCATAAATCTTTCTCATTCACTACATTTCTTAATGGATTTCTTAATGGAGATAGTTCTATACACTGATCTCAAGTCAGAGGAGGAACTGTAACAGTGATAATAGCCTGCATGTACACAACTGCTACTTCTATAGTAGGAAATCCAAATTATTCCATTTATTTGGGCTTGAAGTAATGGTCACACTGAATAATAAAGAGGAGAGGAAGGACTTCTTAATAAGTACAAAGATTCTAGAGGAACTTTCATTCAAGCAATGAAGATCTCCTCTCTTAAAAACTGGAAGAACAAGAGGAATTGATACACCAGCAGAAGACATTTTATCCTTTGAAAGAACATTCTAGTGCAAAGTTTTCTGATAAAAGAGATTCTTTTTTTTTTTTTTTTTGAGACGGAGTTTCACTGGTGTTACCCAGGCTGGAGTGAAATGGCACGATCCCGGCTCACCGCAACCTCCACCTCCTGGGTTCAAGCAATTCTCCTGCCTCAGCCTCCCGAGTAGCTGGGACTACAGAAGCGCACCATCATGCCCAGCTAATTTTCGTATTTTTAGTAGAGACGGGGTTTCACCTTGTTGACCAGGACAGGATGGTCTTGATCTCTTGACCTCGTGATCCACGCGCCTTGGCCTCCCAAAGTGCTGGGATTATAGGCGTGAGCCACTGCGCCCAGCCGATAAAAGAGACTCTTAAGGCATGAAGTAGGTATGGACTCTTCTCTTCTCTAGCTGAAAAGACAGAATCTGTCTAGCTGGAATAGTGTTTTTCAACCAGGACATTTGGGAACATCTGGAGGCTTTTTGATTGTCATCACTGGGGCGAGGGTAGGGGGTCTTTTGGTATCAAGTGCATTGAGGAGGCCAGGGATGCTACTAAACATCCTATAAAGCACAAGTCACTCCCCCAACACGCACAGGAAAGATTTCCCGGCCCTGCATGTCAGTAGTGCTGAAGGTGAGAAATTGTGAATCAGAATCATACACAACAAGGGTAGGTAAACTTTTTCTGTAAAAGTCCAGATAACAAATCTCAGGCTTTGCTGCCACATAACCTCTGCTGCAATTACTCAACTTGGCCTTTGTAACAGAAAGCAGCCATAGACAATAGCGAACAGGCATGGCTGTGTTCCAGTGAAATTTGTTTACAAATACAGGTGGTAGGACCCAGTTGGCCCTCTTGTGTTAGTGTGCTGTCTCCTGATAGAAGACATTTCTGCTCTGAGAGACTCCTCAAATTCTTATTTCTCGAATTGGAAAGAATTCCTGTTGCCACGATGACTCTTTGATAGAAGTCTAACTTGAGGAATACAACCAAGATGAGACAGGATCTCTAGTTTCCAGAAGGAAAACGGAATCTGTAGAATGACACAAATTCTTTAAAATTTACTCTCTTCTTTGAAAAGAAATACTTCTTTGACTAAGATTTTGTAAAACAGATTTAAAGATTTGACAAGCTGGTCAAAAAAAAGCAGAAATCAGACAAATGAACAAACCAGGGTACATAGAAAAACACTAGTTTTCTAAATCAGAGATGCTTATTTTCTAGCTCATGGTCCCATAGAGAGTTGACAAATAGATTCCAGGGGTTTTTTTAACTTGCTGCAACTGAACAGAAGATGGTGTGTGTGTGCATTCTCACACATATGATATTCTTGACCTTCTGAAAAATTTTCACTGCTAAATCATACAAGGTAATTTAGAGAGTATGTTTCAAGAATGAACTGCTTTTCAAAGGCTGCCAGCATAATTAAAAAGTACTACGTGATAGCAAATTTGGTTCCATGTCTGGGTTTCGTTTTTTGTGTTTTTTTTTGAGACACAGTCTTGCTGTGTCACCCTGTCTGGAATGCAGTAGTGCAACCATGGCTCACTGAAGCCTCAACCTCCCAGGTTTATGCAATCCTCTCACCTCAGCCTCCAGAGTAGCTGGGACTACAGGCACATGCCACCACACCTGACTAATTTTTTTATTTTTTGTAGAGACATCGTCTCACTTTGCTGCCCAGGCTGGCCTCAAACTCCTGAGGCGATCCACCCACCTCAGCCTCTCAAAGAGCTGGCATCACAGGCAGGAGACACCATGCCCAACAGGTTCTATGTCTTTGACAGATTCAACTAGTCACAAATTACCACATTGTTTCTAATCAACTACATGAAACCTGGCCTCCAATTCAGGTTGTACTCAATTTGGTCATATGGCAAAGGCCCATTTCTGAGTCTAAAGTCTTGGAACATGCTTAATATTTATTCTTCGTACTGCCTTGGATCAAAAACTATCTAAGAAGGATTGCAAAGATAAGTAGGCATAGTGAGATGATAAAAATTTTTTAATGGGGGTAAACAGAAAACATGCAGAGACATAAAATGGGGCATTAACAGAAATGTTTCTACTACAAAGTTCTTCCTGTACTATATCAGACATGTCATTTGATTTATTCGTACTTCTATTTCCTAATCTTTAGACTTGAAACAGGTGATTTCTACATGACATTTTCCTTATACTTAGGATTTATCAGTGTATACTAATCAGTCAACAAACATTTACCAAATCTCCATTGTGAGCGTAGCATTTTATTAGTGGTACAGTGAGTCAGAAGTAAGAGTTTCGCCCACTGAATCATTAACCCCATTTCCTGTATTAAGTGTGCCTTTTTGGGAGTTTCTTCTGTCATCTGGTCCCACAGTAACTGGCTTATGAAATTAGAGTTAAATTATAGTCTAACTAAAGCAAGTTCATATGGGGTTCCACAGAATGAGAAAGCAAAGAATTGGAAAAAGAGCAATAAAATGCAAGAGAGACAAATGCAATTGGTCATTCCAATGACCTCCATGGAAGATTTTTTTCCCCTAGGAAAAGAATATTATTTATTCTTATAAATAATAAGAAAGGGGAAAGGGTATAGGGCGATCCAGCCAGAAGAAAGGGTAAATAATTTCTTTTTTAAACTTTACAACTGTCAAGACTTAACAGTACTGACCATGCCAAGACTCATTCACCAAATATCATATAGCTCTTATAAAGGTACTTTATTAAATTTAAAGCTTTCATTTGCTGGTTTAGGGAGTCCCCCACTCGCACCTTACTAAGTCAGAATCTGAATATTTTAGTTTTCTTCTTTTTTGCTTCCACTGCAGAAGTTAATGCTGAATCATCGTGATGCTCATGGAAGACATAGACATTCTTTAAATTACGGAACAGAGCTACATCTTGCTGCTGTACAGCAGGAAAGTAGAACCGCTCCAGGCAAGGAGCACTTAGTCTCTATTTTTACGGTTGTTACTATGTAGTCACAAACAAAAATTGATGATGAAAGAATTAAGTTAATCTATCTCGTGCAATATCATTAGTCACTTCCTAGGTTCAGGAGCTCCCTAAAGCAAAGAGAGAATAGAATTTCAAAATATGACACTGCTAGTTGGTTTTATAGATATCAAGTTTGTACAGGCACATAAATCAGAATCTATTCAAAGTAAGGAGCAGATGTTTGAATTATTCCAACAAAATAAAATCATCGTCTCTCTTACATGCTACAAATCCACAGCCTTTTCATAAGAATGAAAGCTGAAAAAAAAAAAAAAACCTGGGATTCAACATCTAGATAATTTATATTCCCTTTGAGCTCTGAGCACCAAAGCAATGGGACTCAAGGACATCAGACTATTTCCATTGCCACAAAGACCATTTGTGACGAGCAGTCTCTCTGGAGATCAAGGCAGAAGTAGGCAGAAACCAATCAAACTGAATTTTTAAGATAATGATAGTAATCTTTCTTAGCATTTTATTCTAAGCTATCCTTCCAACCCAAATTAAGATCATGGTGGAGAGAAAAAAATTTAGAAAGTGGAAGAATGTTGAAGGAGGCCACAGAAGAGGTCTTCATTTGAGATTGTTTTTCAACAGACCATATATATTTTTTTCATTTTATATTCTGCCTCCTTACAACAGATGGCTTATAGACTTTCATACAGTTCAGGCACATTAAGACACATAATTGTAGAATTAAACTGAGTCTGTCTGAAAAACACAAAATGAATAAGGGTGATGCTAGCGCTAAAGAGTTGTTCTCCAATGCTTCTTCCAGCTTAAATGCTTGTCTGTCCTGTGTACGCCCTATAGTGAGAGATCAGAGACAGCAGAGCCTGTGTCTATCAATTTTACATGGACCATAACTTTCAATAAAGTTTGTATACAGCAGAGCTTTGATAATTATTCATAATAAACCTGAGTTTTCCTGCCATGCAGTCTGCAAGTACGTACCACCTGAGTAACACGTCAATGAGGCTTCTTTATTTCGAGTTATTTTTGTACTTGAGGAAATTATCATCCTTGTATGGAATACAAGATGAATCCATCTCATACTGAATCACCATTTAAACAATCTTAATGAGAAACTTCCAGCATCACAAAACAACAACAGTGAAAACTATCTTCACTGCTGTGCTCTAATAAAGTATTATACTTATATTCCAGTGAAATCTCAAGTGTAAAAAAGATACAGTAATACAGAACTAAAAATCAAACAAAGATATTTTGGAAGCTAACTTGAATAATTATCTTAGAATACTACTGAAATGATAAATCAATAAATTTTGAGCAGTAGAACAGATTTTCTGCTATTTCATAAATTATTATTCATGTGAGTAAATAAGGCATGACTTTTTTTCAACTTTTACTTTGGATTCAGAAGATACAAACGCAGGTTTGTTACGTGGGTATATTGTGTGTTGCTGAGGTTTGGAGTTCAGATGATCCCATCACCCAGGTAGTGATTATAGTCACCAATCAGTAGTTTTTCAGTTTGCAGCCCCCCGCCATTTCCCCTTTCTAATAGCCCCTGGTGTCTATTGTTCCCATTGTTAAGTCCATATGTACTCGATGTTTAGCTCCCACTTTATTTATTTATTTATTTATTTTGAGATGGAGTTTCACTCTTGTTGCCCAGGCTGGAATGCAATGGTGCAATCTCAGCTCACTGCAACTTCCACCTCCCAGGTTCAAGCG
Organism: Callithrix jacchus; assembly: GCF_049354715.1. Taxonomy (NCBI): domain Eukaryota; kingdom Metazoa; phylum Chordata; class Mammalia; order Primates; family Cebidae; genus Callithrix; species Callithrix jacchus. Next base: position 41,946,993 of record NC_133502.1, read on the forward strand.
ATTCTCCTGCCTCAGCCTCACAAGTAGCTGAGATTACAGATGCCTGGCACCTTGCCCAGCTAATTATTTGTATTTTTAGTAGAAACAGGGTTTCACTATGTTGGCCAGGCTGGTCTCGAACACCTGACCTCAGGCAATCCACCCACCTCAGCCTCCCAAAGTGCTGAGATTACAGGCATAAGCCACCTTGCCTAGCTCCCACTGATAAGTGAGAACATGCACTACTTGGTTTTCTGTTCCTACATTAATTCTGTTCAGATAATGACCTCCAGTTGCATCCAAGTTGCTGCAAAGGACGTCATTTCATTCTTTTTATGGCTGCATAACATTCCAAAGCATGAATTTATGTTACATGGATGAATCTCAAAATAACTATGCTGAGTATAAGATGCCAGATCTAAAAGAGCACATACTTATGATATCATTTTACAGAATTCTAGGAATTTTATAATAATGTATAGTGATGGAAAACAGATAAATGGTTGTCTAGAGATGGGAGAGTGGCAAGAGGGATGGTTTATAAAAGGGTACAAGAAGACTTCTGGGGTGATGAATACATTCATCATCTTGATTGTGCAATGGCTTCATAGCTGTATACATATGTCAAAACTCATCAAACTGCACATTTTAAATATGTACAGTATATTGTACATCAGTCATACCTCAATAAAACCATAAACAAAAAAATTATTGTTTCTGTGAAACTTAAAATTATGAGGGGGGAAAATCACATTTATCTATTTATAACACTAAGAAAATAATATGACTAGAACTATTGTTTGAAAATATAATGAAATTACAAGTTATGAAGGTACTTATCTGTTGGAATAACTTCATGTTATAATAGAATAAACATGATCTCTCCCATTAACTGTAAGCACCATGAGAGTTAGAATTTCCTTTTTTAAATCTTTATATCCCTAGTGCCAGCTCAATTTAAGACACAAACTATAGGTACTTCTTCAAAAGTTATTCAGTGAATAAAGTAATAAATGAATTATTTGGAGGTAAAGCAAAATAATACCAGGTATGAAAATACCACGGCTGCCACAGAATATGTACTTTGACGTTCTCTTTCAACCTCAGGTATGATAGCTGATTTCGTCAGCTGATTTAGTCATCTACACTCTTCTATCAAGGTTACACTTGTCAAATTGACCAGACAGGAGTTGGATGCAATTTGTGGTCAAAGCCAACTAGACCAGTGTCCTACACACTGTCTTTTCTGAAGCTTTTGAGGGTTTGGCTTCAGGCTTTGTTAGGGCAAGTCTAGAGTTGATTTCAATCTATGTGTTTTCTTCTGTGGGTTCCACGGATGCTACCAAAGTGTTATTGTGATCTGTCTCTGGCAGGACTGGAACTGCCATGTCTTTCTGTAGACCGTTCCTGCAGCATGCTTACCCTCTGTCTATTCTGCTCTCAATCCTATAGTAGCTACTTTCTAGTAAGTTTCAGGTGGTCTCTGTACATGAATAGCCCAGTCCTCATGAATGACCTCAACATGGACTTCTGGGTCTTCTTGCTAGAAAGCTCTTTCATTTCTGATGTCGTGACTCACAGTTCCAGTCATTTCAACTACCCCAAACTCTGATTTCTACTGTATTGGCTCAATGGACTCACCATGCTCAGCTCAGAATCCAGTTCTCTGCACCACAGTAAAGAAATTATCCCCAAGCAAAATGTTAGGTAATTCTAGAGTATATCTCTCTCTTTCTCTCTCTCTCTCTTTTTTTTTTTTTTTTGCACTTTGTTTCATGTTCAATTTATTAATTATTTCTACTAAACACAACTTGGAAAGTCAACTTTTCTTAAACTTTTAAACATTGTGTATGAAACTTATTAATACAATTTAAGCTGTAATAATGGTTTAATAGGATTGATTCTTTGGACTACTTTAGATACTTTAAACAGATAAGCCATATGCAAAGTAATAATTAAAATACTTAAAGGAATATTATATTTAAACCTGCTATGAATTGGCAATACCAGGAATTTAATTTATCTTATTTCTTTCTTTTTTTAACTTTTATTTTAGGTTTGGCATACATGTGCAGGTTTATGATATAGGTAAAATGCATGTCATGGGGGTTTGGTGTACAGATAATTTCATTACCCGGGTAATAAGCATAGTACTTGATAGGTGTTTTTGCTGATCCTCTCCCTCCTCCCATCCTCCACCCTCAAATATGCCAGTGTCTTTTGTTCCCCTCCTCTTATCCATACGTTCTTATTGTTTAGCTCCCACTCATAAGTGAGAACATGTGGTATTTGGTTTTCTGTTCCTGCGTTAGTTTGCTTAGGATCATGGCCTCCAGCTCTATCCATGTTGCTGCAAAGGACATAATCTTGTCTTTTTTTATGATTATTTACTATTCCCTGGTATACCCGTACCACATTTTCTTTATCTAGTTGATGGGCATTTAGGTTGATTCCATGTCTTTGCTACTGTGAATAGAGCCGCAATGAACATACACATACATGTGCATGTGTCTTTACAGTAAAACAACTTATATTTGTTTGGGTATATTCTCAATAATGGGATTATTGGGTCAAATGGTAGTTCTGTTTTAAGTTCTTCAAGGAATCGTCACACTGCTTTTCACAATGGCTGAACTCACTTACACTTACATCCGCAATGCATAAGTGTTCTATGAGGGATGTATCTCACAAGCTTTCTTCTCTAAGATCTAGCTACCTAAAAACAGTTACCTCATATATTTCATTCAATTCCATAGTTGCTTATAGTGGAAAGGCTAAGTCAGTACCAGACACTCCATCATGGCTAGAAAGAGCACTGAATTTAACTGAACACAAAGGGCTAGGGGAAGATGGGATATATGGCAACATATGTCTAGTAAAGGTAAATAGTGTTTTGTAAAATTTTTATTTCAGTTGAACATGCCTATACGTGTACTGGATATCAAAGTCAAATATATAAATATATTTTATGTCCTTCATAGTCAAAAAAATGTTAGAAGTCATTGAACCAGATCAAAACACATGCCTTGATTTTTTAAATATAGATTTGAATTCACCTCAGATGCTGTCAATTCAGAAGATGGTTTTTCAAGATAAGTATCTTTTCAACTTAATATTTAACCATTTTTTCACTAAAAATATGATAAACTACTTAGATAATTTGAAGTGTAAGGGAAGAGTTTTCCTATAGGAGACTAAACCCATCACTCTCTTGCTTGTAATATCTTTCAATGATTTTCTGTCATCTAGACTAGTGCCTCTTACATTTTAATATGCATATGAATTACCTGGGGATCCCATTGAAATGCAGATTCTGATTCAGTCGGTCTAGGTTAGAGTTTGAGGTTCTGCATCTCCATCAAGTTCCCAGGTGATGCCAATGCTGCTGGTCTATGGACTGCAGTGAGAGTGGCAAGGCCATAGAGAGGAGGCCAGAAAACTTTCATTATAAAGAGCCAAATAGTAAACAGTAAAGCACCAGAAGCAGTCTCTGATGCTGCTGCTGCTTCGTAGACTGCTTTTTAATATGTGAAAACCTTTCTTTGACCATTGGCCTTAACAAAGCAGAGTACTGACCTGTAGACTGTGCTTTGCTGATATCTATTTCACCAACAGCCCTGGCCAATAGAAATATGAGCAAGCCACCTGTGTAATTTCTAATTTGCAAGTAGCTACATTTAAAAAAAAATGTTTAAGGAACAGATACAATTATTATTAGTGATATATTTTACTTAGTCTAACATAGTCAAAATGTTATTTTTTCAACACACAATCAATATAAAATTTTTAAGTAGATATTTTACTTGTTTCACACTAGTCTTTGAAAACCAACCTGTATTTGACCCTTCCGGCATATTTTAATTTGGATTAACCATATTTCCAGTGCTCAGTAGCTACCAGTTGCCAGTGGCTACTGTAATGGACATTGCAGATCTAGAAGAAAAGTCTTTGGCATATGTTGTCCTTAATGATCTGTCCCAGCTCACCTTTCCAGCTTCCCATCCTACCTCTCACCCAAATATACTTGACATTCTCGTCACACTGTACTAATTCCACTTCTTAATATGTTGTTCCTTCTACTTGGAATGCCCTCATCTCACCTGTTGCCTACCTGAAAACTTTGCTCACCCTTTCCCTAAATAGATGCAATTACAATAGGATTAAAAGCACTAAAATGACACTAGACACCAAAAAAAAAGTTGTATCACGTTACAAAAATGAAAGCTGCTGTTAATTTTAAAATAAAGTACAATTTTTAAAATAAAAGTACAAATTTTTAAATAAAGTTCTGAGAAACTGCTAAGTTAATTATATATTTTAATATCAATACTAAGGTATTTCTGTAATATTAATATGTTCTAAGTGAAAGGTTTTTTTTCTTTGTAAAGGAGAATTTTTTTCCCAAAAGAATTTGACATATATTTATTTATCACCATGACCGCTATAAATATGTTTGATGTCATTGCTTCTGTTTAACAATCATGAAAGCTAAGACTTTCAGGAGGTTACATGGCCTTGCCATGGGCTCAATAAATATATTAAAGATTTCATTTTTACAGAAGGTCTTTGAAACTAGATAGTTCTTTACTCCCTGGGGTAATAAAAGCATAGTGGCTTAAAAGTTGAAGATCAGTTGAGATAACTTCTGAGGTAAGAATAGAGGTATAGTCCAAAGAGTTTGCTACACTCCAAAGACTCTGATATCCTGTGTTTAATTTCAACTATTTTCCCTGAGAGTAAGAAAGATACAAACTCATGAGACCTCAATTTCCTCACTATAAGGAGGATCACAGACCTCTCAGATTATAGGAATGACCAGATCATACATTACAGTATGCAAAATTTCCCTCTAAGATTTTATTTATATGACCTAAGCACATTTTAAATAAAGTCAGATCTTCATAAAACAATCCCTCCTCAGAGGTTCAGCTAGACCATTATTAGATGCTCCTAGAATAAATCAAAAGAGATACACTGTGATTTGGGAATCATTTTAATCCTATGAGATGTGCCTAATACCAGTGGTACTCACCCCTGGCTGCATATTCGCATTTCCAGGACACTTTTAAAGGTGTCGCTGCCCAACCAATAATCTTGCAAACTCTGGGGGTCAGGGGCAGGCAAAGATAACGTTTCAAAGTTGCCCGAGCCCCTCCAGGTGATTCTAATGTGCAATCAAACTGAGAACTGCTGGGTCCACCAGCTGCAGGTTCTTTATTTGCAAAATAAGACTAATTCTTTGCTCATGGATTATTGTAAGGATTAAAGGAGTCAATGTGTTATATAAGCACCTGGCATATTTGAGAAATTTAATAAGAATTCCTTCCCATCCTGAGCCTGCTCAAATGAATTCCCCTACTTTCTAATTGGTTAGATACTAGAGCTGTTTTCCTCTTGAATCGTATTTTTTTTTTTTTTTCAGTAGGTTGGTTGGTTTGGTGCTTTCAATCGAAACTAACCCAGTAGCATTTGGCAGTGATTTAACCTCAACCCACATGAGGAATATTATACATTTCCCACCTGCAGCATCAGTTGGGGAGCCTCCCTAAGCAGGAATAGGCTATTAAAAGACTCCACTCCCTCCCCACTAGCTGGATAACCCCCAGAAAGACCTCTCCTCTCCCTTAAGAATATTGTACCTTTTATTGATTTATGCATCATTCCTTCATCAGAATCTCTGGGATGTCTTTAAAATGCAGATTTCTGGGCTTCATACTCAATCTACCTAATCAGACTCTAGAATTGTGACCCTTGCAATTGCCTTTTTAACAAGCTTCTCAGGTGATCCGTTTGCATGGAGGATTGGCGTGGAGTAAAGGGATAACTATAGATCCAGCCATCAAATTCCTACCTACTACCATTTACTCAGAGACCAGAGAGGAAAGTAAATCTGTTGAAGCTCGGGGGCGGAGGGGGGTTGTTTTGTTTTCTTTTTCTGTTTAACATCAAAATAGCTCTCTGCTTTCTAATGTTTTCTTGACCTTGAAAACATTTTGCTCTTACAATGTCTTAGGGCTGGAAAGGCTCTTAAATATCATCTAATTCAATTCTTTGTTTTATGAGAAAGAAAGGCTGCAACTTTCCCAAAGTTACCAACCTGGTGGCACCATATATTGCAGGGTAAATAGCTAGCTACTCTTCTTTTAAAAGGTAAAAATGTTTGCATTGGTGGCTCCGTGAAGATCATAACCCTACAATGACCAGCACTTGTGCATACACAGCTTTGTCTATTTAAAAACCCCATTTAAAACAATTCATCTTCTTCTTCTTCTTTGAAATTTAAAAACACATCCCACTTCACAAATTAGAAAAATGTTCTCTAGTCGATGAAAACTTCACACAAAGGGCAGATTTTAAATATATAACTGAACACCAAAAGAGGTTTCTATGCTGGCTATAACAGATTTGGAAATGATTTACTTTAAAACACATGAGACTGTAGGGCAAAAGCGCCTTGCATAAAGGTAAATGATTGTCAGAGCCAAGGACCTGCTAAGTCACAGTCCTACACAAGTGATACATTGTCCCAGCTAACTCACTCCCTGATAGGTGCAGAAAATCAGCATGGGACATTATCTACAAATTCAGAAGAATCAATTCAACGCGTAATGGAAACTGAGAACACCGGTATCATTAGAATAATCCCTCTTACAGTCATAGCTTTGGAATTCGTAAATGTATATCTACAGATACATGAAGCATTCTACTTGTTTACTTAACCTGGCTTCCTACTATTATTGCTCTCATTTTCATTATGAAGTGTTTTTACATTTCTAAAGCTTGATTCATTAAGTAATTGCCATCCTCCTATCTGGGTCATTGGTCATATTTATTGCAAAAGAAAACTACAAATCATTATTCAAGAGCAAATTCCACATATTTTCCACGTCCTAAACTTTTCAACCTCTCTTCTTTTGCACTGAGCGGATTCGTTCCAAGGAACAGCACATTCCCCAGAGGTAATCAGACCGGAGCAGGGGGGAACAGGGTTGGTCCTCTGCAGAGAAGTTCACGGTGTTTTTGCCATTAGCTGTGTTTAGTATTAGGCTTTGTTTTCTAAACATTATTAAGAGGTTTTAAAAATAAAGCTGTGGTGGAACTGGTTAAAAATCACCGTAACTCCTAAAATGTCAGGAAAATTCGCGTGCACACACACACACAACACACACATACACACACACACACACACACACACACACATGTCTCTTCCCTTTCCTCTTCTTCACAGAATAAGCAGGTCATTGTTTTTGACTATTTATTTCACTGTAGAAGAAAACATAAATAAAATATAGCAAGGTGAATGGATGACATCATTAACTTAAACTGCCCCATACTTGGGTAGAATATATAGTTCACAAAGTAATGAGATGCCTGGAGTTTGTGTGTCGGAAGTGTTCCTGTTGTTAAATTATGAACACAGCATTCTCCTTGTCTCTTTCTCTTTTGTTTTTTCACTCTATTCTTTTTTTCCACCACCCTCACAGTAGAGCCTAGATTCACTTTTTGTAATTGTGTTCCTGAATTGCTAAGAAAGCTATTTTTAAAAACTCATATAACACAATTTCAAGAGTCTTAAAAGTCGAGGACTATTTGGTGCCCTGAAATGAATGGGAAGAAAAGATGCTTTCACCTTCTAAAATGATCTCTTCCTAGAAAAATCAGTGGGCTCTACAAGACAAGAAGGAAAAGAACCAGTATTTACCAAGGGCTTGCTGCTAGGTATCACATTAGCTGCTCGAAGTATGGATCTCATTTTTTTCTCACGACAACCTTATAAGGTCAAAATTATTATCCCCATTTAACAGATAGAGAACAAAGACTCAGAACTATTAAACGACTTACTGATATTATAAAACAGTAAATGGAGAGGATGGATTCAAATATAGACTGGCTTGACTGACTCAAGAGGTGGTGGTGTCTTTCCATACTGTTTGAAGATGAACACTTTTTTCTTTGTAAAGATATCAAAGGTTGTTTCCATTGTTTATGGGAATTTTTTTGTTTGTTGTTTGTTTTGGTTTGATTAAATTTCATGTTATCTGATCTGCCGTCAGGAGAGAGAGAATTATAACCTTGGAACTGTGGTGCCCTAAAGCCCACTAACATCTCTTCTGTGTCCACCTAAAATGTGGGTTATGATGATTTACTATCAACTGAGCCCAATTACTCCCAACTGTGAGGGACAAAACAAAGTAATCCCAACTAAGACACATGCAAGGCCAGTGAGACAGTTGACAAAGAGGGTGTGGGCTGAGCTCATGAGAGAAGGTGCAACATGATGTGCTGCACGGATTCCCCTTGAAAGGTACCATGGGCCCTTTGTATCCTTAGGAACCTGCTCACTGGATTGTATGTTGGGTATTTCCCGACCCTTGCTGCAGCTTAAAAGGCCAATGATGCAAGAAACTAGGATATCTCCCATCTTAACATAAAGAGGCTCATAAAATTGGAGGCCACGGGAGAACACAGGGGAGCAGGCTCCGGGTGAGAGAGGGGAAATCTTTAGATGCAAGCCATTCTTGCTTCTTGCTTTAACCACATCAAAAAAAGTGCATAATGAAATAATGGAAAGCTAAGTCCTTTCACACCATCATCGTTTCTCAGAATCCTTCCAGCGTCCAGTATAAGTGAAATGAAAACTGTATAACCCTTGTGATCAGACTGACCTAGTTTTGCATCATTGATAAACAACTTACTAGTTCAATGCACCTCTCTGAGTCTCTGTGACCTCATTTGTAGAACAGGAATAATAATACCAACCTTACCACACTGTTTCAGGGATTAGAGATAATGGAAGTGAAAGGGTTTGTGCCCGGAAGATCCTCAGGCACGAACGAACCCTGCTATCACAGGCTGGTTATTTTAGCCCTAAATGGTACCCAGGTCTTGAACATTGATTCTAACAGCTTTCCCAAGATAGATCAATCTTCTCTAATATCCTTGATGGCTACAGTTTGAATACTTCCTTCTTTGAGAGACAGTCTGGGCCCATTATTTGATCTTTAAAGAAAATGACGAATTAATTGGTTAATGTTCAGCTCTTTGGAGAACTAGAAAACTCTCCGATAAGGTTATTCAAACAGATTCGGATGGCAAGAAGTATAGATGAGTTTTGAGTTTAAGCAAGGTAGAATAAGTGAGTCAGTGAACTGCTAGGGAGCAACCTCCTAGGGCATGAAGTGCATTAAATTTCTTGCAGAAAAAAATGCTTTTGCCTTCACAAAGTAGCATGCTAATGCCACAATTAAATTCCTATGTGCTTAATTGTCCTGGCAAACTTTTTGTTCAGTTTGAGGTAATACATTTTGAAGTTTTCTCTTTTTATACTTACTGAATAAATGATGTCTAAAATAAAAATATTTGGTTAGTCAAATGTCGTATTTGTCATTTGATTTTTAAGAAATTATTTTGTACCATGCCTGTCCTCCTGCTCTCCCCAACATAGCCACTCATAAACTACAAAATTTACCTTTCAGCAGCATCAGATCCATGGTAAAAAAAATGACCTCAACAATTACCCTGTGCTGGTACACAACCCAGTTGAGTCCTATGTTTCAATGAAAACACCATATGAAAGCGCTGAGTCAAGGGCATGAACAGTTACACACATCCATGATTAAATACATGTGTCAATTTCCAAGACTTGATAAATACATGATCTTTGAAATCCAACTTGACCATAGGAAAAATGCTTCTGAGATGACATTAATGCCATGAAATGATAATGGACCTAAAATACTAGAATTGGGTGAAAAATCTGAGCTGTGGTTCTGCTTCCATCTTTTTCAGAAAATGGATTTAAGTTTAAGTGTACTAACACCTGAGGGAGAGACTAAAGTAGCTACCTCCGAAGAATATTATCACCCTGTTCAAGTCATTTGAACAGGCTTAATTGTGCTCTTTCAACTCTACTCACAGATATGACCCAAGAATACAGCTAGTATTGTGAGAATTATAGAAGTATAACTAAAAATAGATATTTGATTAAATTTTTTTTCATCATATAGTTTGGTTCTTGTGCAGGGAATAATTTGAAAGGTGACAAAGTAAGTATAGCTTTGAATATTTACCCTTCACTTGCTATCAAAATTGCCAGTGGTAACAATTATATACTATTTGGAAATAGACGCCCATACTAAGAAATTTCACGTAAGTACTATATTCTACAACCAATCTGAATCAAATTTAAGTTGTTTTGCTTAATAGGAGAAAAGAAACAAAAAGCAAACGTTGATCAAACATTCCAAAGAGTAAGCTTCCTCTGGAACACTCAGATTCTCTTGTGTGGCTTTGGTCTTGGTTTTTGATGTATAATTTACAACAGTAAGATGTATAAATTTTTAGTATGCAGCTAGAGCAATCTTTAGCTAGGAACAGACCCAGTAACCAAGAAACAGACTATTTTCATTACCTCAGAAAGATCACTAGGGCCCTTCCTCATCAAGGAAATTCTGTAATTTCTTGATGGCTTTTCTTTATATTTTTATTTATTCCTTTGCTTGAGAAATAAGTAAACACATGCTGAAGAGGCCTTCACTCAGTAATTACTTGTAGCACACATTTAGAGTGCTAATCACTAGGAATCTAAACATAAAAATGATAATTGTTCTTGCCTTCAAACTGTACCTAGTCTTTTTAATTTTAGAATTCCAATGTACTATATTTCAATATTTAAAGTATACCTTCAGGCCAGGCACAATGGCTCACTCCTGTAATACTAGCATTTTGGGAGCCCAAGGCAGGTGGATCACCTGATGTCAGGAGTTCAAGACCACCCTGACCAACTGGTGAAACCCATCTCTACTAAATACAAATTTTAGCCAGCCATGGTGGCACATGCCTGTAATCCCAGCTACTTGGGAGGCTGATGCAGGAGAATTGCTTGAACCTGAGACAGGGGTTGCAGTAAGCTGAGATTGCACCATTACACTCTAACCTGGGCAACAAGAGTGAAACTCCATCTCAAAAACGAAAAATAAATAAATAAATAATAATTTTTAAAAGTATACCTTCAGTAATGCAACAGATGCCTGGATCAGGTATCCTACCGTAAATGATGGCTAGACGAACCACCAGAAATGTTGTTATCTATCCCAGAAACCACTACATCTACACTGGAAATGTACTACCTTTTTAAAATTTTTTTAACATGCCAGGCTTTTCATTTGCAAGTGCTTTTTCTTTTCAACATCAATGAGACCTAAACTATTCTCCTATGCAGAATTTGTAGTGGCCTTCTCACATTTACTAACTTACATGTTTCCATATTTGCTCTTACCCAAATGAGTCATTCTTCCAGTTGCTCCAGAAGCCATTTTCTGACTAAATGAGTATACCTCAGAGTTCACACAAGAGAATCTTATAAAATGGTAATAAGGAGGAAAAGTACATAAAATCACTTGTCAGTCCCACTGTTCCCATTTTAGACCCATAATTGTTTTTTAGTAACTAGACATGATTGCCGGGAATTATTGTCATGGCTTCGTTATTTTCAGCATTAGAATAATAATCTTCTCTGGAGTATTTTGATTTTGGTTGTTTAGTTTTACTTCATTGTTCTTTTTTTCCCACCTTGAGTTGAATATTTTGTTTCCTTCTATTCTTATTGAACTCTGGATTTGTTTCTCATATGACTTTGATGCCATTCAATTTTTCCAAACAGGTTCATATTCCTTATTTTTAACCTAGATTGTATTAATTCGAGCAAGTATTGATGTGAAAAGTATTTCTTACTTTTTAAATATTTGGAAAATTTAGCTTTGCTTTCCATTTTACTATTCATTTCTAGTTAATAGTAAATAGACTTCAAATGTTCTCAATTCTTTTAAGTTTAGAATTCCAATGTACTATATTTCAATATTTAAAGCATACTTTCAGCAATGCAACAGATTTGTTGCACTCAGAAAATGTGGTACTTTTTTTAGGACTGTGTGTGCATGCATGTAAATGAATATATGATGAACTTTTGGAAGTATTTCGTGACAATAAAAGAAAAGGATGTGTCTTTTTCTTCTTTTTTTGAGACAGAATCTCTCTTGGTCACCCAGGCTGTAGTGCAGTGGCGCAATCTTGGCTCACGGCAATCTCCACCTCCTGGGTTCAAGCATTCTTCTGCCTCAGCCTCCAAGGAGTAGCTGGGACTACAGGCGTGCACCACCACACCCAGCTAATTTTTTTTGTATTTTTAGTAGAGACGGGGTTTCACCATGTTGGCCAGAATGGTCTTGATTTCCTGACCTTGTGATCTGCCCACCTCGGCCTCCCAAAGTGCTGGGGTTACAAGCGCCAGCCACCACACCTGGCCAGGATGTGTCATTTATTTTATTTCATACATAAGATAAGTTTGACTTCATTAATTGTATTGTTCAGATTCTGCATGCTCTTATTTTGAAGTAAGACATAACCAGAAAGTTCTGGGGAAATTGAAAGATTAAGTTATTATTTCTGTTAGTTTCTCTCTTATTTGTGAAGTTTTTATGTGTACATCTTTCCCCATTGTTATCCAGTAGAAAGTTGCAATGAATATATTATTATTGATTCTACCTTTCAATATATATTTACTCTTTCCATTAGTGATTTTGTCTTATAAAATAGTGTTACCTCTGTTTGCTTCTTTGTTACACTGGTTGATAAACCTTTGGCCATCTTTATTTTGATCTTCAATTAACCAATAATCTTGGATACCTAATGACATTTTAAAATCTTTTGCATTTAATAATATGACAAATGTGTTTAATTATCTTGTTTGTAGTGTATGCTTTTTGTGCTTCCTTGGTACTTCTTGGACTTTTTGTTTTCATACTTTACTCCTTGTTACACCTTTGTTTTTATTTATATAAAATTAGAACTGTGTTTTGTTTATTTTTACCTTCTCTAGGATTCTGTTAAAAGGTATATACCCAATGTTTTAATTCTTATAGTGATAATATTTCAGTTTTTAAAATAACATATATTTTACCATATATATAATACATATTTTACAATCTGGTTATCAAAGTCAAGAATAAAATATTAAATTTTGAGTCTTATCTATATAAGATCAGAAATTCATTTATGATTTCCTGATCTTGTTAATATAATTTGGAGTTTTAAAGTCAAGTTATTGTTATGGAGTTACTATTTTACATTTTGTGCCTTTTCCTTTAAAATTTCTGTTTGACATTTGTGTTGAGGGAAGGCTTCTTCTTCTTCTCCTCCCCCGACGTTTCCTCTCATGTAGACGTATGAGTCTCCTTGTCTTCTTCCACTTTTTACTCACATCTCTGTGGAGTACAAAAGTGGCTTGAACTAGTCTCTTTCGAAAAAAAGGCATGCTCAGCTATGCCCCATGTCTTTGCTGCCTGGGAGTTGACTTATCCCACGGAGTAAGAGCTCCTCGTTGCTATCCATGCCATAAGTTTTACTTGTCATAGGGAATCTTCCCCAAAGTAGAATGCTATGAGCGGGCAGGTAAATTTGCTTAATTTTGAGGTTCAGTAGCAGGTCCATTAGTCTCTCACTCTGAGTTATTATTATGGATTGAATTATAAATCCTCAAAATTCATTTTGATGTCCTAACCCCCAGTACCTATAAATGTGACCTTATTTGAAAGGGTCTTTGTGTGGATGGTCTTTAATCTATTATTCCTGGTCTTTATAAGAAGAAGAAAAGAGGCATACAGAGAGAAAACAGCCATGTGATGCCAGAGGCAGAGATTGGAGGGACCCGTCTACAAACCAAGAATTGCCAAAGATTGCCAGCAAATACCAGAAGGTAGAAGAGGCAAGGAATGAACTCCTGTACATGTCTGGGAGGAAGCATGGCCCTGACGACAGCTTGATTTTGGACTTCTGGCCTCCAGAACTGTGAGACAAATTCCTGTTGTTTCATGCCACCCAGCTGGTAGGACTTTGTTCCGGCAGCCTTAGTGACTGCATACAGTTATGTCTCCAGTTTTAGTCTTTGACAGCAATAAAGATGATTTGGGTGCTGTCTCTGCTCTCTTTTGTCTTATTTCTCCATTGGTTGAGAACATAGCCAGGGCCCCTAAAATTCTCAAATGGCTGGAAATTTTGAAAAAAGAATAGGAAAGGTGCTTAGCAGACCAGTCCCCAAATTCAGCTGAATCTTCTTGGACAGAGCAAAAGAAGAGGAGGGAGAAGTAAACACTAGAAGTTGATCCTATGATTGCAGAAAACAGTACAGCCAGAAGAAATGCTACACAAGTGGTCTGCCATATCCAAAAGCAAAGGAAATGCAGCACCTTGAAACACATGGAAAAGGTGTTTTTCCTCATTAGGTCTCAGGGACAGAAGCTCCAGAAGCATCAGCAGAAGCCACAATTCAGGAGTCTACTGAGGGGACGGTCAACCTGAAATAAACACAGGGATTAAGGAGACATATCTACGTTCTGCAGAAAGAGTGTCTCAAATGTCCCTTCTGCTAGAGGAGCCAGGATGCAGTGTGGCCTTTACCAAACAGCCACTAAATACATAGGCCAATGTTAGCGTCTTTGTGGGAAATTTCTCTCAAACCGACTTTAAGTTTTAGGCTATCATTCCAGAAAATTAACATACATCGATTGACACCTCTAAAAAGGTGAAGATTGTCAAGGCAGAACCAGGTGGAAAAAAAGAAAAAGGTGAAGATAAAACCAAGAATTTTTTCTTCATTCTGATTCCTTGAGCTTCTGCTCCAGTGTCTGGCAATCCAAAAAAGAGGAGTCCTAGAAATATCGTTTCCCCTGGCGTTGCTGATTTTGGGATGTAGCCCACTTATTTTTGCACCTTTGTAAGTGTAAGGCTAGAATGGTGATAATCTCATGGATTGTTAACTATTTAGACTCTTAAAAGTGAGGCACAGCGCCAGGCACGGTGGCGCACGCCTGTAATCCCAGCACTTTGGGAGGCCGAGGCCAGTAGATCACGAGGTCAAGAGATCAAGACCATCCTGGTCAACATGGTGAAACCCCGTCTCTACTAAAAATGCAAAAAATTAGCTGGGCACGGTGGCACGGCCCTGTAATCCCAGCTACTCAGGAGGCTGAGGCAGGAGAATTGCCTGAACCCAGGAGGCGGAGGTTGCGGTGAGCCGAGATCGCACCATTGCATTCCAGCCTGGGTAACAAGAGCGAAACTCCGTCTCAAAAAAAAAAAAAAAAAAGTGAGGCACATATTAGAAACTGGAACTGAAACTAATTTAATTTCTAGAGTCCTGAAAAAATCCCACAGAGCCCTGTGGCTGTGGATGGAACTGTGCCTCTAACCAGGCAAACAGGGCCCCCTCCAGCTAGAACTGAGCAGTGTGGAAACTAAGAAAGACTTTAATATCCTTAGATTTTTAATTCATGGGGTGAGAAAGATAAGGCGAATTCCTTTAGAGTTTTTTGGTTTGTTTTATTTGTGGGCTTAAACTACCAAAGGTTACAATCTTGGACCTTCTCATTTCTCTCTGGAAATTTAATCATTACAGAGGATAATTATTCAAATCTATGCTGTCTTCATGTTGTGGGTGTTGCATCTTTGGAGTATGTTTAGGCCTCTACAATCCTCTCTGCATCTTCAAATTAAGATAATTTTGTGGTAAACGTATATTTAGTGTTTGTATTATTATACTTTATATATTTAAGCCGTGCAAACATTATTCACAGTTGAACACTGTGATATACGATTGTGTTTTCTTTTTTCTTCCATGTAGAAATTGCTTTGTTTATAGCTTTTCCCTTTTTTTCTTTTTTAAGTTTCCTTTTTACCTTAGCTAAGTGTATTTAATGTACCAAGCACATTCTAGTAGGATCTCAGTGCAGTCTTCCATGTCAATCACCTTGTAAACATCCCTCTTGGAGACTGACATTGTCCTTCAGGTTAGGTTAGACTGTTTGCTAGTCAGGCCTCCTGCATAACTGCCATCCTGGAAATCTCCCATCACTTTTCAACCTCTGTCCTGTGCTGGATCTCATGTCTTCATGGTCTTCATTTACTCTCTTGTTTTTGACAGAGTACATTTTCCAGAAGCTTATTGAGAACAGATGTATAAAATATGGTGTTTGAAATTCTTATTCAAACTTCGACCTTGATTGATTGGTGAATAAAATAATTCAAATATGGATATTATTTTTCCTTCACAATTTTGACAGCAATTTTCTATTATCTTCAAGCTTTATGTATGGCTATTAAGAAATCTGAAGCCATTCTCACTTCTCATCCTTTATAATATTCTTTTCTCCTTTGAAGCTTGTAAGACCTTCTCTTTTTTCCCCAGTGCCTGAAATATTGCAATGCTTACCTTGTTATGGATATATTTTCATCCTTTGGTAGGCATTATTTTTAAATTTTTTAATTTTTAATTATTTATGGATATATAGTAGTTGTATATATTTATGGAGACATATACAAGCATATAATGTGTGATTTGTATATTCATCACTTCAAATATTTATCATTTTTGTGCTGGGAACATTCCAAATATTCTATTTTGAAATAGACAATAAATTATTTATTAATAGTTGCCCTGCTATGCTATTGAACACTAGAATATATTCCTTCTATCTAACTGTATTTTTGTGCACATTATTAGCTAATCCCTCTTCATCCCCTCCATCTCATATCCTTCCCTATGGTAACCACCATTCTATTAACTATTTCCATGAGATCAGTTTTTTTTAGTTCCAACATATGAGTGAGAACATGTGGTATTTGTTTCTCTGTGCCTGGCTTATTTTACTTAACATAAATGCCCTCCAATTCCAACCACCTTGCTGCAAATGACAGAATTTCATTCTTTTTTCATAGTTGAATAATATTCTATTATGTATGCATTTGTGTGTGCATATACACATCACATTTTAAAAATGTATATATTAGTAAATACTTAGGTTAATTTCATATCTTGGTTATTGTGAATAGCACTGCAATAAACATAGGAGTCCACATATTCCTTTGGTATATCAGCTTTCTTTTTGGGGGACATATGCCCAACAGTGGGATTGCTGGATCGTTTGATAGTTCTATTTTTAGATTTTGAGGAACCTCCATACTGTTTTCATAATGGTTGTACTAATTTACATTCCCACCAACAGTGTAAGAGCATTTTCCTTTTTTCACAGTCTCACCAGCATTTGTTATTTTCTGTCTTTTTGATAATAGCGATTTTATCTGGGGTGAGACAATATCTCATTGTCATTTTGATTTGCATTTCCCTGTTAATGGGGGCTGTTGAGCATTTTGTTTTTTATATTTGTTGCCTATTTATACGTCTTCTATTTGTTTTTTGCTATTGAGGTGTTTCAGTTCCTTATATATTCAGGATACAAATCCTTTGTCAGATGGGTAGTTTGCAAATACTTTCTCCCATTTTGTGGACTGACTCTCCACTTGTTGATTGAAACTTTGCAGCTTGATGTGATCCCATTTGTCAATTTTTGCTTTGGTTGCCTGTGGTTTTTAGGTCTTACTCAAGAAATTTTGCCCACACCAATGCCCTAAAGTGTTTTCCCCGAAATTTAAATCTAAGTTTTGGGTCTTAGATTTAAGCCTTTAATTCATTTTAAGTTAAATTTTGTATGTGATGAGAGACAAGAATCTAGTTTTATTCTTTGGCATATAGATATCCAGTTTTCTCAGCACCATTTATTGAAGAGATTGTCCTTTCCTCAATAAATATTCTTGTAGCTTTTGTCAAAAATGATTTGGCTATAACTGTACTGATTTGTTTGTGGGTTCTCTACCAGTCTATGCATCTATTTTTATGCTAGTATTGTGCTGTTTTAATTAGTACAGCTTTGTAGTATATTTTTTGGTATACCCAGCTTTGTTCCTTTTGCTCAGGATTGCTTTGGCTATTCGGGCTCTTTTTGTGGACAGTGTTTTTCTATTTCTGTGAAGAATATTATTGGTATTTTGATAGGAATTGCACTAAAGCTATAGATAATTTTGGATACTATGGACATTTTTACAATATTAATTCTTCCAGTTCATGAACATGGGACACCTTTTCATTTTTTGTGTCCTTTTCAATTTCTTTGATTAGAGCATTATCGTTTTCATTGTAAACATGTTTCACTTATTTGATTAAGTCTATTCCTAGGATTTATTTTTTGTAGCTATTATAAATGGGATTGCTTTCTTGGTTTCTTTTCAGATTGTTCACTGTTGGCATATAGAAATATTACTGGTTTTTGTGTTCTACTTTTGTATCCTGCCAATTTTACTGAATTCACATATCAGTTCTAACAGTTTTGGTGGAGGCTTTAGGTTTTATTAAATGTAAGATCATATCATCTGCAAATGAGGACAGTTTCCCTTCTTCCTTTCCAGTATGGATGCCCTTATTTCTTTCTCTTGCCTAATTGCTCTGGCAAGGACTTCCAGTACTATGTTGAATACAAGTGGTGAAAGTGGGCATCCTTTTATGTTCCAGATCTTAGAGGAAAGGCTTTCAGTTTATCCCCATTCAGTATGATGCTAGCTATGGGTTTGTCATAACAACTTTTATTGTTTTGAGGTACATTCCTTCTGTACTTAGTTTGTTGAGAGTTTTTATCATGATGGATGTTGAATTTTATCAGATGCTTTTTCTGCATCCGTTAAAATGACCATGGCTTTTGTCCTTGATTCTATTAATATAATATCAAATTCATTGATTTGCATATGTTGAACCATCTTTGCATTTCTAGGATGAATCCCAGTAGGTCATGGTTTTGAATTCAGTTTGCTAGTATTTTGTTGAAGATTTCTGTATTTATATTCAACAGGGATATTGACCTGTAGTTTTCTTTTGTGTGTATGTGTCCTTGTCTGGCTTTGGTATCAGAGTAATGCTGGCACAACAGAACAGTTTGGAAGAATTCCCTCCTTTTTATTTTTTGGAATAGTTTGGGTAGAATTGGTATTAGTTACTCTTTAAGTGTTTGGTACAATCCAGCAGTGAAGCCATAAGGTTCTGGATTTTCTTTGATGGGAGACTTTATTACTGCTTTTCATGAATAGAATTCTTGACTGAGAAACTCAGAGTGACAGGAAATTTTCCTGACTTGTATCAATTACAATTTTCTGGTTTTGTTATTTCTGTTTTCCATTTCTGTAACTTGTACTATTCAAGTATTGAATCTTCTGAGGTGATCCTATGTTTTTTTTTTAACCTTTGCTTTTTTATTTTACAAATCTTTATATTTTTGTTACAATTTCTGGAATTGTAACAAGTTTAGTTTACCATACTTTATGGTAAACTCAAGTTTACCTCATACTTTAGTTTACCATACTTTATTGAGATGTTCATTTTTATAACATACTACTAACATCTAGTAACACATTTTCTCCTCTGAATGTTCCATGTTGATATCATATGATTATTATTTTATGGATTTTTTTGCATCCCTTTTATCTTTCTCAGGTTATAAATGCTCTTTTTAAAGTTATCTTTTTCATGAATAATTTCTATTTCCTCCAATCTCCTTTTTTTCTATTTGTCTAGTCTCTTTTTTTTCATATCAGAAGAATCCCTTCAATGTGTGGCAACCCTTAGTTGTCTTCTCACAACAAGGAGGAACTAAAATACTTTGAAAGTTCTGAGTAAATGAATAGGGTTTACTGACTTGGATCTGGTTGAACTGTTTTTTACAAAGATAAAAGCCCATTATGCAATGATTGGAAAAAGAAACGGTAGAAAACTTTTATTATTTAGGAAATATGGAATATTCTTTAGTTTTCTAAACCATTTCATTGAGGTACAACTGACATACACAAAAACTATTTATATTTAATGTCTACAACTCAATGACTTTAGAGATAAGTATACATCATAAAAAAGTATACACCATCACAACAATCTATGTCAAAAACATGCACATTACTTCCAAAACTTTTCTCTCACCCTCTTTATTATTTTTATTTTTATTTTTATTATTATTATTATTATTATTATTTTCAGGTGAAGTCTTGCTCTGTTACCCAGGCTACAGTGCAGTGGGGTGATTTCAGCTCACTGCAACCTTCGCCTCCCAGGTTCAAGCAATTCTCCTGCCTCAGCTTCCTGAGTAGCTCAGATTACAGGCATGCACCATGACACCTGGCTATTTTTTGTATTTTTAGTAGAGGCTGGATTTCATCATGTTGGCCAGGCTGGTCTGAAACTTCTGACCTCACGTGATCCACCCACCTCAGCCTTCCAAAGTGCTGGGATTACAGGCGTGAGCCACTGTGTCCAGCCAATTATTTTTTGTATGTGATCAGAACACTTAACATCTATCATCTTAGCAAATATTCAGGTAAACAATGCAATGTTGTTAACTATAGGCTCTATGCTGGACAGATCTCTAGGACTTATTAATCTTGTATAACTAAAACTTTGTGCCCTTTGACTAATACCTCTTCATTTCCCCTTTCTCCAGACCCTGGTAACGACCATTCTATTCTCTGCTTCATAACACTTTTGCACATTTTACATTTTGATTATGTGAATATCTTAAGAAATAAATCATTATTTTATATATCATATACATTTTGAGGTATGGATATCTTGTCAATGATTTTGTATAAAATGCTGTAAATGTTTTCAATTTATATATCCATATTTAGTTTTAGCTGAGAAAACTTCTCTTCCATTATATCATTGATTATTGGTTTCCTTTCTGATTATTCTAATCCTTTCTAAAGTAACAAATATTTAAGTTAAATAATAATTTTTTCTGATATTTCTTCTTCATTAATAAAATGTATTCTTCTACAATAACATAATTCTTTTCAGATTATGTGGTGTTTGCATATAGAAATATTACTGGTTTTTGTGTCCTACTTTAGTATCCTGCTTCAGTACCAATTTTGCTGAATTCATATATCAGTTGTAACAGTTTTTGGGTGGAGGCTTTAGGTTGCTATAACAGAATGCCTCAGATTAGGTGGCTTATAAACAACAGAAATTTATTTCTCACAGTTCTGGAAGCTGGAAAGTCTAAGATCAGCAAATTTGGTGTCTGGTGAGGGGCAGCTTCCTGATTTATAGACAGTTGTCTTCTCCCTGTGTCGTCACATGGTGAAAGGGGCAAGAGAGCTCTCTACCATCCTTTTATTAGGGCACTAATCCCATCCATGAGGTCTCCATCCTCATGACCTAATCCTGCCTTAAAGTCTTCACCCATTGTATTGGGGATTGGGCTTCAACATATAAATTTAGGGAAGACACAAACATTCAGTATAGCACTTTTCCTTTTCTTCCCCAAGTTTACTTTTTCTTACCTCTTATATAACCTTTTCATCCTCATCCATTGTATTTTTGTTTCAGACAGTTCTTTGTTGGGTTTTTTTAATACCCAACACAGAGTTGTGCATAAAGAGAAAACTATCTGAGCTTATCAGTAAAAAACAAGGTAGCTATAACCTGCCCATCAAGAATGGAATATTACTGTGATGGCTGAAGGGCTTGGAATCAGTCAGCATATGGTAGAACAGCCAGTGGATAAATGTTGACCAGACTATGCAGGACTTGTGTTCAACAATAACATGGGAGAGCAACCAAGACATAGTAAAGAGCCAAAGAGCAGCAGGTCGTCCTCACTCTCTCTCCTAACCCCTGATCCATGCAGCGTACCTCTCAGGAATCTTAGATTGTTGTTTTGGTGGTAGAGGGGGGCTCAGGAGCAAATAGAGGGCTTTCTGCCAACATAGGCATGTGGGAACTCTATTACTACATTGGATAATATAATTTTGAATCATTTGTGAAGTTTTCCATAATATTAATCTAAATCCATCCTGCTACTGCATAAGCATGTTTGATGATAATTTTTTTTCTTTTATTTCAGGAAATGGGCATAGTATACATTCCATAAATATAACTCTTATATCTGTAAAAGAGTTTTTGAACTGGTGTCACAATCAGTGATACTCAGACTGCCTTATTGGACTGGAATATTTTACAAAATAAATAAGCACATTTGAATGGCTTTAGTCATGGTCCACACTCTCTAGGCCAAACATAAGCTCCCCTGCACTTATTGTTACACTGAGCCTGACTCAGATGTTTGCGTTGTCTGTTGTTCCCTGTAGACTTTTTTGTTTGCCAACTCTGCTTTAGAATTCTCAAAGTTATTTTATATTTATGATTCATTTGCACTTCACCACAGCCCCATCATAGGGTTATATTATCTACTATCATTCTCCCTGTTCAGAGGAGAAAACGTGAGCTCTAAGGGGTTAACTGGCTTGCTGAAAGTTACCACACAAGTAGCAAATGGTGGGTCTAGAGTCAATATCTTCTTACTATAAAATACTGCCTTTCTAAATACATGCAGAATAAATGTATTCCAATCACCTTGCTGTCAGTTGCTTTATATATTGTTTTTAGACTATTAAAAGGCATAATAAATGATAGAGCAATTGTGAGAGAAAAAGAGCACTATTGTGATTGTCTGCTTAATGTATTCAATGAAGTCAAATCACATACTGTGAATAACTTGTGGAAATGTCCTAGGCAAACACATTATGAGAACTATAATAATGATGTATTGATATCTTAATTATTCAAGCATGTGTTCTTTGTGAACAGAGTCCCAATTTTGCCAGATATTCGCTTACCTTTAATTGACAAATGTAGTTGCCTACATTCATGGTAAAACAGATACAGAAGAGAAGGTTGGGGTAGGAATCAGAAAAGATACTGAAAAGCTTTTTTTCATTCTGAGGGCTAAGTGACCTCTAGAAAGGCCACCCCCAAGAATTCAGTGTTCAGAGCCCAGGATCACAGTACATGGCTGTTCTTTATCATCACCAAATGAAATCAAAACTGTTCCCTTTGTTGAGATAACTTAATTCTGAAATCTAAGGTCATTCAAATGTCTGTAAATGCTTTTTTTTAAAAAAATAAAATGTGCTTAGAAGTACTTAAGCTCTACAAACTAATAAGCAATTTTGTTTGAAAAGTTATAGTCTGAAGCATCAGTACAGCACACTGGATAAGGGGAAGGCTTTAGAGTAGTGTACCGCAATGGAGAAAAGTCATTTATCACTGAAATCATTTAGAAGTGCTAGTACATGTCCATGATGAAAAGTAGACTGACTTTCAGTTGTTTAAAGTTCTCTACAGAAATTGTAACCCCTTATTGCCTGCGCCCCAGGTCAACTACTCCCACTCCCTCACATTCTGCTGCAAAAGAACTACACTTTGACTAAATTCTAGACACTATGAGCAGCATCGTGAGTTATTAATAATGATGACAAGTACCAATGAAAATATGGATCCTATAGAACTTATGATTATAGAAATTCAGTTTTAAAACTAGTGAATTAAAGCTTTAATTTATTAAGATGTTAAAACTATGGTCACCTAAACAAGCTTCATGAGAAAAAGATAAAATATTCTGATCAATTTAATTTTTTTTTGATTATTTAAATGTTTAAAATTTCTGCATTAGGGTCTATGAAATGGAGGAGATGAAAACCATATAGTGCTGGTCTTCAGGGAATTTTATGAGGCCATTTTGATGAAAGGGATGATGGTTATTATAAAAGAAGAGGCTTTACTATACCACAAAAAGATAGAGCCTTTAAGCATTTGAAAAAATCTGGAAGCTTCCTGAAGAGACACCAGTATAAAATTCTCTTAATAGTACATACATAATTTACCACCAATACAATTAGGTTTAAATCATTTCTATTTCCATTACTTGGGCTGGGTGTGTAAACAGGTGGCGGGAAAGGAAGAGAACTAGAAATGGAGAGCACATGCATAAAAATTAATCTGAGTAATCAGTATATGGATATAATGAAGTAGAGAAAAATTTTGGAGAAAGAAGCAGTTAATTATACTACAAATAAATAAAAATGAGTGTTTTGCTCCTGAATCAAATGTCTAGTCATAAAATGAATCAAATATTAGCATTCAAAAATAAAGACTGTAATTGAGGTTGTATATAAAGGTAAAATTTGAAGGTTAAACATGACATTTCTTAGTATGAACTTATCTTTATCACTGCACCACTCTTTTAAGAGGCATTTATAAAAACATGACTATTTAAACAATATGAAAAATAAATATACTAATATCTTAACAGAGTTTATGCTTCCCAGAGTAGAATTCTTGTCATACTTTGAGATACGGAAAGATTAATCTTGAAAAAAATTGAATTTGTATTCCATGAATGAATGAAATGATAAATAGCAACCAAAATCAGTAGAGGAGATTCAACTCTCCAGATAAATATATGCAAACCTAAACAGAGAAACTTCACTCGAATAGAAAGAGAATTTGACCAGCACTGGGGAATTTTATAGCCTGTCTCAGCATTGTCAGTCACAAAGTTTGCTGTAGTACAATGTAAGTGTTTTCAGTTCTTTATGAGTCCTACAGCTGCCTATTGCAATAACATTTAGGGTGGGGTGGGCATGGAGTAGTTTTATAGCAATAAAGGACTATCTTGTTTAAATATGCTCATTCCTTGCTTATTTTTTTACTGCTCTCCAACACTGACTCAAATTTACAAGCATTCACTTAGGTCTCTTAAACCTGTTCAGGAAAAGATTAACTTTAAACACAGACACTATAATATATGTGTAATATACACTTCTGCTGGCAGCTATCTTTGTGCTTCTCATAGAGTTGGCAACATCCCATTTCTATCATAGGAAAGGAAACACATTTAAATGTGCTAAAAATTCCTCAGGTATTTATAATATAAACTTGGAAAAAGGATGTGGCATATACTTCTAAATAGTATTAGAATATAGGTTTGAATTATGATATGTTTTCAAAAAATAGTACTTTTGTGAAGGAAAAAAGAGAAATAAAATGGGTTATGGAACACTTTAATAATTCATTCTCTATGATCATTTTACAGAAAAGCCAAAAAAACTTCCTAACTTCAAAAAAGAGCACATTTAAATCATTCAACATAGAATGAATTCTCTTCCAAGAACAGTAATTGAGCAACTAATATACATATTGCACTAAGCTAGATGCTATAAAGCAGTACTTCCCAAACTGCACTTCAACTCCTAACAACAGAATAGAGGGAATTACTTCCAGGGAATTGGAGGGGATAGATCTACTTTGCTCAGGCAGGATAGGGTAGGTTATGCTGCAGTAAGAGACACCCCCAATATTTGCATAAAATAGAAGTCTGCTACTCCCACCTCATGCTGATTACAAGATGAGTGGGGAATCTGCTTTATGTCATCTGCACTCCAATATCCAAACTGATGGAGAAGCCACTGTCTGAAGTATTGCAAGTCACTTTGGCAAAAAGAAGTGAGCTCTGGAAAGCCTCACACCAGCAATTAAACAATCTGCTCACAAATCATTAGCCAGAACTAGGCATCCAATTTAGGGGCCAAGAAGTGTAATCTATCCATGTGCCCAGGAAGAGAAGACAGCTAGATCTCAGCAGGTGCCACATATCTACTCTAATTATTCTATCTTAAAATTATTAAGATTTTTCTCTCTACTTCATATAAATCCATTATTATAAAAATAAAGTTTTAAATTACCACCAAGAAAAAGTGACAACCAAAATAAATTTTTATTCCATGGCACTAGGTACATACAGTGGTGAAATCATGAAGGATCTTTTCAGATATGCAAACAGTTTTGCACTTGACCTTGAGGGCAATAAAAAGCTATTGAAGTAATTTAAAATGGATTATAAACAGTCAGAATTTTACTTTGAAGAGATCAATGTGTTTGCCAGAGAGGAAGGTGTTTGGTTGGCAGAATACCCCTTTAGATCAAAGCCAGGAAGACCAGTTAGGAGGCTTACAGAATACACAGATGATGATGAACCTGAATGAAGATTTTACAACCAGGCTGGGCATGGTGGCAAACACCTGTAATCCCAGCACTCTGGGGGCGGTCTGAGGCAGGAAGATCATTTGAGACCAGGAGTTTGAAACCAGCTTGTGCAACAACGCAAGACTGACTCTATTTTTTTAATTAAAAAAAAAAAAAAGATTGTACAACCAGATTGGACGGAAGTAGATGGATTTGAGAAATATTAAACTCAAATTGAAAAGATGTGGTGATTGATTATGGATGTTAAGGAAATGAGAATCTAGGATGTTTTCTAGTGTGCTGGTTTGGTAAGCTAGGTAGATAGAGGGCATAACCATTCCCTGAGAAAGGAATAAAGCCAATTGAAGAAGGAGAGATAAAGAATGCCAATTGGGGCATGTATGATAGTTAGAAATACATGGAAAACAGCCAGGCATAATGACTCATGCCTTTAAATCCCAGCACTTTAGGGGGCTAAGGCAGGTGGATCACTTGAATCCAGGAGTTTGAGATCAGCTTAGTCAATATGGTGAAACCCCGTGTCTTCTAAAAATACAAAAAAATGAGCCAGGCATGTTGGTGGGCACCTGTAGTCCCTGATACATGGGAGGCTGAAGCAGAATTGCTTGAACCCAGGAAACAGAGGCTGCAGTGAGCTGACATCACACCATTGCACTCCATCTTGGACAAACAGAATGAGACACTGTCTCATAAATAAATAAAAAAATATATGGTAAACGTATATGTGTTTAGATACCAAACAAACCTTGGAAAACTACTCTGCCCCATTATAAGTTCATACGGTTCAAGTGGGAGTGGCCAAACCCATCATGCTAGCCAGAGTCACCCATCCTCCTGGTAAAGGAGTGAACATATGCCCCAAGCTGAGCCAATCAGAGCTTTCCCTGGGATTTTTTCCTCCAAGTTCTTTTAAGAAAGAGGCTTAGACTTTTCACTACAATCCCACTGGAAGAGATGATATAAACCTACGTCTGCTGGTAGCTGATATTACCACAACATGAGACGAGGGTGCCTAAGATTGAACCCACTCAGAGAAAAATAAAGACCAGATGCTTAATGACAATCTAAATTCCTGGGTTCAGCTATGTCTACCCACTTATATAATGCAACAGATTCCTATTTTTGTGTAAACCATACCGAATCAACATTTTGTCACTTGAAACTAAAAAAATAAAATAAAATAACGACTAAGCCTTGATGGGTGGGAATCCCAAAAGTAGTCAGCCAAAAATCACTTGAAGCATGTGTAACTTTTGGAACAACTAGAGGAACTAGCAGGGACTGGACAGAGGGAATTTCTACTGGAAGAATATTCAACTCAATCTTTAAGCTTCCTCTTGATTCTAAGAGTCTATGAAAACGTACTTAACATTCTCCTAGAAAAATGATTTCCTCCTTCCTTCTTCTTTATGGTGATCATTCTTTTATTCTATGTTCTCCAATTAAGGAATATTTTTATTGAGCTACTTAGTAGCTTTATCCTTGGGTTATGGGTGAACAGGGAAGAGAGGAGTTAAGATATTGTTCAGAATTGAAAGCATACTAGCATAGTTCTGATATTAAAGAATAGAAAAACTTCAAGTTGCTTGGCAGCAATTTCTTCCTCTTCTTCATAAGATGTTCTATTAGTTCCAGTTAACTTAGATCATGTTAATGCAGGTGTGGGCTGGTGAAGGAAATGTGAGATTTGCGTGGACATTGGAATCAAAAGATCTAAAAGGATGTTGCTAACACTAGATATACTTGCAGTTCTAGCTGTAGGATTCCTGCTGGGAAACTGTAGGGCAGTTCCTATTACGTTTATCCCCTATCAGAGACTAACCACCTCCCCCTTCTGATAATGTGTGTATGAGATGCCTCCTTCCTGCGGTCTGAGTCTCTGTTTGAGTCATCTTTGTGTCTCTTTCCTCTTTTCTTCCAATAATCTTCCTTCCCAGTGTCTACTACAAAGTTTTGCCTGCAATAAGCACTAAATAAATATCTACCAAGAGCATTAAAATGTAAAAATCAGAATTTTCTGGAATACCCACAATCAAATGTGCTTATCAGAAAAAGAAATCACACAGATGTTTTTGTAACAAGCAGAACCCAAATTAGTCATTCATGATTTCTGCTGATCATATTAGAATCACCATTTCTGCTGATCCTATTAGAATCACCTCTACTTTAAAAAAAAAAACTCAAAATATTCCTAGCTTTTCTCCACATAAGCAATATTTAAACATAAAACAAGCTTGGAAGGGGAATACAAGCCTTTAGCAGTAGACGATTCTTTATCACAAACTATTTCCTCTGTGTGAGTCGTCCTGCTGGCATTCCCTGGAAATTAACATTTGCTGCTGATTGTTACCTGATGTGTTGCATGAATAAGAAGTATGCATGACAGTTTCATGTATTCATTCAGCCCAGAGGAAACGTGAGCATGCAGCATCCTCTGATTCAGCAAAGAGGAGTACCAGGTCACCTACCTACTAAAGAGGGACACACTCGCTGACTCAGAAAACTCATGCTCATCACAGGAAAAAGAAGCAAGTAAGCACCAAATAAGCAAGACCTAAATTAATCACTCTCCCTTCAATATATTTGGGTATATTTGAGTCACAACTCTATGACAAGCCTATGAGGTTTTTAGAAGAAAGACGCAGGTAACTATGAATGCTGGCAAGGCAAAGCACGGGAACATCAGGGCAGTTGAAAGTGTTTCTGCTTTTGCAAGTTATTCCTTTCCATATCATCTGGTCAACCTCTGAAACCAAAGTGATATTCTCTTTTCATGGCCCTCTAGTCTTTTTGTGGAGTGGTTCAAAAGAAAGAAAAAGAAGAAGGAGCTAGGCATGGTGGCTGATGCCTATCATTCCAACACTTTGGGAGGTTAAGGCCAGAGGATTGCTTGAGCCCAGAAGTTTGAGATGAGCCTGGAGACATAGCAAGACTCCATCTCTAAAAAAAAGTAAAAGGAAAAAATTAGCCAAGCATGGTGGTGCACCATGGGTAGTCTCAGCTACTTGGGAGGCTGAGGTGGGAGAAGAGCTTGAGCCCAGGAGGCTAAGACTGCAGTGAGCTGTGAGTGTGCCACTGCACTCCAGCCTGGGTGAGACCAAGACTCCGAGTCAAAAATAAAAATAAAAAATAAAAGGAGGAGGAAGAGGAGAATTGTAGTTGTGGTAATTGGAATAGGAAGAAGGAAGAGAATGAGAACAAGAAGGAGAAATTAATATGTCTTGCATTTGCCAAGACAAAGGAGTTTTGTGAAGCTGTTTGTTTTATTAGTGTATATTTATATTTCTTATACAGGCATATATTTATACCCATTTTTAACATTTTTGTTGTATAAATATGGCTCCAATTGTAGTCCATCTATAGATGAACTACAGAAGCTATCTAAATGCTGAAAGAACACTATAACCACAGGTGTTATTCAGTATGGTGGTTAAGAAGTCTAGCTTTAGAGTTAGATAATCCTAGGTGGCTTCTAACAGAACCACCACCACTTACTAGACACACAAATGTAACCTTAAAATGCTCAGTTTCCTCATTTGTTCATCAGAACTAATAACAGCTACCTTACTGAATGTATTAAAGGTCAGACGAGATCGTATCTATAAAAAGATTGGCAAGGATTTGGTAACGAACCAATAAATGATAACCATTATTATCACTATGAAAACTGTATGAGTGTTGACTGTGACTTCAGATAAGCAAGATTAGCAAAACTGTACACTTAGAAACAGATTATTCTGTCTTTCTTTTCTTCCGCCTTCCTACCTTGTCAAAGCCAAGCTCTGGAAAACTGAAGTGCCTGCAAGAGTCATTTAGTGAGTGTAATTGTTTTCATTATTGTAATTATTTACAGCACTGGTGGCTTCACACTTGCATACTAATAAACCTTTCAAAGTGTCCTGGCATTTCGGTTGGTTATGAAGGTCCAAAATCTTACACGTTTCCATAGTGATCTCAAAATATTCAGAAACCATAAACTACTGTGAAAAATAAAAAACACCATTCTTTCATTATATGTTCTCCAATTAAGGAATATTTTTGAGCAACTTAGTAGCTCTATCCTTGGGTTATGGGCAAACAGGGAAGAGAGGAGTTAAGGAGATACTGCACATGAGTGTCCTGAAAAAAAGAACATTCTATGTCACAACAGTAACATCAATTCAGAAATGTTTCCTTACACCTAGAAGCATCTTCATGTAATTCTAAACCCGGGGACAACTGGTGTTTAGAGAGCTTCAGAATGGAGTGTGGTCGAGACACCCTTCCCTGCCCCTGTGGAGATCTCACAGTAATATTTACTTGAGTCCTTGCTATACACCTACTTCTACTCTAAGTGCTTCACACTTATTTGATCCTGTTAGCCAGCGCATGAAATAAGTACTACCTTTATGCTCATTTTATGGGTGAGAAAAACTGAGGCACAGAAAGACTAATTTGTCTGCTCAAGGTTGCACAAGTAGTGAGTGGATCAGTCAATATTCAAGCCAGATGGTGTTAAACACCATGTTCCTGGGATGTTTTCTCATCTACAACCACTGGTGAAAGTTGTAAATGTTAAGGATAACTTGGAATTACCATACTATATTGTTAAAAAATCCTACGGCTACTATGAATCACTAAGCAAGAATATGCTTAGTGGGAGGAAAACCTTTTCCTCTACCACTGGGTCTAATGCTTGGGGCCTGCAAATTCACTGGAACAAGATTAACAGGAGAAAACACAAGGTTTATTTACATGTGCATGTGGGAGTTGCTTAGCAATGAGTAACACAGAATAATGCAGAGTAAAGATTTTTGTATATCAATTTAAGAAAAGGGTGGTTTTGGCCAGGTGCGGTGGCTCATGCCTGTAATCCCAGCACTTTGGGAGGTCGAGGTGGGTGGATCACCTAAGGTCAGTAGTTTGAGACCAGCCTGTTCAACATGGTGAAACCCCATTTCTACTAAAAATAAAAATAAATTTTAAAAAATAGCTAGGCATGGTGGCAGGCACCTGTAATCCCAGCTACTTAGGAGGCTGAGACAGGAGAATCACTTGAACCCAGGAGGTAGAGGCTGCAGTGAGCCGACATCACGCCATGGCACTCCAGCCTGGGTGACAAGAGCAAAACTCCATCTTAAAAAAAAAAAGAAAGAAAGAAAAGGGTGGTTTTTAAGGCCTTCATGGTAAAGAGGTGCTTTTGATATCATTGGGAATGGGCATTCTGTCTTCACAGCAGCTAAATTGGAAGAATTGTGGAGAGGGGTTCATGGCAGCTGTAGTTCCAGGAGGCTCTGCTCAGTCAGATAAAGGAACATTCAGGTGAGTTTCTTCCTGCATCTTCTGTAACTCAAATGTTCTCATTTAAAATAATCTTGGCCAGGTGCACTGGCTCACGCCTGTAATCCCAGCACTTTGGGAGGCCGAGGCAGGTGGATTGCTTGAAGTCAGGAGTTCCAGACCAGTCTAGCCAACACAGTGAAACCCTGTCTCTACTAAAAATACAAAAAATTAGCTGGGCATGGTGCCAGGCACCTGTAATCCCAACTACTTCGTAGACTGAGGCAGGAGAATTGCTTATATCCTCGAGGCAGAGGTTGCAGTGAGCCAAGATCATGCCATTGCGCTCCAGCCTGGCAACAGAGTAAAACTCCATCTCAAAAATAATAATAAAAAAAATAAAATAATCTCTATACCAACTGTGAGAGTCTGAGTGAATTCCCACAATAATACAGTCATTTGTTAGGTGGTGAACAAGGATAGCACAGATAGACTGCATTTAACTAAATTTGATTAGCTTCAAATAATCTGCACCAGTAATTAGTTTCTAGTTACTGTGTTTGAGAGCCATTTTTAGATCAAACATTCTCTATGTCTACAAGCAATAGCATAGTAATGTACTTCTCATTAAAGGTAGTACTTGGCCCATAGAAGATGTTAAATAAATATTTGTCAAATGATCAAAAGAATCATTGTAAATATTCAACAGTCTTATGCTGACATAAATACATGACAGGTTTCTATATACTGGTTGCTATCATTTATTTGAAATATTAATTTGTTTTATTTATAAATAAACATCATCATTATTACAGTGAGAATTACAACTTGAAGTTTATTAAGTAACCATGTTTTTACAAATTGGATCGGAGATTAGTATTAGCCAACCATTTTCAAACACCCATAGTTAAAATCTCACTAGCATGGTTAGTGACAAGCTACAGCAAGACCAGCAGTGTATTCTGGGCCTTGGCCAAACTTCAGAGTAGATGAACTCCTCTGTATTAGTCAGGGTTCTTCAGAGAAACAGAACTGAGATAGATAGATAGGTAGGTAGGTAGATAGATACAGAAATAGATAGATACAGAACTGAGAGAGGGAGGCAGGTAGGTAGGTAGATGATAGGTAGGTAGATAGATAGATAGATAGATAGATAGATAGATAGATAGATAGATAGATAGATAGATAATTATAGATATTACAAGGTATTGGCTCATATAATTAAGGAAGCTGAGAAGTCCCACCATCTTCCCCAATTAAGGAAGGAAGAGGAAAACCTTCCTTAATTGGTGTGATTTGAAGGCCTGAGAGCCAGAGAACTGATAGTGTCAATCCAGTCTGAGTCTGAAGGCCTGAAAACCAAGAACACTGATGGCAGGAAAAATCAATGTCCCAGCTGAAGCAGTCAGACAGAGGGCGACAACATTCCTCTGCCTTTTGTTCTCTTCAGGACTTTAATGAATTGGATGATGCCCATCTACCTTGGGAAGGGCCATCAGCTTTATTCAATCCACAAATTCAAATGCTAATCTCTTCCAGAAACACCCTCACAGAAATAATGTTTCATCAGATATCTGGGCACCACATGGCCCAGGCAAGCTGATACATAAAATTAACCACTGTATCCATCAAACCACACTCATTCACATTTCAGTGTCCTTCTGCCCTCTCCTCAAATTTTTGTCTCCTCCCTACCCTGACATTCTTTATTTATTCAATGAACAGCAAGCACAGAAACTAGGACCACCCCAGAAGCATATATTTCAACAGACTTCAAAACTTAACCTAGAAGAAGGGATCTCCTTCAGGAATATTTTATTCATTCTTACACCAACTCAACAAATATTTGTTAAGCAGTTACCATGACACGGCTATCACTCCAGATGCTAGGAGTACAGACAGCCCTCGGTATCTGTGGGTTCTGCATTTGTGGATTCAGCCAACCACGGGACCAAAAATGTTTCTTTAATTGGTTGGTTGTGTCTGTACTGAGCATATACTGAACATACCCAGACTTTGTTTCTTGTCGTTATTCCCTAAAAATACAATATAACCACTATTTACATAGCACTTACATTGTATTTGGTGTTATAAGTAACCTAGAGGTGATTTAAAGCATATGAGGATATGCGTAGGTTATACAAATACAGTGCCATTTTTCCAGGGGCTTGAGCATTCACAGACTTTGGTATCCAACCGTGTCTTAGAACCAATTCCCCTTGGATACCTACAAATGACTGCACATGCAGGGAATAAAACTAACACACACAAAAATCCCTGCCCTTACAGGGTTTACATTCTAGTGTGCATTTCAGCCAATTGTCAGTCACGTGAAAAATACTTCACAGTACAAATAAACATCAACATGTCCAGAAATAACTGAAAACTATAAATCTACAAAGCATCTGTGGGAGAATGTAAATCTAGACTTTGAAAGCCAACCAAATGGGGTTCAAATCTTACCTTACTACCTACTGGGTTTGAGATTGTCTCAGGCAAACTGCTGACTTTTCTCATCAGTAAACACAGTACCACTCCTTTAGCATGCAGTTATTGAAATAATTAGAAAGAATAATGTGTATATATATTTTGAGGACATGATCTCAGCCTCCTAAGGTTGAATTACAGTCTGTGTAATACTAGTCTGTGAATAAAAATAATCACTAAAGATCATAGTATAATTTACTATTTATATGGTATGCTTATATTTATTATAATTTTTGTTGGACTCTCCAAGCCAATATTTTGAAGTCTCCTTTAGCCTCAGAAATGACAGATTTTTTTAATTCACCCGATTCATTTGCAAAATTCATCTGAGCACTTAACAAGTACACTAGGCACTAGATACACAAGGATTAAATAAAACAGAAGGAGAAGCAGTTCTCCTGAGCTTACTCTGTAATCAGTGACAAAAATGACAAAAAAGTAAACATTTAAATAAACTTATAATTACAAATTGCAATTTCATCAAATTCAAAAACAGCCCTCCTCACCGGCCCGTGTCATCCCTTATGGTCTCCTTTGAAGCTTTTCTCTAGCCGTATCTCCTCTCTTATTTCTTGAACCTGTCTGTTTCTACTTAATCCTTTCTCTCTGTGTAAAAGTAGACTGAAGTCTCTCATCCTGAAGCAACAGCAATGGCACTGTCCCAGGATCATGTACCCTCTGCTGATGGATGTCTTATTTTCTCCTTATCTTTTGCAACCAAGAGTCACAGTCTGTATTTGTTAGCACGTGTTCACATCTTATGCTGTCTCCTACTCCTTGCAGGTAATGCCACACATTCCTGCCCTTCTACTGCACTTGACTCTATGGACCGTTCTCTCCCATTCAGAATCCCTCTTTGGCTTCAGTGATGCCATGCCTTTCTGACTCTGACCTCTCTTTATCTGCCTAGCTAATTCTTTTTTTCTTCTCTACCATTACATTTCTCAGGAGTCTTTTATTGATCCATTTCTCCGCTGCTCTATGTACATTCTCCCAAGAAGTGAGCCTCTATTCTTAGGGTTTCACTGCATTTAATATGTCTTTATTAGCTGGTCCCTCCACTGTAATGATCCATCCTCAGACTTTCCTCAGGTAGCTACTCTTCTATTCTTCAAAACTAGTTCAAGGATGAGGTATCTGCCAGAAAAGTTCTTCTTAAAGGTTCTAATCTGCATTAAGTAAATTTTTTCCTAAATCCTGTAACATTCAAGTATTCCCTAGCTTTTTCATCTTAGAAACAAGAAAATATACACATTGCCTTGACCCTACATCTTTTTTTAGTTACAGCTCCATATCCCTGCTTCTTTTCATGACTAAGGTGACCAGAGGTACCAGTTTCCCCAGAACATTCCCGTTTTATACCTGTTGTCTTGGTGTACTATCTGGTTTAGTCTTTGTCCCAGGTTTCTTCACTCATTAGAATGAGGTAATATCCTCTAGTAATAGATGCATTGATTAAATGGCTGTGATCAACCTCTCATTTTGTATATTAAGCAACTGTTAAAGGCCCAGCTTATAGTATGTGAGCCAGATGCTCAGTAAACAGAATTCTCATTTTAACTCTTGTAAAATCTGAAAGATGGAAGTGATAACTCATCTTTTTTTCTTGACTCTTTTGTCAAGGAATGCAAGTACCACCTTGCCTTCAGGAACCACATACCATTTGCTGGCTGGTAAAACCAAGATGCTCATATATGAGTTGCTTAGGACAACTAACTCCTTCTCCTACCAGGTAGAGCTGCTGCCCTGCTAGGCTTAGGTGCACCAGCCAGTTCACCTGTGGCCCACACCATGAGCTAAGAGAATCACAAAGTTGCCAGGTCTCCAAATGGTAGTATTGTTGAGAAATGTGAGAAATCATAGACTAGATATAGCTGAAATACATAAAGGAATGAAAGCAGAGTAGTCCTACCTCAAAGCGTCGAAAGAGCATACATTTATTTATTTTATTGTTTGATAAAGTCCTGTCTAATTTTCAATAAACTCTTTTAGTAACAGTGAACTAAATAATGAAAATGCCAAGTTCAATGAAAAATTAAGTTCTGAATTTTCATTTTTCAGAAAACACTTAGTAAAGAATGTTTGTTGACATTAACACAGAATGTAAATTTCACAAAATGTTTGTTGTTATTAACATCTATCATGGGGGCCCAAAACAGAAGATAAATAAGTGAAAAAACTCAGCATCCATTGCAAGAGTTAAATAATGACTTTTAAAAGACTATGCCCCAAAACAATTTCATTTCTGTACCTATAGAATACAAATCTGCATGTCATTCTATGAGGCACAACCTTTCGTTTTGATCAAATGTTTTTTTTTTTTTTGAGACAGAGTTTCGCTCTTGTTACCCAGGCTGGAGTGCAATGGCGTGATCTTGGCTCACCGCAACCTCCACCTCCTGGGTTCAGGCAATTCTCCTGCCTCAGCCTCCTGAGTAGCTGGGATTACAGGCATGCACCACCATGCCCAGCTAATTTTTTGTATTTTTAGTAGAGATGGGGTTTCACCAAGTTGACCAGGATGGTCTCGATCTCTTGACCTCGTGATCCTCAGCCTCCCAAAGTGCTGGGATTACAGGTGTGAGCCACCACACCCGGCCCTTGATCAAATGTTCTTATAAATAAATTTTGCCCATGTTCATTCCAAGTTTTGTTTTACATTTGTAAAAAAGAAAGTGATAGCTAGTAATGTATCGATTTTATTAGCAAAAGAGTTTTGCAAACATTAAAATTAAAAAGTCAAATAAGTTAGGGCTGAGCACTGTGGATCATGCCTATAATCCCAGTACTTTGGGAGACCGAGGCGGGTGGATCACTTGAAGCCAGTATTTCTAGACTAGCCTGGCCAACGTGGCAAAACCCCCTCTCTACTAAAATACAAAAAATTATCTGGGCATGGTGGTGCATGCCTGTAATCCCAGCTACTCAAGAAGCTGAGGTACAAGAATCACTTGAACCCAGGAGGCGGAGGATGCAGTAAGCTGAGATCATGCCAGTGTACTCCAGCCTGGGTGACAGAGGGAAACTCTGTGTCAAAAAAAAAAAAATCAAATAAGTTAATTGCATTAATGGTTTAGTTATTTAGTGCATTCTATGTTATATAGTAACATTTTTAGAGGGTCATTCTGTAAAGGATGAACTACTTGACATAATTATGAGTGCTATTGCAAATTCAGTAAAAGTTCAACATTAAAAATGAAATTATTTATTTTCATGATTTTAATACAGAAACAAATTTTGGTGGAGTATAGTGTCATGATTAAAAAGAGTGTTCTGTGGCTAGGCATGGTACCTCACACCTGTAATCCCTCAGCACTTTGGGAGGCTGAGGTGAGCTGATCACATGAGGTCAGGAGTTCAAGACCAGCCTGACCAACATGATGAAACCGTCTCTACTAAAAATACAAAAATTAGCCAGGCATGGTGGTGCGTGCCTGTAATCATAGCTACGCGGGAGAGTGAGACAGGAGAATTGCTTGAACCCAGAAGGCAAAGGTTGCAGTGAGCCGAGATCATGACACTGCAACCTTTGCATTCCAGCCTAGGTGACAAGAGCCCAACAGAGCCAAACTCTGTCTCAAAAAAAAAAAAAAAAAAAGAGAGAGAGAGGGAGACTACTCGACTACTCTCACTCCTTTGAGCACCAAAATTACATTTAAAAGTGTGTAATAGTATACTGATTATCATGGAGACTTCTTTTATTTACTGACAGTAACTGGACTACTAAATAATTAAATATTTAAAATATTTCAGCAGAGCAGTAAATCATTTCTTTACTGCCTAACATAACTGCAGTTTAGAAGTATTTTTTGAAAGATACTTTGTAAGTCAGTATCCTACAATGGTATTGTGCTTTTTGTAAATGAACCCTTTAAATTGTGGTTGTATTTTATTTGGAATCAACAGGAAGTCTTTAAACAAAACAGTCAATCAGTGAAGAACCAAAAAATCTTCAAATTTTTAGGCTTTTCACAAATTTCAAAGATTGAAATAAAGCTTATAAATATGAAGGCATTGAAACTGATACCTACAAATGCAAGGAGAAAATGAATATATTAAGTGATGACCGCATTTCTTATACAAGATCTGATGTGAAATTTTGTAATTGTGTTCTAAACTGTCTCACCTTTCTGGTGAGCATATTTTGATAGAGCTCCCTTTTTATTGAATAAATTAATACTTTATACAGAGGTAAAAAGAAATTGAGAAGGCCTATGGTTTTACGGCATAAAATTTGTACATCAAGAGAATTATAAATTGAGATGGGTATATTAGAGTTTTGGCATAAAATTATTTGAAAACAAAGCTAATTTGAATGGAGGGAAAAAGACAATAACTGTAAACAAAATTGAGCTCAAATATTTAAGCTCAAATATTTAAAAATGAGACTTGGGATGTCCTCAATTAACATAATTTGCTTTGAGCTTACCAGGTATTACAGCACCAGTAAAGAGAGCATATTCTGGGCAGGGCATGGTGGCTTACACCTGTAATCCCAGCACTTTGGGAGGCCAAGGTAGGAGAATCACTTGAGACCAGGAGTTTGAGACCAGCCTGGGCAACATAGCAAAACGCCTGTCTCTATAAAAAACAATAATTATAAAAAAATATATATATATTGGCTAGGCACAGTGGCTCATGCCTGTAATCATAGCATTTTGGGAGGCTGAGGCAGGAGAATCGCATGAGCTTAGAAGTTCAAAAATAGCCTGGGAAACATAGTGAGACCTCGTCTCTATACAAATTTTAAGAAATTAACCAGGCATGGTGGCACATGCCTGCAGTCCTAGCTACTCAGGAGACTGAGGTGGGACCATCTTGACCCCAGAGGCTTGAAGTGGAGGCCTCAGTGAGCCATGATAGCACCACTATACTCCAGCCCGGGCAATGGCATGAGACCCTGTATTAAAAAATTTTTTTTTAATTAAAAGAAAAAACAAAGAGAAGTTTTTCTTATATCATTGGTGAGCACTTATACTGCATCACATCTGCTCTGTACACTTCAAAAGAGTGGATTTGTCAGATTGAAAAACACAAATCTCTGGGAGGCTGGATTGGCTGTTACTAGCTCAGGAGTTTTTTGTTTTGTTCTGGTTTTGAGACAGGGTCTTGCTCTGTTGCCCAGGCTGTAGCACAGTGGTGCAAGCATGGCTCACTGCAGCCTTGATCTCCTGGGCTCAAGCAATCCCCCCCATCCAGTCTCCCAAAGTGCTGGCATTATAGGCGTGAGCCACCATGCCCAGCCAGGTCAATAGTTTCCAAAGCTCAATGTACAAATCATAAATCTGTTTAAAATGCAGATTGCTAGACTCCACACACAGATAGTCTGATTCAGTAGATCAACGTGGTACCTAGGAATCTGCTTTTTTAAGTCAATGGCAAGTGCTTTATGGCCAGTAGTCATTAAACCAACTCTAAGGAATCATGAGAGCGGCATCAAAAAGGAAAAGGGGTACAGCATGGGGAGTCTGGAGATGCCAAAGTCAACCTCCACTGACTGCCTGGCGGTACCAAGGGCTGGCCCTAGTGGGGAGGCGTAATGACTGTGGGTAAAATGATTTCATATCTTTGGGTGGAAAATCATCTGAGCATGCCAAATATCAATATTGTGTTTCATCTGAGATTCTCTGTTCGCTTTCTCCTGCCACACCTTTCAAACTGCGGTGACGGGAACAATAACAAGCCTGTGTTACTTGGCTTCATCAGAGCTATTTTTTAAATATATCTCCTTAAAATCGTGTGTTCATTGTTAGACACATTTAAATTTATAAACACGATGTGATTGGGGAAAAAAAAGGTAGATATTCACTCTCTGACTTTTCTCCATGATTGTCCTTTTTCTTTTTTTTTAATCTCAAG
The DNA here is from genome assembly GCF_049354715.1 of Callithrix jacchus. NCBI lineage: Eukaryota > Metazoa > Chordata > Mammalia > Primates > Cebidae > Callithrix > Callithrix jacchus. Next base: position 41,986,330 of record NC_133502.1, read on the forward strand.
AATATGCACATTTCTGCTAAGTAGCCTAAAGTGCCTCACATTTTTATCTAACTTTCAACATTAAATTCCATAACAGTTACAGATGGAAATGGGAAATCTTTTCATTATCATCACATAATTTTATAAGTAAGCAACATGGATCAGAATAAAAAGGAAAAAAATCACAGCAAAAAAATTTAAGCTGGTCTTCATTTATTAAAGAGAAGGGTTGAAGTAAGGTGGGAAGGGAACTATGGTCAGCCCTTCTATAGGTGGGTTCCTCATCCATGGATTCAGCCAACCATGGATTGAAAGTATTTGGTGGAAGGCAGGTTTTCCACAAAGTTCCAGAAAGCAAAACTTGAATTCACCATGCACTAAGTACTACACTGAATCCACATGAATGAACTGATATGTAGGCATTTGTATTCGGTATGTTAAGTAACCTAGAGATTATTTAAAGTATATGAGAGATAGGCTGAGCACAGTGGCTCACACCTGTGGTCCCAGTGTGTGTCTCAGTACTTTGAAAGGCTGAAGTCAGAACACCTCTTAAAGCCAGGAGTTCAAAACCAGCTTGGGCAACAAAGTGAAAACTTGTCTCTGCAATATATGTATAAGCCAGGCATGGGGGCAGGAACCTACGGTCCTAGACACTAGAGAGGCTAAGACAGGAAGAGTGCCTGAGCCCAGGAATTCAAGACTGCTGTGAGCTATGATTGCATCACTGTACTCCAGCCTGGACAACAGAGCTAGACCTTATCTCAAAAATAAAATAAAGTATACAGAAAGATGTATGAGGTTATATACAAATACTACATCATTTTATATCAGGGACTTGAGCATCTGTGAATTTTGATATCTGCAGAAAATCCTGGAGCCAGTCCCCTGTGGATACCGAGGGATGACTGAAAACAAAGAATCTAGCCCTGCTTATCCAGCCTGGCCAACATGGTGAAACCCTGTTTCTACTAAAAATACAAACAATAGCCAGTCATGGTGGCTCGTGCCTGTAGTCCCAGCTGTTTGGAGGCTGAGGCAGGAGAATCACTTAAACCTGAGAGGCAGAGGTTGCAGTGAGCTGAGATGGCGCCACTGCACTCCAGCCTGGGCGACAGAGCGAGATGCTGTCTCAAAAAAAAGGTCACGTGAACTCTCTGAGCCTTGGAGATCGATTAGATCAATTAGATCAATGCTGATGCCCTCTCACAAACTAACCTTAATAAATATGCCTCATTGCATTCTTCTATTAAAAGAGACTTCAATGAAATACAGTGAAATATAAATACATCCAATTCTTGGTTACCTCTTTTAACAGAGGTAAGTATTACTGTAAATCACCGAAAAGCTATGTCTCTTTGCTGGCTTAATGAGAATGAAATGAAGCTACAATCAGCAGATCCAACACAAGAAGATCTGAGATCCTTCTCAACCATTCAAAACATTAGTCTGAACTGAACTCTGCTGTCTTCACTTCCTTTTTGTTTTGTAGTTCTTACAGAATTAGGAGGGAAGCAGTGTGTAACAGGGGTAGAGAAATACATGGATATTTTGCTTTAGAAATTCTTCCTTGCTAGCTAAGTTGAGTATAAAGAGCCTCACCCTTCTTTCTAATTTTCTAATGGATTACAGATTGCACTTACAGATAATCAACCAATAAATGGACTACTATAGTATTTATGGAACAGCTACAAAGGGAGCAAGCACCATAGGAAATTCTGAAGAATATTATTTAGGGTCCTCCAGTTAAGTGGAATTTACCATCTATTTGCAGAGGAAAAATACGAACACACCTGAGATGTATACAGGAAAATTGTTAAATATGCCCCAGTGAAAACATTTCTAGATGGAGAAAATGAAATAATCTCCATTAAAAAAGAATCTAACTCCACAATCTATATGATGAACTAAAATGAAAGCTGTGAATAAAACCCCCAATTCGGGTGCATTGTCTGACTAGCTCATACCTCCGTCATCACACTGCTGGAGAATGAGATCAAACCACTCCTTGCTAGGAACACAGTATAATGCTATTATAATTCAAGAAGAAATTTCAGAGACAGCTCAGAGCACTTTTTAAAAATCCGATTTTCAAGTTCCCAAGGGGAGTCAACTTTTCAAGGAGAGCCCTCTAACATGTTTTTGAAATCTTTTGTAACTTCTAAAGAAATATTTTTAAATTGAACTGGACAGGGAACAGAGATTCTTAATGGCAGTTTTGCATCTTGCTTGAAAATTAGCTAGAAAAAAGAAGAAATCCTATGGGTTTTGACTTCTTAGAGATTTTTTTTATCATAAACAAAAGAGAAGGTTCTTATAATGGAAAACTAGTTCCAAGATATACAACTTAAGAGAAATATGGGAAAGGAATTCTTTTTCTCCAAAATACCTTCCTTCCTTCCTTCTCCTTATCCTAAATGGTTATGCGGTGGATGTTTTTTTCCCCTGATAGAACAATAGACTCTTATTTCCACAAAATAAACCATGCAAGCAATCAAAAAATACTTTTCTAATGGAAGACAGATTAAAAAAAAAAAAAGGGAGAGAGACAAAACCCACTCCCTAACAAAAACAAAGATTATCTCCAGCCCTGGAGTTCACATTCAAATGGAAGAAAATAATTTGAGCTTTTAACATAATGATTTTATTGTTTAGAAGTGCCATCCCATTTTCACGTTTCAAAACATGTGCCAAACAACTCAGAGGTATCGGAGAGAGCGTAAGGACGATCAGAAAACAAGCGCTTCTTGGCATCCGAGCCTCACTGTGCCACAGGCACAGAGGGGTTATGAAATAAAAAGTTGTTCTTCAAGCGGGAAGGTATTTCTGCTTACCCCTTGAATACCAGAGCTTCTATTTGAGTTTTGTTATCAACTAGGTGATCGGAACACTTAATTGCAGATCTAGCTGTGGGTAAAATTATGAAGTCATAGGTAATAGCTCCATTAGGTGAGTGCCTATTGTACACTAGATGCTTATACAATAACACAATATTGAATTCAGTCTTCACGACAGCGCTCCACAGGTAAATACTACAACCTGATAGATATAGAAACTGAGACCCAATGCTCAATTAATTAACCCACAGTCTCACAACTTATAAATGGACCCAAGAGTTGAATTTGGTTACTTCTGCCTCAAAAGCCTTGGCTGAGGCTCCCTCCCTCACCACCACCACCTCCCCATCTACCCAGAGCCCTCCCACTTTTCCAGGGTCTTCCTGTCATGGGAGAAATAAAAACAATTCTCAGGCTTGTTAATGATTTAATGTGTTATCTGTCCAAGAATTGTACTGGAGAGAATAATATTTAAACTTGGGTCTCCAGTGGCAACATTTCAAAGCATCTGAGAAGGAAAGATTTTTTAAGGCTGAGGTGAAACTTGGACACACCTCTCAAACCACTGCATGTAGGGCCACTGTGTTATACAACTCCAGGGTCAGGAATATTGGAGTCCAAGAGAAGGGTGGCCATGCAATGATAGGGCACTGTGACATGGCTGTGTGGCTGTGGAGGACCAAACCTCACGTAATCGTCAATTGTTAGCAACTAAAAAGGCCTTATTGATCATCTCAGTCCAACAACTGCTTATTTTATACAAGAAAAAATTGAATCCTAAGAGGTTAAGAAACTGCCCCATTAATTGCAGGGCTAGAATTATAATTAACACCTCAGATTTAGGAGAGACTAGAAATGGGGGAAACCAAGGCACACAAGAGACAAGTTTGTTGGACTTCCAAGTTAAGTCTAATAGTTGATGCTTTAAAAATCAAAGAACTAATTCGAACTAATTTGACAACTCAAAAAGCTAAGGACTGACCTGATAAATCAAATGAAGTTTATCTCAAAGACGGTGGAACAGAATCACAAGCCAAGTACAAGTTTTCCGTCTCAGAAGAAGGTAACAGATATTTAAACACAAAACTTTCCAGCTCTAAAATCAGCATTCGAAGCTTCATGGGTCCAATTATTCCTCCAGAATAGGGAGTACTTGTAAATTTTAGAAAGAAAGGGATCTATTTGGGATTTCCGTTTAGTTTCCTAATTGCTTTGCTGTAGTGGTTTTCAAAATGTGGTTGCTTCAGTTTCTGGGGAAGAGCTTCACAAATTCTAGAAACCATTTGATTTGCTGATTACCAGATTTCCCCACCTCAGGACAGACAGAAGCCAATTCCCAGGGGAGCTACCAGAATTGAAGGGAAAGGGGCTGCCTTCCCTACCTGCTTATCATCAACTTCTTGGACTTCTCCACCTAAACCATGAGCTAGTCCAGGGTTTTCCTAAGAAAAAATAGGGTTCTAGCGCTTGAGAAAAAAGTCCTTTGAGTATCAAGTTACACAGAGTCCGGTAGTCCTGAAAGCTACAGAAATCTCCCTGAGAGAAGTTTCCACATTGGAGATATTCATGCCGAGCAGACTGCTTAGGAAAGCAATCACAGTCATCATTGCTGTGAATACCCAATCTAAAACTGCTGCGCAAAACATGGCCAACTGAGGCACAGATTTTCATCAAAACAATGTTATTTTGTTAAAAGAATGAAACAGATGCTGGTATGAGCACTAATGCAACGCTTAAGAGCTGAAGCTGAGGAACCTAGACTTATTAAGGATTTGAATTTTGTTTTTAAAGCATAATCACTTTTCTGGAAAGCCATTGGCTAAGATTCTTCCCTCTACAGCACAGAGTTGTTGAAAGTATACATTCGTCATTGGACTTTTGAACCACTTTTAATCCTCTTCGGTATGCTTCCTCTATAAGAGATGTCAACACCAACTATCTTATTAAAAGAGAAAAGGCAAGAGTGTACAAGTTTTTTAAAGAGATGACAGTGTTTTATCTCCAAATCTTAAAAGGTGGCACTTAGAAGCCTGCGTGTTGTATTCTACTGGGGCATTTCTTAATAACGGGTCACAATTTCCTGGAGGCTGGAGGAAGGGTTTATAAACTGAGGGAGTTTTCAGAAGCTTCTGCTCAACATTGGCACTTCCTGGAGTAACAGTAAGAAGAGTGGGAAGACAAGGTGCCAGTGGGAAGTGTGTGCACTTGATCAGGAAGAGGACGTGCAGGCCAGAGAAATGTCCCGCCCTTCCACTCAGCTCCACACCCCATGCCACAAAACTACAGTGATGAGAAAAGACAGATGCCTGATTACACTGCAGCCTGACTTCAGCCTGGCCTTTTAGTCTATCCATATGGGGTCAACATAGAGTTGACAGCAATCTATGAATCAAAAATGTTTCTTTGGCCTGGAAAGAAATTTGAAGTAAACCTCATGAAACCTCCCTCTAGGATACTCTCCCAGCCCAAGAGATGAACGAGTATAGTTGTTCTGAGGGCCACTCCACATGGACATTCCCATGAAATAAGACCCCATCTCAGAACACAGAAAGTGCCCATGTCATCTGTGAACTTGTTCATCTCTTGAAAGAACAAAATCTTCCAGAGGTGGTACAGTTTGTTGTTGATTTGTTAGAAGATTTCAAATTCTTCACACAAGGCACCTTGAGGATACCTGACACCAACTTGAATGTAGTGCCCAATGCTTACACCATCTCTTCCTGAAACTTCCTGTAACTTTGAAACAGAACTTATTCTACTTTTTACTTTTTATGGAAGATATTTCTCTAGTTATTTTTTTTTCCATTCAACTGTATTTATTGGGCTCCCATTGTGTGTCAAGCAGAAGTGGTTCCTGCCATGGAAGGGAAACTAAAGCCATAAACAAATACATGATAAAATGTGTGATAAGCACTATGAGAAAAGTAAACATAGGATGCTAGAGGTGAGGTGGGGACAGAAGGGCCGAGGAAATTTTTTTAAACCAGTTCCCTAAGTAAAATTCCTCTCCTAAAACAATTTTCTTTTAGCTATTTGATATTGGTTATTAATGGAATTTCTGACTACGATACCAATTTTTTACATAAGCCCCTTATTTAAACTTCCAGGTTTCAAATTAATACTTTATTCCATCATTCAACTGTTATTTTAGTACCTACCATGTGTACAAGTAATTCATCTTTTGATTTTCTACATCACGAACCAATGATTTAATGAGCCTTAAGATACCCAAAAAATTTCAACCCTTGAGCAGAAATATCTGAGTCTTTTGCTTGTTATTCTTTGCTCAGCTCTGGAAAGAATTCTACAATATGAATGAGACATCTAAAATAAAAATAAAAACCACCTCGCTGATCCAGGGAAATTTTACATCAGCATATCAAATTATATCCAAATAGCCAATATGAAAATTGCTATCCAGATTTCACAGCATAATCAAACAATAACAAGAAAAAAAATAGTTCCTTCAAAATAAGATCTAGGTAAGATAACCAACAATGTTTGTCTTCCCCTGAGCTATTGTGATGATTAATAAGATAATGTTCACAAAGGACTTTGAAGGAGTAATGTAATGTACTTTGAAACATTATCATTTTTTTATTAATGAGTTTTGATTCTGACAGCTGCCAATTGCACTGTAGCCATGATAAACCCTTGGTTGTCCCCACAGAGGAAGGGAAACAGGATATGAGGGAGCAGATATAGTGGGAGATACACTTGCTCCAGGAGAAAGTCAGATCCTGCTAGGGACAGAAGCTGTTAGTAAGGAACTAGAAAACAATCAGGAGGGGCAGGTGTTATTAGGCTAGTCTGGGCTAGCATAGAAGGAAACATGGTCCAGATCCACATAGAAAAAATGTAAACAGAAACCCAGGGTTGGCCGGGGGTAGTGGCTCACTCCTGTAATCCCGGCACTTTTGGAGGCTGAAGTGGGCAGATTACCTGAGGTCAGGAGTTCGAGACCAGCCTGGCCAACATGGTAAAACCGTTTCCACTAAAAATGCAAAAATTATCTGGACATTGTTGTAATCCCAGCTACTCAGGAGGTTGAGGCAGGAGAATTGCTTGAACCCAGGAGATAGAGGTTGCAGTGAGCTGAGATCACAACACTGCACTCTAGCCTGGGTGACAGAGCAAGACTGTCTCCAAAAAAAAAAAGAAAAGAAAAGAAGAAAGAAACCCAGGGTTGCCTGAACCAATCCTGAGTTCATTGTATTGCATTCATTCATTCATTCACTCATGCACTCTTATGCTGAATATTAATGCCTCTCTGAGCCAAGTAAAGTGCTAAATGTAAGGGCTATAAAAACAAATAAAACAGCCTCTGTGTTCCAGGGGCTTACTTTTCAGTGAAGGGCAGGCAGGAAAAGGAGACAGAAAAACGTGGGAACAAGCATTTAAGATTGGAGAGTTGGAAAGTAAGTAGATGATGAAATAGGTAAAGGTACGGAGTCCACTGAGAGGAAGAAGGGCTTCGATTTCAAGGAAGTAAAGTAGCTGGAGAAATTCAAGAAAAATTGTGTCTTAAAGGACAGGCATGGAAGGGAATTTCAGGCAGAGGGAACATCTGTCACATAGATTGCCAGTGTGCATGGCGCCCCTTAGAGTTGTGCCAGTGACCACATCAGACCCAGTAACCCTGAAGATAAGGAAAGGCTCAGTCGCCCACAGTGGAAAGTTAGGTTTGGTCAGACTTGAAGGACCGATTCTAGAAATTAAGATTTATCCTAAAGGCATTGAGAACCTTCTTGATTTCTTTTTTTTTTTTTTCTTTAAGCCAGTAAATAACACGATCGCATTCATGGTCTGGAGAGATTTCTTGGCATCATCATGAAATTTGGATTGAAGAGAAGGTTGGGCTGGAAGGCCAGTTGAAGAGCCTGTCATAACTGTCCTTGTGAACAATTCCAAAGGATAGAGAGGAAGGGACAAGATAACACATGGGAAGGAGGTAACATCACATATCACATTTGGATACCGATGATACTGATGAGAATGGGAATGGGGTCGACAGGCAATAGAAGCATCATGAAAGTCATTCTCAGGTTCATGATTTGGGTGGCAGGTAAGTGCAGAGCCAGTCACCAAGAGAGGCAAAGGGAAGAAGGGAAAAAAGCCAGTGAGGCAGAAAAATCATGTTTTTCTTCTTATTTTGTTGACTGACCTTGCCACTCATCCTATCCCCAAGGAACTCGTGCACCTCCAACTACAGGTATGTGGTAGGAAGAGAACAAATGCCAGGGAGAGGAACCAGGGCTCCAGAAATAATTGCCTGCTAATACTGTGCTAGAATATGCACTCAAAGGATAAAGTTGTTTTAAGAGTCAAATTTCAAACAAAGCTTCTGTCACTCCCCTTTCAGATACTTTGTTAATGGTGTCTAAATGAAAATAAAGGTTCAAATTAAGTTCAGAAAACTTTAAAGCTCTTTTTATTTTTTACTTACTTTCATGTGTTAAATATTAACTTGAATTTTCTAAAAATTAGAAATTTTAAGTAGTATTTATACCTTCCAATTAAAAACTTGCCTACTGCAATAAATATCTCAAACATCTTCAAAATGACAAACATTTCCATGAGCATAGACTTTAGAATATGAAGAAATATCCCAATATAGTTAGCCTGTCATAATTACAGGAATATTCTTTTAAACAAATCAAATGTCCAAAAAATTTTTAATTTTAAAACTAAAAATTTGGGGCATTTTAACATAATGATTCATTGTGTTTCCATTTTTTTTTTAAGAAATAGCATGTGTGGGGAAACTCATAATGGGATTTGTTAAAATTTGATTTCATATTCTCTAAGGTAAAAAAGATAGGAAATCACAGTAAGCTGTTAAAAGTGCCAAGTTCTGTTGTGTTAAAATATGATTTAAAATGTTTAGAAAAAATATTAATGTTGTGTAAGAAGTGGAAGCCAAGTTGCCAAATGCTGAAAGAGGTTAGCCAGGAAGCTCCAAATAAAATAAAGTACATAGCACAAATACTCTGTGAATACTATGAATCCTTCATAAGTGTAGATTTCTCACCAATACCCATAACACACACCATGTCCAGATGTTTGAATATGTTTACTACATAGGTGAGATAGGAGACAGGCTGGTACCCAAGCCTTGTTGCCAAGGTAACCAAGAGTCTCAGGATAAGACCACCAATGACAACTAGAATGACTGAAATTTCTCCTCAATTTTCCTTCAAGTACAGCTTTGCAATAAGAAAAAAAAGGACAAAAAAGGGTTTCAAACCCTAAAATTTTTCTCTCCTTGCAAAGAGATACAGAAGAGACAGAGTTAAAGATATCCTCACTCAAGTAATACCCGGAGAGCTAAGGAAGCAATTAATGCCTTCTCTTTAATACTCTCTGTGGTGCTAATTGCTTAACAATCAAAGCAAAAGCACAGTGCATTCTCTGAGCAAGAATAGCATGACAAATTTCTACTCTGGGAAAAGGTTCAAGGCAATTGAAGAAAATTATCTACCTAGCCCAGGTAAGGAAGATGGCATTAAGCTGTCATTGAAAAAAGTACAGTACAGTGACAAAGCTATCAATCCATACCAAACTTGGTATACTTGTCCCCACCCAAATCTCATGTTGAAATGTAATCCCCAGTGTTGGAGGTGGAGCCTGAGGGAAGGTATTTGGGTCGTGGGGGTAGATCCCTCAGGGCTTGGTGCTGTCCTCAGGATAAGGAGTGCGTTCTTATGGGATCTGGTTGTTGTCAAGTGTGGCACCTCCCCTCCCACTCTCTCTCTTGCTCCTTCCCCCCATGCAATGTGCCTGCTCCTGCTTCACCTTGCACCATGAGTAAAAGACATCCCCAGAAGCCAAGCAGATGTTGGCACCATCCTTCCAGTAAAGGCTGCAGAGCCACGAGCCAATTAAACCTCTTTTCTTTATAAATTGCCCAGTCTTGAGCATTTATTTATAGAACAGCCTCATATAGTATGTGTCTTATTGGTTTCATGAATAGTGTCAATTGTTAGGTATATCTATGTAAAACCGCTTTCCCCCTACTTTATTGAGGGCTGGATTCATTTCCTAGGGCTTTGTTACAGCAGCCTTAGGAAACTGAATGCTGATTAGTTTCCTAGGGCTTTGTTACAGCAGCCCTAGGAAACTGATACAGCATTTAATAAAGTAGGGTGGCTTAAAACAACAGAAATTTCTTCTGTTACACTGAAGGAGGCTAGAAGTTCAAAATCAAAGTATCCACAGGGTTCCTATCAAGATTAGGGATAGAAACCTTCCTTGCCTTTTCCTAGCTTGTGGTGGTGGCTGTCAATCCTTGGCATTCCTTGGTTTTCAGCTGAATCACTCCTAGCTTTGCCTCTGTCTTCACACAACATTCTCCCTGTGTGTCTCTAGGTCCATTTTTTTCTCTTCTTATAAGGAGCTCAGTTATATTGGATTAGAGATTGCCTTAATTCACCATGACTTCAATTTAACTTGATTGCATCTGCGTGGATATTATTTCCAAATCAAGTAACATTCACAGGTATTGGAGGTTGGGACTTCAATATACTGAGTAGCAGTTGCCTTCATGATATCTCAGTCTAGTTCTACAGTTTTTCAGGCCCTCAGATTCATCAGTATAGTGCCATTGAGGTTTTTATGATTCAGGTCTAGCTGATGTAATCATATGTAATCCAAAACTTGTGCCTCTCACCCAGTCGGGGTCTCTTCTGAAGCCTCCACAGTCTGTGGGTGAGGAGCACACTCCGCTTTGCCTCACACCCTCTCCTCTTCTCTGGAGCTTATCCTTCTGGTATTGGGTTAAAATGGAGGAAGAAGAAAATGCACATCACTTCTTCATATGACTGCAAACAGGAGCAGACACAGACTCAAAGTGCATATGAAATGGCCATTCTCCTGGGAAGAGATGTCTCTTTTGAGATTCAGCTACATCTTCTGGGTCACCCTTGTCTGGCAGGAACACCCACGTTCCCTTGCTGGCATGTCTCCTTGCCTAGTGCTGTCATGGTCCTCAGCAGACCTGAAGTCCCACTCCTACCAACCTTCTATAGCACCCCAGCTCTGAGGCGGCAAGCAAAGGAAAGGTCCATTCTACATACATCTTGGAAATAAAGAACTTGAAGTGGATATAGATTGTTCCCTCTGGCAGACAAGGTGATTTGTCTACATTATACCTACTCCTCACTTCTTTGTTGCTAACAGAACCCCAATTTTTCTGTGATGTGGCAATGTGGCCAGCTGCATACTTTTCTCTCTAGCTTCTCCTGCAGCTCAGGGTGGCTACTGGACATAATTTTGGCCAGTGAGAAGAAAGAAGAAGGTGGTATGGAGATCACCTTTGATTTCCCAATAAAAAAAAAGCACTTAGAGCTGGTGCTATCCTCTTCCGGTTTCCTATCTCAGAAGCCATCCTGGTATCTGAAGTGCAGCCACCATCTTGTGACCACACAGTCCTGGCTTGAGGGATTGGGAAGCATCACAGAAGTGCTAGCCCTGATGGCATCTATCCATTGAATCATAGCCAGTAGCAGCTTACCTCTAGAAGTCTTATCTGTCATGTGAGAAAACTAAACTGCTATTGGTTTGGTCCTCTGTTAGCTGGCTTCTCTGTTATCAGAAGTTAAAGCACTAACCTGATTCTACCAGGCCAAGTTCAGTGGATGTTCTTTCCCCACTGGAATTGCTCAGCCAGATCTGGAATTGCTGTGGCTAAGAAGACATACAATAAGAAAATAAATTTTCAGTCTTCCTCCTTGCAAGTTGAAAAGTTATCACATATTGTAAACCAAGAACCTTTCTTGGCCCTGAATTTAATTGTTACATCCATAGACCTCATCAGTCTATCTCTCAAAACCAACCTTCAATATCCTGTAACCATATTTTCCTAAGAACTTTTATGACTGTTTTGGTTGGTTGGTTGTAGCTGTTTAATGATAATAATAATTCACATGCCCTTACATCTTTATTATAGGGTTCTGATTCAGGGTCCTGGTGAATACTTCTTTGGCCTGTCTGAAGAGGAAATGAATTTGTAGAGGCCGTGTGATCACATCCATATAAAAGCCAAAATTAAACAAGTAAATAAACAAAAAACCATGGAAGAGTAATGTACCAAAACATTAAGGATACTTATCTTTCAGAAATGGAAAGTTTCCTATATTTCTTAAGCTACCTATATTATTCATGCCTTTTGACAATGGATTTTTTTAAAAAACAAAATAAAATAATCTTTTAAATGATAATAATAAATCATTAAGATCCTAGGCAATTTCTTCACATCTTAACTACAAAATAAGTACAATTTGTACACTGGTGCCACAAGTCTGGGAGAGACTATTACACCCTGTGTCATCAATTTTCCACCTAACAAAATGGGGCTCCTAGTGATTCTGTAGGAGGGGGTTACAAAAGCTCCTACAAAATTCCCAATTCTACCCACCAAAGGTACGTCTTTGGAGACAGCTCTATTAATGTTTCTTCCATCTCATTCCTAGACACCTCGGGTTCTTCTGGAGTAATCTTCCTACCCTCATCTTTCTTATTAATATCAGAAGAAATCTCAGAAAATGCATCTATTTCAAACTTTGTGTTGAAAAACAGGGAACTGGAAGTCTTTGTATTTCCCATAATTTACTAAGCAGGAAGTGATGGTGGCATCCTCTGAATTCTCACCACTGTTGGCTGTCCAGAAGTGGATTCCTTGAAAACTGTTTTTCAAATCTTCTTTTATAAAACACTGTAGTGCTTCCATAAATATTTTATTTTAATTCACCTTTTGAAATATATATTTATGAGTATAAAGAAAATTCATAAAAAAGTAAAACAAAATTTCAGTCTCACTTCTGCCTCAGATCCCCTAACCTATTTCCCACAAGGAAATTTTATCAATAGTTTGTTGTGAAGTTTTTCATACAGATAAGCACATATTTTTTTATCTCTCACACAAGAAATGAAAATTTTATACACACAGTTTTCCACCTTACTGTGTTCACTTTGTAGAATATGTTGAAAACCTTTCCAATTAGTATATACAAATATATTCATTCTTTTAATCAGCTACATATTGAAGTATATGCAGACTGAAAATTATTTAATTAATCCCATAGTTTTGGACAGTCAGATGGCTTCTAATTCTTGTTATACAGTGCTACAATAAAAAATTATTTTACAAATATACTTTTGTATATATGGGGAAAGTCCTATGATGTGTAACTGGTGGATAAAAGGATACACATATTTTAATTTTTCATTAAAACTGCCAAACTTTTCTACCAAATTTCTACAAATGTATGTTCCCATAAACAGTACATGTTAATGCTTATTTCCCCACATCCTTGCCAAATCTTGGATTATTTTTTCATTATTAACTTTTTCTATATTTGCCAGTCTGAGAAGTGAGAAATGAAATTTAATTCTAAAATTGAATTTCTTTTAAATTTTTTCAAAGTGTAATAAAAATCAATTCACAATTTTAAAATGCTAAATTTGACACATTACATATCTCCAACATGTTAATGTATCCTGCATAAACTTGCAAAAAAGCTTTTGCTGACATTTTGCTACATGTATTTGAACTTGTACATGTATAATGAATTCCACTGTTCTTTTTTTACACTTCAGACTTTCAGATTTACATTTGTGTTGTGTTCCTGGATCAATCATGCTAGACAGATGTCACAGTTGTCACCCATCAGCCTCTGTGCTCATCTCTGTGTCATAGCCATGCAAAAACGTCTTAATATAGAAAATTTTAGCATCTACGATTGAATGGTTTGAATGTATCTGACTTAGATTTATAATACGCTTACATACTACTTGCATTATGCATTGGATACGCTTACAAACGACTTGCTTTATGCGTTGGAGTTGTACATGAAATTTTTTTTCTTGCATTTCTAGAGTTCTTAATAGTAAAAATATAAAAACAATCTTAACATCCATTAAAAAATAACTAATTAAATTAATTTCACTTATCCACTAAGTGTATTTTAGGTGACATAAAAAATAATGATATATCCAAATATGAGATAAATATATCTCCAACACCTATTATTTAGTGAATAAACCATAGTATAGAAAAATTTTAGAGAATGTTCCCATTTGTGTTTTTTTAAAAAGCTATGTATCTCTAGAAGCATATAAAATTTTGTCAAAACAAAAATTGGTTCTGATGAGGAAGACATGAGGGCTGAGAAACAGAGATGAAAGGGAGACTTACTCTTTACTGTATAGACTTTGTATAATTTTTTCCCCTGTAGATCTGTGATCTTTTTATAAACCATATTCAGTTAAAGTGTGTTCTGCCTCCAAAAGAACATTTAAAGACCTCTGTTTAGAAAAATGAAAAGAAAAACAAAAGTAGCATGTAAAGACCTCTTCTCTATAAAACAAAACTAAAACAAAAAGTAACAATAAAGCTAAAACTCAAGTTCAATCAGCTTAGAAATTGAAGTAGTCTTGCAAGACGTAGCTTCTACAATGGAGGAGGTGACATCACCATCATCCCAACATGGTGGGCTTAACAACATCCACTTAAAGTATGAATATCAAGTAGCTCCAGCCCAGAAATGAAAGACTGAGGTGTCTGCAGTGACATGATCATTTTGATCTAGGGGTGTTGTGTTTGTTTAGGCCACATGTCAAGGTCTTCTTAAACAGGTTGATGTGAATTTCCATGACTCTAAGCTAGTACCCGGTTGTTTGACTACCTGGCTGTCCTCCCCCTTATTAGAAAAGTGCACAGGCTCAATAATATCCAGCTTAGTATGTCAAAGTCAAATATCTGGCAATCCCAATCCTCAGAAACATATTTCTAAAAAATAAGCAGAAAAATAGGCCTCTGAGATGCAAGCAGCTTTACACAAAGCCCATGAATATTCAGATGTTCACCCCAAACATTATTTATTAATTAAGACAGGATGGGAAACTGGACACACCTACAAGTTGAAGGAATGGTTTACTAGATTAAAAAAAAAAAAACTGCAACATTCAGACATAAGAATAACTGACAGCACCAAAAAGAAACATAAATTATATGTAAAAGCTAGAAGAGTGGTAAAAATATAATAATTGAACTTTCAATTGTGACAAAAAACATTTACTCTCATAAAAAATTTAAGTGTACGGCACAGTATTGTTATAACTATATGCACACCATTTTGCAACAGAGCTCTAGAACTTTTTCATTTTGTATAACTGAAACTCTATATTCATTGAATAACTTCCCATTTTATGTTTTCCCCAACCCCTGATAATCATCATTCTACTTTCTGTTTCTATACGTTTGATAACTTTATATAACTCATATAAGCAGAATCATGCAGTATTTGTCTTTTTGCAATTGGTTTATATCACTTACCATAATGTCCTCAAGATTCAACTATGTTGTAGCATATGTCAGGATTTCCTTCCTTTTTAAGGGTAATATTCCATTGTATGTATATACCTATTTGCTTTATCCATTCATCTACTGATGAATATATAGATTGCTTCCACATTTTTCCTATTGTGAATCATGCTGCAATGAACATGGATATGCAAATATCTCTTCAAGATATTGTTTTCGATTATTTCAGATATATACCTAGATGTATATATTGCAGGACCATATGGTAGTTCTATTTTTAATTTTTTGAGGAACTGTCATATTGTTTTCTATAGGGGCTCCACTATTTTACAATCCTTTCAGCAAAGCATAAGAATTCCAATTTCTCCACATCTTCACCAACACTTGTTATTTTCTGTTTCTTTGATAGTGGCTAGCCTGATGGGTATGAGGTGATATCTAATGGTGATTTTTATTTGCATTTCCCTGATGATTAGTTATGCTGAGCATCCTTTCATATGCTTATTGGCCATTCATATACCTTGTTTGGAGAAAGGTCTGTTCAAGTCCTTTGCCCATTTTTAATCAAGTATTTTTTTAATCTGTCTTTGAATGGTAGTAGTTCCTTATATATTCTAGATATTGGATAACCCCTTATCCAATATGTGGCTTGCAAATATATTCTTCTGTTCCACAGATGGCCTTTTCACTCTTTCACTCTGTTGATTGTTTCCTTTGTTGTACAGTTGATGTAGTCTCATTTGTCTATTTCTGCTTTTGTTCCCTATGCATTTGTTGTTTTCTTCAAGGCATTATTGCTCATTTTAACATCTCAAATCTTTTCCCTGTGTTTTTATCTTAAGAGTTTTATAATTTCAGGTCTTATGTTTAGTTATTTAATCTATTTTATTTTTTCCATCTGATGTAAAATAAGCATCCATCTTTCTTCTTTTCTGTGCAGGTTTCCAGGTTCTCCAACACCATTTGTTGAAGAGACTATCATTTCTCCATTGTGTATGTCTTGACACCCTTGTTGAAGATCATTTGGCCATATATGCAAGGATTTATTTCCAGAGTTTCTATTTTGTTCCATTGGTCTATATGCCTTTATGTCAGTACCATACTATTTTGATTACTGTAGCTTTGTGATACATTTCAAACTCAGGAAGTGTAAGGCCTTTAGCTTTGTTCTTTCTGAAGATGGTTTTTGCTTTGAGATTCCATATAAATTATAGACTTTGTTTTCTATTTCTGCAAAAAAAAAAGTCATTGGGATTATGATAGGTGTTGCATTAAATCTATATATTACTTGGGTAGTATGAATATTTTAATAATATTATGTCTTCCAATCCATGAACACAGGAGTCTTTTCATTTATTAGTGTCTTTCATGTCTTTCAGCAATGTTTTGTAGTTTTCAGTATACAAATCTTTTGCCTCTATGTTAGTCCATTTTGCATTGCCATAATGGAATTCCCTAAACTAATTTATGAATAAAAGAGGCTTATTTTGCACATGGTTCTGCAGGCTATACAAACATGGCACCTGCATCTGCCTGGCTTCAGGTGAGACCTCAGGAAGATTTTACTCATGGTGGAAGGTGACAGGGGAACAGGCATGTTACATGGTGAGAGAGGGCACAAGAGGTGGGAGAGGTGCCATACTTGCTTAAATAACCAGATCTGGCATAAATTTGTTACCAGTCATCATCATGGGGAGGGTAACAAGCCATTTATGAGGGATCCACCCCCATGATCCAACACCTCCTACTAGGCCCCACTCTAACCTTGGGGGTCACATTTCAACATGAGATTTGAAGGGAACTAACACCCAAACCAGATCAGCCTCCTTGGTTAAGTTTATTACTAAATACTTTATTCTTTTTGATGCTATTGTAAATTGGATTTTTTTAGTTTCCTTTTGCATTATTATTAGTGTATAAAGATACATCTGACTTTGAGTGTTGATGTTGTATACTGCAACATTGTTAAATTTGTTGATCAGTTCTAATTTTTTGTGGAATCTTTTAGGTTGTCTATATATAAGATCATGTCATCTGTGAACAGAGACACTATTACTCCATCCTTTTCCATTTAGATGCCTTTTATTTCCTTCTCATATAATTGCTCTAGGTAGGACTCTAGTAGTATGTTTAGTACAAGTGGCAAGAGTGGGTCTTCTTGTCTTGTTCCTGAACTTAAAGAATAAGCTTTTGGATTGTCACTACTGAGTATGATGTTACCTGTGGGCTTTTCCTATGTGACCTTCATTATGTTGAGGTCTATTTCCTTCTATTCCTAATTTGTGGAATGTTGTTATCATGACAGGACATTGAGTTTTGTCAAATGCTTTTCTTCATCAACTTAGAAGATCATGTGGTTTTCCTGCATTGTTCAGTTAATGTGGTGTGTTCCATTGACAGATTTTGGTATACTGAGCCATTTTTGCATCCCAGGATAAATCCCAACTGGTGATGGTGTATAATCCTTTTAATGTGCTGTTGAATTCAGTTTCCTCGCATTTTGCTAAAGATTTTTGCATCAATACTCATCAAAGATATTGGTTTATAGTTTTCTTTTCTTGTAGTGTCTTTGTCTGGATCAGTTGAATAATTTTTAACGTAAGGGAAAACACCCTTCAGCCATGGCAATATCATATTATAACAGTAACAAATTAAGTTTATAACGAGAACCTTGACTCCTCAAAAAAGTTTAACAATGTCTATTCTCTTGCAGCAGGAAGGAAAATGCATTATTGCATCTAACAATAATGATTTAATTTTTTAAGATAATTTTTTTAACATTCAATGTAAAATAAATATCTGTCACTTACCTAAAAAGATCCTCTTATTGTTAGATTAATAAGATATAACCACCTGGGCTTCTCAACACCCTAGTGGTTCTTCCCTGCAACACAGCTATTTTAGAAACCAAAAACTGCCACAGAAACCAGCTTTTAGTGTGTGGTTTTAAGCCTAATTCACGTAAGATTAAGAGAGCTGCAGATCATAACACATCATCTTTCATTGTAGAAACACTCACAGCTCCTAATACAGTGTAGAGTGGTGGCAAAACTGTCCAAGAAAGTCTACCTGCTTTGATCCCTGACCTTTTGGAGCTAAGAGTGATTTTTGTGCATGTGTTTAGAAAGCATTAAATAGAAATTACCCATTAGTACTTCCGTCTAAAACTGCAAAATCAATTTTGAAATACAAAGAAAAGGAATTTTTTGGCTTCTGAAATGAATTCTTTTTTCTTGTCTTCATTTAATATTTGTTTTGCTAAATTCTTTTGTGTCTCTGTTGATGGTATTTACTGTTCAGTTGCTAATGTAGCTTTTGGTTTTTAAAGCTTTTAACCTTTGATCTTCGGTAATTCAAGTGGGTTTAAGAAATCTCTTCCACTTTCTCTATGTCCAAAAATTGATCTTCCATCAAATTCTCTTTCAAACAACTAAAACACTTTGTTACCTATGATGTACTTAGAGTCAGAGAGGCCTTTCTGGGCCATCTGTTTAATGACCTTTTAAGAAGAGCTGGTTAGTGGGTTTTTTTCTTCTTTTCCTTCTGGTTAGTAATTTCTTTCCCTCCCTTCCTCCCGTCCTCCCTTTCTCCCTTCCTCCCTTCCTTCCTCTCTTTCTCCCTCCTTCTCCTTTTTGAGGACACATTAGGGTGTTAGAGGAACAGGGGGTCACTGGATTTAGATGCTGAATGTGTTTACAGTCATAGAAAAACAGGTTCCAAGAAGTCATATTCTTTTTTTGGTCAGTCAGTTTTTTTGCTTTTTAACAAATTCCATCATTCCCATTTAATTTTGAAAGCTTGACATGTCTGATTTTTTCACATGGTTATTCACATGTCTGAATCACCAAAGTAACCTCTGCTACAAATTGGGGTGGATATTTTAACTGTGAAGTTATTTCCCTTCATGGCAAACAGCTTAATTGAGAGGCTCGATTATCCCCTCGGCCTTCAAAAAATTTCAGTGTACCAAGATTGAATCCAATTTAAATTCCTTTGTATGATAAATTCTTCAGTGATGTAATAATATAATCCTATTTCCAATGATATAAAAGTTATGGAAACACTTTTCTACCATGTCTTTCTTCTTTAAAAAAAAAAATCTCTTTTCCAAAATTTCACAGCACATTTGCTCAAATATAGCATCCTTGGATGTTTCCTTTGGGTTTTAATTATATCAGTCTTTTTATAAAAGGATTTTGAGGTAGAGCCTAGCACATTCCATTCACGCACTGCAGTGATTAATTCCTATTGCTGCTCAGTCACTTGTTACTTTATTTTTAGGGGCAAATTTATAGCAAGTCCTGGATCACATGTACACTGGTATTTGAAGTATCTGCAGCTGCTTACATAGCAGGAGTTCCAAGCTACATTCCTTTTGTGAATCATAGGTTTATAAGGACAGTACCATGAGTAGCAAGAAAGAGAATTAGTCTTATGGAAGTACGCATGCACTTACACATACATGCACAACTCTCCAGAGAATTCCTAATATACAAAATTGACAGCATCCTTTAAGTGTCTTATCAGGAAGATGTCACCTTCAGAGAATGCTATTTATATCTAGTCAAGTATATTCTTGAATTAAGAATCTCTGATACTCTTGAATACAAATTTACATACACACATACATGTATATCTAGCTACATGTCACATATATGTACATGTGTGTGTATGTATATATGTAATATAGATGGCCTAACAGATTCTCTCCAGTTTAAAAATTTTACGGTACACTGTTCTCTATCACATTTCATCATGACATTGCCACTGGGCAATTTGTGTTGAAGACATCCCACTGAGGTGCTGCTGCCTGTCCTGCAGTAAAAGAGAATTTACAAAGGCCTTTCTAGTCTAATGACCAGAACCTGCTTTGCTTTCATATGGACTCAACTCACACAGAAGTTCTACACGTAATGGTGTTCATAATGAAAGTCAAGCCTTTACATTCCGGAGTCTGATTGCTGGAGTTAGATTGAACTTTGGCTCTATTATTTCCTAACTGGGTGGCCTTGGACAAGTGCCTTCATCTCTCTAAGCCTCAATTTTCCCTTCTGCCTACCTTACAGGACTGCTGTATGGATGAAATGAGGTGATGCACATAAAAATGTTCAGGACATTTGGGGGCTCTTGATAAGCTCTTAGTATATACAAGCTATTTTTGCTATTATGAAGGAGTAGAGAAGGATAGTGCTTAGGTGGTGCTCTTGACTGAGCTGAGTGGAAAGGAAGGCCATCATAGGAACAGGTGCATTGTGGAAATGAACATGTGTCTCTTCATTAGTATCCCACAGAACACTTAAAATTCCTTAGAAATGGTATGATCTTTGAGGATGAAGACCTCTTGAGCAAAGATGGGCTCCACCTCAAGAAGAAAAGGACAATTGTCTCAGATGTAGGCTGGCTAAAATAGAGAAGAAAGAACTTACGGAGATTTACCAGGACTGATTCAGTGCATCCTGTATTCAGAAATTATGTAGGAAACAGTTTATGCTCCAAACAAAAAATTTATTATGTGGCATAAAATACAAAGACACTTAAAACTACTGTAAGATATTCTTATAAATTCACTTTAATAACTATAGCATAAATCAACTATAATATAAAACACATGAAGGTAGGGAAATTTGGCAGTTTGTTCACAGATATATTTCTAGGGCCTAGTACATAGTATACACTGAGTATGGTAGAAAAGTGATGCCTTAAGAGAAGGTTTTGCAGAGGTAAATTAAAAAGTAAACTTGGTAGGCTACAAAGTGGTGGCATTTTTATTGCTTGATAGGCAGAATTTAATACATGAGGTACCATTAAAATAAGAATTCACACTGATGGCTAATGGCTGGCGTATATACTGGCTTACTACTCTTAATCCTAAGAATCATTTTACATTGCCAACCAATCCCAAGAAGCATGGGATCTTATGCTTTCCTGTTGGGCCAAGAAAGTTTTGTCAGTTTCTGAGGCATTCCAGTGTTCTCTGCAATGGACTGATCCAAGGGCAATTATGTCCTTTCTATGACCCATTCAAAAAAATAATGGATTCGCATGAAAATTTGTTTCTTTCAAGGCAAGAATTTATCCAGTCCTGGACCATGGCATTTACTACAAATGTCACACCATTGTCATTGTGTCGACAGGTTTTTTCCCCAGAAGCATATTTATGCTTCACTTTTGCAGGCCTCTGCCAAGGCCCTGGGAGGCACCCAGCAATGTGTTGACATGTTTTTGTGAAATTTCTGAATATAAAATAGTTTTACTGCAATGGGGAAAGACTGCTGTCATCTTTCCACTGCAACTCTGCAATGTCATAGTGACCTCTTGTTAGATGACGTTGGAGAGGCCACAGGAATTTTGAGGGATATGTTTGAAGTAGTGGTTCTCAATGGTGAGATATTTTCCCCCCAGGAGATATATGGCAATGTCTGGAGACCTTTTTCTTTGTCACCACAATGCATGTTATTGACCTCTACAGATTAGAGACCAGAGGTATTGTTAAACACCTTACACTGCAGAGAACAGCCTCCCACTACAAAGCATTACCCAGTTCAAAACATCAAAACAACTTTGTCACAGTTGAGACCCAGGGCTCAGGGGAGGTTAGACAGAGGACGATATATTTAGTTTGGATTTGGTGGGTACATTTACTTGGTTTGCACCCATTACTCTCCTTGCATAGAAAGAATGCCCCTAACATCCACTGTGCTATTCATCATCCTATGCCATGCCACAAAGGAGCAAGACCAAAAGTTGTTTTGCTCTACAAAACAGGGAATGTGTCCCAATCTGTTCTAACTTCATGACTAGTGAAGAATGAGAAAGATTTTAATAAAGCTAAAGCGCTAGTCTTTGAAATTTTTCTAGTCTTCAGATACGTAAAATTTTAAGTAGAGGATTTAATTCTAAACATCAAGAGAGATGTCTTTTTTCAGAAATATGCTAATAAGAAACAAGTATAATAACCCCTTGCCATAACTTTTTTTTTCCTTATTGATAGGAATTACACAAAAGAACTTATCAAAATTCTTCTATTTTTAGGTTCACAGTCAGTTGCTATAACAGAACACTATAGACTAAATGGCTTATAAACAACAGAAATTTATTTCTCATGGTTCTGATGGCTGGAAAGTCCAAGATCAAGATGCAGGCAGATTTGCTGACAGAGCCAGATATGGTCTGGCTCTGTGTCCCCACCCAAATCTCATCTTGAATTGTAATCCAAATTGTAAGCCCCAGATGTTGGGGGAGGGACCTTGTGGGAGGTTCCCCCGTGCTGTTCTCATGATAGTGCATTCTCATGCAATCTCGACATTTTATAAGGGGCTTTTTCCCCTTTGCTCTGCACTTCTCCTTCCTGTCGCCATGTGAAGAAGGACATGTTAGCTTCCTCTTCCTCTATGATTGTAAGTTTCCTGAAGCCTCCCCAGCCATGCAGAACCATGAGTCAATTAAACCTCTTTCCTTTTCCCAGTCTCAGGTACTTTTTCATAGCAGTGTGAGGATGAACTAATACAGTGTCTGATAAGGGCCCATTTCTGGTGCATGGATGGCTGACTTCTCTGTGTCTTCACATGCAGAAGTGACAAGACAGATCTCTGGGACCTCTTTTATAAGGTCACTAATTCCATTCATGAAGGGTCCACTCTCATGTCTTAATTGCTTTCCAAAAGCCCCACCTCCAAATACCATCACACTGGGCATGAGGATTTAACATGTGAATTTGGGTAGGGAACGTAAATATTCAGTCTTAATAGCAAGGTACAACTCTGTAGCAGTAAGGCTATGGTTTTTATGCATCCAATAAATAACAACAAACACATTTTGATTCACTATGCTGGAGCAAAGACTACATTATATTTCCCGTCTCCACACAGAAAATACTACTATAAAAATCTTGTTATAAAAAGTGATTTTAAAATATGAAGCCAGCCGGGTATGGTGGCTCACACCTGTAATCCCAGGGAGGCCAAGGCGGGTAGATCACGAGGTCAGGAGTTTGAGACCAGCCTGGCCAATATGGTGAAACTCTGTCTCTACCAAAAATACAAAAATTAGCTGGGCATGGTGGCATGGTAGTGGGTACCTGTAGTCCCAGCTACTCAGGAGGCTGAGGCAGAAGAATCACTTGAACCTGGCAGGTGGAGGTTGCAGTGAGCTGAGATCACACCATTGCATTCCAGCCTTGGCAACAGAGCAAGAATCCATCTCAAAAATACATAAATAAATAAAATAAAATAAAATATGAAGCTAAAAAATGTATTATAAAAGTATTTCATGTAATTAGTTAATAAAAATAATGTCATATTTTAAATTGTTATGGTGTTTGTGATATTTGCCAAATTAAATATTTTTTACTCATTCACAATACTCATTTTTATTACAAATTTTATTTTTTAATTCATCTTTTCTCATAAAGGGGTCTAAAATTCCATAAGCTTTATACCCCCATAAAATCACTCTGGGCTTCATAGTTTGTGTTTCAAAGGAATCTATGTTTGTAGGAAAATCATGTGTGTGTATGTGTTTATAAAATATATGAATCTAACCTTTTCTTTACTTTGACACCAAGCTCATCTAGACTATGTCCTCCTCAACCCTTGGACTCTTATGGTCACCTCCAGATTGGCCTTCCTGACCCCAGATGCTGCTCCCTCAAGTCTAGTCTCTCTTGCAATCCTGGCCCACTGAATCTTTGTAAAGTGCTACTGTGTACACATCACACACCCATGAACAAAGAAGAAGAGCCATGGACTATCAGATGGGAATGTTCCCTTGGCAGCCTGCATCTCTCTCCATACTGGCTTTATCACTGCATGGCCTTGTAATTGTCTTCCCTTCTATACCATATAGTCCTGAAATGGAACATGATTGGCCTTTGTCTTTAGCACCTGCCTTGGTACCTGTCCCAGAGCACTGTCAATAATCTGGTGTAGCTACTTCATGCATTTTTGTATACATGGAAAATCATAAATGCATACATACTTTTAATCAATCGAATCTTGTTGTACAGTGTCCTGTGACTTCATAGCTGCAATTGAAGAGTCTGCTGCATTTTACAATTGAGCCCATTATAGATACAGCTGGCTCAAGGCTGGTATCTGCTCAAAGAGAAAGGAAGCACAGAGCCTCCTGATGGCTGGCTAGGCTGGCCATCCAGGCCATTGTTTCTCAGGCCCCAACAAGACATCCCTAAAGCAATTCTGTCTTCCCAGCTAATGATGACTCTACTGCTGCTCATCAGCAACAGCTGTTGGGCCACTGGCTGTCATCCAGATTCTGCCATTGTGGGACCTGCAGAGCCATGCTGGGAGGAGAATGCCTCCTGTGGGGGCAGACAGGCAATGTAGAGAAATGTCTGGATATTTAAGGTGGTATCAGGGAGAAGAAGAGGAAATGACTAAGAAGGAATAAGGAAAAAAAACTCTTCAAATATGGGTGGGAAAGTACTGTGTGTATGCAAATCTCCCACATAAAAGTAAAACTGTTATAATTCTTTTTCAGAACTGCTTAAAAGGCTGAATTTCACAGAGAGGACATATCTATACATCTTCATGTGTGCATGCACAGCTACACACACACACACACACACACACACACACACACACACGTCTCTTCATTGCTAGGGGCCAAATTTGGTCTAACAGCTGTAACATCAAAGAGCAAGAGCAATTGGTATATTCGTGATTTCTTATATTTATCTTTTCATTTCAAAGGCTGTTTATCTGTGTTGCCAATAGATTCAAGCCTTGATTACAGGTTATTGATGGGTATTAATAGATGTCTAGATTTTACAAGTGTGTTTGAATTTCACAAGTCTTGAGTGTAGCCGAGGAAATTCAAGGCAGCCAACTTTCAAAGGCAGACACTTCCAACAAAGGCTCGAGGCCTTACTTAGATTAACCAACAAAAATTAGCAATTATAATTCAGAATAAATAAAAAGTGAATTCATTAATTCCTCAATTGTGCTAATCAACTAAAGATATTAACCTTTCAGACATACTTTTAAAGATACATTACTTTGAACGTTTGGAAATCATCAAACAAGGATCTGTGTGAATACTAAAAACATAGGCACAGCTTTTTTTTTTTTTTTCCCAGAAAGACCCAGCTCTTGACCTGACTGGTAAAACTGTCTTTTTAGTAATACATTTATTCCTAAATTAATCATCTTAAAATCTTCTTGAGATTCTGAAAATTACAGCAATGTACATTTATTATCCAGGATCAATAAGATGAATTAAAAAATTGCAATAACTGGGTAGAATATGGTTTACTCTCTGAATTTTATTGTTGCTTTGTTGGACCCTCTTTCAATTTGACATTTTAACAACTTAAAGAAATATAGATTAGAGAGGGTGGGCCGAAACAGCAAATGTTTTCTCAACTAATCCCCTGAGAATTAAGCTATTTAATTTTAGCATATTGAAAAAGTGATAAATTACTTGGGATTATACCTCAAAGGCATAAATTCTATACAGATAGGTTGCAAAATGATTGTGAGAAAGTAAATCCAAACCACAAAAATGGAAGACTCTTTGGGAATTGACCTTCCTTGTAGGTTAGGAAAGCTGCTTATCTCAAACTTTAGTTTGAGGTGGTGAATCAATTTGCTTCAAAGCAGGATGAAATCTGATTTTAAAAAATTAAATTATTCCAGTGATTTGGTCAAAGGTTACCAGTTAGATATGCTGAATAGCTATGTTAAATATTATTCATCTCATGACGGGAAACAACTTTAATCTCAATTTATTATGTAGAAACTATTGTAGCCAAGGACCAAAGGTATAAAAATCCCAAGGCCAATAGCACTTCTAGTGAGTGGGCAGGGTAAGCGATTTCTTTAACTGACTTGGTAGCCAAATATAATAAAATTCAAGCATCCATTTGCACTCAGCTCACTTTATACAGTTCTCAGGGCCAGAAGGGACAGTCAATGGATAGAACAAATAACCAGGGTTTTGAAATCCTCAATGTAAAATGTACAGCATTCATTACTGCCTTTAATAAATCCACTCCAAAGCTCAGGATTATATCACTTTATTACTGCAATATACAAACTTTAACAAAAGGAACACCCAATTTCTGCTGTGCTGAAGGCTGGGTTTGGATACAAGCTGCCTCTCCACAAGCTTCTACTTGTGGAAAGAATCACATCCCAAAGGCACATAAGTCTTCTCTACTTCTCTAAAGCACATGTATTTCATCAGCTCTGCTGTGATAGTGCCATGCCATAACATTTGTTGTTTATTTTATTTTTTTTTATTTATTTTGAGATGGGGTCTCACTCTGTTGCCCAGGCTGGAGTGTAGTGGTATGATCTCGGCTCACTGCAACCTCCACCTCCCAGGTTCGAGCAATTCTCCTGCCTCAGCCTTCCTGGGATTACAGTTTTGTGCCACCATATCTGGCTAATTTTTGTATTTTCAGTAGAGAAGAGGTTTCACCATGTTGGCCAGGCTGGTCTCAAACTCCTGACCTCAGGCAATTTGTCCACCTTGGCCTCCCAGAGTGCTGAGATTACAGGCATGAGCCACCAAGCCCGGCTTGTTGTTTCTTTTAAATATGATTCTCATTAAATGTAAAATATAATTTACTTAAAGCTAATTATCTGCATAATCAAAATCATATTATAACTCTAAGGACACTATGTCTCTGGTTTAAAAAATGCTGAGAAGTCTGATTGCAGGTTTAACATTCACAAAAGGTAATGTTAAGCTACAAACTCTCCTTTTTATCTTCCTCATAGTACATAGTCTGATAAATTTTTCAATTCATTAAACTACTCTATTCCTTTCATTTTCCCACAATTAAGTTGTAAAATAATTGCCATGATCATTAAGCATCCATATAATACTTTCTACATTTAACGTGTTTTGCAATCATCTATTTTACAAAGTACATTGTTCTGTAAATCAAGTTTTATCATGTCCTATGTTAGTCTAAGAACCATGTCTACATGATCAGATTAAGAGGTGGTATATCAAGCATAGAGGCAAAGGTTGATCTTTATTCAATATGCACACTCACTATTTGACCTTTATGCAGTCTAAAAATGCTGTCTTTATTTTATTAGGAGCCAGAAGAATTCTGGAGTAGACCAAGAGATGTCTTTTCAGGATGCCATGCAATCAGCTTTCAGAGCACCCTGAATAGGCTCTGAAATCTATTGCCATTCAAGGCACTCAGTTTCCGTATTTGCCACCCTAGTGCCTCTCTGCTAAAACTGGCCAGTATTATGAAAGCATGAAATAAATCCAAGTGGCTGTGGATGTGCAAGGGATCTATGGGGGAGATCCCAACATTTCCAGGTGACATATATTGTATATATGGAAAGGTCAGGGCCTCTTTTTTGGGGTCCAGAGGTGGAGCTCATGACCCCTTTCAGCAGAAAAGAGAGATTAGTGAATTCACTCTTACGTCTCTCATACCCAGGAGTCTTTATAGCCATTGCTGCCACATGGGTCTCTCACTTTTCCGCTTAGAGCTGACACCCTTTCGCCATCAGATCCCCCAAAAAGAATAAAACCCCTCCCTTTTCCACACCTTGCTTCTCCAGGTAACGTTATAGCTACTGCAGGGTCAAGTCCATCTTGAAACTTTAGGATGCAGCGCGTGAGGAACAAAAACAAAAATTCCATCTAACACCATTATTCCTTATATCACAGCAGAAGGCCCTATGCAACTTAGGACTTTGCAACAAGAGTGTCCTCTTAAACTGCTTTCTTCCACCTGGACAGTGTCTTTCCAGATTCCCCACCCTACACCCAATTGTGTCCCATTCCTTAAGTCTCTGTCCTATGCCCCACATTCCATTCCTTCCCTTGGGAAATGCAAAACTCTCCCTCTCCCTCTCCCACAAGAGCAGGAGCTTCCACACTGAAGTTCTTCCTGCTTCTAGCAAAATCTAGCAGCACCTTCAGCCTTGACTAGAAAGTCAGACAGCTCTCTTTTGCTAAAGTAGGGAAGTTGGGCCCTCAGATCATGAGCAAGAATGAATGTGGAGACTCTAAGTGTGGTCCAGTGTCCATACCAAAGATAACTGCAACTGATTTCCTTACTAGAAATGTCAACAAAGAAGAGATGAGCACACCTCAGCAATAGGAGCCATAATCTTGTTCTTGGAAAAAGCTTGGACGAGGGTCACACTGAGGCAAGGATGACTCTCCTATAAGCCTGGCTTTGGTCATACATCTTTCAGTAAATGAGCCTTCATTATTAAGCTAAGAAGTAGTAGGCACCTTCCTATCTCTCTCATCTCTCCCAAATAGTTTATTGTGCCCGATGAATAAGCAGGTTAATAAGTAGGTGGGCAGGTAGTACACAGATGTATCTTCTTTTCTGCTTCTCTGTCTATGGGAAACCAGTCTTTCCCTTTCTTAATCCGTGGATTTTGTTGGATGGACCAAGTAGATTAACTCTTTTTGAACGCAATAATGGAGTTGGTGGTTCTCACTCTGTTTCTGTCTCTCCCTGTCTCCCTCTCTCTTCTACTGAGATTATAGGCACAAAGGATCACATAAGCCTAAACTGTCAGGGTCCATCTTTCCAGAATGAGCAGAAAATCAGTCTGGGAATGAAGCCAGAACAGATGAAAGCACAGATAAAAGATGGAGAGAGAGAGAGAGAGAGAGAGAAAGACAATTCTTGTTTGATTTTTCTAGATCCAGCCATTGAAAAGCCACAAATACTCTTTTCTGCTATGCCTAATGTGAGTTTGAGTTCTGACACTTGACAAACTTATTACTGGAAAGGGTTGTATTCAAATGCTAACCATGCCAACTGTGAGGTCTGTGTTTTCTGCTTTATCTGTATTTTCTTTATTTTTTTACAATGATTATCTTTTACAGTCATGTGCTGCATAATGACAATGCAGTCAACCAAGAAACATATATACAACAGTGGTTCCATAAGATTAAAATCGAGCTGAAAAAGTCCTACCATCTAGTGATGTTGCAGCCATCTTAACATTGCAGCACAACATGTTACTCACATGACTGTGATGATGCTGATGTGAACAAACCTACTGTGCTGCCAGTCAGATAAAAGAAAAGCACATACAATTATGTATAGCACATAATACTTGATAGTGATAATAAAGGACTATGTTATTGGTTTATGTATTCACTATACCGTACCTCTTATCAGTATTTTAGAGTGTCTTCCTCTAACTTTAAAAACAAAAAGTTACCTATAAAACAGCCTTGGGCAGGCCCTTCAAAAGGTATTCCAGAAGAAAACACTGTTATCATAAAAGGTGACAGCCTCATGTGTGTTATTGCCCCTAAGACCTTCCAGTGGGACAAGATGTGAGGTGGAAGATAGTGATGGCGATCCTCACCCTGTATAGGCTTAGGCTGATGTGTGTGTTTGTTTTAGCTTTTAACAACAACAATAAAATTAGGTAGGAAATAGATTAAAGGCTTTAAAAATAGGAAAATACTTTTACAGAATAAGGATATAAAGAAAGAAACTATTTTCATAGTTTTACAATATGTTTGTGTTTTAAGCTGCATTTGCTACAAGGTCAAAAAGTTAAAAAAATGGTTTATAAAATTAAAAAATTACAATGAGCTACATTTAGCATATTATTGAAGAAAAAATATTTGTTACAAATTTAATGTAGCCTAAGTTCAGTGTTTATAAAGGCTACGGTAGGGCCAGTCACAGTGGCTCACACCTGTAAACTCAGCACTTTGGGAAGACAAGGTAGGAGGACCACTTGAGGCCAGGAGTTTGAGACCAGTCTAGGCAACACAGCAAGACTCATCTCTACAAAAAATTTAAAAATTAGCCAGGCATGGTGGCACATGCCTGTATTCCTAACTACTCAGAGGCTGAAGGGGATCACTTGATCTCAGAGTTTGAGGCTGCAGTCAGCTATGATTGTGCCACTGCACTCCAACCTAGGCTATCAAGTCTCAAAAATAAATTAATAAATAAAAATAAAGTCCACAGTAGTTTACAGTAATGTCCTAGGCCTTTACATTCACTCATGACTCATTCACTGATTCACCCAGAAATGCCCTATACAGGTATACTAATATGGTTTGGAGTTGTGTCCCCACCCAAATCTCATGTCAAATTGTAATCCCCAATATTGGAGGTGGGGCATGGTGGGAGGTGAATGGATCATGGGGGCAGATTTCCCCCTTGCTGTTCTCATGATAGTGAGTGAGTTCTCATGAGATCTGGTTGTTTGAAAGTGTGTGGCATCTCCTGCCTTGCTCTCTTCCTCCTGCTCCAGCATGTAGGTCATGCCTGCTTTCCCTTCGCCTTCCACCATGATTGTAAGTTTCCTGAGGCCTCCCCAGCCTCAGGAAGCTTCCTAAACAGCCCGTGGAACAGTGAGCCAACTACTCTTTTCTTTATAAATTACCCAGTCTCAGATAGTTCTTTCTAGCAATGCAAGAACAGATGAATACATGTACTATTTATTATCTTTTATACTGTTTTCAACTGTACTTTTTCTGTGTTTAGATATGTTAGATACACAACTACTTACCCTTGTATTATACTTGCCTACCAAACTCAGTACAGCAACATGCCATACAGATTTATAGCCTAGGAGCAATAGGCTGTGCCATCGAGCCTGAGTGAGAAGTAGGCCATACTATCTAGGTTTGTGTGAGCACACTCTATGATGCATACAGGATGATGAAATTGCCTGACAATGCATTTCTCAGAACATGTACCCATTGTTCAGCGATGCATGACTGTACTTGTATGATAAAAACAACTTACATATAAAAATGATTTAGTAGAGCTGGGGATATTACAAAAATAGCTGACTCAGACCCCATCCTTCTGGATTCCTCTTCCCATGATGGGAATGCCGCAGCCCCCAGGCTTGCATTTAATTCTGGCAGCTGTATACTTACACCTGCCTTATCTCTAGATAGCAGTTCCTAGGGCAATGGCCAGGTCTTATTTAATTTTGCAATCCCAGAACCCAGCACCATACCTGACACAATAATTATCACTCATTACGACTTAAAGGCACTCAAGATATTTATAATCTTGTTAGAAAAACAAGAGGCACATGGAGAAGGCCATGTGCATTGCTCAAAGCAACATATCATTGCCAAAATTCACAGTTCTAGCACTTATAAGAAATAGAATGAAAGAGAAGATCTAATGAGAATTGTCCCCATTTCTTTCCAATGCCATGTCTAGACCAGCACCATCAGTAGAAATATTATGTAAGCCACATGTGTAATTTTGCAGATGTTAAGTCCTGGGTGAGGAATTAACTTCTTGAACTAAAGACAATCCTGCATGTGTAGTTTTAGATTCTCTAGTAGCCCCATTTTAAGAAATACAGGAAACAGATGAATTAAGTTTAGTAGTTTATTACATTAAATCCAAAATATCTAAAATATTATCATTCAACATGTAGTTACTGAAAAATATCAAGATATTTTACTTCCTTTATTTATATGAAGTCTTAGATATTAGGATATGTATTTTACACCCACAGCACGTTTCAGTTCAGACTAGCCACATTTGAAGTGCTCAACAGCCACATGGGGCTAGTGATGCCATCCTGGAGAACAGGTCTATACAATTAAAACTCCCAGAATATGAAGTTGAATAACCTGTCCTTCAGTAACCCACATGCCTGCCCCTGAGTGTCCTATTGCGATCCAGAAACACACCTCCAGCATGCTCACCGCCTCTTCTCCCTGGGAGACCTGGAGTTACAAGATAAGCAGCAAGATGCAGATGCCACACCCAGCTTTCAATACCAGTGCCTGACCCAGAGGGTGGGCTCAATACATTTTAGGTCAATGTTGAACCCCCATTCTCTTTTCTTTCACAAAGAACCTGGTCTAATCAAAACACCAATATTTCTCCACCCCTTTACCACCATTTTTCAGAAGGAAATTCTAAGAAATAGAAGCAAACTACTTCAGGCAAGCAATTGAAGCAGGCTTCAAGAAACTGGTCACACCAACTACTTGAGATCCCCTCTCTGAAGAGAAAGGAGGAAAGAAAAGAAGAAAACAGAAACAGAGACTCCTGTTCAACACCTCTGAAGTCTACACCAAGTGACACTATTGGCCCAGGCTACCTTTTTTTTTTCACTCCTGTCTTTTGTTTGGCTGCTGTAATTTTTAAGTATTTGAGTTTGAACAAATTAACTCTGAAGGAAAGGGAGTTTCTACAACATGAAAGGGAAACAAGAAAATTTTAAATTCAGTGTATTTTCCAGCTTTCCATCTTTACACCAAAATAAAGTATTAACACTCATAAAAAATAATCATAATAAGCAAACTAAGGGCCAGGCACTGTGGCTCACGCCTGTTATCCCACCACTTTGGGAGGTCAAGGCAGGTGGATCACAAGATCAGGAGTTTGAGACCAGCCTGGCCAGTATGGTGAAACCCCGACTCTACCACAAAATACAAAAATTAGCTGGGTGTGTGGTGGGTGCCTCCAGCTACTCAGGAGGCTGAGGCAGGAGAATTGCTTGACTCCGAGAGGTGGAGGTTGCAGTGAGCCAAGATCGTACCACTGTACTCCAGCCTAGGTGACAGTGCAAGACTCTGTCTCAAAAAAAAAAAAAAAAGAAGAAGAAAACTAGGAAGCTCTGGAGCCCAAACAAAATAAGAAATCAAAAAATAAAATGCACTTTTAATGGTCCTGAACATCTCATTCCAAAACTATTTAAAAATTAGAATTCAAAGTTCCTTTTAAGTAGAGAAACACAATTTCACTGTCAAATAAAAAAATGTAATTCCCTTGTCAAAAAATCCCTTTATTTTCACTGAGTGTCACAGATTCAGAGCAGAAAATGGAAAAAGCTTCCCCCTGGCCTCTGCATATGATGGATGGCATGAAGGGCTATGTCCAAGGACTATTGGCAAAATCTCAGATGCCTTTAAAAAAATAAACAAAAAGCAAAAAACCTTTATGCTAAGGTTAGAGTCCCTGTTTGGAAGATTTCCAGAAAACCGCATATGCACAGCCTCAGTTTCATTCAGGCCAGATGAAGGAGGCAGCCCTGCTATCTGATTTGCTCCTAAGTGCCCAGTCATCACAGCAGCAGAAATAGAGACCTGCCACAGCCTCAGATAATGGCTGGACCTTGTTCTGGTGAATAACCCCAAGCCCAGATCTCTCTTTCAGCTACTCAGAGACTTTCATGAAAGTACAAAATGCAAGAATCCTACTGTTCATTTATCACCATCAATTGGGTTCAAACATGGCTGACCAGGAAGTGGAGGAAGAGAAAGAATGAAAGAGAGAGAAGTCGAAGCTGATGTTTCTCATCATAGATCAGAGCTCTGGGCTCTGGACAGAATACTGAGAGCTCAGCTGCTCACTTCCTCTGGCCACACGCAAGACCATATTTAAATCATTTCAAATTGAGGAGGAGTTTTTTTTTTAAGACCTCTAGAGGAGATAACATTCCCTCGGTAAATTATTCCCTGATTCAACAACCCTCAAGAAAATGGACCTTAATTCTATGTGATTTATATTCCTGCCACCACGGTTTCCAGCCCGCCTATGCTTTCAACACACAGTCACTGAGTTCCTATTAAGTACAAGGCCCATCCAAAGGGGACCCAAAGACAAAAGAGGCAGGCTGCAGGCTCCAGATGATTTCGGTTCAGTAGGGAACATTAGCCCCGTATACAAATAACCACACTCCAAGATAGGGAGTGCTAAGCAGCATAAGCTTATGGATCATGAGCTCGGACAGTTCACAGGAGGAACCCTTTGTCCTCACGGTGGCTGAAGAACAGCTGGCCTCCATCCCTTTGTTTGTCCTGGATAATCTCTTTCTTCCTCACCTTTTATTTGCTCTTTCCGTGGTTTCTTAAGGCTGTCAACATTTTGAGACATATGGAAGACACCGTATGAGATGGGAACACATCCTGTCTGATAGCAGAATGTTCACAGCCACAGGGACTCAATGTCACATACACTGTTTGGGGATGAATGTGGCTACTACTGACCAGCTGCCCCACCTGTTCCAGAACTTTCCTTTTGCACTCTTGCCAAATGTGTGTCCCATCTGCTATGTTAAAACTGAGATCAAAGATCAAAACAAGTATTAGACAGTGTATCCAGGGGCTCACTATCTGAAAATTGGGTAACATCTCTCCTATCCCTCTATCTTATGTCATTCCCTGACCTCATGGGAGTGCAACAGAGTGGTCATGGTCGCGCAGGACACCAGCCTTCTTACACTATGTGCTTACACTGGTGTGCTTGACTTGCCTCCCTAGTCAGTGGGTAGTTGTTTCTTATGTTTTTCTGTCTTCCTTGCTGCCAAACTATGTAACTCTTAATGAAAAATCTGTTTTGGCAGAGGAAATCATAAATAAGACTCTGAAAATTTAAGGGACTTATCCAAGTTCACACAACTTACGATGGAGTGGGAATTTGACCTCAGCTCTTCCACTTCTTGGCTTCCTCCACTGTGTGATGTTTCCTGTGCGCTCATCAGCTCTCCCCAACTATCCTGTGAGCTCCTGACTGTTCTGACATAGGTTCCTGGAAATGATTCCTCACGTTATTTTATCTACCCTACCATATCTTTTGCAGAGAACAAAATCAACAGATGCGGAAAGTGGTGGGGAGAAAAACATAGAAAGGTAAATACAAGTGGCAGCTCAAGATACAAACCTAAAACTGCCAGGTTTCCTAAGCACATGAATGTCACTTCCTATTCTCCTGAAATAATCCAAAAGAAAACTAGAGAGTTGTAACGCTTTACCAACAAACAGCACAGGTGATGGTGAGTGTCAAAGTACCAGCTACCCAGCAGAGGAGAAGCCCACTGGGTCTGCCTTCCACTCACACCCGGACCAAGACCCTCTCGATGAGATGAGGTCTATAGGCAAGGATGAACCATAGAAGTCAATATAACACATTCAAGGCCTGTTCAGACTTCAGACCCAGTTCAAAATTCATGAAGAGTAAGGAAGACCTGTCATCAACCATAGTTTGTCATTTCTGAATCAAAGGCAGGGTTGACCAAGGTAGAGGAAACTAGCTGCCCTAGCATGCATTTGATGCCCAAGGCAGACATAAAACTGAGGAGGTTTGGCTGGGCACGGTGGCTCACGCCTGTAATCCTAGCAGTTTGGGAGGCCGAGGTGGCAGATTGCCTGAGCTCAGAAGTTTGAGACCAGCCTGGGCAACAAGGTGAAACCCTGTCTCTACTAAAATAAAAGCAAAACTTAGCCAGGTGTGGTGGCATGTGCCTATAGTCCCAGCTACTCGGGAGGCTGAGGCAGGAAAATTGCTTGAACCTGGGAGGTGGAGGTTGCAGTGAGCCAAGATCATGCCACTACACTCCAGCCTGAGCAAGACTCTGTCTCCAAATAAAACATATAGATATATATATAGAGAGAGAGAGAGAAAGTTTTTTGTTTTGTTTTGGGATTTTTTTTACTTCTTAAATAAAAAAATTCAAGAAAAGAAAACAATATTCCCAGAAATAAAAGTAATGACTAATGGAGGTGGTACCCAATTGTTGTCAATGAATTTATGAAACTGGATACACTGTTTGAAAAGATAAAGGGCTTCTTGAAAGTCAAAGTGAAAATGTGTCATGGCTGGGTGCAGTGGCTCATGCCTGTCATCCCAGCATTTGGGGAGGCCAAGGCGGGCGATCAACTGAGGTTGGGATTTGGAGACCAGACTCGCCAACATGGTGAAACCTCATCTCTAAAAATACAAAAATTAGCCGGGTATGGTGGCACATGCCTGTAATCCCAGCTACTTGGGAGGCTGAAGCATGAGAATCACTTGAACCCAGGAGTGGGAGGTTACAGTGAGCCAAGATCACGCCACTGCACTCCAGCCTAGGAGACAGAGAGAGAGACTGTCTCAATCCAAAAAAAAACAAAAGAAAGAAATGAAAGTGTGTTATATAAAATAATACTAATCTGGAACTAAAACTTCAAATTGTTTCAACAGTATCTGGAAATCGGTGAGATATGTGAAATTTCTCACTTAGCTCAGGGAAAATTCAAATTTTTCCTTCTTAATTGACTAAAAACTAGGTTTACATATATATTTTAAGTTGACCCTAACCATAAGAGATAAAAATGGAATGTACAACTTCAAATCACTAGAGGGGAAAAAATAAAGTCTGATGCAATGATGTGGTAAAACTTTATCAAATAATACGTGACAAACAATTTTTGTAAAAGCTGATCTCATATTTTCACTTAAACTCAATTGTATTAAATTTGACAACATATATAGCTTTCATCATTTTTGTGGGATTTTTTATGTAAGATAATGCATAATATTAAAATATATTCAAATGAAATGAGACAAGGCATTTAAAATAGTAAGAATATGAAAAGATTTCTTCAAAGAGAGTCTGGCTTCCTTGTGTTTAAATTCATGTAATTTTGAAGGAGAGATGAGAGGTGTGTTGACACAGAGGATTGACAAGAGGTGCTAGAGTTCTTCAAAGGGGAAATATGTGTCTTGACTGGGAATATACCTAGATGAAACACTGGGTGTAAACTGAGGTCTTAAAGTGATGCCTTGACGGAAGGCAGGACTTACGCAGAGAACTAAATTCTCAGTATAAGAAATAACAAGATTTGGCTGGGCACAGTGGCTCACACCTGTAATCCCAGCACTTTGGGAGGCCGAAACATGCGGATCATTTGAGATCAGGAGTTGGAGACTAGCCTGGCCAACCTGGTGAAACCCCATCTCTACTAAAACATTAGCCTGGCATAGTGGTATATGCATGTAATCCTAGCTACTCAGGAGGCTGAGGCAGGAGAATCACTTGAACCCAGGAGGTGGAGGTTGCAGTGAGCTGAGATGGTGCCACTGCACTCCAGCCTGAGGGACAGAGCAAGACCCCATCTCAAAAAGAAAAGAAGGAAGAGAAGAGAAGGAACATGAAAGGAAGAGAAGAGAAAGAAGAGAAGAGAAGAGAAGAGAAGAGAAGAGAAGAGAAGAGAAGAGAAGAGAAGAGAAGAGAAGAGAAGAGAAGAGAAATAACAAGAGATGGAATTGAAATCAGAGAGAAAATGGCAGGAATTAGGGTGGGGATTGAGGGATGGAGAATAAAAGGAGTATTACAAACCAGGCAGCCTGCTGAAAAAAGGTAGATAGTGAGAAGCACCTAGACCAAAAATTTGCAAGGGCTGCAATATTATCTACTTTTTAATTTTTTTTTTTTGAGTCTTGCTCCATCACCCAGGCTGGAGTGCAGTGGCATTATTTCAGCTCACTGCAACCTCCGCCTCCCGGGTTCAAGCGATATTCTTGCCTCAGCCTCCCGAGCAGCTGGGACTACAGGCACACGCTATCACATCTGGCTAATTTTTGTATTTTTAGTAAAGACAGGATTTTGCCATGTTGACCATGCTGGTTTCAAACTCCTGACCTCAAGTGATCTACCCACCTCAGCCACCCAAAGTGCTAGGATTACAGGTGTGAGCCACCACACCCAACCATTATTTATTTTAATGATGCTATAATTTAAACTTATTTTAATTAAACAATTCCATTGTCCCAAAACTTCAGTGAATGTGTACTATACACACAGCCTGGTATGTGACAGAAAAAAAAGGACTTGGACAATGTTCTATGTGGGATGCACAGTTCATAAAAAGAACAGCACACAAATGTGAGTAAACCATGAACCGCACTAATCCACAGAAGCAGGACCCCAGGGCCAGAAGGAGGCAGGAGAAATGGCAGCACCCTGTCCGCCCAATGACCTGAGACATTCAGAAAGACTAAGTCTCTCATTGCACATGGGACAAGGTATTTGAGTCAAATCACAAAGGATCAGTTGGCCCTGAGTGACATTTTGGATACAGAATATATATTCTTTCATCATGACAACCGGAGGTCATACTTGGAAATCCAAAGCTTGAACTTTAGAGGTATTCTATAACAATAGCAAAATTGATGTTTGCCAAATAAAATAGAATGGCTCAAAACTCAAATGAAAAAATGAGTTATAAAAAATGTACATATGAGTTTATATAACAAATATATTTATAAAGAAAGTAAAGAATTATATATTTCTATATAATTCTAAAGTACTAAGTCCTCAACCCAGAAAAGCAAAAGGTTCAAGTTATGCTAAGGAATAAAGGTCTTTCTAATTAAGAAGTAAAATATCTCCTTTTCTAAATAGGTCTAAAACAAATTTAAAATATAAATGAGAACAACTTAAACACAGTATGAAAAGAAACGAAAATCATATACAGGTTATACCTGATAAAACAGTGGCTCATTTTTAATTTCCTGGTAAAGGAAATGAATGAGTCAAAGGAATAGAAATTTCTGGTTAATGAGAGATCAAAGCTGACTGTGATCCAACCAGCAAGAAAAGAAAATAAAACATTGAGAAAGATCATGGACAATAGATTCTGAAATCAGAACAGGTCTTCTAGAAAGCCTTGAGCCACAATGTGATAAGGAGAAAACAGAAAAGGAAGAAGGAAGACAGAATAGGTCAGGGACTTCTTCCTGATGACTCAGGTAATGATCTGTAACCATCTCAAGATTCCAAATCCTCATGAACAACAGGCCCTTTGGAATGGCTGAAGGGAGAGGATTCTCCTACCTCCACAAACCAAAAACTCCAGAGGATCTCCCTTTCCATCAATGTGGCGCATCTCTGATCATGGGCTTCACACAATTCCTGTGTAACTCCATCTAGCCTGTAAGCCCCAGAAGGCTGGAGAGGAAAGCCATTCCTTTCTTGAGTAACAAACTATCACCCTCAGAGTGTGGTCGTCCACGTTCACCCTTGCTTCTAACACCACTGGCTGAGTGTTTCATATGTGTCGAGTTTGTCTGTTGAGGAAATATCTTCAAGCCCATGATTTTTCTATACCACTGCATCAAATTCAGGATGAAACATACCATGCATAGTCAATAAATACTAAGAAACAGCTTTTCAAATGTTTGGAATATTTTTTCTAATTATTTCCTCCTACTTGAGATCAGAAAACTAAACAAAGTCATTTGTTTTCTCTGGGTCATGTTTAGAGATGTCCACTCATCCCTTCACCTTTCTGGGCCTTGAGTCTTCGTCTGTATAATAAAGAAACTTAATAAGGAAACTTGACTAGGGACCTCTAATGTTATCCTCCAGCTCCAGACTTCTGGGACTGCCTCAGTCTAAGCACGTGATGGCATCTTTCCTAAGACATGTTCCTCCAATTCCCTATGTCCAATCAGAAGAGAGGAGCGGAAGAGAGGCCTGGGTAGGTAACATAGCAGAGAATTTGTACCTTGGAGAATCAGGAGTTGGCCAAGTTCTGATCTTGGTCTCCCCTCTTTCTTTCTTTTCTCCTGCTTGGCTCACCTTTCTGAATTGGCATTTATAAAACTGATCCTCTCTGGTTCCAGTTTCTTTTTATTTTTTGGTTAGTAGCTCCAATAGAGGCCTGAAATAAACCAAGGAAAGGCTTATTGAAAGAGAAACAAATTCCCTTAGATGTACTGTGAGGGGTGACTACGTTTGGGGCATTCCAACCCAACTAAATGAACCACCTGGAAAAGAAACACTTCCACACTTGACCAGACACCCTTCCAAAATGTTTTTTTTTTTTTTTTTTTTAAACAGAGTTTTGCTCTTGTTGCCTGGAATGCAATGGTGTGATCTCAGTCACTGCAACCTTCACCTCCCAGGTTTAAATTATTCTCCTACCTCAACCTCTCAAGTATCTGGGATCACGGTCATGTGCCACCACACCTGGCTAATTTTGTATTTTAGTAGAGATGGGGTTTTACCATGTTGGTCAGGCTGGTCTTGAACTCCTGACCTCAGGTGATCCACCTGCCTCGGTCTCCCAAGGCCTCCCTGGGATTACAGGTGTAAGCCACTGTGCCTAGCCCCAAAATCTTTTTTTTTTTTTTATTTTGCTAATTGTTTTATAACCACAACAAACTAGTACAGAGAATGCCCTGTACAAAACACAAAGTTTCAAACATCAAGGTGTTCCCTTTGCAAGGCTGAAAATTTCAGTCTCTGGTATTTGGAATTTAGGCTGCAGTCCTTGTTTTTGGATGGATCACTGGGTGTGTGGCACAACAGTCCATGCTTTTTTTTTTTTTTTAAATGAGATGGCGTCTCACTCTGTTGCCCAGCTTGGAGTACAGTGGCCTGATCTCAGCTCAATGCAACCTCCACCTCCCAGGTTCAAGTGATTCTCCTGCCTCAGCCTCCCGAGTAGCTGGGATTACAGGTGTGCACCACCACGCCCAGCTAATTTTTGTATTTTTAGTAGAGATGGGGTTTCACCATGTTGGCCAGGTTGGTCTTGAACTCCTGACCACAGGTGATCTGCCCGCCTCAGCCTCCCAAAGTGCTGGGATTACAGGCGTGAGCCACCACGCCCAGCCTTTTCAGTCCATGCTTTTAACCAGATTTGAACAGAAGAATGGCCACTTGGCCCAGGTAGAAGTAGATGAAGTGTTCAGATTCATGTGCACATAACTACTGAAGTCCCTCCCCATGATGCAATGCCAGGTAGGATTGTACTTCTTATCAAATTCCTTCTTGATATGAGCCGCAATGTCCTTCTCTATGTTGTATTTCTCCAGTGCCTGAGTAGCACACTCCAGCGAGTCCTGTTGCATCTCTTCCAACATGTCCGCATTGTTGATCACGGCCTTTCTGTCGCACATGGTTACTGTGGAGAAGGGGGCTGGCTGACAGCAATAGTCTCCTGGAGGAGGTGCTAGCACTGCTCAGTCATGGCTTGAGCTGCTGTCTACCAGCTCATTATTTAGTGGTCAGTGTCCATGTGCATTTCCAAAGGTCTGTCATTAAAGACACTGGATCGAAAATCTCTGGGCCCTGCCACGGCCAACTCCCAAGCCAGCTTACAGTTACTATTTAAGTTAGTCACAGTAGCTGACTGTGACTTACTAACTCTAGTTAGAAGAAAGGCAAAACAACACTTAAATATAATTCTTGTGTTATCTGTGGAATTCAGTTTTTCATGTGTATTCCTATCTTCCATCATCAAAGCATCTCTTAAAGGCCCATTTGGTTCTTTATCAAGACTAACACTAAGATTTACCTAGAAAATTTTCAGATTAGCTTTGGGACTCCCACATTCAGAAGATCTGAGGCTTGAAAATGACAGGATTATAGGTAATACTAGAAGACAGGTCTCAAGTCATTTGGGTCAATACTGTACAATACTATGGTGACACCGTATTTATTTGCAATGAAGCCATTCCCAGAGGCCATTAATTGATCCCAGTGGACACCTAATAGGCTCTTAAAATTGAAAATGGTTCTTAAATGGAGATAGGAACATGCTAATTACATAACTGTTTTATACAAGGTAGAGTCTTTGGACTTGGCCTCTGATTCTGATTCCTTCCCTGCCATCTCTACTAGGAGGTTATAAGAAGTGAATCTCCATTCTACATTATTAATTGATTCTAGGTTGATACATGGGGACATTTTATCATTTATTTCAGGTATTGACATACGTTTGGTGCTTTCGCTTTGTGAAGATGTAACAAAATAATTTCTAAAGACAAGAATGTCAGCACAATAGATAGGTTTGTTTCTAGGATATATCGGATGCTCTCTAAATGTGATCATTTCCTTTCAAAGGAAAGCGCAGTAATTGCCTCTAAGGAATGATAAAGCCAGATGTCATTTTTTCTTCTGTCAGTCTGCTGTGCAATATCACGCAGTCTAGGAACTCTTTATCTCCAACGGGAGAGAATTTTTAAGGTTTGCTGTGACAGCTAAACAAAAAATCAGAACTACTGTGAGAACTCCAAAGAGCCCTCTTCAACAACACTAATCACACCACTTTGTCTGCTTAATTATTTCTATTGTGCATTTAGACTAAAGAACTATAGGAGGGTTTGGTTTTGTTTTCCCCAATTTGCATGAGGATTTTGAGGTATGGTCTTCTGTTGCTTTTAATAACATCATGCTACTCCAATTAAGAAATATTTGCCATGAAATAAGTGTTTCATCATGTTTCTGTTTTT
Organism: Callithrix jacchus; assembly: GCF_049354715.1. Lineage (NCBI taxonomy): Eukaryota > Metazoa > Chordata > Mammalia > Primates > Cebidae > Callithrix > Callithrix jacchus. The sequence goes on from NC_133502.1 coordinate 42,028,439, forward strand.
GTTTTTTCAAATCTGAAAGGTCTACTTCATGATTCCCATTGTTCATACCCTTGGAATAAATTACTACAATCAGACCACATAGGGAGAAAAGTTAGCTCCCGATTACAAAGGAATCAGTCCAAGAGGTAAAGTATTAATCAAACCTACTTTTGAACAATCCCATTCTCCTCATTAGAATGCACGCTCCCATCAGGCCACATGAAAACAGCATTTTCATCAGTCACTGGCTCCTTAACTATTTTGTTTCTGCTGAAATCTGGGGTTCCCTACAGTTAAAGTGAGTGGCGAACTACACCATTCTCCAGCGACTCCCTGATAGCTTTATCTGGCTATTATAATTTGTCACTGTCAAGCCATTTAGGCCTTTGGCTTCGGTCTTATTTTTCCTGCAGGTGTCAAAAATGCAAAACCACAATTTATAAAACGCAAGATGACAGAATCCCATTTGCACTGGTTTCAAAATGCCAGAAGGCAACTTTATTTAAAATATCACAACCTCCTCTCCAAACTAGTGTGTGAGTTCCAGGGTGGTCTGAGGAGTTGATTCAAAAAATAAATGCCACTGCAGCAACTTACAATTCCTAAGGCCAAACATCCAGATGTGTCAATAATCTGTGTAAATTAGAAACAGATGTAAGCTCTTGTTGAAAAATAAATATAATAGAATTATTTCCTTTGCCTCCTTACGCTTTCACACACTTGAATTTATTTCTTTCACATTTTTTTAGTTGGTTCAGTATTAAAAACAAAAATTATTTCTATTTTTCATATGGGGTGTAGCTATGTATAAAATTCTCCAGAAAAAGAAAAGAACAGTTAATTTTGTGCCTTATTTCATGCCCAGTGAAGCTAATCCAAGCACAGAGGCTTCTGGAGTTAGTCGGTGATTACAATCCAACCAAATCTTCTGGGCTATATTCTAGATCACTGACACCATGTAAAGTAATTGCCATCATCAAGCCCACTCCTTGTTCCCATAAGGTTGTCCCTGTTATACGGTAAAATAAATATTTCAAATATGGTAGAACTAAATTTCTGGCAACTTCTACTTACTTTCATTTGATGTAACAATAGAGTTGTTATTTAGAGTTAACAAAGGGGTTTTTTGTTGCTGTTGTTTTGTTTTTGTTTTTTGGCTTTTTCTAACTTCTTTTTTTAGGAGAGACCTTGTTTCTTAAATCCCATTTGTGTGTGGTAGGTGGAGATAAGGGACATGTGTGTGTCACTGGAAGTTTTTGAGAAGAGATCAATGGTTGCCAGTAGACAAAGAGCTGCAAGATAAACATCAGAGGTTTACGTTTCCTTGGAGCATAAATACCACAGCCAACTGCACAAAGTCGTTTATTACCTGTGGACATCAATTTAAAAAGTTCTAGTTACTACAAGTTCTCCAGTGCTCTAGCCCCTTGGGCCTTTTGTCCCTGTGGTAGTAGGATCCACGGATGCAGATCCAGCTATTTAAGCGACCTCTGAAAAATTGCTTTAAAGAAAATGAGGCAACTCCATATTCATCTCCTGACTCTCAAACACCATTCACAATAGTAATAATCATAGTACCCTTCTTGCCAGTATAGCTCTGTAGAATTAGGAGATCAATATCTACATTTAATTTTTCAGTGATCTGAATTTTCTCTAATTGTTGCCTTGATGACTCAGCCATCCCTGGAAGCAGTCACATGTTGTAGTCTTGATTATGTAGTGTCCAGAGCTAAATCATCTTAACAAAAAAGGAACATTTACATTTTTCCTCCTGAAAATTTTGATCCTTGCTAAAATAATAAAATAACCTAGGTTTGCCTTCAATATTGTTAATCTACGGCTATCCTTCCTACTGCATTATGACAAAGGATTCTATATCCTATCCAATTAGCATTACCCCTATTTCCTTACTAGCAGAACCACTGGGAGAGGGAGGCAGTTACCCAGTACAGAAAACTACCTTTCTTAGCCCTTTTGCAGACAGGCATGTGATGTAGGGGCACATCAGGGGAAACCCTGTAAAGGAGACTCCCTTAATCAGCAGGTCCCCTTCACTCATGCTTTTCTTCCTCTTTTTTCCTATTTGATTCATGGTTGTGATTGCTGGAGCTCCAACAACCATTTTGTAAGCCTGAGGATGAGAGCAGAGAGCCTGATTCCTGATGACATTAAGGAACTACCGTATAACAGAACAGCTTGCCTACATCTGGACTTAAATGAGATCCATATAAACCCTCATCTTGTGGAGGACACTATTCACAGTTCCTATTAGCAGGTGCAGAATATAACTTCTGATATATTCTGTAAGAAGTTTTTGTCTGCCTGAACCCCCCAGTCCCAGAAATTCACCTCTCAGTCCATCACCTATTTCTACCTTTCAGAAAATTATTATGTTTTCCCTCTGTATCTCAGGCCTTCTCTCTGTGAAACTCTAGTGAAAGAAAATTGTTTTCATCCTCTCAAAGATGGCCTTCATACTTTCACTATTTTTTTTAATCTTGGAATATATTTATAAGCCACCACCTTTTCAAAAAATTTGCATACAGCAGTTTATCACCTAGCTAATCTGATTACTTAATATGCATTATTGAGCTAATGGAAGAGGTCATGGTAGAAAATAAATGAGAAATTAAAATATGGAGACAGTTGTATTATAAACATGATAGCTAAATAAATAGAAATGGAATTCTTTCCTACCCAAGTACCCTTACGTAAACAAATAGGCAATCTTTTTAAGTTTATAAAAAAAAATTTGGTGAAGATGATTTAACTGGAGTAAGATTAAATAACCACAGCAAATTAAAATGTGAGCTATCATCAGTTTTTTTCAGGGGCCCAAATGCAGCAAATTAAATGAAGTTTAGAAATGCTCTTCTCAAAAACATGGGTTTCTTCTTTCGAAAACTCATTCCTTGCTGAAGCAGCTACTTCATTTGCTCTGTTTATTGTCATTACACTATCAGCAAGTTGGACGAAAGGCACTTACAAACATGTGTGATTGTTTGGGTTAAACTGCAGCTGCTCGTGAGGCTGTCCATACTGACCCCATCTGGAAGGCTGGCTGCTGAAGCAACCCTCTTTCCCTGACTATTCTACTTTCAAAGACTGTTCTCCTTTCAAAGACAATGTATGCTTATCTTCTGCACCTGAGCTTGCTGAGAAGGCCATGGAGACGCTGCTTTTCTGCAACCTACCTCCTTGGACCTGTTCCCAGCTTATCCTTCTTGCCTGATTAAAGCTTAAAGCAAACTGAGCACCAGGCTCCAAATGTTGCTTTCTTATTTCCCTTGCAACTCTGTAAACTGGGCTTCTGTCTTTAAAACCCATCAATTCCTCCCTCCTTCTTCCTCCACTAGGAACTGATAATCAGTAGGAAAAGGAAGAGAGACAGGAGTCAGGGGCAGGGGGAAGATGGGGGAAACAAACTGTGCCTGAAAAACAAAGTTGTTACTCTTGAGTCAGAAGGATTGCATCCAAAAGCAGTGACTCACGGTGCTGAGGGACATTGTCTTGCCCAATAAGTAAAGGCATGTGGCCAAATACACACCTGCCCACAGGTAAGGAATTTAATTCTTCCCAGGACTGCAGATACCATGAGCTTCACATGCAAACATACAGTTTTGCTTCTGCACATTTGCATGGCAATGATTTCTAGATTTCCATTCTACTCCACCTCTCGACTGGCATTTCATAAAACACGTGATGCGAGGAAATGGCCACGTGCTTAGGGATCTCAGAAGCTGATGATTTAAGAAAATCTACTGCGCCCCAGTCTCCTCTTTGGAAACTTGTAATTTTTCATTGGGAAATTCTGATCAACTTCGTTGATGTTGTATCTTTAGTTTCTCTTGTAAAAAAATAAAATTGCCTGAAATATGTATACTCTGATATTTTGAGGTGTTTTGATGTATCAAAAGAGGCATTTATTATAATTATCAAAGTTATTTTAGTTTTAATTTAAAGGACCTGATCAGACAGGCACGGTGGCTCATGCCTGTAATCCCAGCACTTTGGGAGGCAGAGGAGGGTGGATCACAAGGTCAGGAGATGGAGACCATCCTGGCCAACATGGTGAAACCCCGTCTCTACTAAAATACAAAAATTAGCTGCGTGTGGTGGCACACACCTGTCGTCCCAGCTAGTAGGGAGGCTGAGGAAGGAGAATTGCTTGAACCCGGGAGGCAGAGGTTGCCGTGAGCCAAGATCACGCCACTGCCAGCCGAGATCAGCCTGGCACCTGGCAACAAAACAAGACTCTGTCTCAAAAAAAAAAAAAGGACCTTATCACAACTTTATTAGTTATGTACCATAAACACTATCTCCACTTCTGCCATTTAATGAAGAAATTTTTTGGATCTCTATCTCCGTCCCGGATCATATGCAGCAACTCATATGTACCAACAGGAGATGTAATACAGTGATTAAATGAAAAATTTTAGAAGGCAGACTGCTTAGAGTTGAAGCCTAGCTCCTCCATTTACTATATGACTTTGGATAAATTACTTAATCTTTCTGCCTCAGGTTTTTCATCTATAAAATAGGAATAATACTACATTACATTAATTCTAAGAGGGACATTTTAACATCTTTGAATCCAGATGTGTCTTATAATGGATGGTACCTTAGATTTGATGAAATACATGAACAATAGCTGTTAGGGTGGTTGTGTGGATTAAATCAGTTACCATATACAATTTATGACAATATTTGGTGTATGCTGAGCTTTCAATAAATGTTAGCCAGTATTACTGCATTAATGGGCATAACCCTTTCAATTTTCAGGCATCTCAAACTTATCTTTCCTTCAAAGATGATTCCCCTACATTCCTGACTTTGTTTAATGCTAGTCACACAAGTCAGAAACATAAAAACCATCCCTGGTCATTCCTCTTCTTAAGCCTCCACATTCAATCACTTAACAAGCTCTCAATTTTACAGGCTAAACATCTCCCCTATTGCCCTTTCTTGCCACACCCACTGCCACTCTGGTCATCATCTCTGACCTGGAATACGGCCTGCTGTCAAAACTCCACTTGGCCTTTAGAGTCATCTTCCTGACATGAGAATCACGTTCTATCTCTCCCAGTCTCTGACTTTTCAGTGCCTCCCCAGTGCCTCTAGGATGAAGTTCACTCCTTGCTGAGGCACCAGAGTGCTGGGTTGTGAGGCTTCCAGATCATGATTGGCCATACGTAGGGCCACAAGCCTTTCTCACTGATGCTCCAACCTCACACATCACTTCCCACTCCCTAAACACTCATGAGGATTGATGTCTCTAGGCTCTTCCCTCTGCCTGGAGCGCTCATTCCCCTTTGATCCACTTGTGTATATCCTTCAAGACTCAAAAAGCCATAATCATCTTTCTCCTTTCCCCTTCCTCTCCTAGACAATTCTTTTTTGTTGTTGAGACAGAATCTCGCTCTGTTGCCCAGGCTGGAGTGCAATGGCGCAGTCTCAACTCACTGCAACCTCCGCCTCCCAAGTTCAAGCAATGCTCCTGCCTCAGCCTCCTGAGTAGCTGGAATTACAGGCACATGCCACCACGCCGAGCTAATTTTCTGTATTTTTAGTAGAGACGGGGTTTCAACATGTTGGGCAGGCTGGTCTCAAACTTCTGACCTCAGGTGATCCGCCCACCTCGACCTTCCAAAGTGCTGGGATTACAGGCATGAGCCACTGCACCCAGCCCCTCTGCTAGATTCTTTAGGCCCTTCTACATGCTCCCATGTACCTTGTTTTTATTTTACTCTATTTTTCTAATTCCTAATCTATGTATATCCCTTATGGGACAGCAAATCCTTGAAGATCATATTTCTTTATCTTTAGCCTCTTCCTGTCACATAGTAACCAACACATGATTGCTAAATGAATGAAAGAATAAAAGTAACAATGTACATGGTATTGTATGACTTTGCATTGAGAAAAATCAAGAGAGAATAATATAAGAAAAAATCAAATTAAACCTTTCTCGTTAGCTGCAACAATTTCTTTTTCTCGAAATAGGCCTTCTTCTCATTTTCCTTTCCTAGAAAGTGCCATCACTCTGGTAAACAATCCGTGCTAAAATGCCCTCAGGCCAGGGTACTGATGCTCTGTTTTTCAAATATTGACACCAACATGCTGTATGAGCACCTGGTACATGGTTGTTGTTCTTAGTCCTATTGCAGGGCCATATCCTTTGGTGCAGGGCCCTGTTTTTATTGAAAAGGCGATAAACTATCAAAATGCTGTTAAGAATAAAAATTGCACATGTGGTAATAATAGAACAATGGAAAATGTGAACAAACACTAAACCTCAAGTACATTCTCTGATGTAGATTGCTTCTTAAATGACTGCCACTTACTGGGAAAGGCAATTGCATAAACACTCTTACAGACTTCAACACCACACCAACCCCACCCCAACCCTGTAGATCCTCACAAGTGAAATCTGTGATAATACGACAAAAACAGTGTGCTGGGAAAGTTCATTTGTTAGTTACATGTAGAGATTATTTTGTGTATAGGAGAAACACAAAGGGCACTAAGTGTCTGACTCCTCTTTACCCAGATGTCCCGATGATGCATTTCCGTTACCAGGTTGGCCCCAGGTTGTACCAACAACCCGTTGGACCAAAGCCTCCTCATCAAAAACTTGCTTAACACCTATTGGCCAAAGGCTGTTAGTGACATAACGGAAAGTATCAAGGGTTTCAAATTATTGACACTTTCCTTGCATAGATCCAGAGCCTATAGGCAGTAGTAGAAAATCATATGACAGGAAATCATATTCAGCAATTAAAAATCAGCACATATATAATATACTCTTTTTGGCTTAAAGGGGAAAAAAGATTAGAGACTTAATACACCTTGTAGATTCGGTCTTATCAGACCTTCACTTTATATGTACGTTCTTTTGATTGAGCACAGAACAATGACAGATAGCGGGTGGAAGTGGTTCTAAGATGGTTCTTAGGAAAAGAAAGGTGAATATTTCAATCCCTGTAGTTACTATCTAATGTGTAACAATATTCGGCTGTAGTTGCCCTGATTACTTTTCAAACTGTGTATCTACCTATCTCCCAATCTCACACCAAGGGAGATAATTAAAGGAGATCCTCCATATGGTATCATCCTCTAGGTCCCTGCCTCAGAACTGCATTCTCAGCAAAGCAATGCTGTCACCAAGTCCCTATGGCAGTTCCATCACTCAGCATCCCCACCCCCTGAAAAGAATCCAAGACAGAACCACCTCCTACAAGATCCCATTCTGCAGTAAGCTGTACTGTACTTTATGGTACTTTAAGTTGTACTAATCACATTAGAGAAGTAAGATTCCATTTGTATTCAATGCAATTTTCATCCAGTTGGAGGAAAAAAAAGGTTTGCCTGAAAAAAGATGTTGAACCCGTTCTTGCAACCTCTGTGTTACTTGCTATAGCATTACTTGGGCTTGCCAATGTTTCCCATTCTTTGACATACAAGAGAATGACTTCCCCACCTAGTGAAATTAAACATAGCCTTTTGACCTGTTTTGGCCTATGAAGTGTGAAGTGAAAGTGACAGGTATCATTTCTGAGGAGAGGGATCCAGAGTCCAGGTGAGGTTCTCTGAGCTGGTGTCCCTTGCTACAGTGATGGTAAATACAGATGCTGAGACACAGGCGCCCCAAGATCACAGGGCCTGGAAGGTGGAGCCACCACATGGTGGGTCACGTCAATTTAAAATGGATTTGGACTGACATTTTGGACCGGTAAAAAAATTCACACACACAAAAAAATGGACGTGGTGTGACACAGAAACTGTGTTGTTACCACAGCATAACCTAACCTATGAGGATAATACTCAAGTAACTCTGGACCTTGGAAAATGGAATTTGCTTTTGTAGCCTCTATATTAGTCATCAATAAAATTCCAAAGGTTTCAAGGTTATGTAACTCCCTGAGAGAAACTTATATGCTGTTTCACTGAATAAAAATCAGAACACAGTATTTCCATTAAAAATTGGGTTACTGGAATATAGCAAAATCCCTTGCCATACTTCATAATTTTCACTCTAATTAAAGTTCTATATGTTGTGACAAGAAAATTGAGCTGCTGCCTAGTGTGACTGCAATTATGAAGGAAGTTTAAAGTAATAATTAATTTAAAACACATCACTGGCTTAAAATTACCAGTTTGGCCTCTGAATCATAAAAACCAAAACTGTAAGCATTTTATGCAAAAAAATGCATTGGGCTAATTACTTAACAAATTATTTAATATCCATCATAATATTCCAAGAATATGGGGAAAATATTTTTGATCTACAAATAAAAGTGATTATCTTAATAGCTGTGTGCGTCCATGGCCCTAAGCAAATTAAGTCGTCTGAAAAATACTGTAATTCAATGTGGAAATTTCAGGCCTCTGAAAATAAGGAATAATGAGGTTATCCCCCATCCTTTGTGTAATCTAAAGCTTACTTGAATTGAATCTTAAGGTGATTCACATGAAAAGTATTTATTGAGCACTTTCGATGGTGTTCAGTTGTGCTTGACTCTGAAGACAGAAAATAAGGGATGTGGTCTCTGCCCTCCTCGGACTTACAATCTAACAACCTCTGCTTCAGAGTGTATGCCCTGCTATTTCTTTCCACGTTTTAAGTTGTGAAAATAGCATTATTAAATCTCAATGGTAATATAGTAGAGCTTCATCTATCTAGAAAGCTCAATTATCTGGAACACATCTGAGAATCAGGAAGGCAGTAATAGGAATCTTTGAGAATTCAGTCTTATTACATATACACATGGCAAAAAGTATGAGTATTTATTCTGTGTCATTTGCCTGATAAATACTTTATACCCAATACACTATCATCACAAAACCCTACGACAGACTATGAGTATTATCTCCATTCCACAGATGAGGAAATTGAAGCTGAGAAAGGTATAACATCTGGTGGCTCCAGGATTTGAATCCAGATCTGTCTAACTCCAGAGCTCCATAGCTCCACTACCCCATATTGCATTTTCCAAAGACTATAAACTGAAACTCTTGGTTTCTACATCCAGAAGAATCCCTAGGGCCTTGTTCCAGTTACCGTCTAACAAACCACTCTGGATTCTGTGGTTCAGGAATTTGGAAAGGATGCAGCAAGGACATTTGTCTCCGTTCCATGATGTCTGTGGTCTCAGCTGGGAAGACTCAACAGCTGCGGGAGGGAATTCAGGAGATGAAGGCTGGAATTATCTGGTGGTGTCTTCATGCATGTGGCTGGAGGTTGATGCCTGTCAGCCTGGCCCTCAGCTGGAGCTATTAACTGTATGCTACTCACCATGTAGCCTCTCCATGTAGCTTCCTCAGAGCATGGAAGTCTTGGTAGAGTCTGATCTCTTGCCTGATGGCTCAGAACTCCAAAAAAGGAGTGATATGGCAGAACCTGCCTTGCCTCTTAAGACCTAGAATTGGAAGATACATAGCATCCCTTCTGCTGTAATTGTCACAAACCTACCCAGAAATAAGAGGATCGAATGTAGACCCCATCTCCCATTGGGGGCCAAGGCCACAGTTTAGAGGATGATGTGGCCGGGAGGACTGTTACAGCCATCTTTGTGAAGTCATGCCACAAGCCCTTCCTCCCCTAAAGTTTTTTGTTGTGGTGGTGTGGTGGTGTTGTTGTTGTTGTTTAGACAGTCTTGCTCTGTCACCTAGGCTGGAGTGCAATGGCGCCATCTCGGCTCACTGCAACCTCCATCTCCTGGGTTCAAGCGATTCTCCTCCCTCAGCCACTTAAGTAGCTGGGATTACAGGCACGCACCACCACACCCAGCTTGTGTGTGTGTGTGTGTGTGTGTGTGTATTTATTTATTTTTTAGTAGAGGCAGGGTTTCACCATGATGGCCAGGCTGATCTCAAACTCCTGACCTCAAGTGATCCATCCACCTTGGCCTCCCAAAGTGCTGGGATTACAGGAATGAGCCACCATGCCCGGCCACCTCCCCTAAAGTTAAATTGCTTCTCTCTCCTATCCAATCCATCTTGGGAATATTCAAACACATTCCAAGTAAAAAGAATAGGATAATAAGCATTGTGTAAATATTGCCTATCTTCAGTAATGATCAACAATCTGTCAATTTAAATAATAAATGTCATGGCTAATCGGGCAGGAATTAAAAATAGGAATGTCGGTTTTATCATAAGACAGAAATCGGAAAATTATGGACAGCAGATAAGAAAAACTCAATAACTATAGCCTGCAGGGCATTTAATTCAGGGCTTACATCTCCACACAGCTCAATAACCCCATGGGCATCCTCTATTCTTGCACTGAAATATACCAGTTTTCTAATAATTACTCTACCCATCTAGACAGGGTCAAATTCTATCTAGAATATTCCATGAAGGAAGGCAGCCAAGTGTATGCTATATTTTATAAAGGTTTGCATTTGAAAGAGGCACTTTAGGGAGTAAATGCATTAATCTCACATGGAATAACTCATCCCTCAGTCCCAATTTCTGAATCATTACTACTCATGTAGAAAAGATGCAGTCCTCTGATGCTTTTGTTCAGATTAGAAAAAGAGAAAATATTCTGTAGGTTGAGTATTCTAGAGCTAATGCCCAAATTCCACCCACAGTTACCAAGCTGGCACACACTGCACGTTCAAGCAGCTATGTGCCAATGCATGTACACGTTTGTAGACAAACACCTGTTCTGGCTATTTAATTTTGATCCTTATCTCCTAAAACTATTTTTAAAGAGAAAGAGATTTCCTATAGCCTTGAGTTCTAAAACTAGCAAAAGCTGATAGGATAATTAAAGACAGACCAATGTCCATAGACCATTCATCATAAGGAAGACCAGTAATTATCCCCACTGGATTTTGCCCTAGCAAATTTGCTTGCCTCACAAGAATCTGTTTTGTTTGTTTGCTTTTTGTTTTTTGAGACAGAATCTCACTCTATTGCCCAGGCTAGAGTGCAGTGGTGCTATCTTGGCTCACTGCAAACCCACTTCCTGGGTTCAAGTGATTCTCCTACCTCAGCCTCCCAAGTAGCTGGGATTATAGGCGTGCACCACCACACCTGGCTAATTTTTGTAATTTTAGTAGAGACAGGATTTCACCATGCCGGCCAGGCTGGTCTTGAACTCCTGACCTAAGGTCATCTGACCATCTTGGCCTCCCAAAGTCCTGAGATTACAGGCATAAGCCACTGCGCCTGACTAGAATCAGTTTAGATGTATATAAAATGTTAATTTGCATTTCTTGAGCACACACTGGCCAAGAGCTGAGAAGAGCCAACCACAAGTAAAAGGTCTAAACAGATCATGTGAAGAACTGGACTAATATTCCAACTGGACTAATACTGATAAACTAGAGTTTATCCATAGAGGGCAATGCCTTATTGTGGGGTTAAATGTTAAAAGAGGTATTTTTGATAGTATTTTTAAGTTCATACTGATTTTTTTTCAACTTCTGAATACTATCAGGTATAGGAAGAGCGTCTAAAAAGAAGTCTCTTCCCAGGGCTCCTGTGTACCCACAACTTCCATTTCAATTCTCACAGTGATTTCTAAAACATGTTTCTTGTTGAGCAATGGAAAATCTGAGTTACGTTGTAACATCACCAAACAGCTCTTGAATATGTTGCAGTATAGAATTCTTTAGACCAGGGATACCTGATGGGATGTGAAAACCAGGTAAATACACAGGGAATCCAAGGGCACAGGGAGATGAGGCAATACAAAAACAGAAAAACAAAAAACAAAAAGCCGGTAGTGATACTGGTCTCTCTGATTGTTTAGGAAAGGTTCTGTGAACTTTAAAAATCTCACCCTCTCACCCTACACTTCCATCCAAGTCTCTGAGCTTTTTTTTTTTCTTTGTTTATTAAACATCTCTAATGTAAAAGCATAATTGTTTCTTTGTTTTAGTTGCTAGAGCCTGCGGGTTGTGAGTGGCTATAGACATCTGTGTTGCTACCTATGAGAGGACCTGTAAGGGTGAAGTTAGGGAACAGAAAGAGGATGCTCCATCTAGAATCTGTAGAAACCTGGAAGCCAGAAATAAATCCAGGTACCGTGGAAAAGGTACTAATGAGAAACAAATAAAAAAGAGGAAACCTGTTATTAAATCCATTTGTGAGAAATGGTTATAGTGTTTTCATAACTTAAGCATATCCCAAGACAAAAACCATATAAAGGAAAAAGTTTAGGATTTCTTTCCACCATCAAACAAATGATTTATATTTTGGCAGTGTTTGAAATCAGGACCATGGGCTTCTACGTATTTATTGTTGTTGTTAAATTCACGACTGTGCCTTGGCTTCATGAACACAGTAGCATATTATGCCCTATTAAAATATAAAGATAATTTCTTCTGAAATGAAAGAAAAATTTCCAATATTATTCCTAAAAGAACAGAAATAGAATGTGAAAAGCAAGACAAATTGTAAGTTAAAGTAAGAAATAAGTCTAAATACACTCCCAAATCACACTAAATATAAATAATCTGAAATATCCAATTGAAAGACAAAGATTGTCTGTTTCTTTTAAAGATATACATTCCTCCTAAGAGACAGATTTATAAAATATCCCTAAGAATGGTCAAAAATAAGAACTATGTAGACAAATACCAAAAAAAAAATCCAAAAAGAAAAAAGAAAAAAAAACCTCGGGCCATAAAATTAACTTGACAAGATACACTTTAAAGCAGAACACATTATTAAAAACAAAGAGTCTACTACATTATAATTTTGTAAACATTAAATTTGCCAGTATTATATAATAGTTCTATATTTGTGCACATCTAATATAACTTAGAAATTTATAAAGCAAAAACTAATAAACTGCAAAAATTGATATATTCATCATCATATAGTAAGAGCTTTCAATATACCTGTCTCTTTTATTAGCAAATTAAACAGATAAAAATTTAGAAAGAAATGGATTTCAGCAAGGTGTGATGATGGCTCATGCCTGCAATCCTAGCAGTTTGGGAGGCTGAGGAAGAGTTTGAGACCAGCTGGAGCAACATGGTGAAACCCTATCTCTACAAAAAATAGAAAATTAGCTGGGCATAGATGTGTGTGCCTGTAGTCCCAACTACTCAGGAGCTGAGGTGGGAGGATTTCCTGAGCCCATGAGGTTGGGACTGCGGTGATCCATGATTGTGCCACTGCACTCCAGCCTGGGCAACAAAGGAAGGCTCAGTCTCAAAAAAAAAAAAAAAAAAAGAAAGAAAGAAAAGAAAAAGAAATAGATTTCAATGATAAAATCAAAGAACTTAAATTACAGACAAACATAGATCCTTGGACCAAACCATTAGAGAGTAAATATTTTTCTGAAACACACATGAAAATTTTACAAAAATGAACCAAAAAACAATGTCCTAAAACCGGTTCTAACATATTTCGGGGACTCAGAACAGAGGGGCCACGCTCTCAGATCACACTGTAATCAAGTTAGACATTATACATAAAAATAAATACATTAGAAATCTAGGCCAAGTGTGGTGGCTCACACCTATAAACCTAGCATTTTGGGAGGCCGAGATGGGCAGACCACCTGAGGTCAGCAGTTCGAGACCAGCCTGGCCAACATAGTGAAACCCCGTCTCTACCAAAATACAAAAAATTTGCCGGGAGTACTGGCATGTGCCTGTAGTCCCAGCTACTTGGGTGGCTGAGGCAGGAGAATCGCTTGAGTCCTAGAGGCAGAAATTGCAGTAAGCCAAGATTGCACCACTGCAGTCCAGCTTGGGCTACAGAGTAAGACTCCTTCTCACACACACACAAAAAACAGTCTATGCAATTGGAAATTCAGAAACATATGCCAAATAACTCATGAGATGCAGAAAACTCATATGGAAATTTCTAAAAGACTTAGAACCGAAGAATAAAAATGTTGTAATCAAAAGCAAAAACTTAAAAAGAAATACATATCCTTAAAATATTTTCAATATATAGGAAGAAAGGAAAAAATAAAAGAACTTTTAAAAGTTTTGTACCAATTTGATAGAACATCAAGAGCTTTGTTCATGCCCCCGGGCTCCTTCCCCTGCCCTAGACTTCCAGGAAGAGCACTCCATCACCCAAGGAGACCCTGATCTAGCAACGGATGATGCACTACTCTATCATTATGTGGCACCGAAACACCACCCGGCCCCAAAGTCACACTCCAAAGATTTCTTGGCTTGCACTCACTCTGGGAAAGAAGGTTAAAAAAAAAGAAAGTTAAGAAGAATTTAAAAAAAAAAAACAAAAAAAAAACAATATGAATGGATAGAGAACTGGGAAATGATTCTTCTTTGATCTTTAACTGAACCATCATCAATCTCTACCACAGTAAACCACGCATAACCACCCAGTTTCTAATTATGGAGCTGGTAAAAATGTAATGAATCATATACCACATCAGCCATAACTAGACTTCCAACATTGCCTTGATGGCTTCGTCAGTTTAAGGTCCAGATTTGCTAAACAGTGTGGCTTCAGAAAAATTACTTAAATTATCTCAGTTTCCTCATTTAAATACCTCAAAAGTAAAATTACATTTCTCAAATATTTTAAAGTGAGGATGAGATGACAAAAATAATATAGCACAGGGTCTTTTGGCTACTGCTGGTAGTTATTATTTCATATCTAGTATCTGCCTAAGAGGAACTTTATAAAAGAATTTTTAGAAAGCACTTGACACCAGCCTGGATTGAAGGTTTTTAGCATATCAGAAGGAGACATAGAATAAAACACTGGTCCATCTTAATGGGAAGAAATAAGAATTATCAAGGCAAATATCAACAGTGCCCAGAGAACACTGTACAGGATTTGTCCTGTCTCATAATAATAGCCACACCACTCTGTCATGGACTGGACGAAGCAGGCCAGCAAACCACAGGCCTCCCCGTCTGGGTGGTATTTTTCGTAGGCAAGCGGAAGCTGCCACCCTCTTGTCAACATTTGCCACAGTGTGGAAAATCTAACAATAACAATTAGAACTTTCTATTGAAGCACCATGTCCAAGAGACCCAGCTAAAACATAAATGCTATTTGTGAAATATGTTCAAGGTAAATAGTGTTGTTGCTGCTAATCTGAAAGAATGCGCAATGCCATCATTTAGTTTTAAGGTGAGAAGTGGGAAGAATATCATATAGTGAATGAGTTTGGGTGTTGGACTTGGGTTTAAATTTCTAATTCTCATTCTAGTTGTCTGACCGTGGGCAAGTTACTTATGCATTTTGAGGCTATTCTCTTACGTAAAAATTAGAAATAGGCCGGCCATGGTGGCTCACATCTGTAATCCCAGCACTTTGGGAGGCAGAGGTGGACAGATCACTTGAGGTCAGGAGTTCGAGGCCAGCCTGGCCAACATGATGAAACGCTGTCTCTACAAAACATACAAAAATTAGCCAGGAGTGGTGGCATGCACCTGAACGTCCAGCTACTCAGGAGGTTGAGGTGGGAGGACTGTTTGAACCCGGGAGGCAGAGGTTGCAACGAGCCATGATCACACCACTATACTCCCGAGAGCCTGTATAAAAAAAAAAAATTTTTTTTATAAAAATTAGGAATAAAGCAGATTCACCTCTCAGCCAGGGGGAGTTGCCCATACATCGTTAGTCCCAACAACTATAGGAGACAGAGGCAGCAGGATTTTCAAGCCTAAGAATTTGAGTTCAGCCTGCGCAACATAGCAAGACCCCATCTCTAAAAACAAAATCTAGCTCTCAAGGTGAAGTGAGGTTTAATGAGTACTTGCACAGTGTGGGACCCACTATGCATTAGATGAATGGTAGTCATTATTAATGAAAAGAAAAACAATAGATCTGGAGCAGAACAGGCCTGAAGGAGGAGCCACTGCCGGAGACACAGCATCCACTGAAAGCATCGAAAGGGCTTGGGATATCTACTGAGGAGCAGATGAGAAAGCAGAGAAGGCGAAGAACGGAGTGGGACACAGAGGGCTATGTCTCCTCCTTGCCAGTATAGTCTCAGACCAGCGAGGAGAGAATGTTCTCCATTCAGAGTTAAGGCACTTCAGTCCTAAGAGGATCTAGCCATGTGGCATTGCTGGTTAAACCCCTGGTCAATGAGCCCAGGACTGCCTTGAGCCTTGACTGCCAGTGAAAAGCAAATTGCTTCCTATTACATCCCTCATATTTCCCAGACAGGACCTACCTACTGAACACTGCACATAAATTCCAGATGAAAGCAGGGCATTGGTTTCCCAGCCATGTAACTTTCCCAAACGCTGCACACACAGATTTATAGTCATGTTGGGCAGCCATGCAAAAGGGTGCATTATGTTCAGTAGTATTGTTTCTAATTTCAGGAGGATTTTGGTGGAGGACCTTTGAAGTGGGAGCTTGAATCATGCATCTGTAAATTCCTCATTTTCCACAGTTATTAAAACACCCGCCAGTGCCAGGGTAACCCATTGTTCATTCACTCCTTTGGCACGCCAGCATGGGGGTAGATGCCAGCCACACAACAGCCACAGAGACACAGACAAATAGTAGGTGAGGTGGGCCGGCGTCCTGGAGACGAGCGATTGCATGCCAAAGGGACACACGCTTGTGACCGGCCGTACTGTCGCTGCTTAGAAGTCTTTTAACTCCTGTGTGTGTTGAAAACTCCTTCAGAGCTATGCAAAAAAAACATGGAAAGACGCCAAGTTTATCAAGGGATGGCTTTCTGAATCCCATAAAGTTTCCATTTTAAAAAATAATAAAGACACTCATACATCCTAAGATCCTAAGATCAGCAAATATTTTCTTATTGTTTCTCATCTACTCTCTTGAGCCTGGCCACAGTCCATGGGTCAGGGAGAGAGCTCCCGGCAGGGTCTCCTGAGGTCATGGTGGGAAGGTGTATGTATGGTTATAGAGATTAAGCCTGGCCACAGAAATATAAGTGAGAGCCAGAACAACATGTTTGCTTTAATTGCTTCTTTTCTTTGCAGTGTAAAGCACCTCATATAAAGCACTTTGTTCCCGTGTACCCCAGATATCCACTTTCAGAGTCATTTTCCCACTCAGAGAATTCAAAACTCTTCACCTAAATTATGTCCTTTTTCTTCAAAATATCCTTATGAAACAGCTAGGGGAAAGTTATTACTATCTCATTCTAACGTACAAATAAAATGAAGCCAAAACCTAGACATTTATAGAGGGCATAGCCAGAAACTAATGAAACTATTTTTTAGTTGTAGCCTGTGGAATCAGTGTTATTATGTCTATACCTGCTAACTCGCCTACAACCGTCTGCTTTCAGCAACCTGACCAAGCCAAACTGACTGTCCTGGCTTGAACCACAGAAGTAACTACATGGAGGCAGCATTCATTCCAGGAAGGGAGATATGTTATCTATCACCTCTGCCATTGAAATGTAGTGCCTTTTTTTTTTTAGATGGAGTCTCACTCTCTCACCAGGCTGGAGTGCAGTGGTGCAATCTGAGCTCACTGCAACCTCTGCCTCCCACGTTCAAGCAATTCTCCTCCCTCAGCCTCCCGAGTAGCTGAGACTACAGGAACGCAGCACCATGCCTGGCTAATTTTTGTATTTTTAGTAGAGATGGGGGTTTCACCATATTGGCCAGGCTGGTCTCGAACTCCTGACCTGGTGATCTGCCTGCCTCAGCCTCCCCAAAGTGCTGGGATTATAAGCATGAGCCACCACAAGCAGCCTAGAAAGTAAACTCATGAAATGTAGTTCCTAATGAAAAGATGGAGTAGTCTTTTAAAAAGCCAATCAAAACGTGACTGAATTGTCTAAGACAGAGTTACCCAACATCACCACTATTGACATTCTAGATGATTCTTTGGGGTGGGGTCATCCAGTACACTTTAGGATGTTTAGCAGAATCCTTGGCTTCTACCCACTAGATAAATGCCAGTAGCACTGTTTCAGTAGGGACATACAAAATGTCTCCAGCCATTGTCACATGTTCCCTGGGGAGGGAGAAGGAGGTGGGCAAAACCATCTCCTGTTGAGAACTACTGGCCTAATCAATCCAAACAAGTGACAATTAAACACTACTCTCAGCCTGGCACTGTGACAGCCTGAGGCTAAAGGCTAATACATAACACAGTTCTCGCCTTCACGAGACTGGATGAAGGTGGAGTTTACATTCACAGAAAGGAAATGGGAAGTTAGGAATGAAGAGTCAAAATACGCCAAGGAATTTCCGAGATGGGAAAATCACAATGGATCAAAGCAGACTTCATAGAGAAGATGGGCTTTGAATTAGACCTTGAAAAACAGGTAGACCTTGAAGACATTCAAAGATGGGAAAATTTCTGAAGGGCAAACATGATGAACAAGGATTTGAATGGCAAAAGAAGAACAGATGGTCTAGGCAGATGCTGGAGAGTGGCCTCCTTCTGATGGATCAATGTCAACAGTTTGTTAGTTGCACTGTTTAGAAGATATAGAGGACAGGTATTGGCCGGGCGCAGTGGCTCATGCCTGTAAATCTCAGGCACTTTAGGAAGCTGAGGCATGAGGATCACCTGAGGTTAGGAGTTTGAGACCAGCCTGGCCAACATGGCAAAACTTCATCTCTACTAAAACTACAAAAATTAGCTGGGTGTGATGGTGGGCACCTGTAATCCCAGCTACTTGGGAAGCTGAGGCAGAAGAATCACTTGAACCTGGGAGGCGGAGGTTGCAGTGAGCTGAGATTGCACCACTGTACTCCAGCCTGGGCGACAACAGTGAAAATCTGACTCAAAAATAAATAAATTAATTAATTAATTAATTAAATAGAAGATATGTAGCCAGGCACAGTGGCCCATGCCTGTAATCCTAGCACTTTGGGAGGATGAACGGATTGCCTGAGCTCAGGAGTTCAAAACCAGCCTGGGCAATGTGATAAAACCCTGCCTCTAACCAGGCATGTTGGCAAGCACCTGTAATCTCAGCTACTTGGGAGGCTGAGGCATAAGAATCGCTTGAACCAGGAGGCAGAGGTTGCAGTGAGCCAAGATCACACCACTGCACTCTAGCCTCGGTGACAGAATGAGACTCTGTCTCAAAAAAAAAAAAAGAAAAAAAGGTATAGAGGACAGGTTTTCATATTACCTGATGCAATGAAACTGGAAATAATAGTAACTATAGTGAGTGGCAATAATCAATCTCAAAAAAAAAATCTTAAGCACCTGGAGCAATGTATTGAATTTAATAAAATGTTATTTCTCTGAAACAAATGTTAAGGTCTGTGTTTGCATCCAAAAAATCCACGTGAAGAAATGGAGTAGGGAGGAAACAAGGCATAGCAAACGCAAATGAGAAAAAAATTTTGGGGATTTCATCAATGGTATGTTTAATGGAAGTATACAACTATAAAATATGTAGTTTATATATAGTCCCGGTTACTCTAAAATATGCCACAGAACTCTACATTCCTCTAATAGAAATACCATATCTAGGCTGGCACAGTGATTCATACCTGTAATCCCAGCACTTTGGGAAGCTGAAGAGTTTGAGACCAAGCTGGACAACACAGCAAGAACCCATCTCCGCAAAATAAATTTTCAATTTGCCAGATGTGGTGGTATGCACCTTTAGCCTACAGGTGGGAAGGCTAAGGCAGGAGGATGGTCAAGCACAGCAGTTTAACTCTATAGTAAGCTAATATTGCACCACTGCACTTGTGCATAGATGACAGAATGAGACTGTCAGTTCTGTCAAAGAAAGAAAGAGCGAGAGAGAAAGACAGAGGGAGGAGGGAGGGAGGGAAGGGAGGAAGGAAGGAAGGAAGGAAGGAAGGAAGGAAGGAAGGAAGGAAGGAAGGAAGGAAGGAAGGAAGGAGAAGAAAGAAAGACATATAATATCTAGAATGAGGGAGGTGACAGTCCTTCTAAATACTACATTTAGAACCCACAGGTGGGTTACTGTTTCAGTTCTTTTTAGAGCTTACAGACAAACTGGGACATAACACATAACAAAAGAATGCTCCATGCTGCACTCCCCACCCCTACCAAGTGAGGAAGAGTTTGGAATTAGGCCATGAGAGGAACATGAATTTTTTATCAAGAGATAAGGAAAACCTGCAAACCTGGTAACTATTTTGCATATTTTAAGTTCTTCAATGGAAGGGATAGAATGAAGAACCAGTAACCAGGCTAGGTGTGGCAGCTCACACCTGTCATCCCAGAGTTTTCAGAGGCCAAGGCCCAAGGATCGCTTGAGCCCAGGATTTTGATACCAGCCTGGGCAACATAAAGAGACCCTGTCATTACAAAAAAATTAAAAATTAGTCAAAACCAGCCTGGGCAATGTGGCAAAACCCTGCCTCTGCTAAAAATACAAAAAATTAGCCAGGTGGTGGCAGGCACCTGTAATCTCAGCTACTCGGGAGAGTGAGGCAGGAGAATCGCTTGAACCCAGAAGGCAGAGGCCTGTAGTCCCAGCTAATCAGGAGGCTGAGGCGGGAGGACTGGTTGAGCCTAGCAGTTCAAGTCTGCAGTGAGCCAAAACTGTGGCACTGCATTCCAGCCTGGACGACAGAGCAAGACCCTGTATCAGAAAAAGAATCAGTAAGCAGAAGGTATAGAAAATCAACTTTTGAATCATACATAAAAAATAACTTTCTTATGATTAAAGTTGCCCAAAAATGTCCCCCTCAGAAGTGGGTTACCACTGGAGAAGCTTCTTTAACATAAGCCAGATGGCCACTGAACAAGAAATTTAAAATCTCTATAAGCGGGTACAGTGGTGTGTGCCTGTAGCCCCTGAGGCTCAGGAGGCTGAAGTGGGAGAACTTTGAGTCCAAGTTGGTCAATATAGCAAGATCCCAGCTCTAAAATAATTTTCAAAAATAAAATTAAAAAGGGCCAGGCACAGTGGTCCTTGCCTGTAATCCCAGCACTTTGGGAGGCTGAGGTGGTTGGATCACATGAGCCTAGGAACTCAAACCTTCAGTGACCCCTGATTGCACCACTGAACTCCAACTTGGACAACAGAGCAAGACCCTGTCTCAAAAAACATGCTTTAAATCTCCATATAAACTGTTATTTCTTCTACCTATAGTTAAAGGTAAGAACAAAGAGCTTTATGAGATAACGATGCATGGTAAGAGGTTAGCAACTAGAAGTTACCTCAATAAATTGCATCTATTATTTTTAATCTGTTTTCTATAACCTCCTCCCTACCCCACTATCACAGAGTTGCAGGTAAACCAACTGATGTCTGGAGTTTCCAGTAAGCTTTCACTACTTTCGGAAGGAGAATCGGAATCTAGGACACATGATTATGGGAATGATAAGTCTAGAACTCCAATTCCATAGTTAGGGAGGTTAGGAAAGAGGTGACATGATATTTACTGCTTTCAAGACATTATAACCACACAGTCTAATCAGCTTCCTGCATTTCCTAACTTACTTCTTTGAGTGAGGGCTTTTGTAACCACTTGTCTTCCGCTGACTTGTGAGAGCATGTGCATTGCAGGCCCATACTAGGAGAATTCGGGGGACTTCCCACCATCCTCATTTTGTGTGGCTTTACAGCAGGTGTCAGCTATATTAACATCATAGCAAATGTCCTGAATCTTCACATCAAGATCTGATGTGGGTCTAATCATGAAAGACGAAAATACGACACAGAATCTCAGAATAACCATGGCAAGAAAAAACACTGCAATTTGTCTTTGATGTGTGGCTATAAGAAATTACCATGCTAGTTAACAGCAAAATCCTTCCTTTGGTGGGAGAATTGCCAGATTATCATCTGGAACTGGCAGAAGATGTTAGGCTTTCTTCTGGACACGTGTGGAAGCAGACTCCAGTTTCTTTACTTGAAATTAGAAAGGGCTTACATCCCAGCCTGGCTTGCCACCAGTCCCCTTAAGGAATCATGTATTCAAGTGCAGGGCCAGGATGAGGGACAGGTAAGTGAGGCACCTGGAGCATACATTTTGCGGAGGTGCTCATCCCAGGCTTGCAAGATCCTGGAACTGAGGGTCTCAGGTACCCTGTGCATCTCCTTCACCTCGCCCTACACCCAGCCTGTTTGGTCAAATGGCTACAGACCTTGCCTTTTTTCAAATCTTTGCCTTTAATTGTCCTGGTTCTCCAACATAAATGCCCTACTTCTCTCCTACTCATTCTTTAAAACTGAATTCAAATGCTACCTTCTTTTGAAAGCCCTCCATGGCTGTTGTAGCTGACTCCCACCTCACCCTCTGCAGAATCCCCACTGACATCTACCTGGAGCTCCCTTGAGGCACATTAAGCTCTTTGCCTTGTGTCCTTTTTTAAAAAAATTATTTATTATTTGTTTTATTTTATTATTTTTTAAGACAGAGTCTTGCACTGTTGCCCCGGCTGGAATACAATGGCAGAGGTGGCTCACTGCAACCTTCACCTCCCGAGTTCAATCGATTCTCCTGCCTCAGCCTCCCAAGTAGCTGGGATTACAGGTATGAGCCATCATGCCTGGCTAATTTTTATATTTTTAGCAAAGATGGGGTTTTGCCATGTTGGCCAGGCTGGTCTCAATCTCCTGGCCTTAAGTAATTTGCTCACCTCAGCTTCCCAAAGTGTTGATATTACAGGTAGGTGTAAGCTACCATGCGTGGCCTCTTTACCATGTTTCTTATTATTTATACATTTACCTGTGACAGGCTGTTAGTTTCCTGCTCTGCTATACACCTTTCTTTTCACTTTGGTAATGAAGCCTTGATGAATAGATGGATCCATCTATTCAGATAAAAGACTATATTTTAAGCCTCTCTTGAAGCTAGGCGTGGCCTCATGATTGACTAAATCTTGGCCACACAGTCATAATGTATGGCACACATCTATTTCTTTGTGGATGGAAAGTAGATGTGATGGCTGGACTTTCAGCAGCCTTCTTAAATCACAAGGTCAATGTCCTCACCCTATGCAGGTGGAGAGCAAAGCTGGAAGAGCCTGAAACACTAATGATGCTGAGAGTCTTCACAAGTTCTAGACTGCCTCCCTCCAAACTTCTTTTACAAGGAAGGGAAATAAACCAGCATCATTTAAACCATTGTTACTTTTTGCTTTCTGACAGGTGCACCCAAACTTATTTCTAATTAATATAAAATTCAACACCAAAAGAGAGCTACTACATTAGCTAAACTGTAGGATTCACTTAAAGGAGGTGGCTGAGTGACATAGAAAAGGTAAAACTTTTATTGCATCTGTCAATAATCACTGCATTCTAGCCTGAGCAACCTAGCAAGACATCATCTCTTGGAGGGAAAACAAAAACTATTGCAGACTAGGGAGGAGGTGATCCTAGCAAAAACAATGACTGGCAGAACATTCTAAGATGCAAACCAAGGCTGTGGCATTAATGAAAACAGTAGGAAAGTTTTAGAACGGTCGTGTGTTTTGGCTGATTCTGGTACTTTCAACAAAATCCTACACAAAAGAGATAAACCTAGGCTAGAGCTAGTCAGGCTGCCAGTAGTAGAAGGAAATACAATTTTGCTAAGATGCCACAGCCAGCAGCTAGGTTAACAAGTCTAATGTGGAACGTTTCAGGCTGAAAAAAGCTGACTACATCTTTACTTCAAAGTGAAACTACGTAGTGAGCCACAGCCAGAGGCAAAAGCACAAGCCACCTTCATAAGATATGAGACCATGACCCCATACCTTGTTCAAGTCCTCCCTTTAGGAATTTTCTATAAAGGATGGAAGCAGTTAATTTGCAAAGATTCCCATGCCTATTTTTCAAATCATCTCAAGTTAATTTGGGGGAAGAGAGTTGGCAAAGCACAGAGGTCCATATGTCATTAACTAGAGACTCTAGGCTCAAAAACTATATGAAAACAGGACCTCTGGTTTTGGTTCTGGTTACTCACATATAAAATGGGAAGCAGCAAGTAGACTGGAAGCCCCTCAGGTTTTTAGGGAACTGTGTTGCCAATGAAACCCCAAGCCTGGCATCATGATGGTGCAGTCCCTAAAACAATCCAAGTCTCCAAACTTACACCAAAAAGAGGTGGGTATGAATGCAGACCCCAAGAAAAGTGTACTTTATAATGCCCACTGTGGAAAGACCATAAAGGAGAGGGGACCAGGAAGAGTGTCTGAGAAGGCAAAGCCAATGGCCACCAAAGACAACAGCCATGATAATCACTCCACTGCCTAGACTGGAGTCTTCACTATTCTGGCTCAGCATTATTTAGAAGCATTATTCTTTGCTATGGCCTTCAAATCTTTGTTTTCTCCTTTTCTACATGGATACTGATATAATTTGGCTGTGTCCCCACCCAAATCTCATCCTGAATTATAGTTCTCACAATTCCCACATGTTGTGGGAGGGACCCAGTGGGAGATAACTGAATCATGGGGGTGGTTCCCCCATACTGTTGTGAATAAGTCTCATGAAATCTGATGGTTTTATAAGGTAAAACCCCTTTTGCTTGGCTCTCATTCTCTCTCTTGCCTGCCACCATGTAAGAAGTGCCTTTTGCCTTCTGCCTTCTACCATGATTGTGAGGCCTCCCCAGCCATATGGAATAGAACAAGGAGTTCAATCTGTCACTGACTGGGAATAATCAATTGAGATAACTCACTATCTTTGGACCAGCCACACAATTTTGATTAGAATAATGCTTTAGGAAGATGACTCTAGCAACAGCAGACAGTCTACATTAAAAGAAGGAGAGGCTAAAAGGATGTATTCTGACAGAATGCTGTTGCACCATTCAAAGAAGAATTAATGAGACCTAAACAAAGCTGGAAGCAAAATGAGAAAGGGCAATGGGGACAGAAACTTGCAAAGGTTGATGCCACTTGATTTCTGACACATAGAGTCATTGAGGACAGAGAGATTATCCTGCAGACCAGATTATCCACCAAGGATAACAATTACAACACAGATGTCGAAAGGATCATCATGAGAAAGTTGTTAGAAAGAGGAGAAGGCCATGAACTGCTTAACAAGATGGAGAAATATATTTTCAGAAGATGATTTCCTGTTTGGCCAGTCAAGTCTGGAAGAGTGGTTCTCAAAGTGTGGTCCCTAGATCTAAGCCTCAGAATTCTATGATGCTACAGGCTGAATTTTGTTCCCCTCGAGATTTATATGGTGAAGTCCTAACTTCCAATACTTCAGAATATGACTGCATTTGGAGACAGGGTCTTTAAAGAGATGATTATGCTAATATGAGGTCAGTAGAGTGGGCCCTAATCCAATACGACTGGTGTCTTCATAAGAAAAGCATATTTGAATACCCAGAAGAGATACCGGGGATACCCAGACAGATGACTGCATGAAGAGACGGCCATCTGCAAGCCAGGGAGAGGGGCCTTGCAGAAACCAACCTTGCTACTAACACCTTGATCTAGGGCTCTGAGCCTCTAGAACTATGAGATCATAAAGTTCTGTTGTTTAAGCCACCCAGTGTACAATATTTTGTTCTGGCAGCCCTAGCAGACTAAAACATATGGGAACTTGTAAGAAACTTAGAAACTCTCAGTGTTCAGGGCTCATCCAGACCTACTGAATCAGAAACTCTGGGGATGAGGCCCAGCAATCTGTATTCTAACAAACCCTGAGAGTGATTCTAATGCACTGCTCTATTCCAGAACCACTGGTCAAGAATACTATTGCTCAAGAATACACAGAGTTAAAGTAAATAATATTTTTTTCTTTTACCCAGAGTTGTCATACACTTTTAAAAGAATTCTTTGTGGCTCATGCCTGTAATCCCAGAACTCTGGAAGCCCAAGGCAAGAGGATCAATTGAGCCCAGAAGCTTGAGACCAGCCTGTGCAACATGGCAAGACCCTGTATCTACAAAAATAAATAAAAATTAGCTGGGTATGGTGGTGAGTACCTGTAATCCCAAATACACAAGAGGCTGAGGCAGGAGGATCACTTGAGCCTGGGAGGTCAAGGCTACAATGAGCTGTGATTGCTCCACTGAGCTCTAGCCTGGGTGACAGAGACCCTGTCTCAAAACGAAAAGAAAAAAGAATGCTTTAAGCAGAAATAGGCAGTAAGATTGTCTTAATCAGCTTCGGTTTTCATTAAAATTAATTCTGGTAATAACATCCGTATCAACAAAAGCATTCATTATTTATGTGGCTGCTGGCTCCCATACTAGAGACCAGTAGTTCCCAAATTTTAGGATGCCAAAAAATCACTTAGAGAGCTTTTTAAAAATACGGTTCCCAAAACTTCAATTCTTTGGGTCAGCATGCTGTCCAGGTTTTAAACATCTTTAACAAATATCAGATAATCCTGATGCAGATGTTAGTAAACCACAAATTGCTTTTCTCTTATCCCCTCAAGGAATACAAGGAACAGAACTGCTCTCTAGATAAGCTGAAGCAGTTACAGAGATCAAGTAAGAAAATCTGAATGGCTCAGAAAGCTTTAGTCTTCTCAAACGACCTTTTTCTCCATCTACTCCCAGTGACAATAATTGCAGAGACTCTGTAAAGCAAGTCGTTCATCCTGGGAATAATGACTTCAGAGGCTGAAGTTTTAGGTAACAGATTCTGACTCATGTTCCTCAAATTCTCCCACCACTTTCAGATGTCACAATTTTTGGTTCTAGTTGCATCTGAAGAAGCCACATCAAGGCAGGTCACTACTGGTAACATCAAACAAATTTGATTTTTTTGGATTTCAATCCTAGACCACTTCCTGTTCTCCAAATAAGGAGAGTCTTTCGTCTTCCTTAGTACTCTACTGTAATAAGACACAAAATTTCACTCTTTCGTCCACTGCCATATTACATAACACTAGAGGGAATGCTCCATTTTACCACAAACCTAGTATAAAGTACATGCGCAAATATAGAATTGAGGCATGTGACATTTTTGGCTAAATAAAAATCACTTTTATTGAAGATATTTTGAAATATCATGTATCTCCACATGGCTATAGGTAAATCAGTAAAAAAAAAATTCATTCCTAACTTAAATAAACAAGCAGTCCCACGCTGGGCACAGTTTTACAGGGCTCATGCCTGTAATTCCAGCACTTTGGGAGGCCAAGATGGGTGGATCACTTGAGGTCAGGAGTTTGAGAACAGCCTGGCCAACATGGTGAAACCCTGTCTCTACTAAAAATAGAAAAATCAGCCAGCCGTGGTGGTGGATGCCTGTAATCTCGGCTACATGAGAGGCTGAGGCAGGAGAATTGCTTGGACCCAGGAGGCAGAGTCTCCAGTGAGCTGAGATCATGCCACTGCATTCCAGCCTGGGTGACAGAGCAAGACTTGGTCTCAAAACAAACAAACAAAAAGAAACCCACTCACAAAACAAACAAGAAAAACCCCAAGCAGATCAAATCTTTTATTGGTAACAGTTCAATTCTATTTTGTCTCTCTTAAGCAATGAATTCCAGTTACTCTTTCTTCAGTTTTTCAGAGCTTATAATCAAAACTCTATAGTTAAAACATTTAATCGTTTTACAACTTCCTTTCTATAATCACCCTCCCACAGACGAAACTTCTAATCTTACAATGCAGAAGCCACTGAGACAGGAGAAATCACTCCCTGACCGCCATAGAACGTGAGCCATGGGCCTTCCTTCCTGAGAAAAAGAGGCTTCCAGTGGCCCAAATAGCCAGATGTGGTGGTAATAGTGATGAATTTTTTTTTACAACCTATCTGAATCCAAGGTGGGAACCTGAAATAAAATATTAAATATTAACAAAAACGAACTTGCAGTTTTTAAGGAGTTTGGGTTAAACAAGTAGATAAAAATGATGAAATAAGCTCAGAAACAAACAGGATTAAAATTATACTGGAGAAGAAAAGAGAAGCCAAGAGGGACTATGATTCACCCAGTTTATGGCTTTATTAAAAGTCTCTTTGTTGAAAACCAGAGCTGGCACTTTTTGAAAACCACACAGGTTTCATCTTCAACCACGCTCTGTGGTTAAGGGAGAATCACGTGAAACTGCATTATGGGCACCCATGCTGGGTGGAGGCGTTATGAAGCCAAGTCTCACAGCCGGTGGCTGGACTGTGAGACTTGGCTTCACAAGTTCTCATGTGATGAACTTGACCCCTAAGCCACACAAGGCTAACTTCCTGTTTTCTCGATCTCTCTCTCTGTCCCTCTGCAACTCTCCCTGTCAGCCTTCCCAGACCCTTCTGAAGGACACGACACCTCTCTATGGTCCTGGTCCCGTTTTGAGTAGTTGATTCTCTCATATCATCTGGGTGCCACTGGGCTTCCTACTGACTCCATTCAGAGGAGCTTGCAGCTCCACATCCTGCCAAAGGAGGAGGCTTGTGGGTGTTTGAACACCTGTTCAGCCGGACTGCTAAAGCCACAGCCCTCCAATCTAGTTTCCATGAGGAATACTTATTTTTCCTATGATGATGACTTTGACTTAACTCCTTGAGAAATAATGACCCTAGCCTTATCACACCACATTGCACTCACCTTTTCCTGGCCTGCTTTTTCATGACAAAGAGTCTCACACTAGCAGACACCACTTCTGCCTGAGCCAACCCAATGAGTGACACTGTTGTCACTTACTGCCTTCCTAATGTCAAGTTCCTCCCTGGACTTTGAGGGTGAGATGATCTCTATAAAATACCTAGAATTCCAGAGGGAGTCGCTTTCCTTAGCATTAAAAAGCCATCCATCAGCTGGGCACAGTGGCTCCTGCCTGTAATCCCAGCACTTTGGGAAGCCTAGGCAGGCAGATTGAGACCATCCTAGCCAATATGGTGAAACCTCGTCTCTACTAAAAATACAAAATTAGCTGAGTGTGGTGGCACGTGCCTGTAATCCCAGGTACTACTTGAGAGGCTGAGTCAGGAGAATTGCTTGAACCTGGGAGGCGGAGGTTGCAGTGATCTGAGATTGCACCGCTGCACTCCAGCCTGGCAACAGACAGAGATTCCATCTCAAATAATAATAATAATAATAAAAGTCATCTATCTATTCCGGAATAGGAGTTCTGCAGTGGTAGACCTGGTGAAGGGCTTGACCTGACTGCTAGTGACAGGAGGACTGCTGTTCCCAAGGCAGAAAGGAAGAGGTGAGGGTAGCACTGCCACCTCTTGGAGACTTAGGTGACCCTGAGAAGTCCTCACATAAGACATTGCATTATCATCGTGGGGGGAAAAAAAGTGGATGAAGAAAGACTGCTAGACCAGATTGAAGAAAAGAAGCATGATAAATCAGAAAATAACAATGCTAGGCTGGGCACAGTGGCCTGTAATCCCAGTAGGTTGGGAGACCGAGGCGGGCGGATCACCTGAGGTCAGGGGTTTCAGACCTGCCTGGCCAACATGGTGAATCCCTGTCTCTGCTAAAAATACAAAAATTAGCCAGGTATGGTGGCGCACACCTGTAATCCCAGCTACTCGGGAGGCTGAGACAGGAAAATTGCTTGAACCTGAGAGGTGGATGTTGCAGTGAGCAGAGATCATGCCACTGCACTCCAGTAGCCTGCGTGACAGAGTGAGACTCTGTCTCAACGAACAAGATTGAATGGGTGTAACTATAAAAGGTCTAAAGTGAACTAAAAGGCAAATCTTTTTTGTAATTGTTTATATTTTTGAAATAGGGTCTCACTCTGTCACCCAGGCTGAACCAGTGGTAAAATCATGGTTCACTGAGGCCTCAATCTCCCTGGCTCAAGCACTGGCTATTTTTTTTTTTTTTTAAGTAGTAAACCCGCAACACCCTATATTGCCCAAACTGGTCTCGAACCCCTGAGCTCCAGCAATCTTCCTGCCTCAGCATCCCAAAGTGCTGGAATTGAGCCACTGCACCCAGCTTAAAAGGCAAATGTATTGGGTGTTGCTTAAACAGTCCTATTTAATTTACTCCATCAGTCAATCAATATGTATTAAGCACCGAGAATGTGTTCAGTGCTAGACGGCGAATCAGAAGACACAGTCCCGGCCCCGTGGAGATTATCGTGTTGGGAGAACGACACATTTAAAAATAATTATCCAAGTACTTACACGACGTTAAGCAGGAAAAGTGCAAGGTGCTCTGTGTGTGTGTAGCCATAGTCACAGCCTGGGGAGGGGGCAAGGAAGGTGTCCCTGAGGAAGTGACGTTTCTACAAACCGGAAGCAGAAGGAGGCAGTTAGCAGGTGTGGAGGACGCAGGGGTGGAGCATGTGGGACGTTCTAGTAACGAAGCAGGCTGGTGGGTTCCAGCAATTACAGCAAGGCAAGCGCAGCTGTGGAGAAGTGAGCTGGAGAGACGGAGTCCTGCAGACGAGACCAGCGGGAGAGACATATCCCTGGGCTCCCTTGCAGGGCTCGTGATGACTGGACTTTACCCTAGGGATAATGCAAAGCCCGTCCAGGTTCCAGCAGAGTGACTACAGACTTGACCTCTAGTGCTGGTGTGTGGAAAGCGGATTGCAGAGGGACACCAGTGGATGAGGGAAAACTCATTACACGCAATTCCAGTGAGAAGTGAAGGTGGCTTGGGCAGGGAAAATTGCTCTGGACTGATTCAAGAAACACTAGGTGAAAACGTAACTCAGATCCTGTGCTTCCTCACTTTTCAGAACCATGCAATCCAGTGTGGCTTTTCATCACACTGGAATCAACATTCAAACTCCTTATCACAAGCCACAGACCCTGTGATGATCTGGGCCCTGAATCTCTCTCCAGCTTTGCCATCCCCCTCACCCCCTGCTCACCACACACTGGAGTAGCAGCCCGTCGGTCATGGTTTCATTTCTTGAATTCTCCAAGTACTTTCTCTTTTATCCTTGTGGGGATTATAGTATTAGGAGAAACAAACTTTTTTTTTTTTTTTTTTGGATACAGCGCTTTGCTCTTGTTGCCCCAGGTTGGGGTGAAATGGTGCGATCTCGGCTCACTGCAACCTTTGCCTCCCGGGTTCAAGCAATTCTTCTGCCTCAGCCTCCCGAGTAGCTGGGTTACAGGCATGCGCCACCACGCCCAACTAATATTGTATTTTTAGTAGGGACGGGGTTTCTCCATGTTGGTCAGACTCATCTTGAACTCCAGACCTCGTGTAATCTGCCCGCCTTGGTCTCCCAAAGTGTTGGGATTACAGGTGTGAGCCACTGTGCCTGGCCAAAACAGACATTTAAAAATAATTATCCAAGTACCTACACCACATTAAGGAGGAAAACTGCAGGA
The DNA here is from genome assembly GCF_049354715.1 of Callithrix jacchus. Classification (NCBI taxonomy): domain Eukaryota; kingdom Metazoa; phylum Chordata; class Mammalia; order Primates; family Cebidae; genus Callithrix; species Callithrix jacchus. The sequence continues at coordinate 42,059,465 of NC_133502.1, forward strand.
TACTATGAGTGTGTATAACCGCAGCCATGACCTGGGGAGGGGACAAGGAAGGTGTCCCCAAGGGACTGGAAGCAGGAGGCACTCCATGCATGTGTCTTCCATATTATCTCAAGGATGCATCCTCATGATTGATGTCCCACAATCTTATATCCTCAGGGAGGCCATCTCTGTCTTCCATGTCCAAAGTTCATCCCTATCCCCTCTGTTCTCTGTTTCATTTATTCATTCATTCTATACCATTTATTAAGCACCTACTGTGCCTGCAGCACTGGAAGATACAGAGGTGAAAATAACAATCTCTTTATTCTGGGAATCCTTCCTTGTCTGTACCAGGTGAAAAAAATTTCTGCCCTTACAGAGTTTATAGTCTAATGGAGGGGGATGGCAGATGACTTTAAAAAGTGCAAACTTAATGCCAGGTGCAGTAGCTCACACCTATAATCCTAGTACTTTGAGAAGCTGAGGTGGAAAGATTGTTTGAGTCCAGGAGAAGACCAGCCTGGGCAATATAGCAAGACCCCATCTCTACAAAATAATAATAATAATAATAATTAGCCAGACATGGTGGTACATACCTGCATTCCCAGCTATTCAGGATGCTGAGGCAGCAGGATTGCTTGAGCCCAGGAGTTCAAGGTTGCTGTGAGCTGTGATCGTGCCACTGCACTCCAGCCTAGGTGACAGAGCAAGAACCTGTCTCAAAAAAAAAAAAAAAAATGCAAACTTAATTTGTAAATTATAAATAAACTATAGGGTATATTAGAAGGTCAAAGGAACAGGCTGGGCACAGTGGCTCATGCCTATAATCCCAGCACTTTGGGAGGCCAAGGCAGGTGGATCACCTGAGGTCAGGAGATCAAGACCATCCTGGCCAACATGGTGAAACTCCGTCTCTACTAAAAATACAAAACTTAGCTGGGCATGCTGGTGCGTGCCTGTAGTCCTAGCTACTCTGGTGGCTGAGGCAAGAATCGCTTGAACCCAGGAGGCGGAGGTTGCAGTGAGCTGAGACCGTGACATTGCACTCCAGCCTGGGTGACAGAGAGAGACTCCATCTCAAAAAAAAAAAAGACAAAAAAATAGAACACAGAGCACTTGATAGAAATGATAGTTACCCCCAAGGTGCCTCCCTCAGCATTTATTAGAATTTCTAATGATCTATTGGTTTCTTTGTTTGAATTTTGTCTACCTCCCTCATCCACCTCACATACAATGGAATGTAAGTTCCATCAGAGGAGGGCCTGTTGTGTGTCCTGTTCATTCTTCTATCCTTAGATCTTGGTGTAAACATTTTGTATTAGAATAAGTCAGTACATGAAAGAAGCAATGTTTAAAGTGTTCTCTCAGTAGCTTCCATGTATTACTAAAAAAAAAATGTGCAGGTGAAATCAAGGTGCCTGATCAGAACCAATGCTGAAGATTGATTCTCCAGGATGCCCTGTATTTCTTTGGCACAGAATCATGGTCGTGAAGGTTTTTGTCCACCTGCACATATTCCCTTTCTTCATTTTTCAGCTAACAAATTAGTCTTTGTTGTAGGAATCCTTCCTTACCTGCACCAGGTGAACATGATTCCTAGATTGGCCAGTTTTACACTACTATGGCCACAAAAATGGATCCTGGCGTGGGTATGTGACCCACACAGGGCCGGTCAGGAACTCGATAAGCTACACAAGATTCGTAGGGGAAAGGCTCTCTTTTTTTCCCTGGGATTCCTCTATATAGGCAATTCAAGTTGCCTGCTCTTCATTCTCTGCCTGAGAATGAAGTCAACATAGAAGATAACTGTGACAGAAGAACAAGAGAGATGAATTTATAATTGCATGATATGAATCCATTCATTCCCAAAGCCAAGTTCATGTTTTTTTTTTTTTTTTTTTGAGACAGAGTCTTGCTCTCTTGCCCAGGTTAGAGTGTAGTGATGCAATCTTAGCTCACTGCAGCCTCTGCCTTCTGGATTCAAGTGATTCTCCTGCCTCAGCCTTCCAAGTAACCAGGACTATAGGTATACACCACCATGCCCCGTCTCTGCTGTTAGTAGAGATGAGGTTTCACCATGTCAGCCAGGCTAGTCTCGAACTCCTGACCTCAAGTGATCCACCTGCCTCAGTCTCCCAACGTTCTGAGATTACAGGCATGAGCCGCTGCACCCAAGTTCATGCTTTGAACTTTTCAGTTAGGTGGGAACTTAAGAGTCTTTATTAAATAAAGTGGCCACTTACAACTAGATTCTTTATTAAATATATCTATCAACCAAAAGTTTAAGAGGATATAATCAGGAAACAAAAAGAGTGGTTTTTTTTTTTTCTCCTTTAAACTATCCATCTTTGAATTAAACAAGTAAGTGCTGAGTTAATATCTGATGGCCTGGTAACAAAGGGATCATGAGGCATTCTACACAAAATAAAAATCTGTGCATTCGATGCATTCAATTGTCTACTGTTCCCCAGTTCTGTGTTAGGAGCTGGGTATAGAATCTGGTGTGACAAACCAATCTTTGTTTTTGTTTGGAGAATATAAACAGTAATAGGCCGCGCGCAGTAATCCCTGTAATCCCAGCACTTTGGGAGGCCGAGGCGGGTGAATCACGAGGTCAAGAGATCGAGACCATCCTGGTCAACATGGTGAAACCCCGTCTCTACTAAAAATACAAAAAATTAGTTGGGCATGGTGGCGCGTGCCTGCAATCCCAGCTACTCAGGAGGCTGAGGCAGGAGAATTGCCTGAACCCAGGAGGCGGAGGTTGCAGTGAATTGAGATCGCGCCATTGCACTCCAGCCAGGGTAACAAGAGCGAAACTCTGTCTCAAAAAAAGAAACAGTAATAAATTTCATGTAGATGATAGAAACGAAGCAGCTCCGCATGTACTGGTTGGTAGCTGAAGTAGGGAGCCCAGCCTGGTCAGCAGGGATTAGAGGGAGGGGGTGCTCAGGGGAGCCCTCAAGGGAAGGCGCAGCCTGATGCAAGGTCTGAACTATTACTAGGATTTTGTCAGAGGAAGCCAGAGGAAAGGGAGAAAAAAGAGAAGGGTTTTAGTCCGAGAGCAGAGCATCTCAAAGACACAGAGGCAGGAGGAGCTTGGGTCAGTGGTGTTCATGTGTGATGATCTGCAGAGTCTTCAGGAACATCACAGAACCACCTGTCAAGTGACCTTGTAAAGCTCCCATATTCAAGCTGCAGCATCTACACCTCCGTGACACTTCCCCTTGTCAAGTCACACACCCACAATTTCCTCTCACATTCTATCTTTTCTCATTTCTTTATTAAGCATCTATAATTAGGATGGGTCACTTAAGAATAATAGTATTTAGTAGTCTCATCACAGAATAATACAAATGAACACATTTCTATTATAACTGTAAATGGCCAGGAACAGTGGCTAATGGCTGTAATCCCAGTACTTCGGGAGGCTGAACGGGCAGGCCACTTGAAGTCAGGAGTTCGAGACTAGCCTGGCCAACATGGTGAAACCCTGTCTCTACTAAAAATGACAAAATTAGCTGCGCATGGTGGTGGGCACCTGTAGTTCCAGCTACTCAGGAGGCTGAGGCAGGAGAATCACTTGAACCCAGAAGGCAAGGTTGCAGTGAGCTGACATTATGCCACTGCACTCCAGCCTGGGTGACAGAGGGAGATCCTTTCTCAAAAGAAAAAAAACAAAAATGCGGATTCTTTGGTCTTATTCCTGACTTACTTCAAATCAGAATTTCTACGAATGGGACTTTGGAATTTGTATTTTTAAAAAAATCGCTGGAATGTCCTAACATACAAGCTGTGTTTATAATGTTATTGAAATAATTTCTATATAATCTTTCTGAAGACGAGGTTTCAGCTGCATGGCAAGTAATCTAAACTAGACAAAGGTTATGCTTCCCACCCTCTGTAGAAACTTACAATCATATATTCCAATAATAAGGTTCTGGAGAGATGAAGTGATTGTTTTGCATAACAAGATCATATATCTTCCAGCTGGAATAAAATGAGATTTTGAAAACAAAGTGATTACATTGTTAAATGGGACATAGAAAAGACATTTCGCCTCCTAAGAATGTTTGTTATGAATTTAAACAGAAAATATTTTTATGGGAACAGCAATAATAACTTATGAACAATTCTATTTTGAAAAGTTTTTTTAATGAATCAATATTTTTGCTTGCAAAGAACATTCTTCCAACTTGATATGTTAATGTCCTATAATATATCTTTTAGCTGAAATCCTGCACCACTCACCACTTCCATTTTGCCTAGCAAAGGACAAATCATGTTAATTTTGTGCAAACCACGCATCTGTTTTATATGAAAGATCACTATTTCTCACTTGCTAAAAATATATACAAGAGCAAAACAGCCTCCGCCAAAACTACCCGGCTACACATTTAGCCCTACTACAAACATTCTGTGGTCCTTGAATTGAGCAAATCACCAATTAAATTGGCAAATGTTAATATTGCTGTCTGCTTTTCATAGAAAGAAGTGCTCTGTTTCTGTTGGACATGTTTTCAGGAAAGTGAGGTAATCCTTAATTTTCCCCCAGGAAAGTAAGCCTAGGGCTTGCTCAGAAGTGGCTTGGTGAGGCCATCGTTTGAAGGTAAAAGGAGGTGGTTAGTGGTGTGATGAAACTGAGATAAGACCGAACGCAAAGGCAATCAGAATGCATGTTCAAAGTCATTGACGTCAGTTAGCCCTTTACCGAAGAAATGAATATAGTACGTGGCCTCTGGATTAATAAATCATTATTGATCAAACAGCTCTTCCCTCCCCTACTCACCACCTGGCCATTCAAATAAAAAGTGCCTTCTTCCTTATGCCCCAAGTCCGAAAAAAAAAGGAGAGGGGAGTGTTTAAAAATACTTCCAATCTTTTCCTGTACTGGTTGTAAAACAGGATCTGGATGTCCTTCAATATCTTCTTCTTGAAGGCAATCAAAAAATATATTAAGTGAATTGACAGGATGTCTTTCCTAGTGCTCACATTTCATGTCATATGTTCATGATCACAACAATTACGCCTAAGACCAATGCTCTCATTCCTTCCCTGAAGCTGTGGTTCTTCAAGTATGAAGGGAATGAATTACATTCCTTGTAGGTTCTAGCCATTTCCCATTTCTCAATTAGGAAACTTGCAGGTTGCAGAGCTGGGCACAGTGGCTCATGTCTGTAATCCCAGCACTTTAGGAGGCCAAGGTAGGAAGATTGCTTTGAGTCAATACTAGTCTGGGCAGTTCAAGACTAGCCTGGGCAGCATAGTAAGACCTCATCTCTACAAAAAATAAAACATTAACCAGGCATAGTGGCACACACCTGTAGCCCTAGCTACTCAGGAGGCTGAAGCAGGAGAACTGCTTGAACCCAGGAGTTCAAGGATGCAGTGAGCTATGATTGCGCCACTGCACTCTAGCCTAGGCAACAGAGCAAGACCCTATCTCCGAAAGAAAGAAGGAAGGGAGGGAGGGAGGGAGGGAGGGAGGGAGGAAGGAAGGAAGGAAGGAAGGAAGGAAGGAAGGAAGGAAGGAAGGAAGGAAGGAAGGAAGGGAGAAAGAAAGAAAGAAAGAAAGAAAGAAAGAAAGAAAGAAAGAAAGAAAGAAAGAAAGAAAGAAAGAAAGAGAAAAGAAAAGAAAGGAAAGGAAAGAAAAGAAGAAGGAAAGAAAGAAACAGAACTTACTAAAAACCTGGGTTTCTGGAACATCCTGATCTCTCCCCTAGTGCCTGACAGAGAAAGTAGCACCCAAAGAGGCTAATTAAAGAGGCAGGAAGAATTGAGACCTTAGGAGAATCCTGGCTCAATGAAATCACTCCAGCATGCCAGAGATACATTGGAAAATATTTTATTCACTTTATCACTTATTTAGCAACTCAATTCTCCATTCTATTGTAATTACTAATTAGCTTGTCCTCTCCCAGTTTCACTTCACTGTTCTGCGTTGACTAAGATTAGAAGATGCCTTCTATCTACTTTACATTAGGGAAACTGAGAGCCAAGAGATTTCACTGAAGTAGTCAGTGCTACCACTCTGACACTGGGGATGGAAGTAGCCCTAACCCCAATTCTGGTCATACTTTCCATGTGGAATTTCTCTGAATTCATAATGGTAATATCTCATATTTGCATAGCATTTTCATAGTTACCAAATGCCTTCAGTGGGTTTGTCTTATTTAATTTTAACCATAGCCTCCGGAAAAATAGAGCAGACACTATTCATTCCCATATTCAGAGGGGAAAACGAGACTTCAGACAGTCTAAGAACCCAGATGTGGTTCCAGATCAAAAGATTTGAACCTTTGGGTCTAAATAATGTCATGCCCTGAAAGAAAATCAAAATGAATTCACTTTTTGCCATCCCCATAGCTCAAATGATGGCCCAAATCATCATCATTTCGACCCTCACAGTTCTGACTCTTGTATCATCTCTTACACCGACTCTTACCTTGTCATCTTCGACTCTTACAGTTCTGACACGATGCCCCTCCCCGTCTCCATTCTTCCCCCTAAGGCATTGACTGCCAGCCGATCTTTTTATATCATTTATCAGATCGTATTACTGCCTTGCTTGGAACCCTCCAACAAAGGAGGGTCCTTTCTCACTGCATGTAGAATTCATCTAAGCTCCTCACCATGGCCTAAAGGTCTTCCATGATCTATCTCTGGAGCACCTATCCAATTTCAGGTGCTGCCAGCTGCATGGGTCCTCTCAGTTCTTGAGCACAGTAAACTCATTCCACTTGAGAGCCATTGCACAAGCTCTTCTGTTTGCCTAGAACATGAGTTCCTGTATCCTAGGGCACCTCACCATTCAGGCCAGTTCACATGTCACGTCCAGGCTTTCCTTGACTAAATTACTCTCCATCACCATATTGTCTAGTAGGATTTCTTGTTAGGATAGCTTTCTGAAATTATCTCACTTGTTTATTTTCTCTTTTCCCTCTCCACACACATGTCCTATTCCCTAGTATCTTTTATTCCTAGCATCTTGACCTAGTATGTAATTGACATCCAATATAATCTTTTGAATGAATTCATGAAAAACATATGGTAGGCATTTGTATATCTATGCCATAGATGAACCTATTTAATTGTATGGACACAAATCTTGTATCTTATTAATTCCCAGTTTATGGACCATTGGTGTGTTTATAATTTTCACTATGATAAACCACACAAACAGTTTTGTTCTTACAGCTGTGTGCATTTGTGCAAGTCCTTCCGTAGGATCAATAGGGACATGGTTTTTCAGTTTTGACGGCTACTGCCAAATAAGTAGTATAGTTTTTCTTTCAATCTTGAATTCATTCCTTCCTCTTCTAGTGTCGCCCATAAATACATACAAATAAGGCTCTCTTTATCAACGAAAATGATATAGCAGCTTTCCATTTTATCATATGATGACAATTTCAGTGACCATTGATGATTTGTCACACAATTCTATGTCATGCTCAGGAGTAATGCATACATACCAAAAACTTCATAAAACTTGTGGAATTTTTTATGAAAAATTTCTACATTTTCAATAGCCTATTGAGGCTCTAATTCTTGCTGATTTTATTATGCTGCCCAGTCATCTCTTAATAGTATTTAAATCATTTAGAAAGACTCTAGTCTGTAAATCTGATTTTTATTGCTTTTATAATTACCCCCCAAACTGACAGAAAAAGAAAAGAAACTGTAATACTTGAAGAATTAACAAAATTGACTGCATTATCTTGCCCAATTAACTCTTGTTCCTGAAGCCTACGAGAACTCCTCAAGAGCTTTGTCAATCAGGTTTAAACCTCAGGTAAATCCAAATTCTCATTTAAAGTATTCAAAAGAAAATTAAGCATCAATATGGCCTCATGCTTGCCCTGCTGGGAGAGCTGGCACTCTCTGATTTCAATTATTCAGTTTCTTTTCACGAAACCTGTTTTTAAATCTCAGGGGAATATAATCTTTGACTGATCTCACTTTTGAAGAAAGTTCTCCACAACTCTGCCGAGGTTGTTGCTAGTGCCAAAACAACATTGCAACACCTTAACTCTCTTTCCCCTTAATGCAAGCCACCATTTTGTTTTTGAGACAGAGCATTGCTCTGTTGCCCAGGCTAGAGTGCAGTGGTTCCATCACAGCTAATTGCAGCCTCAATTTCCTGAGCTCAAACAATCCTCCCACCTTAGCCTCCCAAGTAGCTAGGACTACAGGCATGAACACTGGGTCTGGCTAATTTTTTAGTTTTTATAGAGATAAGATCTCACTATGTTGCCCAGGCTGGGCTCGAACTTTGGGCTCAAGTGATCTCCTCACCTGGGCCTCCCAAAGTTCTGGGTTTACAAGCGTGAGCCACAGACCACCTTTTGATCACATGTTCATCAGACAAATGGATAAACAGAACAATATTCCACTGGTATTTGTGATATAAACATTACTGCTCATGCTGAGAATTTGGCGTTAGCCAAAGTTCCAATCAACTAGTTGTTTGCTCCTCTTTGAAACAGAAAAAAAAATAAAGACCAAGGTTTCAGTGCTGAATATTCGGTTCCTATACAAGATATATTTTTGGTACTGAATATTTTTTTTTTTTTTGAGACGGAGTTTCGCTCTTATTACCCAGGCTGGAGTGCAATGGTGCTATCTCGGCTCACGGCAACCTCCGCCTCCTGGGTTCAGGCAATTCTCCTGCCTCAGCCTCCTGAGTAGCTGGGATTACAGGCACGCGCCACCATGCCCAGCTAATTTTTAGTATTTTTAGTAGAGACGGGGTTTCACCATGTTCACCAGGATGGTCTCGATCTCTTGACCTCATGATCCACCCGCCTCGGCCTCCCAAAGTGCTGGGATGATAGGCGTGAGCCACCGCACCCGGCCTTCGTACTGAATTATAAAAATTTCCTGAAAAAAACAGTTTTATTCACAAACACATAATTTTTCTGAATGACAATTAACAAAACACACATTCATATTACTAATAAGTAATTTAGTTATTTTTTAAATCTTCCTTTGGTATATCAAGGCCAAAAACATGGTTGGTTGGTTGACTTCTTTGTTGTTTTTTCTAAATGTATATGTTCTATACTAAATGGTCCTAAACTGCTGTGGCCTTTCCTAGTCATATGACTTGAACCTTAGTCTCTACTGCGGCGTAAGAACAAAAATGTAAGTAAATGACTTCGAAACTGCCCCATGGCTAGTAGGGCTAATACTTGAACAATCGCAGAGACCCAGGGCCATCCAGTGTTTAAAGACTTCCCCATGGGATGTGGGGAATATGCCACAGGTGGGAAAGATGTGAACTGAATTTCCCACTGTGATTCGGAACTTACTGGCCATTCCAGATTAGTTCAAAAATTCAAAGGAACACATCCTTTGACATAAAAATCTCATCCTCCATTTATAAAGAAAGCCCTTTTCCTCTGCCATTCAAGTTCTGACTGTGCTTAGAAAATGATCTTCACCCTTGGTCTATAGAGTCCTCGTAATTTTCTAACAATATCCCTAAAACACAAAAATTTTTATCTTTCATTTTGAAACCTAAGAAAATCATTTTCTTTTTCTTTTCTTTTTTTTTTTTTTTGAGACAGAGTCTTACTCTGTCACCCAGGCTAGAGTGCAATCTTGGCTCACTGCAACCTCTGCTTCCCAGGTTCAAGTGATTCTCCTGCCTCAGCCTCCCAAGTAGCCTGGACTACAGTTGCCCACCACCATGCCTGGCTAATTTTTGTATTTTTAGTAGAGATGGAGTGTCACCGTATTGGCCAGGCTGGTCCCGAACTCCCAACCTTGTGATCCACCTGCCTCGGCCTCCCAAAGTGCTGGGATTACAGGCATGAGCCACAGCGCCAGGCCAGAAAAATCATTTTCATTCATTAGGAAGACGTTGGACCAAACACAAGTAAAGTTCCTTCTTGCCCTAGTCTCTGCTGTTCCCTTGTGCTCATCCAATAACTACTTACCAGGCATTTATTGTGTACCAGCAACATACAAGATATCTTGAGATATTTAAAAGAATAAAGCCCTTCAGAGGCATACACTACCTGTTTTCATTCCAATTTTATTCCTACACACACAATGCAAGTATGTGCCTCTTCAACTTCCCCAGCCTTATCAGCTGTCAACCTTTCACCCAAAAGTTTTCAAACACATTTCCATTTTCCTGTGCCCAAGAGCCCCTTATATCACTGAGTTCTAAGTCTTTATTTACTGCCAGTTATATCACAGAATCTTGACTCTTTTACTTTTCTTGTAAAACTTCAGGTTGACTCTTGAGGTAGGAAAATTACTGAGAACTTACCATTTGATCTTCACAATAGCACAGTGACCTGGAGACACCAATCTAATGAATCAACACCATGGGAACATTTTTTTGAACTTACAGTGTTCACAGAGACCACAGTCTAATGAGAGAGACAGGCAGTTCAAATAAAGTGGGAGCAATGGGAGCTTTAGGAGCCAGAGAAGGAATCTCTGCTTCAGAGGGGATGCCACGATCAGGGGAGGCTTCTGGTGGAGCAGGGCCTGAGCTGAGGTTGGAACAAGATGCATGTATTGATTGACTATAGAGAAAAAGGTAAGTAGAAAGGGTACAAGTGCATTCCAAACAAGGGAAGCAACAGTCATTCAACAAATATTTGTATTAGACACTGCAGACCCAGTGGTGCCAATATAATCCATTAATTACATGTATGTTTGGGGTTACAAAAGTACAGGACAGATTATAGCCTGGCTACCAGATTTTCTGAACTCTTCTCTGTTGCCAAGTGATGTTCTAAGCATGATATCTGTAATTCCTCACAAGTAGTAAGGAAACAGGCACAGAGAGGCCAAGTTGCTTGCCTGCAGTTACACAGCTGGTAAAGAACAGAGCCAAATTCAAACCCAGACAGATTGACTCTTAACCATGAAAAACAGAAATCAGTAGTTGGAGGAGGAATGGGATGTAGATAGATCAAGGGAAGTTTTGATTAAATGGTGATGGAATAATTAGTAGAATTTAACCAGATAAGGAGATAGAAGAAGAATATGCCAAGGGAAGGACAGCCCTGGAGGGATGACTTCCTTTCTGACCACTGTACCCCAGCACTAAGGCTATTACAGACACACTGCCCCTGAGCTCTTCTAGCAACGAGGCTGCAAAGCTTTGGAGGTTTTATTCTAAACATGAAGGGAACCCAGTGAAAAGCTTTAAGAAGAACAAGATTGAATTTGTACTTTTAAGAGATCGCTGTAGCTGTTGAATGGAGAACACATTGGATAGAGACAAGATTGGGGGCAGGAAAACTAGTTAGAAAGCTATTTTAGTTGAATTCAATTAGGATGTGATGGTGGCTTCCATCAGTGTGGTGGCACAGGAAGATATTAGACAGATTTGAAAAAAAAAATAGGAGATGAAAAAGAAATTAGGAGGTGCACTAAAAAGGAAACACAGGAGGAGAAACAAGTTTACAAGGAAGAGCACGACATGATCACATGGTTCCATATGACCCCAAGGGAGAGCATTGGTGTGGATGGGTTTGGGGAGGTGAGACTAGAGAAAGCCAGGCCCACACCATGAAAAGCCTGTGTGTTAATCTAAGGAGTATACATTTCCTCCCGAAAGCTAAAGTCTGTGACTACAAGTTTTCTTTTTCTGTGTAAATTGCATGTATATACATTTTCTGAATAATTTTAGATTTACAGATAAGCTCTAAAGACAGTCCAGAGAGTTCCTGTACACCCTTTACTCAGTTTTTCCTAATGTTAACATCTTTTTGTTTTGTTTTGAGACAGGGTCTTTCTCTCTCTATTGCCCAAGCTGAAGTGCAGTGGTACGATCACAGCTACCGCAGCTTCGACCTGCCAGGCTCAAGCCATCCTTCCAGTGCAGCCTCCCGAGCAGCTGGGACGACAGGCAGGTGCCACCAAGCCCTGCTAATCTCCTTACTCTTTGTAGAGACAGAGTCTCACTATGTTGCCCAAGCTGGTGCCAAACTCCTGACCTTAACTGATCATCTTACCTCAGCCTGCCAAAGTTCTGGGATTACAAGTGCGAGCCCCTGCACCTGACCCTAATGTTAAGATCTGATACAACCATGGAACATTTTCAAAACTAAGAAACCAGCACTGATACATTATTACTAACAAAATTCCAGGTTTCACAGGTTTCTCAACCTTGTCCTTTTCTGTTCCAGGATCCCGACCAGCATATTTTAGTCTGAATGCCTCCTTAAGTACCTCTTGGTTGAGACAATTTTTCAGTCTTTTCTTCTCCATGACCTGGACAGTGTTGAGTACTGATCAGATGTTTTGCAGACTGTCTCTCCCTTTGGGTTTGCCTGATGTTTCTCTCATGATTAAATTGAAGAATTTAAGGCTTTCAAGTATGAAAATGACACTGATAAAATTTTCATTAAGAAAGACCACTCTGAGGCCAGGCACAGTGGCTCACACCTGTAATCCCAGCACTCTGGGAGGCCAAGAAGGGTGGATCACCTGAGGTCAGGAGTTTGAGACTAGCCTGGTCAACAGGGTGAAATCCCATCTCTACTAAAACTACAAAAAGTAGCCAGGAGTGGTGGCAGGTGCCTGTAATCCCAGCTACTGAGAGGCTGAGGCAAGATAATTGCTTGAACCCAGGAGGTGGAGGTTGTGAACTGAGATTGTGCCACTGCACTCCAGCCTGGCAACAGAGCAAGACTCTTTCTCAAAATAATAATAATAATAATTACATGGAGATCATTTCTGCAATATGAGACCAGAGGAGGTTTCTACACGTTTATCTTTGGAATTCTTTTGTCTTGTTTAAATACTTTATATGGAATATAGGCCATTTTTCTCTTTTAAAACCAAAAGATCAATTTTTTCTTTAAAAATAAAAACTGGCAGCAAACAAATAATATAGCAACAGTGGTTAATTCTATATGATTAAAAATGGATGATTATTCTCTTCTCTTGGATTTTTCTCTATTTTAAAAAAATTCCGAAAGTAAAAAAGAAAAACGAAAAGAGAGGGAAACAAGAATTCTAAAGAATAGGAATGAAGAGGACCAATCATCTACTTGGACAACCATATTTCTAAACATTTAAAATTTTGAGCTTTCACACTCATGAAATATGTGTTCTCTTTTTCAAATGTTTAAACTTGTAAAATAATATATTTAATTTTGGCACAACTCAAGAATCACTGGCTCCTGTGTCTATACTATGGCACTGCTTAGTATGGCTAACAAAGTGTTAATGGAAACAATCCAGGGGGAAAAAAACTCAAACTCAAGGCTTTGTCTTAATCATAGTTAAGATGAAGCTTCAATGACGTAGTTTATGTTCATTAAAATAATTAAGGGTATCAGGCTGGGTGTGGTGGCTCACACCTGTAATCCCAGCACTTTGGGAGGCTGAGATAGGCAGATCACTAGAGGTTGGAAATTCCAGACCAGCCTGGCCAGCACAGTGAAACCCCATCTCTACTAAAAATACAAAAATTAGCAGGGCATGATGGTGGTGCATACCTGTAATCCCAGCTACTCAGGAGGTTGAGGCAGGAGAATCACTTGAACCTGGGAGGCAGAGGTTGCAGTAAGCTGAAATCACACCACTGTACTCCATTCTGGACAACAGAGCAAGACTCCATCTCAAATTAATGAATTAATGATTTAATTAATTAATTAAGGGTATGAGTGCCTATATATCCCTTTATCTAATGTGGAATATTTACCAAGTGCCTAAAGATGCACAGTTTTAGCATTTGACACCCAGGATACATCTAAGTGAATATAAACTCACTAATTAATTGATGCTTTCAATAAACATTTTGTGAATAACTACTACTCTATACAAGGAAACTTCCTAAGCATTATAGGGGCATCAGACCTCCAGATATACAAAAAGTTTTAAAAGGAAGACTGACCTGAAGCTCTGCCAGTGTCTTTATGCACCAGGCGTCATGGGATATCACATTGTGTTAAAAGGTGGGAAAGCAACATCCATTCCAACCCTACTGTCTAATTGAGGATTTTTCATCGCTTTTTACAGTGGCCAGATTTATCCAATCATTACCATTATAATGGTCAGCTTACTTATGATCTCATAGCAATTTTTTATATTCTACATCTTAAGTATTATTCTCATGAATGAAAAGCCTCTATTTTCACTCAGCAAAGGTAATGTTTGGATCATAACAATTTCTCAGTTTTTTCTAAATATTAATTTTAGTAGACAATCTTATGACTTAAATATATTTCTTAGGAAAGGAAACACAAGTACTTTTTTTAGACATGGTTTTTTAATGACTATTAAAAGAATTTTTTCATCATTAGTTATAGAAACCACCTGTGAAATGGCACATTTTCATGAGCAGAGGTCCTTTGCCAAGATGGCTTGGTCTTGCAGGGTGGAGGAACAGAGAATGAGCCAGAAGCTTAGAAACTACTGAAGCACTGAAGTCAAAACTTGGTTCACTAATACAATCTGGTGATATCGATTGGTAACTACATTTTTTGGAGAAATGTTAGAATAAAATATATAGACAATTGTATATTTTTCCTGATCTAGTTAAAGTGTAATGTTCTAAAGAGCTCTCTTACCAATAAACATTCTCTTATTACTATTAGAAAAAAAATCCAAAAGAAAAATAAAAAGGGAGAGGAGAAAAAAATATTCCCAGAATAGGAAGGAAGAGGACAAGATGGGAAGCAGAGAGACCAAATTGGAGACTATTGCAGGAAAGAGTTCAGGGGAAAATGCTGGTGGCATGAACTTGGTTATAGAGATGTAAGAAGAGATACTTGTAGATGGAATCCACAGGCAGTGGAAACTGAAATAGTGAGTATTCAGATTGCCGCCTTTGTTTCTAGCTTCACGACCATGATACAATTGTTAAAACACAAAACCAACATTGGTACGCTACTATTACCTAAACTCAGTTTTCACTGTTCCAGAATCCAGTCGAGGACACCATCGTTTTCTCTACATTTCATGGGAAAAGCAGACTGCAAAATTCTCAGCCGACCTTTGCCACTTCCCAGAAATATAAATTTAAAATTAAAGAAGAAGCTCTGAAACATATCTTCATTCATAAAATGAGAATAATATTAATATGACTTCTACCATATTCAGATCATTTGTAAGAATCACAAATGAAACACTTTGAAATATTTAAAGCTGTACAAATATAGGGCTGAATTTTTGTGCGTTAATTCTGACTCTTAATCCTTTACTGCTAATAGAAGTAGAACTAGGATGTGGTTAAATGACACAACTAGATAAAACATGATGTGTGTTTGGCTTAGAAATGTACTTTTTCAGAAGATTTGTATTTAAATATAGGTTCAGTTATGCAGGATGAATAAGTTCTGGAGATGCAATGTACATCATGTGACTAGAGTCAATAATACTGTATTATGTAGTTGAAATTTGCTAAGAGAGTTGATCTTAAGTGTAAAATAAACTATGTGAGGTAATGGACAAGTTAACTAGCTTGATTGTGCTAATTATTTAACAATGCATACATCTATCAAAATGTCACGTGTAATGCTTTAAATATATACAATTGGCTGTGCATGGTGGCTCACACCTATTGTCCCAGCTACTCAGGAGGCTGAGGCAGGAGGATCTCTTGAGCCCAGGAGTTTGAGCCAACAGTGAGCAATGATCATACCACTACACTCCAACCTGGGTGACAGAGTAACACCCTGTCACTAAATAAAAAACAAATACAAGTTTTATTTGTTAAGTATACCTCAGTAAAGCCAGGAGTAGGAGGAAAAAAGAAAATAAATAAAATAAATATGAGTATATACAGTATCTATATTTATATAGATACATCCATATTTATATACAAATTTTGGCAATTTAGTTCAAACAAAATATTTATATACATTTTTTTTTTTTTGAGACCAAATCTTGCTCTGTCATCCAGGCTGGAGTGCAGTGGCACCATCTTGGCTCACTGCAATCTCTGCGTCCCGGGTTCAAGTGATTCTCCTGCCTTAGCCTCCTGAGTAGCTGGGACTACAGGCATAAGGCACCTAACCCGGCTAACTTTTGTAATTTTTAGTAGAGATAGGGTTTCACCATGCTGGCCAGGCTGGTCTCAAACTCCTGACCTCAGGTGATCCACCCACCTCGGCTTCCCAAAGCGCTGGGATTACAGGTGCAAGTCACACTCAGCCATATATATTCTTTTTTTTAGAATAGCTAAGACTACACCACCATGCCCAGCTAATTTTTTAATTTTTTCGTAGAGACAGGGCTTTCCTATGTTTCCTAGGCTGGTCTCAAACTCCTGACCTTAAACAATTTCCTACCCCTGCCTCCCAAATATATATATAAATTCTGGCAATTTAATCCGAACAAAATATGCATGCCAAACTGAAGACACACCCAGAAGGTGCCAAGATGCCCATTCTCTTCCTTCTGACTCCACTCAGCTCTTTTCTACGAACAATTCCGTTCTGGGAAAGAACAAGCCAACACCCACCTTCATTCCCCAAGCCAAACACGCCCACCCTTTCTACAAGGCTCCTTCAGATGACTTCAGTCTGTGGGTTTCAGAAAACTACTTAATGAGATGCAAAGTAATAAAGAAACAGCATAAAAAGTTCACAAAACCTTTACCTACTTAAGCACACCCCTGAAAAACAAATTAAACCAAGTCTTACACGAGCTGTTAACAGATGTGACAGCAAGATGTGTTTGCAGCAATAAAGCAGAATGCCCATCAGAAGAAAAACATTTCACATCTTTAACCGCCACATCACTCTCCACACCTGCTTCCCTCCTCAGCCTTTGACCGGCTGGATAGCTCCTCTTAGATGACTGTATCAAATGAAACAACAGTATCTTCAATTTCAAACCGAATTTATAGTCTGTGTCTACAAGGGTGTAAAATTCATGTCACTTGCTTTCTGAGGTTTCTTATCTTCTTACTCTCATTTTCCCTTTGCTCTCATTTATCTCAACCCTAATTTTTACTTATTTTTGATCTTATAATATAATAGTACCTTCATAAACTATCCTTGTAAACCACTTTTTTATGATAGGCAAACTATCATAAAACAATCTTTGCAAACTGTCTTCACAAATCCTTCTAGGAAAAAGACAAGGTAATATATATAAGTGAACAGGAACAAATAAATAGAAATAATTGACACTTTTTCCCTCCAAGGTTTTTTTCCTTCCAGGGTTCAGCAATTTGCCCTTCCCAAGGCATGAGCTCCACATAGAGTTTTCAACATCCTTCCCTGCCTACCCCCACACTCCCTGCAAAAAAATACATATTCACCCTGCTTTTGAAAAACATATATGTAATTCCCTGCCTAAGTACCACGTATCATTCACCTTCACAAACATCATCTAATTTAATCCCCTCCCCCAGGCTCAGAAAATTTAACATATTTAAGTACATTCAGAGTAAGTGGAGGAATCCAAATTTGAATCCTGGTCTATAGGACTCAAAATTGTATGGTCTTTCCACCACTCCACCCAACTTTTTGATCCCAGAGGGTCTGACAGCTACCAGGATTGAAACGTTACACTGTGAGCCTCTCATCCTTGTTTATTTCCAGTGCCACACTTGCTGGAATCAGCCTGGGTGACATTGCTGCAGCCTGTCTCCTTGTCTCCATAAATCCTCTGTTTCCAGCTTTCAACTTCATCTTATTACAGGTGGTGCAAAACACTTTGCCAAAATAAAATTTATCCACGACATTCTGTGGCGTCCTCCATTCCTGTGCCCAGGCTATTCCATAATCTACCAATATCAGTTTAAATGTAAGGGATGACTTCATTTTTTTTTAACTCTAGACCTCAACTCTCAATTCTTCCTTGAATTTTTAGATCTCTGTGGAATATCTCTACTGACTATTTTTACTATTATCCTAAATTCAGATTGTATTCCCTAAAATTAATCTCCCTTTAACTATTCCGTCAGTGAGGTGAGATCTCCATTCTCCCAGAATAAACATTTTAGATTCTTTTTTGTTTGTGTAGACAAAATGGAACTATTGAGTTTAATGGTCACTCACTGCATTGATATATATTTTAGATTAGGCACTTCAGTACATGCCTCCCCATTAGTCAAAAATAGACTTCCAGAATATTATTCATCCATTAAAAGGAATTAAGTACTGATACATGCTACACAGTGGAATCTTGAGAATATTATGCCAAATGAAAGAAGTCAGACACAAAATGTCACAAGCTGTATAATTCTACTTGCATGAAATATCCAGAATCCATGAATCCATAGAGACAGAACACAGTTTGGTGGTTTCCAGAGGCTGGAGAGAGAGAAGAGGGAGCACCTGCTTTTAATAGGCAAAGAGTTTGTGAATGTACTAAATACCAGTGAACTGTTCACTTTAAAATGGGTCACTTGGGCCAGGCATGGTGGCTCACACCTGTAATCCCAGCACTTTGGGAAGCTGAGGCAGGCAGATCACTTGAACTCAGGAGTTTGAGACCAGCCTGAGAAACACAGTGAAACCCTGTCTCATTAAAAATCTATATTTAATAAATGGTTCATTTTATGTTACGTAAATTTCACCTCAATAAACTATTTTTTAATAAACTTCCAACAAGTCCACCAACCTCCAATAGCTTCCTATTTCATTTTAGTCTATTCTCTGCTGACAGAGTCATAAATACCCTACACATCAACACTCACCTCCTCAACAAACTTCACAAGTGCCCACTTGGCCTTATCTCTCTGGCCAGGAGTCTCAATGTCCACCTAAAATTCTCCAGTGTCCATCCTAAGCCTCCTTCACCTCGTTCTTGCTTCTCTATTCATCTCTCTTCTCTGAACTCTTTCTGGATTCAAAAGAAGACATACATACAGCCCACAATCATATGAAAAACAGCTCAACATCACTGATCATTAGAGAAATGCAAATCAAAACCTCAGTGAGATACCATCACACACCAGTCAGCAAATCACACTGCCACGTGTGTACCTATGCAACTATCTTGCATGATCTTCACATGTACCCCAAAACCTAAAATGCAGTTTAAAAAAAGAGATTTTTTAAAAAGGGGCCAGATAAAATGATTCACACCTGTAATCCCAGTACTTTGGAAGACCAAGGCAGGTGGATCACTTGTGGCCAGGAATTCAAGACCAGCCTGGGCAATATGATGAACCCCCATCTCTACTAAAAATATCAAAATTTTAAAAAATAAATATCAAAATTAGCCAGGCAGGGTGGTGCATGCCTATAGTCCCAGCTACTCAGGAAGCAGAGGCATGAGAATCACTCGAACCCAGGAGGTGGAGGCCAATACCATGCCACTGTACTCCAGCCTGGGTGACAGAGCAAAACCCTATCTCTAAAAATACACAAAATTTTTTTTAAATGCTGGCGAGGTTGCAGAGAAAAGGGAATGCTTATACACTGTTGGTGGAAGTATCAGTCAATTCTGCCATTGTGGAAGACAGTGTGGCAATTCCTCAAAGACCTAAAAACAGAAATACCATTTGACCCAGCAATCCCATTACTGGGAATATACCCAAAAGAATATAAGTCTCTCTATCATAAAAATATGTGTATGGTCACTGCAGCACTACTCACAATAGCAAATGCATGGAATCAACCTAAATGCCCATCAATGGTAGACTGCACAAAGAAAATGTGGTACATATACACCATGGAGTACTATGCAGCCATTAGAAAGAACAGGATTGTGCCCTTTGCAGGGTCATGGATGGAGCTAAAGGCCATTATCCTAAGCAAACTAACACAGGAACAGAAAAGCAAATATAGCATGTTCTCACTTATAAGTAAGAGCTAAATAATGAGAAAACATGTATATGTAGAGTGGAACAACACACACTGGAGACTATCAGAGGGTGGAGGGTGGGAGGAGGGAGAGGATCAGGAAAAGTAACTAATGGGTACTAGGCTGAATATCTGGATGATGAAATAATCTGTACAGCAAACCCCCATGACACAAGTTCACCTGTGTAACAAACTTGCACATGTACCCCTGAACTTAAAAGTTAAAGAAAAAAAAGTGTGCTGTGTTTTCATTTGATATACATTATATGTATTTACTAACCAGATCAATAATTTCTTTTATTTATTTATTTTTAAAGATGGGGTTTCACCGTATTGGTCAGGCTGGTCTCGAACTCCTGACCTCAGGTGATCCGCCCACCTCAGCATCCCAAAGTGCTGGGATTACAGGCATGAGCCATTGTGCCCGGCCAATAATTTCTTTTAAGGCAAAATACCATGTAAGGTATGTCATTGATTCTCACACTGCCTATTTTACTCTTGGGAATATAGGAAGGACTCAATAAACGCTTCATGGATTGCTCATTAACTACTACTCAGGAAAGTTAATCATCTATTTGGCCCACTTCTCCTGCTAAACTATAGTGTACTTATTGTTTGGTGCAATTCCCAATGCGCTCTTTTCACTCCCTTATTTAATAAGAAACCATTTCTCTAATTTAGGGGAAATTGACTAACCACATACCATTGACAAAGAAACACCACTAATACACCCAGTCCCAGAATCTGTGAGATGAGATAAGAATGGTGATATGCAGTAGCCATCTTTCCTTCATCACGAATTTCTGAAACCACCCTTATATTTGTTGTGTTCTGTAGAAAGAACAGATAGTTACAAATGGAAAGGCTAATACAGATCTATGAAACTGAGCTTAGGAAATAACACTTTAGCTCCCTCAACTAAAAAACAAACAAAACCAAAAATAAATCATTAATTGAAAACAATAATTTGTCTGACCAACTCCCTTTCACAACCTTCTTTACCCTCCCTTGTCCCATATATTTATTGTGTGGCATAAGGGAAAACATTACTATGCTGAAGCTTTTATAAGTAAGTGGTTCTGCTTGAGTAAAAGAGGGACAGACATATGGAAATCAGCTAACAGCAAGAGTTCAGAGAGAAGCTGGAGGAGGAGGAGACATATTGGCTCTGGATTTGGGACATCCTAATGTGTAAATGTTTATAAGCCCAATAAGAATAAAGATAACCCTAATACATCTTCCAGTTTTAAGTAGCTTTCTTTTTTGAGAAGCAAGAAGCGATCATGGCTGTGTGGTGGGCTATATAGCACAGGTAGAGAATGTGGGTAGGAGCAAAATATAGGCAAGTCACATGAAATAGACATAGATCCAAACACAGTAGGACCCTGATAAAGATTAAAATCAGCATAATAAAGAAATCTCAATTATCTGTAATATCAGAGACTTGCCATTTTCATAACATCATGATTATGTCATGGTGTTTCTGTAATACGTGCTGGCAATGTCCATAGCTTTGTTGTTTTATACATTGTATATGTACTTTTTCCAGGGTCAAGTTTCTTTTTAAAAAACGTAT
The DNA here is from genome assembly GCF_049354715.1 of Callithrix jacchus. NCBI lineage: Eukaryota > Metazoa > Chordata > Mammalia > Primates > Cebidae > Callithrix > Callithrix jacchus. Next base: position 42,080,759 of record NC_133502.1, read on the forward strand.
TTTTAATGTTATATTTCACGAGCAATTCCAGTCTGGCTTTAGAGCAACATTTTTCCACCCACATGGGAAAGTGTGCCAAACCTTCAAGGTTTTGCAATACTCTTTCGTAGTATTCCTTTTATCAGGAAATCAAGCAAATATTAATTTTTTTTCAGAAGAGAGAGGTACGCTTCCCTGCCAAACACCCAAGTTACAGTGTGATATAATATGAGCTATCAACACATTCTGTATGTTTTCCAAAGACTTCAGTCAAGATACCACAGTAGCTGTTAGCTTCAGTGAGGGCTCACATGCCAAATCAAGGGCTGAATTTGTTCCAGAATCCTTAAACCTTTTCATGAACAAATAAATACATAGTTTAAGACTCTTGATATCTTTTTTCTTAACCATTCACAGAATCAATAATTTCATTTTTTACAATCCCCAGATTTCTAAAATGCAGTAGTTATTAGACATCCTGCAATGGGCTAAGAACCCATCCTGTGGTGGGACCCTTTTTTCAACACAGAATATCTATACCATAAAAAAAAAAAAAAAGACAGGCTTGAAAGCTAAGATGACCTGGTCTCAATTCACAGACAAGACATTACCTCTAAGAACTACAAAGTGCCTTTATTTCTTGAGGTTTAAATACATTTTAAGGACACCATAGTGTTGGCTTGAAGAAGAAGAAAGAGAAGGAGATTATTAAAAGGACATTGGGAGAAATAAGAAAAAAAAAAGGAAAAGAAGGATTGCCAAGAAATTTAGTTGCTAGGACATACTGGAGGCTCGAGCTATCACACCCAACTTTTATTTCTCTCCAAAATTTCTGGATGGAATTGCATCTGTGGAAATCCTGCATCAGATGGGTCCTCTTGGAAAATCAATGTATCGTAAAATCTACAATCATTTAAGTTTTAAACACCATCAACATCATACCAACACTGACTAAAAACTAAATAAGTGAACATGCAATTGATTCATTGGCAACAACCACAACCAACATCATGTGCAACTCAACTCAGAACTCACTGAGGGAAGAATTATTCTCCCACAGTTTAGACTCCAAATTCTTAAAGTTTCTCAGATACCTAATTAAAAGAAGCCCACCTGGATACTAGAAATATGCCTATGCATAATGGCTCATCCTATGGCATATAATTTTAAGCCTGTAACTCATTACCGGTTTAATCACATAGGGTCCGGAATGCAATGATAGATGCTAAGGCTGGCAGAGGAATGAGGCCTCACACTAGCAACTGTGTGTGTGCATGTGTATGTGCGCATATATGTGTGTGTGTTCGTCACACCCATGAATATAATAGTGTTGACAAATGAAGCCACTTGGAGCATTCGTTTTCTGAAGTTCCTTGTTTGATCAGGCCACAGTGGCTATTTGAGTAAGCCATTATAGGCCTCCCTATTTGCCAATGAGGAAATCGTGATGAATAATGAAGGCTTTTTAAAGACCACATATAGAAACACGTAACATCCCTGCAGAAACTGAGCTCAACCTTGGAAAAAAGAAATCATCCAGCATTTGTCAGACCCATTTATCCATTCACTACAAAATTCCCAGTAAGCACATCCCAACAAGTACTGTATTAAGCACGTGTTGATCATCCAGCCACTATGTATCTTGGCCCAACTTACTCATAAGAAAACCATCCTGGGGGCTAAGAGGCAGAGAGCATCAATGCTTCTGACTGGTAGCTCCAACTGTGAAACGGCTTGTTAAAGACTCAATGAGCAAAACAGAGAGCAATGCAATTACTTCCTTTCACAGCAAGTAGTCAATCATTTTCTTAGAGTTACATGGTCTCCCAGGAGAGGACAATGTAGTGATCATGAACAGGGGACAGACTAGCATCCCTCTCCATATAAAAATGGGTTCCACCTGATGTTATTTTTTTTCTTTTTTGGGACAGAGTCTTGCTCTTTTGCTCGGGCTGGAATACAGTGGCATCATCAGAGTTCACTGCAACCTCAAACTCCTGAGCTCAAGTGATCCTCCAGCCTCAGCCCCCCAAGCAGCTGGGACTACAGGCAGGCACCACCACACCTAATTTTATTTTTATTCTTTTGTAGAGATGGAGTCTCACTATGTTGCCCGGGCTGGCCTTGAATTCCTGGGCTCAAGTGATCCACTCAACTCAGCCTCCCAAAGTGCGGAGATTATAGGCATGAACCACGGCGCCCAGCCTTATGTTATTTTAGATGACTCGTTTGAACATCAGAAAGTTATTTTCTTTAATCCTGAGTAGCCAGTGAGTTCACAGTATTATACTCCAAAGAGATTGTAAATTCGACTTGGCAGATGAAGAGAAAAAGAGAAGTGACTTGTCTTTGGTCATAGTATGAATTAACAGAAAACTCCATGCAAATAAAAAATACCATAAGATTTTCATCCCACTCTTTTAGAAGCAAAGGAAAAGTCTAAAATCGCAGTTGTAAGCTTGTAGTTATTAACGCTATGCATATGGCTGTAATAGTAGTTTCTATATGAGGTCAATTCTCCACATCCAAATTTTTATTAAGTACTGTATTGCTACCACATAAAGATAGTAGGTAAAGAATCCATGGAATTGTAAACTTTAAATGGGTGGTTTCTATGATACGTGAATTATATCTCACTGAACACTGAGAACCAAAGTTGAAGAACCAATGCTTCCAGATTAAAAGGGCCCACCAAGTACCCAGTAAATAAATTAAAATCCCCTCCCCTAACCCACCTCATTGGAAAATTTCCAAACCGTAACAATAAAAGGAAGATTTGAAAATTTTACAGAGGCTGGGTATGGTGGTTCATGCCTATAATCCCAGCACTTTGGGAGGCTGAGGTGGGCAGATCACCTGATGTCAGCAGTTGGGAGACCAGCCTGGCCATCATGCTAAAACTCCATCTCTACTAATAATACAAAAAGTAGCCAGGGGGGTGGCAGATACCTGTAATCTCAGCTACTCAGGAAGCTGAGGCAGAGAATTGCTTGAACCCAAGAGACAGAGATTGTAGTGAGCCGAGATCATGCTCAAATAAAGAAAGTCTTTCAGAGATTCTCACCTACGAAAGAATGAGAATCACCCTCATGTAGGATGGCTCATTGGCACTGGACACCTGAAGACACTGGGACATTGTTTTCATTGCTCTGAGGGAAAATGATTTTTGACATAGAATTCTTTATCCAATGGAACTGTAAATCAAGGGGGAATAAAAACATTTTCCTTCCAGGCATTGTTTACTAGAAGGTTTCTTAAGGATTTACTACAAAAAAAAGTGGATGAAAAAAAGGCAAGAAAAGAAGAAGATACAAGATTTAGAAAGCAGTCAATTCAACCTAGCAGAACAGAAGAGAGAAGTCCCAGATGCCAGCTGGGAAACTGCCTTGGGGTGAGGTGGGGAGGACTGACCGAATTGTAGCCGAGGGACAGACGATGGTTTCTAGAAAGTATCCAAGAATATTTCCTTTATTCCATAAACTGGATGCAGTCTTTGAGAAATAAAAGCAAATTACTTATGGAATAAAGGTAGGTGAAGATATAAGTTTTTTAAATCTTCATGTCTCATAACAGCCATTTCCTATAATAAAAAATCAGGCCAGCCATGGTGACTCACCCCTACAGTCCCAGCACTTTGAGAAGCCAGTGCGGAAGATTACTTTAGCTCAGGAGTCTGAGACCATACTGGGCAACAAGATGAGACCCTTTATCTCCACAAAAAAAAAAAATCAAAAAGTTAGCCAAATGTAGTGGTACATGCCTATGGTCCCAGATACAAGGGAGGTTGAGGCAGAAGGATGACTTGAACCCAGATCACACCATTGCACTCCAGCCTGGTCAACTGAATGAGACCCTGTCTCAAAAATAAAGAAAGAAATAAAAGTATAAATTAGAAAGAAATAAAATAAGGAACTTATAACCCAAACTTTGGGGTATAACCAAGATATACACATTAACTATGGAACGTGGTAAATTGAAACAAACATTAAAAAGTATATGTCCAGGCCGGGCACAGGGGCTCACGCCTGTAATCCCAGCACTTCGGGAAGCCGAGGCAGGCAGATCATGAGGTCAGGAATTTGAGATCAGTCTTGCCAACATGGCAAAATCTTGTCTCTACTAAAAATATGAAAATTGGCCAAGTGTGGTGGCGGGTGCCTGTAATCCCAGCTACTTGTGTGGCTGAGGCAGGAGAATCACTTGAACCCGGGAGGCGGAGGTTGCAATGAGTCGAGATCATGTCATTGCACTCCAGTCTGGGTGACAAGAACAAGACTCCATCTCAAAAAAAAAAAAAAGAAAAAAAAAAGTTTTGTCCTTTCCCCTAAAAAAAAAGTATAGTGGGTGATCAATTCTGCCTAAGAAATAAAGGAAAGTTGTATAAAAGAGGTGACATTTGAGCTAAACCCTAAATTATTGGTAGGATTTTGATGGAGAAAGGAAAGCTGTATTCTAGCTTATCCTAAAATATATTCTACAAAAAGACAATCAGTTGTAGGCATGTATAATCAAAAGCCAATTATACCTTCCAGAAAGGAGCTATTATTTTTGAAATACTCACCTGAAGAGAAGAAATATTCAGAATATTTCATGCTACACTCAGACTTCCTTGTACCAGAAAACACTTTCTGAGCTTATGAGTCACTTCGTTACTTAAAGAATAAAATTCTGAAGGAAACAAGATTGTATTGTGTGTCAGTGACCATGAAGATTGAATTCATTTACCTAGAACAGTTTCTGTTGACTCAACTATGCTTTAAGTTTACTTCTCTAATTCTGTCGTAAAAGTAGCAGAGCTCGTTACAGGGAAATGTTCATATGGAATCACAGTTTGAGTGCTTTGTTCTTTTTATTATCTTTTTGTTAGAGCATGTCTTGGTAATTTCTAACTCCAAGCTTATTTTATTGAAGTCTTAGATTTATAACTAAATCTATCACTATGCCAACAAACTTGATCTAGATATTTTATTTATTTATCATTGATTTTTTAAAAGAAATTAGGTTTTTCTATCCAAAGTCAATTTGGAGTCAAAATAGATGATATACACTAAAATTTCATGAAGAGCTTTGCTATGAAGTCATTTGAAGAAACAAAAATCACAAGAAGTTTTGAATTAAAACAAGTTTCTTTTTGTCACCAAATATTTTAAAAATAAGAATTCTGCTTCTTAGCACCTGTGTGCTTTTTAGTCATATACACCAAAATGCTACCAGGTTCAGAGGAGCAATCTGAATGCTTTAAAAGCTTTAAAAAATAAATTTAGCAGGTAATTATGATTTTTTATGTCATAAAATTTTATTAAAATCTCCTGTGTCTCTTGTTTATTCTTCCATTTTACTTGTTTAATCTCAACTGCCTTCACATATCAACCTCATTTACTCAAGCAGAGATAAGACCAGTGGGAAAGAGAAAAACATACCTTATTATTTCAAGTCGACAAATAGTTATTGAGTGCCTATCTTGTACACAGAACTATGCTAGGTGCTCTGGAGAATATGAAAGTAGCATGATACCTGACCTTTGTCCTCAACCTTTTATAGAGAGATCAAATCAATGGTGCATTGCAAAACAATGCAATATGAGAATAAATGTTCATGGCATGGGAGGGGCACAGACAGCAACTTGCAGACTCAGATAAGGAAGGGCTCAGGTTGAGCTAGAGTAGAGGGAAATGATGGCCTCCAGAGAAGATCTCAGCTTTGGGGGATGAGTTTAAAGGGTTAGATGGGTAAAGAGGAGAAACAAATCCAGGCAATGACATGAGCACAGCTGCAGAGACAGGAAGGGGTAGATTGTATTTGAAGTTCTAGTTTGGCCAAAATGAGATAAACTCTCCATTAGGGAGAGTAGGATAAGACTGGGGTAGTTGGGAGCAATTTTTCAGGCAGTCTTGGAAGTATGCAGGCAATAGAAAAGCATTCGAATGTTGTAAGATGGGAGAGGACCCAGCAAAACCAAGTTTTGCACACATTCCTACTGCAACCCTGTACAGAGGAATATTATAAAAGTATACAATAGAGGGGTTTTTTGTTGTTGTTGTTGTTGTTGTTGTTGTTGTTTTGGAGACCGAGTTTCGCTCTTGTGACCCAGGCTGGAGTGCAATGGCGCGATCTCAGCTCACCGCAACCTCCGCCTCCTGGGTTCAGGCAATTCTCCTGCCTCAGCCTCCTGAGTAGCTGGGATTACAGGCACACACCACCATGCCCAGCTAATTTTTTGTATTTTTAGTAGAGACGGGGTTTCACCATGTTGACCAGGATGGTCTCGATCTCTTGACATCGTGAGCCACTCGCCTCGGCCTCCCAAAGTGCTGGGATTACAGGCTTGAGCCACCGCGCCCGGCCGATAGAGGGTATTTGACTTTCAGATGTGAGATGATGGCGATCTAAATTATTTAAAATGCTTAATTAGGAGGCCATAGGCTGAGATGGCTCCAATGCCTTGGGTTCCTACATAAGCAAACCGAATCCCAATTTAATGTAAACGATAAAATAAAATCTAAGCTTAACCAATTAGAAACCACCAAATAACTTGTAACTAGACATTTGACCAATCAGAAACCAGCAACTGCTCTACCTCAGGGCTTTTCACATGGGCCAACCAAATATATTTTCTCTGCCTTGATTCCAAGAATACATTCTGTTTCCTCTCTCACACACTTCCCACACCTTGTGGAGTGCTGAACCACTTGAGGTCTGATGACTCCCAATTCACGAATTGCTGAATACTTAAACTCACTAAAATTTTAATGTCACTAAATTTATCTTTTAACAGAGTTATGTTTGGTGATAGTAAGAAAACAATAGAAAAGAACAAATAGAAAAAACAAACAAGAAAAGAGGCCAAGCATGATGGCTCCTCCCTATAATTCCAATGCTTTGGAAGGATGAGGCAGGAGGATTTCTTGAAGCCAGGAGTTCGAGACCACCCTGGGCAACATAGTGAGATCCCATCTCTACAAAAAATAAAAAAATTTAAAATTAGCAAAACATGGTGGTATATGCCTATAGTCCGAGCTACTCAGGAATCTGAGGTAAGAGGATCACTTGAGCCCAGGAGTTCAAGGCTGGAGTGAACTGTGATCTCACCACTATAACCCAGCCTGGGCAAGACTCTGTCTCTAAAAAAATAAAAAATATTAAAAAAAAAAACAGCAACAAGGAAAGAATCTACTGGATTTGTGTATTGATTCATTTGAGACAGCTCTTAGGTATATTGATAAATATAACTATAAACCTCCAGTCTCAATATGTCCAAAACTGAGCTTGGAATCTCTCTTCATCCAAACCTATTCTTCTTTTTAGTTCTTTATCTTCGTAAATGGTATCTTTATTCTTCCAGTTGTCCAAACCAGAAACTTAGATGGAGCATGATGCCTCGTCACGCTTCCCTTCCCACAGCCCCATCTCTAATATATTGCTAAGTTACAATATTTCTCTATTGTTTCCCAAGTCCACCCACTTCTTTCCAACTTTTTGCTATTTCCCTCATCTAGGCTACTGTCAGTTCTTGTCTGAATTATCACAGCACTCCTAAGACAACTCCCTGCCATTCACTATTATTAAAAAGACAAAAAAATAACAGATGCTAGTAAGGATGCTGAGAAAAGGGAACTCTTACACATTATTGATGGGAATGTAAGTTAATACAATCACCATGGGAAAAAAGTATGGGGATTTCTCAAAAAACTAAAAATATAACTATCATACAATCCAACAATTCCACTACTGGGCATCTACCCAAAGAAAGGGAATCAGTATATCAAAGGGATACGTGCACACACGTGTTTATCGCAGCACTATTCACAATAGCAAAGCTATGGAATCAACCACATGTCCATCAATGGACGAACGGATAAAGAAAGTGCGGTACACATAACTATAGAATACTATTTGGTCATTAAAAAAAAGAATGATGCCATGTTATTTGCAGCAACATGGATGGAACTAGAGGTCATTATGTTAAGTGATATAAGTCAGGGTAGAAAGACAAATACCACATGTTCTCATTTATATACAAGACCTAAAAAACTTGATCCCATGAACACAGAGAATAAAATGATAGATACCAGAGACAGGGAAGGGGGCAAGGATGAAGAAAGGTTGGTTATGAGTACAAACATTGGGTTAGATAGAAAAATAAGTTCTCATGTTTGATAGCAGCCTAGGATAACTAGACTTAGCAACAATATCATGTATGTTTTAAAACAACCAGAAGAGAGGACTCGAAACGACACCAACACAAAAATGATGAACACTCAGGTGATAGACACTATGCACATAACTAACACTCATATGTACCCCCAAAATATGTACATTATTATATAACAATAAAGGGGAAAAAAAACTCCCTGCCATTCATTCCATCATTCCCCAATTCATTTTCAAAACAATAGCCAGAATTATATTTCTAACTAATATCAATCTGATATCAGCAACATTGCAATTTAAGCTACTCACATGTGCAAATAAAATCTAGCTTCTTTATTTCCTTTAATCTTCATGGGTCCTCATCCAACAGAAAAGTGGAAAAGAGTATAAAGCACTTAAACCTGCCAATAGAGGGCACTTTCATTTCTTCTGTTTTTTTTTTTAAATACTGAAATATTCAGTCTCTACAAAGACTGTTAAAAATTACCAATGCCAACTATATTGCAATTTGTCATGGCTGGGTATCAGGAAAAGTTTTCAATTAGCAATAATCACTCCTTGGATAAACCTCACTGGCTATGATACTGTCACTGTGTGAAGCTCAATTCTTCTATTTTTAAGTCTTTTTTAAGTAGCTCAAACTTCCCTGGAATTTTGTTATAACTCACAGGCTTCCTCTCTCTCATCCTTTCAACAGCACTATCAATCCTATAGGCTCTGGGAATCTTTATCCCACAAATGGAAAAGATGAGATTCCCCCAGGTGATTTCTCAACAGTACTTCCCTCTTCAATCATCAATCCATTAAATCTACTTCATTTGTATGTAAAACTTGGCTTACTTGGAAATACCCAAGTCAAGACTGTTTTCTGTCACACAAGTTATATAACTGATGCCTGGGTACTTTGTGACCTGGTGAACCCAGTAAATCAGCCCTTTAGATTCCAAAATCCTACGTGGGATGGCAGTGAGATGCCCTCCAAGAATTTTGAACAAGAACATTAAGATTATCTTGTGAATACTAGGTATTTTTTGGTTTTTCAGATTTTTGCTTTTTCTGAAAAAAAGTAATAAGCTTGTTGTAAAATAAACCCTATATTTGAAAATCAACATGATTGGAGGCATAGTAGCTATTACTTTTGCCCAACTGCCAGTCTTTCTCCGCTTTTCCTTCTGTGAACAGGCACCACCAACTTCACAACAGGGTTTGATGGGACCCATCTTGGAGTCTCATCTCTTCCTGGACACAGCAATTGGTTCAGGGATGGACGCACAACCCAAAAGAACTACTGGGAATCTTCCCAAAATGTCTCTGCTGGGCTGCCAAAAGAAGAAGACTCTGGTTTCTCAAGTCACTAAATCAAGGGCTGCCTGCCAGACATGTCACCCTCTCCCTCCCCTCCTCCAGGAGAGGGAGAGCCAGCCTGCCATGGAAGAGAATGGAGCTGACTTCCGAGGGAAGCAGAGACGAGACAGACAAATAGACAGCCCAGACACCCTTCAGATTCTCCGTTCCAGTTGTCACTAAAGCCCGTGAGACATTTCAATCTGGTCCCATTTGTCGGTACATTCCCTTTTGTTGTTTAAGCTAAAGTGGGCTTCTAACACCACAACCAAGTCTTAACAATTCAGGATGAAAGTGAGGATACACAAAATCAGAACCCTGGTAACACTTGTGTTTGTTTCTTCGGATAAACAAGCAAACAAATGCTGCAAAAGAACTAGAGAACTTATTCCCATTCATCACAAAATTTAAAGTAAAGAGATACTTTCACTTTCCTATAAAGTCTCTCATTCACTTGTCATTATCTGATACCCACACAATAGCAAAGGCTTTCGATGTCTTTCTTACATTGTTCCTATTACTACATACTCAAAAAATCTTGTTCCAACTTGTCTTAGTACATTATCTTATCAGTGCCTTTGCATTTAAAGAAAAAACTTTTAGAAATGATTAACAATTTCTAATGCAAGATACCAGTTTCTCCCATTCCAAAGAGAAGGATAAGATGAATGCCTCATAATGGGATTTAGAGAGAAAGAAGAAACAGCTTTCCTTAGGCTGTTTCAATACGTTGACCTGAGAGATCATGCCGCCTGATCGCAGCAGGGAAGAGACTGAGGAAGGCAGGAGACGGGCTGGGAAATAAGGGAGACAACCGAGGTGCACTTGCGACGACCCCCAGCCTGGGTCTCCTTGCACAGTTTCTTCAGCTGGATTGGAATGCTATAAATTTCTGTAACACCAGACACACCCAGGTTCCAATGCAAGTACAAAAACATACCTCACGCCAAATCCACATTATTTTTGTATCATCTACCATTTGAGATTATGTCCTGTTCTTCCCCTTTCCCTCGGAGCAGATAAGCAAGAATCAACTGTGTCGTTATTAGCTAAGAAAAAGAAAATGGGATTAATGGGTTGATGGGAAAAGGCTACAGGGTCACAATGGATGATTGAATGGAAGACTGTTGGGCATCACATCCCCAGCTCAATCTGTGGCTTATGCAAGACAGTGAGTAACTTGCTGCTTACCTTAATTTTAATGTGAGGTGAGAACAACATGTCCTTCCTCCTTCCTAGCTTGCTGTGAAAACTAAAGAGATAACATCTTAAAATGCTTAAATACTTGGAAAAAATGATAGCATGGAAACATGATGTTGCCACCACACTCCAAGGTAGCATATACTTTCTTCATACACAGTAAAAAATTTTTCCATAACAGACCCCCCCAAAATTTGAAAAGCCAAAGAATTCCTACTTGTTTTGTGAGTAAATCTCTTATCAAGAGCTTTAGAGAATGTAAAATTCAACTCTCTGCTAGGTGCACTTATTTGATTTCAATAAACGTTAGGCATATTCAAGGGAGTAGAATATTTGGTCAAACACTTTAACCAAGGATTAAAACTAAGTCTTTCTTTATAAATCATATCTAAATGTTCCCTGAGGTTTAGAGGAAATTAAAAAGTATACTTTCCGGCTATTTTTTAATTCTAACTTTATTTTGGAATTTCAAAGTCACAGATACCTTTAAAAGATACATATTTTTTAAAACGTATCTAAAAGGCAAATATGACATGGTCCTTACTACATAAAACGAAAGACTTTACTGGCCTTTGGACTCGTACTTAAGAAATTGAAATTTTAACTTCTAAACTACAAGTTCAGATCTATTAATCCCATTTGCAAAGTTCCAGGAAGAATTTTATGCAAAGTGCTATAGATACCTAAATCTGAATTAGGTCAGAATTAAATCTATTTCAACTTAAGTGCCAACTCTAATCACTTGTTAGTCACTTCTGGAACCCTGCATTTAAGAAATTCTGAGGTCATATCTAGTTTCAGCAATAAAGAATACTGTGATCGGGCCGGGCATGGTGGCTCACACCTGTAATCCCAGCACTTTGGGAGGCCGAGGTGGGTAGATCACGAGGTCAAAAGATTGAGACCATCTGGTCAACATAGTGAAACCCCATCTCTACTAAAAATACAAAAAATTAGCTGGGCATGGTGGCGCATGCCTGTAATCCCAGCTACTTGGGAGGCTAAGGCAGGAGAATTGCCTGAACCCAGGAGGCGGAGGTTGCGGTGAGCCAAGATCGCGCCATTGCACTCCAGCCTGGGTAACAAGAGCGAAACTCCGTCTCAAAAAAAAAAAAAAAAAAAAAAGAATACTGTGATCAATTAACAATGTCTGTCACAGGCACAGAAATGGGACATCATGAGCATGGTGACATCAATGCATTGTATATGCCGTCTCTAGGGTATAAAGCAATTGTCCCCTAATAAAGCAACACTTTCATTGTTAGTGATTACTGTCTAACTCAGATTTATTTGAATTAGTTACAGTTCTCCAAAGAAATAGAACCAATATATAGAATGGAAATATATAGAGAGAAAGACAAAAAAAAAATTATGTTAAGGAATTAGCTCACACAATTCTGAGGGCTGGCAAGTCTGAAAATTTAAACTCCAGCAGTCTGGAGACCCAGAGAAAAGCTAATGTTGTGGCTCAAGTCCAAAGGCAGTTCAGAGGCAGAATCCCTTGTCCCCCAGGGGACCTCAGTCATTTCGCTTAAGATCTTCAACTGATTGGATGAGGCCTACCCACCTCATGGAGGGTAATCTGCTTTACTCAAAGTCCACTCATTTAAATGTTAATCTCATCTAAAACAAATCTTCATAGCAACATCCAGACTCCTGTTTGACTCAAACCTGGGTACCATGGCCTACCTATGTTGACATAAAAATTTAAACATCACAGCATTAAGAGTTATTGCTTGGCCAGGCATGGTGGCTCACACCTGTAATCCCAGCATCTTGGAAGGCCAAGGTGGGCAGATCGCCTGAGGTCAAGAGTTTGAGACCAGCCTGGCCAACATGGCGAAACCCTATCTGTACTAAAAATACAAAAATTAGCCAGGCATGGTGATGGACACCTGTATCCCAGCTACTTGGGAGGCTGAGGCAGGAGAATCGCTTGAACCCACAGGCGGAGGTTGCAATGAGCCGAGATCGCACCATTGCACTCCAGCCTGGGCTATAAGAGCAAAAACTCCATTTCAAAAAAAAAAGATTATTTTTTGTTGACAATGTATTAAGTGCAGACTCCATGCTCTTGACATTGCCCAAGCAGAATCATCTCACTATTTCTCACAATGATCCTCTGATGAGTGTATTATTATCCACTCTTTATAGATAAGCAAAGCATGCCAAGATGTTAAGCAACTTTTCCAAGGCCAAGAACTAATCAGTTGAGAGAAGTCTGGCTAAAAGAATGCTGTCTCAATGTTGCTCCGACCTCACTGTTTTAAATAGCATTTCTCTACCTATCTACATAGCTCCCCTTTTTTATTTTATTGAGACACGTTCTCACTCTGTCACCTAGGCTGGAGTGCAGTGGTGTGATCACACCTCACTGAAACCTCGACCTCCTGGGTTCAGGCTATCCTCCCATCTCACTCCCACCTCTCCCCATCCACAATCAGCTGGAACCACAGGCATGTAACACAACACCTGGCTAACTTTTTTATTTTTTGATAGAGAAGGAGTCCCCCTATGTTGTCCAAACTGGTCTTGAGCTCCTAGGCTCAAATGATCCTCCCACCTAGGCCACCCAAAGTGCTGGGATTACAGGTGTGAGCCACCATGCCCAACCCTCTGCATAACCTCTCCAAAACCTCCCTCTCTGATTGCTTTACTCTCCCTCTGCATACGAATATACATAGGTCTATTCTATTTCATACTAAACTTAAACAACATGGGGGTTTCTCTACTAAAACCTTTCTGATTGATTGCACCCAATTTCTTAAGCTCTGCCTCTGCTTCCCCACCTCTCACTCTCCTTCTGCCTCTCTCCTGCCATGGGGTTCAAAACTCAAGAGTGATGGCTGAAGGCAAAAGCCTGGCTCCTCTCCTCAGTTGCATTTCTGTGTTCTCTCTTGGTACCACTTTGTACTATGGACACCCCTTACCCCCTGAGATACTCTCTCTTCCTTCTGTGGCTGCCAGGAAAAGCCTGCACACTCCTCTCTTTGTGACCATTTTCTGTTTCCTTCAGTGGAGCCATTCTTAATCTTGGCTTTTTATGCACCTGGAATGTGGCTGCATCCTCCACTCCAGGGCTCAGTAAGCTCTCTGTAAGGGACAAAATGGTAAGCACTTTAGACGTTGCAGGCCATAGGGTATTGCTACAAGTGCTCTTCTCTATTATATCTCAAATGTATCTGAGCACAGACAACACTAAAAGGATGGGTGTGACTGGGTTTTAATAAAACTCTATTTATTGGCACTAAACTTGAATTTATATAATTTTTATGTGTCACAAAATATTATTCTTTTAAAATACTTTTCTCCATGATTTAAAGACAATTCTTAGCTCACAGGCCATAATAAAACAGAAATCGCACTGGGCAGTAGATTGCCAACACCTACATTATAAATTCTAACTCATCTTCAAAATCTAGGCGAAATTCAACCTCTTCTCTACAGCCTTCTGTAAGTACTCTAGAGTAAAGTGACATCTCTGATAAACACATCTGATGACTCTCATTATTACCTGTTTCATATTCTCTATTGTTCCCTGGCCTCTAAAACACGGTTACGCCAGCCTGGCCAACATGGCGAAATCCTGTCTCTACTAAAAATACAAAAAAATTAGCTGGGAGTGGTGGCAGTCACCTGTAATCCCACCTACTTGAGAGGCTGAGGCAGGAGAATCACTTGAACCTGGGAGGCAAAGGTTGTAGTGAGCTAGGATGGTGCCATTGCACTCCAGCCTGGGTGACAGAATGAGACTTCTTCCAAAATACAAATAAAAATAAAGGTCAAATATTTTACTGATTTTACACTTTTCCCACATACAAATCCTATCTCTCTCAGACTGCAAAAATCCTGAAAAACAGAAACAATGTCTTACATTTATTTTTCCTTCACAGTGCCTTATAGATTGTAATTCTTCAATAAATTCTGGTTTGTAATACAATGTTACGTGTGTGTGTATATATATATGTGTGTGTAAATATTAAAAAATATATATATACGTGTGTGTGCATGTGTTTTGGGGGTGGGAAGGGAGGACAGAGTCTCACTCTTGCCCAGGCTGGAGTGCAGTAGCACGATCTCAGCTCACTGCAACCTCTACTTCCTGGGTTTAAGCAATTCTTGTGGCTCAGCCTCCCGAGTAGCTCAGATTACAGGCATGCACCTCCATGCCAACTAATTTTTGTATTTTTGGTAGAGACAGTGTTTCACCATGTTGGCCAGGCTGGTCTCAAACGCCTGGCTTCAAGTGGTCCTCCCGCCTTGCCTCCCAAAGTTCTGGGATTATAGGCATGAGCCACCACACCAAAACACATATATTTTAAAAGACTGTTGTTTAAATAAACTTCTCCCTTGCACAATACATTGAATGAATGGAGGTCTAAATGCCAGCTCTATATCAGGTACTGATAAAAGCTTTTCTATACATTAATACGTTATTTCTTTTTTATTTTATTTCTATATAGCAGGTTTTACCCTGTTGGCCAAGACGGTCTTGATCTTCCGACCTCATGATCTGTCCACCTCAGTCTCCCAAAGCACTGGGATTACAGGTGTGAGTCATCTCACCCAGTTCATTAATACATTATTTCAATTAACTGTCATGCCAGTCCAGTGATGTAGGCAGCATTATCTCCATTTTACCAGAGGAAACTGAGGCTCCAAGGCAATTGAATTGCCCATGTCATTGAGATCTTCTAACTTTGAACTCCATACTTCTACATTTGCTTCAGTTCAGAAGGAAGAATTGAAAAGACTTTTCTAATTATTGTGATTATTATCATCCCTTTAGGAAGCGTATGGCCATGGATAAAGAGGATTAAACCAAGGGTAAAGTTCACAAATGCTCGAGGAGCTTATTTTACCCAGGCCCCTCTACCCGAAATCACATCCATCCTTGACCTCGCAATCCCATCTATCGCCAATTGCTGATTTCAGCTCAGTGCCACCCACTTCACTCTGCTCTGCTAAATACTGTTGGTCTTCCCATCTCCAGGCATGCCTCCTTCGCATTCATTCTTTACTATGTTATCAGAATGACCCTTCTAAAACACAAATTTGTTCATATTACTTTCCTGCTTAAGGCCTGCAAAGATGTCCTTTGTCCGTAGGAGTCTACACCCCTTGAAACAGTACATAAAGCTCTCATGTCTGGACCCTGCCTGACCCCCACCTCACCTGGCCCCTTATGTGCCTTCATCCTCGGTGCTCCAAGTTCTCACAGTTGCTCCATTAGGCCATAGACACTGTACTCAACCACAGCCCTCATGTCTGTTCTTTTCGGTAAATGCAAAGACATAGGAAGACCTGGATATGAGTGGCAGCAAGAGCACCATGACACAGGCACAGGGTCCCATGCCTTGGAGCCCCTGGTTTAGAATTCTCTTCTTCTTTACCTGGCTAATCCTCACTCACTCTGCAAGGCTCATCTTTTGAATAAATTAATGAAGACTTCCTCTTCTCTTCTGACCATAATGCCATCCTACAATAGACATTTCTGCCTTTATATTGCTTTACCAATCCACATCCATCTCTTTTACCTGGTTTTATGAAGAGATCTTCTGCTTCTACACATTTAGTCATCTGATTACACATTTAGTAATCTGCTCTCCCAATTTATATGCTGACTGCTGAAGGGGCTATTAGCGCTTCCTTCATCTGCTCACTGTTTATGCTCCAAGGTAA
This sequence comes from Callithrix jacchus, assembly GCF_049354715.1. Lineage (NCBI taxonomy): Eukaryota > Metazoa > Chordata > Mammalia > Primates > Cebidae > Callithrix > Callithrix jacchus. The sequence goes on from NC_133502.1 coordinate 42,097,115, forward strand.
CCAGATAACAAAAAAGTTCTAGAAGAAAAATTCTATATTGACCAGGTGTGGTTGCTCATGCCTGTAATCCTAGCACTTTGGGAGGCTAAGGTGGGTGGATCACTTGAGGCCAGGAGTTCAAGACCAGCCTAGCCAACATGGTGAAACCCCATCTCTACTAAAAATTACAAAAATTAGCCAGGCATGGTGGTGCATGCCTATAATCTCAGCTACTCAAAAGGCTGAGGTATAAGAGTGCTTGAACCCAGGAGGCAGAGGTTGCAGTGAGCCAAGAACATGCCACTGCACTCTAGTATGGCCAACAGAGCAAGACTCTCTCCAAAAAAAAGAAAAACACACACATCTCTGTGTTTACATCTCCTGCACACAACATCACCAGTCTTTCTATCAAATGAGTATATTCTCTTTTTTTTTTTTAAGACAAGATTTCACCATGCTGGTCAGGCTGGTCCTGAACTCCCAAACTCAGGTGATTCGCCCACCTTGGCCTCCAAAGTGCTTGGATTACAGGCGTGAGCCACTACACCCAGCCTCAAATCAGTATATTCTTTACTCAGAATACACCCTTATGATTTCCCCACAACTCCCAACACCACCAGCTCTTCAGTATTCTTCCAGGACCTTAGGGGCCCATCATCAAGTGGACCACCACTTGTAGTAGACACAGAGGCACTACCCAATCTGCTTTCAAGGAAGGATTTGCTGTCCAGCTATAGGGGTGTTATCAGCAGAATAACTACAGCTATCAACTCCCCCTGGAGAGAACCCCTTTGACTGAGATCAGGCCCTTTCCATGCAGTCCACATGGGCTGACTAAGAAAGGCAGGGATGTAAAGACTCAGTTATTTGGGCCCAACATGGGACAACTCTGGTGGGCAGTACTCACTCCAGAGCTCCCTGCAGGGTTGGCCAAGGCTTAATGGGGTCTGTATTACACAGTCCTGCATCACTTAAACACGGGATACATCCTGAGAAATACATCATGTCATCAGGCTATTTCATTGTTATGCAAACATCATAGAGCAGGGGTCCCCAACCTCAGGGGCCATGGACCAGTCCCAGTTCGTGGCCTGTTAGGAACCAGGCCACACAGCAGAAGGAAAGTGATGGGTGAGTGAGCATTACTGGCTGAGCTCTGCCTCCTGTCAGATCAGCGGTGCCATTAGAGTCTTATAGGTGCAGGAACCCTATTGTGAACTGCACATGTGAGGGATCTAGGTTGCGTGCTCCTAATGCCTGATGATCTGAGGTGGAACAGCTTCATCCCAATACCATCTTCCCCACCATCTATGGAAAAATTGTCTTCTATGAAACAGGTCTCTGGTGCCAAAAAGGTTGGGTTCCACTGTCACTGAGTGTACTTACACCAACCGAGATGGTATAGCCTATTGCTCCTAGACTGCAAATCTGTACAGCTTGTTACTGTACTGAATACTGCAGGCAGTTATAAGACAATGGTCAGCATGTGTGTATCTAAACATAGAAGAGGTACAGGATGGGTGCAGTGGTTTACACCTGTAATCCCAACATTTTGGGAGGCTGAGATAGAGGGATTGCTTAAGCACAGGAGTCAGACCAGCCTGGGCAACATACTGAGATCCTGTGTATACTTTAACAAAGAAAGAAAAAAAAGGTACAGTAAAAAAATAGTATTAAAAAAATCAAACATAATTCACCTGTATAGGACATTTACCATGAATGGAGCTTGCATGACTAGAAGTTGCTCTGGATGAATCAGTGAGCGGTGAGTGAATGTGAAGGCTTTGGACTTTACTATACACTACTGTAGATTTTATAAACGCTGGACACTAAGGCTACACTAAATTCATATAAAAATATTTTCTTTCTTCAATAGTTAAATAATATAAATTAACCTTGGCTTGCCGAAATTTTTTCTCTTTATAAACTTTTTTATTGTTTGACTCTTTTGTAATAGCACTTAGCTTAAAACACAAGCACATTGCATAGCTGTAAAAAATATTTTTTTCTTAATAGCTTTATTGTATTACCCTTTTTCTATTTAAAACTTCTTTTCTTTTTACTTTTTAAACGTTTTTGTTAAAAACTAAGACACTGGTTATGCGTGGTTGCTCACATCTGCAATCCCAGCACTTTGGGAGGCTTAGACGGGTAGGTCACTTGAGGCCAGGACTCCGAGACCAGCCTGGCCAACATAGAGAAGCCCCATCTCTACTAAAAATACAAAAAATTAGCTGGGCATGGTGGCGCATGCCTATAATCCCAGCTACTTGGGAGGCTAAGGCATGAGAATCTCTTGAACCCTGGAGGCAGAGGTTGCAGTGAGCTGAGATCACACCACTACACTTTACCCTGGGCAATAGAGTAAGACTGTCTCAAAAACTGAAAAAATAAGACACAAACACACACATTAGCCCAGGTCTATTTAGGGCCAGGATCATCAATATCACTGTCTTCCACCTACGCATCTTGTCCCACTGGAAGGTCTTTGGAGCAGTAACACCCATGGAGCTGTCATCTCCTATAATAGCAATGCCTTCTGAAATACCTCCTGAAAGCCTGGTCAGAGGCTGTTTTATAGTTAACGTTTTTTAATTAGTAGAAGGAGTATACTCTAAAATAATAATAAAAAACGTAATATAGTAAATATGTAAACCAGTAGCATAGTCATTTATTTATGATTATCAAGTATTATGTACTGTACATAATTTTGTGTGCCATATTCTCATGTGCCTGGCAGAGCAGTAGGTCTGTTTATATCAGCATCAAACACAAACGCATGAGTAATGTGTTATGCTGTGGCATTGGAACGGCTACAGCGATAGGACTTTTTCAGCTTCATTATAATCTTACAGGACCACCATTGCATATGCGGCCAGTGTTAACCAACATGTTATTTTGCAGTGCACAGCTGTAGTTTGACCTTGCTCTGCCCATTTCTGTTTTTTCCACTTTTCTTCCTCAAGTGTGAATTCCTGATAACATCTTGTGCACTACACTTTATCTCAGTGGCTGTTTCCAGAAACCCTGGGCCACAACCACTTCATCAAAAGGTGGCATGATAAGCATGGCAACTGGTTCTAAAGTTCCAGAAAAAAAATCATGCATTGAGTGGAAGAAACTATTTGGCTCTCTTTCTAATATACACACCACTCATCCCTGCCAGAAGTGAGAAGATGTCTTCAGATTACAGAGATTGTTAGCCAGTAAGCCTTCTTTCTGTAGTCTTGTCAATCCGATGCACAATGCATTGTCACTCCCAACTACACCTCTGTGGCCAGGAATCCTGCAACGATTCCCCACCCCCACCCTCTGCAAGTAAGCCCATGCTCTACCTGATAGCATCAAATGCAGAAATGGTCCCCTGGGAGAGTGACGAGCCAGAACAGGGATCAGAGTGATCTTCCTCCCACTTCAGAAGGTCCATCATGCAAACTCAGAACTGATTCTGAATAAAGGAGAGGCTGCACAAGCAGGACTTCTGGTAGATCCATACTCTCCCAGTGAGCTCAGTGCCTTTAAAACATTATCATTAGTTTGCCTTTCAGGATTCACGCTGGTAGCTTCTCATTTTCCTATTCTGATCCGCCTCACTGAGACGTGATAATTACAACCATTTCCTAGGGCTGCCATAACAAAGGAGTACAAAGACCTGGAGCTATGGTTCATGCCTGTAATCCCAGCACATTGGGAGGCCAAGGGTGGGCCAATGGCTTGAGCCTAGGAGTTCAAGACCAGTATGGGTAACATAGTGAGACTCCATCTCTACAGAAAATAAAAATAAAAAGCTAGCCAGGCATGGTGGCAGGCACTGGTAGTCCTTGAGTTTAACCTTCTCAGGAGGCTGAAACAGGAGGATCAAGCCTGGGAGGTCAACAGTGCAGTGAGCCATGATTGCACCAGTGCACTCCAGCCTGGGTGACAGAATAAGACCTTGTTTCAAAAAATAATAACTATAAGCAGCAAAACTAGGCCAATTTAAACAACAGGCATGCATTCTTACACAGTTCTGGAGGCTAGACAGCCAAATGCGTGGTGTCTGCAGGCCCATGCTTTCTATGAAGGCTCTAGGGGAGGATCTTATTTGGCCTCTTCCTAATTTCTGGTGGTTCCAGCAAACCCTGGTACTCCTTGACTTACAATTGTAGTGTCCTCAGTTATCAAGCTGCCGCCTCCTGTGTGTGTGTATGTGGCAGGGGTGGATCCACACACCTCATCGTATTATATTCTCTCTATGTGTGTCTAAGGCCTCTTTCCCTCAAAAGGACACCAGTCATAATTGGATTTAAGGCCCACTCTACTCCAATATGATCTCTCGTTTTTCTTTCTTTCCTTCCTATTTTTTAGAGACAGGTTCTCACTATATTGTCCTGGCTAGTCTTGAACTCCTGAGCTTAAGCAATCCTCCTTCCTCAGCCTCCCTAAGTGCCAGGATTACAGGTGTGAGTCACTGTGCCCGGCCTCCAAATTGACCTTATCTTAACTTGATGATATCTTCACAGTCTTATTTCGAAATAAGGTCACAGTCACAGGTACCAGAAGTTAAATATTAAACATACTTTGCTCCCCTTGTCTGAAAACTGCCAATAAACATACCTTTTTGAGGGACACAAATTCAACCCACAATACTACATTAACACAACCATGAAATTCTTTACTGGATATAATTCTCATATTCCCTATTTCCTGATACCATTAATAGAAGGCTTCAGGAACTACACACATACATATGTGCATACACACACACACGCACACACACACTTTGGCCTCCACCTAAAAGTCTGACCAGTTAGGCCTAGAATGAGGGAGGGGCTGTTTTTAGAACAATTCTAACCTTAGTTTGTCGATCCGAATAGCCTTGTAGCCTGAAATGGTATAGTATATGACGTTTAAGAATCACACTCACGACATTTTGTTGAAATGTATCATGCTTGTAGTTACAATTCATTAAATCTACTTAACTGACCTTGAGAAAACTAAGCTAAGGAACTGACTTGAAGATGCATCAAAAAGAGTTTGTTTGTTTGTTTTTAGAAACCCCACGTATATTAAAGAATTCTAAGTTTTCTGGTACAATATAAAATTTCTTCCACTTAGAAAAATCTTTGGCTGGGCACAGTGGCTCACGCTTGTAATCCCAGCACTTTGAGAGGCCGAGGCTCAAGGAGGATTGCTTGAGCCGAGGAGTTCAAGTCCAGACTGAGCAACACACTGAGACTCTATCGCAACAAAAAAATTTTCAAAAATTAGCTAGGCATGGCATTGCCTGCCTGTAGTCCCAGCAACTCAGGAGGCTGAAGTGGGAGAATCGTTTGAGCCTGGAGGTTGAGGCTGCAGTGAGCCATGATCACGCCACTGTGCTCCAGCCTGGGTGACAGAGCGAGACTCTGTCTCAAAAAAAAGAAAAAAGAAAAACTTTATTCACCATTAACGCGTGTATTTGATTTGTTTTTCTAGTAGAGTAATGAATTTTCACTGATCATATTTACTTTCCTGGTTGGCCTGGCTCAGGGGTGTGGTGTCAGGCCATAGCGTAAAGTTGACTGGCCCGTATGTGACCTCACCTGCTCTCTCCTCTTACTGACTGAGCTATTTGGTCATGAATTAAGTTGTGTTCTCCTTAAGGTTACATGCAAAACTGACTTTCATTTGAAAGCACTTTCAATGTATAACACAAGTGACATATTTCCTTTAAAGGAGTTCACTGTGAACATTATTAACAAGAGCTGTTTTTTTGAAGCATTCCTCAGTGGTCTGTCAGGTCACTGAGTTTCCACATGCTGGTCTAAAATTCAGTCAAGCCATGACAAGTTTCATTTTGCTATAACTGAAGAAACTAGTCAGGATGGGTGGAGTGTTCACGCCTGTAATCCCAGCACTTTGGAAGATCAAGGCGGAAGAATCACTTGAACCCAGGAGTTCGAGACCAGCCTAGGCAATGCAGTGAGACCCTGGTCTCTATTAAAAAAAAAAACCTAGCCAGATGTCATGGGCATTCTACATGATATGGTGACAAAATAATATGTTTGTTATAGTCTAAATGTAAACATCATTCCCCTTGAATATTATTTTTTAATTAATTCTTTTTGTTTTTCTTTGTAGAGACAGTTTCTCCATGTTGCCCAGGTTGGTCTCAAACCTCAGATTCCTGAGCTCAAGCGATCTGCCTGCCTCAGTCTCCCAAAGTGCTAGTATGACATATGTGAGCCTCCGCACTCGGCACCCCCTTGAGTATTTTTTAAAGTTTCAATGTTTCTTCCTAAGCTAAAATAACAGAAGATGTGTAAGATCATCAGTATGGCGCGGTGGCTCACGCCTGTAATCCCACCACTTTGGGAGGCAAGGCAGGCAGATCACTTGAGGTCAGGAGTTCAAGACCAGCCTGGCCAACATGGCGAAATCCCGTCTCTACTAAAAATACAAAAATTACCCGGGTGTCGTGGTGCACACTCGTAATCCCAGCTACTTGGGGGGGCTGAGCCAGAGAATCTCTTGAGCCCGGGAGGTGGAGGTTGCAGTGAGCCAAGATTGTGCTACTGTACTCTAGCTTGGGCGACAGAAGATGACTCCGTCTCAAAAAAAACGTTAATACACATAAAGAGGGTAAATCAGTTCCCGGCAAATAGTAAGTACTATGTGTTAGTCATCCCCAATGAAAGCAAGGTTTTTTGTTTTGTTTTGTTCATAGCTCAATCGCCAGCACTTAAAATATTGTCTAGTACATACTAGGTACTTAATGGATTTTTTGAAATTTAGTGGATGTTTGGGCTCTACTGAAGTCACTAGTACATAACGCTGGATAAGAATGTCTTAACAGCGTAAGTACGTAAAATATTCAACCTTCCACATCACAGGAGGAACCTAGTTTTCACTATAAAAATTTATTTTACTAAATCTTGGATATAAGGTTATAAGCTAACACACTGTTATCCACTGCAGTAGATGAATAAACAAGACTCTATGTCAGGGATTTTCAGTATGTCCTCTTTAATGCCTATTCATTTATGTATAACTGCCTTGCTCCGGAAAGGATTTAGGACAACTTCAGATACATGCCATCCAACCTGCATTTTACTTTCAGTTCTACTATATATATATATATATATATATATATATATATATATATTATTGTTATTATTTGAGACAGAGTCTTGCTCTGTCACCCAGCCTGGAGTTCAGTGGCGTGATCTAGGCTCACTGCAATGTCTACACCCCAGGTTCAAGTGATTCTCCTACCTCAGCTTCCTGAGTAGCTGGGATTACAGGTGCGCACCAGCACGTCCAGTTAACTTTTTATATTTTTAGTAGAGATGGGGTTTTACCAGTTAGCCAGGCTGGTCTCCAACTCCTAACCTCGGGTGACCCACCCACCTTGGCCTCCCAAAGTGCTGGGATTACAGTGTGAGCCACCACACCTGGCCTGCTCTACTAAATGTATACTTTAAATGATGTGAAAACGTTCTCCTACTCTATAGAAAGATTAAAACTTGTAGATATCTTTTGTTTTAACTTTCTAGAGGGTCAAGATTTATGATGACTAGAATGAATATATTCAGTATTTAAGAACAAAATAAGTGAATACCTAGCCCATTTGATAGCAAAACACGAATCAGGAATGACATTAGCAAGTTCCGTACTCCTGAATGACAGAACTGCCTTTATATAGAATAGGGCTATCCACGCTAACCCCACAGGTGGAAAAAGACAGATGCATAACTTTTTTATTCTTTTTAGTTTTGTGCTGGTCAAGATGTGGATCAGAAAATCCACAGCACATTGAATAATCAGTTAAGGTGAAAGAGTCTTTCTTCCATGGTTCATGAATTTTGAAAGAGGTTGCATTCTCTCTATGCTAAATCACTCAGAGTTAAGTGATCTAGAATAATACTATGATGAATAAAGTCTTTTCTACATAACATATGTAACATAGGAAAATTCTGTGATCTTATGTTTGCCTCACATGATGTCATAAGTTACCAAATAAATGGAAATTCAGCATTCTCTGGTAGTGGATTGGATTGCTCACCTTCTACTCTGATGCGGTAACGCATGGTATACACCAGCGAAGCTACGTTGTGCCACCCTTCCCCTGGTTCTCTCTAACCCCTTCCTCAGTGTGGTCATTCTGTCCAGCTCCTTTCTTTCTAACCCCTCTCTCATCTTCCTCTCTCCAAGGATCTCAAGTGGAGAATTGAGGTGTTTATTAAACCACAGAAAAGTTATATCTGGCGAATACTGCTGAAGATGTAGCCCACAGAAGACCAACAGGTGTTCATATCTTGGAAGAAAGTAAAAATAACAAGAAAACAAAACATTTTTTACAGGTGTTCTTTGTTTCAAATCCTCTTGCACATAACCAAGGAGATAAGACAAAGAGCTTTAAAAAAAAAAAAAAGCCTCTAGTCTATAAGGTCAAAATCTAAAGAGAGTTTATGCTCATTCTCAGTCTGAGGGAATAAACATGATAATCTAGAAACATTTTTCTAAATCTCATCACTCCATATTCAGAAGCCCTTCTTTTTCTACCTTTGGACAAGTTTTGTGGCCTTCCCTTTGGTTATTTGATGCTACTTTTAGAGACAGAGTTTCACTCTGTGAAACCTGCCGCATTGCCCAGGCTGGTCTTGAACTCTTGGCTTCAAGAGATCGCCCTGCCTTGGCCTGTCAAAGTGCTAGGATTGCAGGCATGATTCACCATACCCAGCTGCCTTTGGTTGTCTTCTACTAGAACTTTTTCACCACCAAACCCTCCTAAGGTGCTCAAAATGTCCTTTCATGGAAAGACAGTGAAGGTTGTTAAACAAGAGACGATTTCGGTGTTTTTGAGGTAAATAGCAACTGTGCAGAGGTATATCGGAAAGGAGAGAGGCCGAGAGAGTGAACTCAAAGACAACTCCAACGTTTCTAGCTTAGGATACCTGGTAAATGGTGATGCTATTAACTGAGATAGAGAACACAGAGACAGGAAATCTTGGGCTAGAGGTAGAGAACAGTGTGCTATACTTGGGGACATGCTGAGTTTGAGATACCTGCAAAGATATCCTTTGCAAACATTTCTAGGAGGCTGTTGGAAATTTGGGTCTGAAGTTCATATTAAATTTGAACATACAGGCTTTGGAACCACTCAAATATAGATTAAATCTGAACTTAGCCTGTGGCAAAACATAAAGCAAGAAGACAGGCAAAGACAGGTCTTTGGAGAATAAGGAGCCCGTGCAGGATACTAAGAAGGAAAAGGTACAAAACTTGCCAGAGATCCAAATTCAGAGGTTGTTTCAAGAAGATAGTCAACAGTTTGGAATACTGCAGACACCAGGTAGAATGAGGGCTCGTCAGAAGGTAATTTGACAGTTAAGAGCTAGCTACAGACCATTAAGAGAACATTTGTGGTCAGTACATGGTAAAGTCAGAAGCCAAATTATATCATATTGAGAGGTAAATGGAAAGCAAGAAAGTAAAAAGAATTCAATGCTCAATTCTAAGCCCTTGTTTCAACTACTTTTATTTGCTTTATTTATTTATTTTGTCACCCAGGCTAGAGTGCAGTGGCACAATCTCAGCTCACTGCAGCCTCTGCCTCCCAGCTCAAGGGATTCTCCCACCTCAGCCTCCCAAGTAGCTGGGATTATAGGCACCCATCACCAAGCCCAGCTATTTTTGCATTTTTTGTAGAGACAAGGTTTCACCATGTTGGCTGGCCAAGCTGGTGTCGAACTCCTGACCTCAAGTGATCTGCCCACCTCAGCCTCCCAAAGTGATGGGATTACAGGCATGAGCCACCATGCCTGGCTCAACTACTTCTTTCTATGAGATTTACTTCAGAGAGTTTGCTTTCCTTTGTAAAAAAAAAAAAAAAACAACCATCACAAGTAGATATTTAAAATATATATATATGTATTTTTTTTTTCTTTGAGACGGAGTTTCACTCTTGTTACCCAGGCTGGAGTGCAATGGCGCGATCTCGGCTCACCGCACCCTCCGCCTCCTGGGCTCAGGCAATCCTCCTGTTTCAGCCTTCCAAGCAGCTGGGACTATAGGCATGTACCACATATCTGGCTCTCTTTCTGATACAATCTTGATAGGTACATAATAAAATGAAAGCAATTCCATACATGGGTATTTTTCTATGACTCTTTTGACAAACCCCTGAACATAGATACCTTATTTTATTTTGTTTTATTTCTGAGACAGAGTCTTGCTCTGCCCCCCGGGCTTGAATGTAGTGACTCAATCTTGGCACACTGCAGCCTCCTTGGCCTCTCTGGTTCAAGTAATTCTTCTGCCTTAGCCTCCAGAGGTTCTGGGACTACAGGTACCCGCCACTATGCCCAGCTCATTTTGGTATTTTTAGTAGAGCTGCGGTTTCACCGTGTTGGCCAGGCTGGTCTCAAACTCCTGACCTCAAGTTATCTGCCCACGTTGGCCTCCCAAAGTGCTGGGATCATACATGTGAGCCACCACACCCGGCCCATAGATATCTAATTTTAAAAAGGGAGAAAGGTGGCACTTAGAAGTCAAAATTTAAGTAGATTGTTAAATTAGCACATGGAAATATATTCATTCATTCATTCATTCAGTTGATGTGTTTATTAATAAAGATGTTTCTTTTGCCTTCTACTCTGTTCCAGGCACTGAGCTAAATACAATGGGAGAGGAGAGGCATGGCAAACAAAACAGTCTTTATCCTTAAAGTGCCAGATGCTTTCTAAGTTCTAGAATGTACCATCTTTTTCATTCTCATAGTAAATCAGGGGCAGGTCAGGTTTTGTGGAGCATGAAACTCATCCAATTTGAGGAACACAATTCAAGAAAAAGAACATTAACCACTACAATGCAATGCATTCTATGTATCATTTTTTCCCAAGGGGCTTACAATCTGTGCAGGAAGACAGGCTGAGTAAACAGCTAATACATGCTTGGAAAGACATATTCGTTCAACCTCAAATATTTATGCAAGCACACTATGTACAAGACATTGTTTTAGGTGCTTAGGATAAACAAAGATCCCTGCCCTTGGAGGTTTTCATTCTAGCAAGGGAGTTTTTTTTTTTAATGTAGTGAATAAATAAATGATATAGTATTAGAGACTAACAGGCGCAATTTTTAAGAAGTACTAAAGGGGCCGGGCACGGTGGCTCATGCCTGTAATCCCAGCACTTTGGGAGGCTGAGGTGGGCGGACCACGAGATCAGGAGATGGAGACCATCCTGGCCAATAGAGTGAAACCCGGTCTCTACTAAAATACAAAAGTTTAGCTGGGTATGATGGAGCATGCCTGTGGTTCCAGCTACTCAGGCAGCTGAGGCAGGGGAATCGCTTGAACCCCAAAGGCAGAGGTTGCAGTGAGCCGAGATTGCTCTGCTGCACTCCAGCCTGGGCAACACAGCAAGACTCTGTTTCAAAAAAAAAAAAGTACTAAAGGATAAGAAGGAGATATGGAGCACAGATAATAGTTTTAAGTAGAGTAATCAGGAAAGATCTCATTGTGAGGTGATATTTCAGCAAAGATTTGAATGAGTCAAATGGAACCACAAGGATATCTCGGGGAAGGAGGGTCCAGGCACAGGAATAGGCATGTGCTTAAGATCCAGCAAGAAGGAGGTGAGCTGGGGAAGAAGTGATAAAGAGAGTAGGCAGAGGTAAGTGTGAAAGTTAACGGAGTCAGGGGCTGTTGTGAAACCATGTTAGAATTTGTTTTTTACTCTGAGATAAGGAGACATTGGAGACAAAAGAGTAACAAGATCTGACATACAATTTCAAAATGTCATCCCAGCTACCCTGTTGAATTTACGGTAGCTCAGACCAGAATGGCAGCAATGCAGACGGTGAGAAATGCTAAGATCCTAGATATGCTTTGGAAGTAAAGCCAACAGGATTTGTCGGGTGGGATAATGGGGCATGAGACAAAGGGAGAAGTCAGGAATGGCTCCCAGGGTTTTGGCCCGAGCCGCTGGAAGGATGCAACTGCCTTTAAACGGGCGGGTTTTGAGAAGCAGCAGGAAATCCCTCATCTCAGATATGTTACGTTTGAGATATCTCCAAGGTATCCAAGTAGAGATATCAACTAGGCACTTGAGTACATGAGTCTGGAATACAGGAGATACTGATTTGATGGAGTATCATGAGATGAAAAAGGGGTGCCTGCCCTGGCCCTCTCTGGAGGAATCAGTAAAAGCTGCCTGCCCTGGAGAATACACAATCAGAGGCCTTTGGTATAAAGGTCTTCCAAAGAGAAGTTCCCTTAAATCCTCACACTGAATGTTTTGAGACTAGTGGTTAGTCATGAAGAATAGGTCAAATACAAAGTAATGTGTTATCAAAAAAAAAAAAAAAAGATATGCAGGAAAAGGGAAATAAAAGAGTCCTGAAAGGCTGTCTTCATCCTCTACTTTGTCATCAACTGGTCATATAGAGGCTGGACGTCTACATCTTTGCCACACCAAGCTCGCCTCCCATCCTGGACTCACCACTGTGCCTCCCCTCACTCCTCACTAGCCCAGTCTTTCTAACAAAGCAGAAGTTCCACAATTCAGACCTCAGCGATGCTGACCTGCTCTCCAGGAAGGAAGATACATCAACCTCTGGTTAAGACAACATGCAAAATCCAAGGGCAAGAGAGGTTGTCAAATGAATAATTTGCACAGATGAGGACTATAAATAATCTTCAGTATAAGGAAGGCTCTCGTCCTATTCCCTCTATGCTCTCTCTCTTCCAAACCCTACACTCTCTGGCAATAAACCTGAAAAACAGGCCTTGTGACATTCGTTGCTCTATTCTTTTCCCCATATGTCTGCTGCATGTGATCATTCTGGTGTCCTTGGTTACTTCTGCAATATTCAAGAGGCCCTCAAACAGAACACAATGAGCCAATAAGTGGCTACAGCTACAAATAAATAGCTGTTGTCCCTACGATTTTTTTCTCCGAGCACAGGAGACAAACTCAGGGGCTCTAAGCAAACATCCCATTTATCCAACAAACATTCGGCAACTGTTTCCTACATTTGAGGAACTGTGCTAGGCCCTAGGGAGCGGATTCAAAGATGAGCAGACATATTTCTGACCCTGAGGTCCTTTCAGGGCAGAGACACCATCCTTTTTCAAGCTCCACACCTGCTGTGGTTGCCTGTTCTCAGGTCATAAATCTTCACCCTGGCCCAGCAAGCTTCCAGGCATAAAGAAACCATGCGTGTGACTAGGTCATGCTATCTACTATAAAGTGGTAGTTCTCAACTGAAGATGATTTTGCCCCCCACAGGGGAATGGGCAATGTCTGGAGACATTTTTGGATTTCCCAACTTGGGGTAGTGGTAGGATTGGGGGGTGGTGTTGCTACTGTCATCTAGTGGGTATGCAGGGGTGCTGCTAAACACCCTACCATGCACAGAACAGTTCCCATCCCCCACAACAAAAATATCCAGCCCAAAATGTCAACAGTGTTGAGGCTACTCTATGGGGTCTTCATTTGAGCTATTTTGCCCTTATAACACGTGCCACTTTATTCAGCTACTTGTTCTCTTAGCAACAGCAGTGCTAAGAAAGACTCATGCCTGGCATTAAGATGTGGAAAGGAAGCCGGGCGTGGTGGCTCACACCTGTAATCCCAGCACTTTGGGAGTTGAGGTGGGCAGATCACCTGAGGTCGGGGGTTTGAGACCAGGCTGACCAACATGGAGAAACACCATCTCTACTAAAAATACAAAAATAGCTGGGTGTGGTGGTGCATGCCTGTAATCCCAGCTACTCGGTAGGCTGAGGCAGAAGAATGGCTTGAACCCAGAGGCGAAGGTTGTGGTGTGCAAGATCGTGCCATCACACTCCAGCCTGGGCAAAAACAGCAAGTGAAACTGCGTCTAAACAAAAAAGGATGTGGAAAGTAGAAAAAAATGAAGGAAGTGTATCCTCCTCCCGTATCTTGCTGGTGGCCAGCTAGAGGTCTTCCCGGCATTTGTTTTGTTCTCTCTAACTAGACCTAGAACACCGAAGAAGGCCAGGTGCGGTGGCTCACGCCTGTAATCCCAGCACTTTGGGAGGCTGAGGCAGGTGGATCACTTGGGGTCAGGAGTTTGAGACCAGCCTGGCCAACATGGTGAAACCTGTGGTGCACACTCGTAATCTCAGCTACTTGGAAGTCTGAGGCAGGAGGAGAATTGCTTGAACCCAGGAGGCAGAGGTTGTGGTGAGCTGAGATCGTGCCACTTCCAACCTGGGTGACAGAGTAAGACTCTGTCTCAAAAAAAAAAAAAAAAAAATCATTTTTCCTTAGGCAAGGTTGAAGGAGAAAAGAAACATTCCTGCCTCTAGGCTGGTAGGTAAAGGGGTCTGAAAAAGTTTTATTTAAAATATAGGCAATTTAACTGATTTATTTAAAAGTAGGAGTGGGTTGTGTGAAAAACAATAGATTTTTCTGCACAGAAAAAGAAAGGATTATCTCTAACTTTAATAAAGTAATGACTCACCATTGCTCAGATTTAGAGAGAAACAAGCTGTCTGTATGTCACACATTGCTTCCTGTCTATCCAGATGAGAATAGGATCTCTTTAGTTCGGCTGAGCCAGCCAGGCACATCTCAATTCCCAGCCTTATTACCAGCCCTTCTTTATCTTATCTTTGAAAAGTCAGGCCAAATCCAAAGGGATGCATCTGTTCTACCCTTGCAACAGTAAAGTCGTGGGAGCAGGGATGCAGGAACCCGCCGAAAAGAGGGCTCCATCCAGTAGGTGGCCCGGGATGAAGGCTGCGTGGGGCTAAACCACCCTCTGGAATATTCTATGTCATCGAATTCTTCACTGTGTGAACTTGAGCAAGCCATTCACTTTTCTTAAGCCATTTTCTTGATATTTCTTAGAGATTCACCAGTATGAAATGAGAACATGTAAGTGAAATGCTTAACAAAATGCCTGGTAAATAACAGATGCTTAGAAAACAGTAGAGAGAGAAGAGCAGCCTCTTCCCTTTAATGTACTTGTTTTTGCCTTCAAATCTAGAGCCATTTCTATAATTTGATAACTTTTCCTCAGACTTTCCAGGAGTAGAATTCCTTCCAGTTTGCTAACAACATCTTCTGTCTCTTATACTAAGGACACATTTGGCTTCCTTTTGATTGCACACCTATTTCTTAAAAGACATCTTGGGAGAGTTGACATGTTTAAAATGCAGTGGAGTAACCTGTTCATAAACTTTGAGGCCCTGAACAAAGTGAGACCATGACGAATCAGCAGGACTGATGTGCTGCATCGCACGAGAGATCCAAAACAGGAAAACTGACTCCACTGGGTGCGGTTCCACAGTCACATACGGTTTACAGTTTAAAATATGGACTATAAAATACCAACTCAGAGCGAGTTTTGGTGGTCATAACCACCGCAAAAAAAAAAATTTTTTTTAAATCCTGTTCACACAGAGAGTGACCTTTATACCTGTTTGGGTTTCTTAGTAACTTATTTTAACAGATTATCTATACAAGATGGAGTTTTATGACTGGTATAAGTTCAAAGGTGGTGAAAATGTGAACGAAGTGTGTTTAGCTATATTTTCCAGTGCATTTAGTTCTCATGAAATGTAACAACAGATGGACTCCTGGAGTATGGAATTTCCTTTCTTTTCTAAAGGAATAAGTAACCAACAGGCAGAAACTATAAAATGAATGTCACCGTTCTTCCAATTGTTCCAATGGAGAACATGCTGTTTAAAAAGCATTCCCTCCAGTTAGCAAACAAAAAAATTACAAGCTATTTTCCTCCCCCAAAGCCCATTTTCTCTGGCTGCTTATCTTTGACCTTCAAGCTCTTTTCATAGGTACAGAAGCATAAAATGTAGAAACGAAGTCTAGGACGGTAGACTGCCAAACAGAAGAGATGTGAGAAATTAAGATTCTGCCATAGAAACAAATCATCACATTGGGAGGCTAGGAACAATGATTATTTCTTTGCTAATCATCCTCCTTGGAAAAGATGCCTATAAATTAGATACGGATTTGATAAGTATTATTTTTGACCCGTATGCATTTTAGGAAATAAAAAAATGGATTCAGACAGATCTGTGAGGCCCAGTGCTTTGGCTTACACCTGTAATCCCAGCACTTTGGGAGGCCAAGGCGGGTGGATCACCTGAGGTCAGGAGTTGGAGACCAGCCTAGCCAACACAGTGAAACCCCATCTCTACAAAAATTTAAAAATTAGCTGGGAATGGTGGTAGGTGCCTGTAGTCCCAGCTACTTGGGAGGCCGAGGCAAGAGAATCACTTAAACCCGGGAGGCGAAGGTGGCAGTGAGCGGAGATCGTGCCACTGCACTCCAGCCTGGGCGGCAGAGCAATACTATGTCAAAAAAGAGGAAAGAAGAAAGAAAGAAAAAGAAAGAAAGAGAGAGAGAGAAAGAAAGAAAGAAAGAGAAAGACAAAGAAAGGAAAAGAGAGAGAAAGAAAGGAAAGGAAAGGGAGAAAGAAAGAAAGAGAGAAAGACCTATGAGTTGAGGGGAGGGGGTGGTAAATAAGGCTATCCTCTGGATAAAGCTCTCAAAAGTAAAAAGTTGTCACAGGTTCACTGCTACCTGCTAGACGAAAGCAAGCCCAGATTGAGAGAATTACTGCAACTCCTCCAAAGAACTGCTTCTCCCACCAGCACCTTCATGGTGGGAGGGAGCCTGTTAAGTCAGCTCAGCTGGTATCTTGCTCAGTTTTGCATTTGCATGCCTCTGTATCCTCTTTTGTTTCCCCTGAAGTGAAAGTTATTAAAGTATCACAAGAATGCCGGGTCTCACAATGTTCCTATCTGCCCTATTCAAGGAAGTAGGTGGAATAGTACACTGGTACCTGTTCTTGGAAAATTTGCAGCACAAAGAAAAGAAAGAAAAAAAAAAAACAGAAAAGATGAGATAAACCCTGATTAAGCAGAGGCAAGCTTTATAATGTTTATCCAAATTAAATCTCATCACATCGGTGTTTACCCATCATTAATTCTTACATAATCCCATTAGGGGAAAAACACCCAGCATTAGTGGATCTGATATTGGCCTCATGAAAGTGAGTTACCTTTTCCTGTAGCAAATCTGTAGCAAGCCAATATAGAGGCTGAAGTCAGTTCATCAAAAACCGTTGGTCAAATAGAGCCAGAGAACACTTCTAACAGAGAATCAAGAATGAAAGAAGAAAATCTGAAAAGAAACACTTTGAAAAGCTGAAGAGCCATTAGAATTGTAAGACCCAGAGCTAGGAAGACAGAAAAGGCTGGGAAAACCTGTGATTTCTTTTTCTTTGGTTTTTTTTTTTTTTTTTTTTTTTTGATGGGGGACATTTCTTTTTCCTGCCTTTTGTCTGTGAAAACATCACTTTGGGCGATCAGCTCAAGAACTGCAGGAGGCGTGACCCATGCAAATGGTTTGCTTCTCGTCCCATCTCTCTCAGGCTTCAGTTCGGCAAAGCAACCGAAGTATCGGCATGAAGATGAGACAAGCTAGCCTCCCACTGAGCTTTAACGATTTCCATATCCAGTAGGACAAGTTCTCCCGGGACAGGCCTGCAATCGCGGGCACATGTCTCGCCCTGTTGAGACGCAACAGCAGGTAAAGCAACCTGAACTCCTCACGGTAGAATCGGGTACACAAACTCACACCCACGCGCAAAAGTGAGGGAAGGAAACGTGGACAAAACTTTCCATCATTTGCTTCCAAAGCAGATATTCCTCAGGGGGACGGGGTGCGGGGAGGGCAGCTTCACGTTCAGAGGCATGCCCAAACCTTTCCACTTGCTTTGTTGTTCTACCTCTGAGCATTCGAGCAGGAATCTGAACCAGATGTGGGGTTAAAAGCATCACTTTGGAAGTTTCTGGGAATGAAAAATGACCTCCTCTCAAAAAAAATTTTTTTTTCTACTTTTCTCTTTGTTTAGGTTTCCCTTTTATGGCACTTTCTTTTCTCCCCTTTCTCTTAAACCCACTGCCCTTGCGGGGAGGTGGCTCAGCCTGTAATCTCAGCACTTTGAGAGACCGAGGAGGTGTATTACCTGAGGTCAGGAGTTCGAGACCAGTCTAGCCAACATGGTGAAACCATGCCTCTACTAAAAATACAAAAAATAATAATAATAAAAAATTAACTGGGTTTGGTGGCGCATACCTCTAGTCCCAGCTACTTGGGAGGCTGAGGCAGGAGAATTGCTTGAGCCCCAGAGACAAAGGTTGCAGTGAGCTGAGATCCTGCCACTGCACTCCAATTTGGGAGCTTGGGCTACAAAGTAAGACTCTGGGGGAAAAAAACAAAAAACAAAAAACAAACCGCCAACTTCCCATTTGGAGCTATCCATTGACATGGGTCATCCCTCAATCTCTTTTTACCCACATGAAAGTTTCCCTCCTCCTACTGTTGGATAAAACTATTTCATTCTAGGACATCACTATTGTCCTGTTCTGTCTGTCACGTTTTAACTCTTTACTGAGTCATGGGGCCTGGGTAGGACAAGGGACCTTGGTTAACCACGCTCTCATTCATTCAGGCTACAAACATAGAGCATAATCACTAAGAACATGGGCTTGGGACAAAGAACAGAAATGGTTTTAGATTCCAGGTTCAGCACTTTACCAGCTGTGTGACCATGGGCATGTCCATGAATATTTTTAAACAACATATGGACATAATATATGTTTGTTACTTTCCACCTGGATTGTTATGAGAATTAAATAAGATAATATATGCAAAGCAGTTAGCGCTAGCATAGTGCTTGGCACATGGGAAGCTGAGTAATAGCCATTACCAGCGTCATCACAACCATCATTTTTACTAAGCTACACACAGTGCCACGCCAGATAATGGGAAAGAAAGATAATAAGGTTCTGCCTTCAAGAAGTTCATAGTCTACTCTTAGAAACACACATGCTCTAATCCCAACACTTTGGGAGGCTGAGACAGGAGGATTGCTTGAGGCCAGGAGTTCAAGACCCGCCTGGACAACATCGTGAGACCCTGTGTCTAAAAAAAAAAAAAATTTTTTAAAAGAAACAAACATATATGTGTTATAGGTCTTTTAAATTTTGACAAGCAAGTTTTCCAGTATTTACTAGAACCACCCCCCCACCTGCCACACACAAAAAAAGACACCGACATGTAAACAAATAATATAACAAACTCAATCTGACCTTCTGCCCCAATTTTTCTGAATTCCTTATATTCAGAAAGATACAGAACCATATATATTTGGATCAATGAACCGAAGCTAATTTTTTTTAACTCAACACACTCCCCAACTGTGTGAACTGAATCTATGAGTGAAGCTTCATCACTCATTTTTATTCTTAATTCCTCTAAACTCTCTGTTATTATTTTATTTTTCTCATGAACAGGAACCACCCATAAGAAAATGTACTGCTGTGGAAATCATAAGAAGTTCATTCTCTGGGTTCAAGTAAAACCACTAGAAATCAGAACAGCAGATTTAGGACCTCCCACCCCACCTCAGTTCAAATGAATATACTCACAATGCTATTAAACCTAGGCAGCTTCTAAAAATCTGATATCAGTGGCCAACACTGCTGGCTCTCAGAATTGTTAATCATGTTAGCGAATAAATCATTCACTAAAGAGATCAGGGCTGGTATTCTGACACTAATTCCCAAAATGCAGAATACAAAACTAAAGCATATCTGCCATTTTTAGGTGACTCTGGCAGTGAGCTTAGAGTACCAAGCTTTGACAAAATACTGCATTTTTTTTCTATATTGTGCCTTAAGCTTTTGATCACAATAGCAAGGTATGCTTTTGTTGCAATTTAGCTGGAAAAAAAAAAAATCTTAAAAAAATTTTTCCACCTCTCCATGCTCCAAATTTTTGTAGAAGTCTTTATGACTGTTACTTTGATGTATATGCCAAACGGGATAAACCCATGAAAGGCAACACTGCTAATGAACACAAGGAACTTTATGTAATTGTAATAGCCAGTTTGGCTAGTTTTATGGGTGTGTGTACATTTAATTTTGAGTTGAGCAATACCCAATTTGGCAATGAGATAGAATAATATGAGTCTTTCTGCTTGTTTGTTTTAATTACTGACAACCAGAGAAAAACTATTCACAGCAGCCAAAAGAAGTCAAATCAGAAATGAACTTTACTACTTGCAGACTGCCGTTCCTATGCCTACCATGGATGTAATTTATTTGGGAATTGCTAAAGTCAAAAGGGACGAATGTGGAAATGTGATGAGTGAGGAAAACATCTATAGGTAGAGATGACGTTTTTTGAATAATGAAACAGCTTTCTTTCCAAGTTGTAAAGGAAGTCCCAGTAATAATTCATTCATTCAGGAATACCTACTGTGTGCTACTGTCCAGATATGTTCTGGGTGCTGGAGACAGCACAATGAACAAGTAGGCAAAATACTCCCTTTACAGAACTTACATTTTAATGAGCAATACACACAATAAAGAAAATAAAAGTTTTCCTCCCCTGCAGCGCTCCAATTTTTACTTAGATTTTATTTAGTAGGCTCCTCATTGCCCACTGAGTAGAATTCACACTCCTCGGCCTGGTATTTAAAGTCTTCCATGTTCTATATCCCCCACTCCTCTTACTTCCAAAATTTGTCTTCAAACTCCTTATATTCCAGTCAAATTGAATTGCTTATTGTTGAGGCCCTGTACTTTTTTTTCCTGCTTCCATGTCTTTGCCAATGCTGGGGATTTCCTGCTCCACCATTTTCCACGTATCCTTCACAAGATCAGGTTCAATCTTTATCACTTTTTCCTCAACAATATCCCTCACCTCAAACCTTTCCATCAAGGTCGAACTTCTAAAAATTGACACCCTACAACTGAAGGGCCAATCTACCCATCTGCCAGTTACCTTGTTATGTGAGTGCTTTTGGGGCAAAGAGGAGCCTTGCCTAGTCATTGGCTGACGAGTGTCAGGAAAAGCCCAGACGTGGGTTCACCTTCCTTTCCTGTCTCTATTATAGAAGGAAGAGTTTGGTTCCATGCTGCATCAAACTCCACTTCTTGATGCAAAAGTTAGACTGAAACAAGCTAAGAACAACCACAGACCAATTTGTCTAGCCTTTCTGAACTCATAGGCGTTAGCATAAGTCAAGACGCACAAGTTTAGAACTAGGCACATCTCCTTTCCAACACAACAGACACCTTTATGAATTTGTAAGTTTCTTGACCTCAGTTATCTTGTCCGTAAAAATAGGGAGAATCAGCCGGGTGCGGTGGCTCAAGCCTGTAATCCCAGCACTTTGGGAGGCCAAGACGGGTGGATCACGAGGTTGAGAGATCAAGACCATCCTGGTCAACATGGTGAAACCCGGTCTCTACTAAAGATACAAAAACTTAGCTGGGCACGGTGGCGCGTGCCTGTCATCCCAGCTACTCAGGAGGCTGAGGCAGGAGAATTGCCTGAACCCAGGAAGCGGAGGTTGTGGTGAGCCGAGATCACGCCATTGCACTCCAGCCTGGATAACAAGAGCGAAACTCCGTCTCAAAAAAAAAAAAAAAAAAAAAATAGGGAGAATCATTGCACTTATCTCACAAGGCTTGTGAATTAAGTTAGCTAACATGAGTAACAGTGTCTAGTATATGTGTTTGATGTTGCCATTCGCATTCACTCTTTTCTGGGAGGGGCAGAAGCCATATCATGGACTACTTACAATTGTTGATACAGATGAACACCATCTTTTTGGTAGTCTGATGTTGTCCAGCCCCATAGGAGGGTCAAAACTACTTAAATTTTGCATCTTTACCAGGTCTTAAATTTCAGCCACTGATGGAAGTGAACTCACACAGGCCTGTGAACCACACTGCATGCCAGTAAGCCCAAATATCCACCCTATCTAAAGCTACTGCTATATAAGTGGGCACTGCAAATGCGCATCCCCGGTGACTCACAGAGCACACAAACACAATCAAAGCAGGTCACAAAAGATCAAAGGAGAAGCTAATGCTCTAGGCTTCTGTAGGAAATGGTTCTCATAGACCTGTGGGACTCCTAGCAGGAGACACATGACCAGAAGAATCCCACCCACTCCTTGGAGCCCCATGGCCAGCATCTCTGCCCTCTACCATCCATTTCCATGCCCTGGGGTCCTATACTGTATGCCACCTTCTAGGAGGTAAATGTAAGCCTCAAAGCAAGAGATATACCCCCTGCATGTGAGTCACTCATACACTCTGGCAATAGGAAGTCCTTTGAGTAAAGGCAGCTTACCCTCACTGTGGGGAATTTGTAGCCTGATTTATTGTCTTGCTTTTCCACATAACCTACTCTCATACCTCAGGCTCTGGTATTTATTTATGCTGTATATCAATGCCTATCAATTCCTAATGCCTATACATCAAACACCTCCCATTTTGGTGATAACCCTAATGATAATGACGATGGTGATGATGATGATGGTGATGATGATGGTGGTGATGGTGATAATATTGAACACTTACTGTGACCCAGAGACTATGCTCAAAGACTCATAAATATATCTCCTCACAGCCACTTAATGAATAAGGTATTATTATCCTCACCTAACTCATGAAGAAACTGGGGCTTAGAGAGGTTATATAACTTGATGATGTCACTTAGTCAGGAATTGACAGAGCCAGAACTTAAGCTTAGAACAGTCTGGCTCCACAGCCCTCCTTTTCTTTTCTTTTCTTTCTTTCTTTCTTTATTTTGAGACGGAGTCTTGTTCTGTTGCCCAAACTGTAGTGTAATGGCGCGATCTCAACTCATTACCTCTTGCCTCCCAGGTTAAAGCAATTCTCCTACCTCAGCCTCCTGAGTAGCTGGGATTGTAGGCACCTGCCACCACACCCAGCTAATTTTTCTGCATTTTTTGTAGAGATGGAGCATCACCATGTTGGCCAGGCTGGTCTCAAACTCCTGACCTCAAGTGATCCTCCCGCCTCAGCCTCCTAAAGTGCTAGGATTACATGTGTAAGCCACTGCACGGCCCTTTCTCCCTTTTAGATGACCCATTTTCACCCACATCTTGATCCCAGCCTGCCTATTGACATGTCCCTCAGTTTGGACACATTTGTCACAGGTCAGTAAATTTCTTGAGTCTAACCAGAGACAGAAGCCTCCCTCTTACTTCCTCATTAGAGAAGATGGGCCAGGCAATGAAACAGAATTAGACAGTTGTGTCTGCTTATTCCTGGGAAACCTTATATTGGAGCATGGCTAACTCAATATTTATGACCAGCATACTTCTCTTGCTGACATCTAATATAGAGGTAAAAAAGCTGTGTAACTCTTTCCAGTCCCCTTTGAGACAAGAGTAACCATATGATACACATCTGACCAATGAGAAGCAAGTGGAAGTCTAAAGGGAGTGAACAAGCTTCCAAAAGAATATTTATTATCTTCATAAAAAGAGAACAAGGTCAGGGCCAGGGGTGGTGGCTCACGCCTGTAATCCCAGCACTTTGGGAAGCCAAGGTGGGCGGTTTACTTGAGGTCAGGAGTTCAAGACCACTGGCCAACATGGTGAAACCCCATCTCTAAAAAAATACAAAAATTAGCTGGGCATGGTGGCTTACACCTGCAATCCCAGCTGCTCAGGAGGCTGAGGCAGGAGAATCACTTGAATCTGGGAGATGGAAGTTGCAGTGAACAAAGATTGTGCCACTGCACTCTAGCAACAGAGCAAGACTCCATCTCAAAACAAAACAATACAAAAAACAGTTGGGGGAACAAGGTCACTAGTTCTGACCCATTGGCCTTGTTGCCTTGAATACAGATGTGATACCCAGGAACAAAGAAACCATCTTTTGTTTTTCTTTTTCCCTTGACTTTTAGGTTCAGGGGTACATGGGTAGGTTTGTTACATAGGTAAATTGCATGTCACAAAATAATCTGCATTACCATAATCTGTATTACTATCATTATTATCTGGCACACTGGTAATATTAGCATAGTACTTGATAAGTAGTTGTTTTGATCCTCTCCCTCTGCCCTTTGCCCTGGTGTCTGTTCTTCCTTTCTTTATGTCCATATGTACTAAAAGTTTAGGTACCACTTACAAGTAAGAACATGCAGTATTTGGTTTTCTGTTCCTGTGTTAGTTTTTGTGGGTTAATGGCCTCCAGTTCCATCCATGTTGCTGCAAAGGATAGGATCTTAATCTTTTTTGTGGCTACATAGTATTCCACAGTGTATATGTACCACATTTTTAAATCCAGTCTACCATTAATGGGCATGTAGGTTGATCCCATGTCTTCGCTATTATGAATAATGCAATGAACATATGCATGCATGTATCTTAGTAGATATAGATACTATATCTATATCTATAGATTGGTAGAATAATTTATATTCCTTTGGGTATATACCCAGTCATGGGATTGCTGGGTTGAATGGTAATTCTATTTTAAGTTCTTTGACAAATTGCCAAACTTCTTTCCACAATGGCTGAACTAATTTACATTCCTACCAGCAGTGTATAAGCATTCCCTTTTCTTCACAACCTTGCCAGCATTGTTATTTTTTGATGTTTTAATAGTAGCCATTCTGACTGGTGTGAGATAATATCTCATTGTGGTTTTGATTTGCATTGCTCTAATGATTAATGATGTTGAGGATTTTTTTCTTTTTTATTGAAACGGAGTTTCACTCTTGTTACCCAGGCTGGAGTGCAATGGGGTGATCTCGGCTCACCGCAACCTCCGCCTCCTGGGTTCAGGCAATTCTCCTGCCTCAGCCTCCCGAGTAGCTGGGATTACAGGCACGCACCACCATACCCAGCTAATTTTTGTATTTTTAGTAGAGACGGGGTTTCACCATGTTGACCAGGATGGTCTTGATCTCTTGACCTCGTGATCCACCCGCCTCAGCCTCCCAAAGTGCTGGGATTACAGGTGTGAGCCACCGCACCCGGCCGAGAATTTTTTCATATGTTTATTGGCCACATGTATTTCTTCTTTTAAAAAATGTCCATTTACATTTTTTGTCCACTTTTTGATGGAGTTGTTTGAGTTTTGCTAGTAAATTTGTTTACATGCCTTATAGATTCTGGATATTAGACCACTGTCAGATGCAGTTTGCAGATATTTCCTCCCATTCCATAGGTTGTCTGTTTACTCTGTTGATAGTTTCTTTTGCTGTGCAGAAGCTCTTTAGTTTAATAAAGGCCCATTTGTCAGTTTTTCTTTTTGCTTCAATTGCTTTTGGCATCCTCAGCATGAAATCTTTCCTGGGTCCTAAGTCCAGAATGCTATTTCCTAGGTTATTCTCCAGGGTTTTTATCGTTTTAAGTTTTGCATTTAAGTCTTTAATACTTTTTGAGTTGATTTTTATATATGTTATAAGGAAGGGGTCCAGTTTGAGTTTTCAAGGGTAATGCTTCCAGCTTTTGCCCATTCAGTAGGATGTTGGTTGTGAAAACAACTGTCTTGAGACAATGAGTCAGTATGCCAATACACTGGAGATGGTGGAGCAGAAATTTACAAAGAATCTTGGGCTTTGGCCAGGCATGGTGGCTTATGCCTATAATCCCAACACTTTGAGGGGCTGAGGCGGGAGGATCACTTGAGCCTAAGATTTAGAAACCAGGTCATCAGCAAAGAGAGACCCCCATCCCTAAAAAAACTTGTTTTTTTTAAATTAGCCACACACAGTGTGATCATGCCACTGAACTCTAGTCTGGGTGACAGAGTGATATCCTGTCTCAAAAATGAAACCCAAAAACCAAAATGAAAGAATGTTGAAATTTGAAGACACTGTTGCACTTCTGCTCACCTATTTGTTCTTTCGTTTGTTTGTTTTGTTTTGTTTAGACAGAGTCTTGCTTTGTTGCCTAAGCTAGAGTGCAATGGTGCAATCTTGGCTCACTATATCCTCAGCCTCCTAGGTTCAGGTGATTCTCCTGCCTCAGCCTCCCGAGTAGCTGGAACTACAGGTGTACACTACCACACCCAGCTACCTTTTGTATTTTTAGTAGAGACTGGGTTTCACCATATTGGTCAGGCTGCTTTCAAATTCCTGACCTCACGTGATCCACCTACCTCAGCCTCCCAAAGTGTTCGGATTACAGACATGAGCCACCACACCCAACCCTGGTCACCTATTTGTAAGTGAGATAATTAAACAAACATCTTTGTTGCTTAAACCAGTTAGGTTCGCAGAGTTGCAACATAAAGCATTCCTTACTGATATGAGAGTAAAAATAAATGGTTTGTATTATATATTAACAAACGATTCTAAGAAATCCTTTGCTAGCTTCTAAATGTACTAAGGTAAAACTTCTAGGGGTGGCCATGTGGGTTCTGGGCTAGAAGAAGCCTAATAACCTTACAACAATAACTCCAGTGCGATCTCAACGAAGTTCAATTGTATCAGGCCAGGCATTGTGGCTCTCGCGTGTTATCCTAACACTTTGGATGCCAAGGCAGGCGGATCACTTGAGGCCAGAAGTTTGAGACCAGCCTGGCCAACATGGCAAAACGTCATCGCTACTAAAAACTCAAAAATTAGCCAGGCATGCTGGTGCATGCCTGTAGTCCTAGCTACTCGGGAGGCTGAGGCAAAAGAATTATTCGAACACAGGAGGTAGAGGTTGCAGTGAGCCAAGATCATGCCATTGCACTTCAGCCTGGGCAACAGAGTAAAACCCCGTCTCAAAAAAAAAAAACAACAAAAAAGTTCAGTCTTATCTAATTGTGTGTGGTACAATGAATGAAGGAAAATATAAGTTCAAACAAATATAGTCACCTCTATGAATTTAAGCTAGACAATACCACATGGGGAGAAAATAGCAAACAATATCCAGGACTCAGAGCCAGAAACGTGGGCTCTGATCTCTGTCTTGCTGTATTGGGTGTATTGTTTAAGCCCCTCTGGGCCTCTGTGTCCTCATTTGTGAAATGAGAGGGGGAACTAAAAAAAAAACAAAAAAACTTTTTTTTTTTTGAGACAGAGTTTCACTCTTGTAGCCCAGGTTGGAGGGGAGTGGCGTGATCTCAGTTCACCGCAACCTCTGCCTCCGGGATTCAAGTGATTCTCCTGCCTCAGCCTCCCGAGTAGTTGGGATTACAGGCATGCACCACCATGCCAGGTTAATATTTTGTATTTTTAGTAGAGACAGGGTTTCTTCATGTTGGTCAGGCTGGTGTTGAACTCCCGATCTCAGATGATCTGCCCGCCTCAGTTTCCCAAAGTGCTGGGATTACAGGCGTGAGATACCGCGCCTGGCCCAGAAAACTTCTTGAGGCAGAGGCAGATCTAGAACACTTCAGTTCTTTGATTCTATGTATTTTCTCACTGTAAGATAAAAACACATGACTTTGAGGTCAGTAAACATTCCTTTACCTTACCAAGAGCATGGAAACACAACCTATACCTCTACTATCTGAATACATTGAGTGCAAATTACATGGTAAAATCGCAGCCGAAGGATCCGCTGACAACATATATCATTGTCCAAAGTTCGACCAAATCATAAGACAGAATCAGTGTTTACTTATTGAAAGTTCTTGGTGACATGGGCAGCCAGGGACCTCAGCTGCTCCATATCAAGAGACTCACAGAGAGGATCCATCTGAGTTATGGGTTACATAACTAGAATCAAACCAACCCAAGGGTCAGTTCATAAAGCAAATTTTTCCTCTGCCATAGGACCTGTCATCTGCCATTCTAAATTCACCTAGCCATCCCCTGCCCCAATCAAAAACAATTTCATCTCATTTCTCCTTCTAGGTCACTGTTATCTGCTTCCAAGTTGACACAACTAGATTCCAAATAAACTAATCCATGCCATTACATCAAAAGAATTCTGGCCCCACAGAGATTGTTAAACCAAGAAAAAAAAAGTGCAAGATTTACCTGAGTGATAAATGCAAGAGAATCAAAAATCTCAAAAATCCTAAAATCCCATCACTCGTTCTTCCATATCCTTTCTTTATATAAAATCACATGATTTAGTTTTATAAGTAGCTATTGAAGCCTTTCTATATTGAAAGTCATTTCGGCCAGGTGTGGTGGCTCATGCCTATAATCCAAACACTTTGGAGGCAAAGACGGGCGGGTTACCTGAGGTTGGGAGTTCAAGACCAGCCTGACCAACATGGTGAAACCCCATCTTTAAAAAAAAAAAAAGAAAGGAATAAAATAAGAATGAAAGTCATTTCTAGACACTTTAGGGGGTTTGCAGATAGATGAACAATACATGTTCTCTAACCCCGAGGAAATTAAACTTTATTATCAGGATAATTACATAAATATCTCTCATATGTGGCAATTCAGAAAGCAATGTGGAACGATCAGGAGGAAAGAACTAACTTCTACTGAAAACATTTTAAAAGGCTTCAAAGAATTAGAACCTAGGGTGAGGTGGTGCATACTGGTGTCCCGGCTACTCAGGAGACTGAGACGGGAGGAGCACTTGAGCCCAGGAGTTTCAGGCCAGCCTATGTGACATAACAAGAGCCTCAACTTGAAAAAAAAAAATTAAATTAGTTAACTTAAAAAAATAAAGCCTAGATGGCTGTGGTCAATGATACATGTTTATGTTGTATTCCAAAATATGTCTTCTAGCTTCTCAAAAGTGCCAAACTGCCCAGAACATAACTTAGATCAACAAGTAGAGAAACTAAATTGCTAGGGTCTCAGTGGCATAGCAAGATTTAACTCTTAAGAAAGGGCTTTGTTGCCTACCCATCACATACGACAAACGTAATCGAGGAAAGAGAACGTTGAACCCAAAGCCATTCCCTACTCCTACCAGCAAGAAAGACCTCGCAGAAGCTCAGGTCCCAAAGACCTTGACTCAGTGACATTTCTTTCATTCCCAGATTTCTTCCTCCCTCAATTCACACCTCCTATCACCTCCTTCATACCCTTCCTAGCTGGTACTCTGGGCTTTGCTTTCTTTTTTGAGACAGAATCTCACTCTATTGCCCAGGCTGGAGTGCAGTGGTGTGATCTTGGCTCACTGCAACCTCCACCTCCCAGGTTCAAGTGATTCTCATGCCTCAGCCTCCCAAGTAGCTGGGATTACAGATGTACACCACCATGCCCAGCTAATTTTTTATATTTTCACCATGTTGGCTGATCTCAAACTCCTGACCTCAGGTGGTCCTCCCAAAGTGCCTCAGCCTCCCAAACTGCTGGGATTACAGGCATGAGGCACTGCACCCGCCCTGGCCCCGCCCTGGCCTTTGCTTCTGATACACTTCTTCCCAATGCTTCCATGCGTCGTGTTGATTTAAAAAAAAGAAGAACATCATGTTATAAAGGTGCTGTCCTTTATAGGAAACAAGCATGAGAAGTCAATAATCAAAATTTAAAAATAAGAAAAAAATAAATGATTCTATCTAACACTAAAACAGTGAGCAGCCAAGGAGCTATAAAAATCTGTTTAGAATCATGACCACTTAGCAGGCGCAAGGCCACTAGGACTTTATGACCATTAATTAGTTTATCCTCCCTGAGTCCCTCTAAGGCATCTCTTATTATCTCCATTTGACAAATAGAGCAAAACTAAAATGCAGAGAAATTGACTAATTGACTGAGTTGCAATAAGGGGAGGAAGATGGAGAAAGACTATTAAAAAGCAAGCCCTGTAATGAAACGTGAAGATTCTGAATCTATGCTGGGATTTCTACATCATATTCACATCTAAGCTTTTTGAAGCCAGGAGATTCTTGGAGAATCTCTCATTTACTTATCTCCATTTTCCAAATCAGAAAATGAAGGCCTGCAGAGATATGGATTAGCTGAAAGTCACATTGTGACTTAGAAGATACCCAGGCATTCTGGCCCCAGATACAGTTCTCTTTTCTCCAAGAGCCCCAGGACAGACACACAGCAGATGTACCCTCCACACTGTACAAAGATGCCTGGCTAAGGAGGCCAGCTATGCCTAAACTCCAACCCACATGCTCTTGGTCAAGCTATAGGCTCTGTAATGGGAATCCACCCATCTGGGATACATCCACCTGTCTGCCCACAGGGCTGCCACCAAGAGAGAAGGTACCTTCTAATATGCACTAAGCCCCTGTAAAGACTAGCAGCAGCTCTGAGTCCAGGTCTCCTGTCACATTTTCTAGTGCTAGATAAGAAAATAAGTTGTCTTTAGAATATGGAAAAAGGAAAACTGAGAATGGTAGGTAGCTTCTAACTTCTATGGCACTAGCATATACCAAGAAGGAGGCAATGCTGGCCAGATATGGTGGCTCACGCCTGTAATCCCAGCACTTTGGGAGGCCAAGACGGGCGGATCACGAGGTCAAGAGATCGAGTCCATTCTGGCCAATATGGTGAAACCCCATCTCTACTAAAAAATACAAAAATTAGCCGGGCGTGGTGGTGCATGCCTGTAATCCCAGCTACTCAGGAGGCTAAGGCAGGAGAATTGCCTGAACCCAGGAGGCGGAGGTTGCGGTGAGCCGAGATCGCGCCATTGCACTCCAGCCTGAGTAACAAGAGTGAAACTCCGTCTCAAAAAAAAAAAAAAAAAGGCAATGCTGCTCAATTGCCTGGCTTAAAAACTTCCAGGACACTTCATTCTTGTTACAATGTAACAAACTCTAAATGTGGTACAATTGAATCAACTCTATATCAATTAACTCTGTCTGGGATGTTTTTAAACACTTTTTGGAAAATGTGTGAAATCGGTCTCAATTTTACGCAAAGAAAGATGTCAGAGTAAGTCTTTAAAAAGTGTAAGTGGGAGCAGCCTCCTCTGCACCTACGCTGCCTGATTGCAACTGATCCTTCATCTAAGACCAAAGGTGGGACAAGAGCACAGAAACCTACAGCCACTTGCTCTGGAGGTACAACTGACAGAAGGGACTTTTCCACCTGAGCTAGAGGCCTGGCTACTCCCTCTTTTCTAGCACAGGCTAACCATGAACGTGCAACACTCCTGTGGCCACACACCTGTTACAGTCGTCTTGGATCTCCTGACATCCAGGCTTCCCCTCTCCAGTGCAACCATGTTGGTAAGGAACAGTGTGAGAAGTTTCAACACAAGCAGTGAGAGTGAAGGGAGAGTCGAAGCACTCTGAGATTTCTAACATGAGCAACTGCGTATGTGATGATACCAGTAACCAAAATGGAGGAAGGAGGAAGAGGGGAGTTTTGAAATGAAAGAAAATGAATTCTGCTTTGGAAAAATTAATATCCAGCTGGAAATGAAAGTCTGAAGCTCAAAAAGATGCAGGAGTCATCGTGTTCCCTTAGGACAGGGTCATGAAGGTGTCTTGTCTATCTTTACATGGTCCACAGGGCCCATTATCTCGTAATATTTGCTGAAAGAGAAGGAGGGAGGGAGGGAAGTAGGAAAACCACTTTCCATTGTCTCAGTTATCTATGATTATATCACAAGCAATCTGAAAACTGAGTGGAGTGAAACAACAATATATTATTTCTCATGGTCCTAAAGGCTAGAGGAGAGGTTCTGCTTCGTGTTGTGATGACCAGGGCACTAGGATAGCTAGGACATTCAGAATGACCTCATTCACGTGCCTGGCGGCGGGTACAGATGCCATCTGGGGGCCCAATGGGCCTGTCAGCTGAGAGACTACAGTTCTCTTCCGTGGGCCTTTCTATGTGGCAGCTTGGGCATCTTCACAACTGGCAGCACAGTTGGAAGAAAGAGCCTTCCAGCTAGGACAACATAGCAAGATCCCTTGTCTCCAAAAAAAATTTTTTTAATTAGCAAGGCTTAGTGGCACACACCTGTAGTCCCATCTACTCGAAAGGCTGAGGAAGGAGAATCACTTGAACCCAGGAAGTGGAGGCTGCAGTGAGCTATGATCGCACCACTGTACCCCAGCCTGAGTGACACAGCAAGACTTTGTCTCAAAATAAATAATTAAGAGTCTTCCAAGGGAATAAATGCAAAAGTGCAAGGGCTTACTGTGCTTCCTCTCGCGTTGTCTGCTAATGTACTATGGTCCAAGCTAGTTAAGTGGCCAGGCTGCAATCAAGGTGGTGGTGGGGGAAGTACACAAGGGCATGAATACCAGAAAGCACAGTTCACTGGGGGCCACCAAGACAAGTCTAGCTCACCTTCCAGAAGAATTAATTCCTGTGCCCATTAATATCACATCTAGTCTTTTCTTTTCTTTTCTTTTTGAGATAGAATCCCTCTCTGTCACTCAGGCTGGGGTGCAATGATAAGGTCTCAGCTCACTACAACCTCCGTCTCCTGGGTTCAAGCGAGTCTCCTGCCTCAGTCTCCCCAGTAGCTGGGATTACAGGTGCCCGCCATCACGTTTGGCTAATTTTTGTATTTTTAGCAGAGATGGGGGTTTCACCATCTATGCCAAGCTGGTCTCAAACTCCTAACCTTGTGATCTGCCCACCGCAGCCTCCCAAAGTGATGGGATTACAGGCATGAGCCACCGTGCTCAGCCACATCTAGTGTTTTTTAAAGAGGGCCTCAGGCAGAGCGCAATGGCTCATGCCTGTTAATCTCAGCACTTTGGAAGGCCAGGGCGGGAGGATCACTTAAGGTTGGGAGTTTGAGACCAGCCTGGCCAACATTGTGAAACCCCATCTCTTCTAAAAATACAAAAATTAGCCAGACGTGGTAGTGTGTGTCCGTAATCCCAGCTACTCAGGAGGCTGAAGCAGTAGAATCGCTTGAACCCGAGAGGCAGTTGGTTGCAGTGAGCTGAGATCATGCCACTGTACTCCAGCCTGGGCAACAGAGCAAGACCCTATCTCAAAAATAAATAAACAAATAGGGGTTCAAAATCTAATCCAATCTCATCACTCACTTTTCCACACGAGCTCTCAGCTCTGGATGGACTACACTTTGAATCCTAGACTCTGTGACTAGAAAGAATCCTCCGATTCTCATGCCGCACAGCGGCTCTCACCTGTAATCCCAGCGCTTTGGAAGACTAAGGTGGGTGGATCACGAGGTCAAGAGATCGAGACTATCCTGGTCAACATGGTGAAACCCCATCTCTACTAAAAATATTAAAAAGTAGCTGGGCACGGTGGCATGTGCCTGTAATCCCAGCTACTCAGGAGGCTGAGGCAGGAGAATTGCCTGAACCCAGGAGGCGGAGGTTGCGGTGAGCCAAGATCGTGCCATTGTACTCCAGCCTGAGTAACAAGAGCGAAACTCTGTCTCAAAAAAAAAAAAAAGAATCCTCAGATTCTCCCTGTACATTCACACACACTCCCGCCCTCAGTCTCAGTCCCACCTTTCGTACTTTTCTTAGATCCTTCCTCTTAAGCCTTTAAGACCCAGCTTTTTGTCTCCTTGTATCCTGCTCTGAGATCAAAACCTTTAACTACCTTGCTCTTTAAAGAGGCTTATCGTGACTTGCACAAAATGTATTTTGTACTTAAAGAATAAATAAAAGAAATTAAGAGTTATTTAAAGGCAAGTCGTTAGGTCACGGGCTCTGGAAACAGACAGGCCTAGGATTGAGTCCTGGCTCAACCAGCCACGTGACTCTGCACTAATGTGTTCCTGCCATTTTCCTGAGCCTCAGTTTCCTCCTGTGTAAAACAAGGGTTACAGGAGCAGCTACTTAAAGCCTGGGTGCAGTGGCTCACACCTGTTATCCCAACACTTTGGGAGGCCGAGTGGGGAGGATCGTTTGAGCTCAGAAGTTTAAGAACAGTCTGGGCAACGTAGCAAAACCCCATCTCTACAAAAAAAAAACATACAAAAACTAGCCAGGCATGGTGACACGCACCTAGTCCTAGCTACTTGGGAGGCTGAGGTAGGAGGATGGCTTGAGCCCTGGGAGGTCAAAGCTGCAGTGAGCCTTGTTCACCCCACTGTGCTCCAGCCTGGGCAACAGAGCGAGACCCTGTCTCAAAACAAACAAAAGAGTAGCCACTTAAATGATTATTGAAAGGACTGACGTGATAACAGATGTCAAGTCTTTATCATGATGACTGACATAGGCAAGCACTGAATACTCGTTTAGCTCTTATTAGCCAAAGGAAATGTGCTCTGTGGAGTCAATTACCTAGGAATGAAGAGCTCACAATGGGACTGTCTCACTAAGAGACCAAACCCTCAAGGCCAACGAACCTAAAAATAACAGGTGTATGTATGTGTTCGTGTGTGCGTGCATGTGTGCATGCATGCACGTGTGTGTGTGTGTCTGTGTACTTGGAGGACCAGGTTAGGATTGAATGGTTCAACAAACAGAAAGTCCAGGTGCGGAATGGGCTGAAATAGTTCAAACAACCTCGTCAAAACTCAGGCTTTCTTTTTGTTTGTCTTTGCTGTTTTCTGTTGTTTCCGTCTTCTGGCTCTACTCTGTTTTGCTCATGGGGAAGCTCCCTGTAGCAGCCAGCCAGTCTTAGCAGTATTGTTTTTATGCCCCCTTATTTGTTTTTGTTATTTGTTTGTTTCTCTCTTGGCACAGACTCTCACTCTGTCACTCAGGCTGGAGTACAGTGGCACAATCTCGGCTCACTGCAACCTCTGCCTCCTTGGTTCAAGGGAAACTGCCTCAGCCTCCCAGTAGCTGAGACTACAGGTGCACACCACCACATCTGGCTAATTTTTGTACTTTTAGTAGAGATGGGGTGTCACTATGTTGACCAAGCTGGTCTCAAACTCCAAACTCAGGTGATCCACCCACTTCTGCCTCCCAAAGTGCTAGGATTACAGGCATGAGCCATCACCCTCAGCCAATGCACCCTTATTTGTAAACACTTTGAGGAAAGACTGTGAGTCTCTCAGAAGCCAAAGAATCATTGCACGGAGATGGCTATGTTTGAAACACAAGCCCATCACAGAGCCAGTCATTGGGGCCAGGGAAGCTTTCTGACGAAGCCTGCATGGAAGAGCACCTGAGCCCTGTTCTCAGCACACCAGATGAGAGTGAGAGAATGTGATGTCCGAGAAACAATCTGCTACCAGAAGAAGAATTCTTGAGTGGAGGTGAAATAACGAGCTCCCCAACACTGCCACCAGGGTTTCCTAAGTAATTGCTTTTTTGTGAGTAATTCCTAAGTTTTCACTACTAGAAATATACTCATTATTTCTATAATTCATGTACTCTTCTGTGTAAAATGAATTATGCTCAAAAGAATAATAATGTGAATCGTTATATCAATACCACTGTTATTAATTCTAATAGTGAAAACTTAAAAATTCCTCACAAAAGAGTAAAATGAATTACAGAATATGAATGCAATGCAAAAAGAATAATTTTAAATAAAAATTTGAATTATGTGGGAAAATTAACAATATGTTAAGAGAAAGAAGGCAGAATAGAAATACACACATACACACATATACACACTACAATCCTTAAATTCTAACAGCGAACAGAAATTATTGTGAGAGTACCAGAAGCTATCTAGCCTGATTGAACCAGAGAAAATAGGAAAAGAAGAAAGCTAGGAGGGAAAATAAAAGAACATTATCAATCATTCCAGAAAAAAACACAAAGGCTGTTTAAAGGGAAGTAAGTTTTCTTTTGCTTTTTTTTTTTTTTTCTTAAGAGATGGAGTCTCACTATGTTGGCCAGGCTGGTCTTGAACTCCTGAACTCAGGCAATCCTCCCCTCCTGCCTCAGCCTCCTGAGTGGCTGGAATCACAGGCAGGAGTCACCACGCCCGGCTTGCCCATCTATTAATATATTTTTAATGTTGTCGTAGTCAAAGAAGACATGCCCTAAGCATGTGTCTGCTTCTTTTTCCCTCATCTTCTAATAGGAAATGCATGGAAGACATCAAATTCCTGTCTCAGAAATAGCTTTCAGGTTGTTTTTTGTTTTGGGATTTCTTTTAGTTTTAAATTTATGTGTACATGTGGTGAGGACACTTAAGATCTACTCCTGGCAAATTTCAAGTATATAATACATTATTATTAACTATAGTCACCATGCCATACATTAGATCTTCAGAATTCAGGGGTTTTTTGGTGGGATTTTTTAGAGACAGGGTCTTGCTGTGTCACCCAGGCTGGGATGCAGTGGTGCCATCACAGCCCACTGCAGCCTGAACCTCCTGGGCTCAAGTGATCCTCCTACCTCAGCCTCCCAAAGTGCTGGGATTATAGGCATGAGCCACCATACCCAGCCTGAATTCAGAGGTTACTTTAAAGAGAAAATTCTTATATCAAAACATCAAGTTGTACACCTTAACAATACAATTTTTTAAATTAAAAATGTCTCTATTTGAAGATTACAAAATTATTATTTAGAAATGCTAAGAAAAACACACCAAAGCTCTTATATTTAATAACTGAGTTTAACAAGATTACAGGACAATAAGTCAAATATCAGTTTTAATTGTATTTACTGGCAATGAAATAAATTTTAAAATTATAATAACATCAAAAACATAAAATATACAAAGTTTTTTTTAGTAGCTTCAGCTTTTGTTTTCAATTCAATGGGTAAATGTTCCCATTTAAACCAATATCAAGAACAACCTTCTTTCTTGAGTTGAATTGGGATTTTTTTAATCCCCTAAGGGTAGTGTGATACTTAACATATTGTCCAGATCAGAATATGCTGGGACAATAGGCATAAACCAGGCCTTTCCTGAGCAAATAGGGACATATGACCACTAACCGTAGGCCCTATCACAGAGCCTTGCCCATAATAGATGCTCAATAAATATTAGGTCAGTGATTGGGCCTATCTGCATGTGCTGTTTTCCTGATGTTGAGTTAATGCCACAGTGAACTTGACAATTCCTTTGTCATTGTCATTGTTTTCTTCTGTTTTGTAACTCCAGTTACACAGTCAGCTATGAAGAAGATTCTTTCCTGATGACTCTTAAACTGCCCACACTAAACCTTTTTCCAAAAAGGTATCTTGAGTTAATGCATCACCTTCTATGATGTTAAAGTACAAGCACGCACTCAATCATTCGATAATTATATATTCAGCACTTATCATACACCAAGCCCTGTGCAAGGAAAGGGAATACAACCATGAACATGGTAGGTGCATGGTTAGTCCCATCCTCCCGAACTTGCAGCGCAGGTCTGCTGCAGGGAACACATGGGTAAGTAGGTGATTACAATGGAGTGTAGGAAGTGCTCAAATGGTAAACCGTAGTGGACAATGCGACGTCCCAAAACTCTTCTTCCCAAGTTCCACACACACACCTACTACCTTGAGCCAGAAATGTCAGCATTATCCACTACCATCACTCTTCCTCACCCTGTTCTCATCATAGAGTCCAATAACGGCACTAAGTTCATTCAATCCTGCCTTCTAACTACTTCTCAGATCTCTTCACTTGACTTCTTCCTATGTCTTTTTCTCCCAGGAAAGGAATTTAGCTATGAAGCATCCCGCATCCCCAGACTTCTAAAATCTGATTGTAGGAGAGCATTACCGCAATCCATGCCCAAGATGGTATCAGAGTAGGGAAGTAGCAGTGAGGATGAAGAGATGTGAATAAACTCAGAATATTTAGGAAGCAGATTGATTGGCTGTAGTTATTCATTGAAAGGGATGGTGGGAATAGAGACAGAGGGTGAGGATGATGCCCAGATTTTCAGCTTGAATTCCTCAGTGGGTGGTGAGGAATAGTGAAGAAAAATATGATCCTGAAAAAAAGCAAAATGAGTTTAATGAGTTCAAGCTTTTGAGCATATTGTTTATTTGAATGCTTTTGGTCATTCAAGTAGAGAAGGCCTACACTGGTCTAGAGCTCAAGAGAAAGATGTCATTTGTAACTAGATTTTATAGAAGGCATAGAAAGGTATGCCCAGGGAGTGAGTTGAGTAAAAAACAAACAAAACAGCATTAGAAGGAACCCAAAAGAAAACCAATGCTAAAGAAAAATCACAAAGAAGACTAAGAAGTAGAGTAGCAGGAAAAACAGAGGAAGAATTTCCGGAAGGAGAACGTGGTCAACAGTGTCAACACGGCCAAGAAATTAAATAATGTAAGAGCAGAAAAGTGAGCACTAGAGTCAGCAGTGTTCCTTATCTGAGATTAATTTTTCAGAATCAAACGGAATGCCTACTAGGTCCAGGGCCTTCTTT
Source organism: Callithrix jacchus (assembly GCF_049354715.1). Taxonomy (NCBI): domain Eukaryota; kingdom Metazoa; phylum Chordata; class Mammalia; order Primates; family Cebidae; genus Callithrix; species Callithrix jacchus. The sequence continues at coordinate 42,134,999 of NC_133502.1, forward strand.
GAAGGATGTAGAGATTTGCAGGTCAGACTTCCTTCTTACCAGGGGCTGATCATCTAGTTTACATGTAAAAACCGCAGAAACACAGGAAATTGTGGAAACTGGAGGCTTCCTCCTTGACAAAGAAAAAACATTCTATAAATTCTACAGTGTGTGACTGTAATAAGTGGTACAAACATCTCAAATTCTCTAGAATTAATACTATGGATCAGGAAAGTCGTGCTTTTTCTAGAATCCACATTTTAAAATTATTGTTAACACCCAGGAGTACTACTGGATAACATGATCAAATTAGAGAACAATTTACCATGTTAATATAAGAAGTAATTTAAGAATCTAGCTGGGTACGGTGGCTCACGCCTATAATCCCAGCACTTTGGGAGGCCAAGGTGGGTGGATCATGAGATCAAGAGATCAAGATCATCCTGGCCTACATGGTGAAACCTGTCTCTACTAAAAGTACAAAAAAATTAGCTGGGTGTGGTGGTACATGTTTGTAGTCCCAGCTACTGGCAAGGCTGAGGCAGGAAAATCGCTTGAATCCGGGAGGCGGAGGTTGCAGTGAGCCGAGATCGTGTCACTGCACTCTAGCCTAGGTGACAGACTTCATCTCAAAAAATAAAAAAAAAGGCCGGGCATGGTAGCTCACGCCTGTAATCCAAGCACTTTGGAGGCCAAGGCAGGTGGATCACCTGAGGTCGGGAGTTCAAGACCAGCCTGAACAACATGGTGAAACCTCGTCTTTAAAAATAAATAAATAAATAAATAAATAAATAAATAAATAAATAAATAAATAAATAATCTGGGTTGTATGTGGGTTAGTCAAGATAGCTATAATAGTATACATCAAACACTTGAGGAGCTTTGATATAGAAACATGATATTTCTTTTGTATTATTTCTGAGGACAGGATCAAAGACAAAGGGGCAGAAATTATCTCAGAGAGAGAAAAAAATGAAAGAATACTGTGCGGGCAGGGAAGGGAAGGAAAGAAATTTGCATCAATATCAGCTGTATACAAATGCAGCAAGCTACCATGTGTCTTTTCCTTTTCTTCCAATGTGGTCAAAAAAATCTGCTTGAAGAAGGGTCAGCCAGGCACGGTGGCTCATGCCTATATTCCCTGTACTTTGGGAGGCCAACATGGGTGGATTACTTGAGGTCAGGAGCTCAAGACCAGCCTGGCCAACATAGTGAAACCCTGTCTCTAGTAAAAATACAAAAATTAGCTGGCCATGGTGGCGGATGCCTGTAGTCCCAGCTACACAGGAGGCTAAGGCACGAGAATCACTTGAGCCCAGCAGGCAGAGGTTGCAGTGAGCTCAGATCATACCACTGCACTCCAGCCTGGGTGAAAGAGTGAGACTCTGTTTCAAAAAGAAGAAGAAGAAGAAGAAGGGTGATGTCCAATCTAGCCTTGGAAAATGGTTGGGATTTTGATGGGTGAACAAGAGGAAGAAAGGTATTTTACGTAGGAGGATAATTGGTCTGTCTTGCCAGAGCTGACTATTCACAAGAGGCTGGGAAGTCATCAGAACCACACTGACAAAAGCTTTCTTTTCCTTTTTTCCTTTTTTGAGATGGAGTCTCACTCTGTCACCCAGGCTGGAGTGCAGTGGTGCGATCTCCGCTCATTGCAACCTTTGCCTCCCAGGTTCAAGCAATTCTCCTACCTCAGCTTCCTGAGTAGCTGGGATTACAGGTGTACACCACCACACCTGGGTAATTTTTGTATTTTAGTAGAGATGGAATTTCACCATGTTGGCCAGGCCGGTCTCAAACTCCCGACCTCAAGTGATCCTCCTGCTTCAACCTCCCAAAGTGCTGAGACTGAAAGTGTGAGCCACCACGCCCAGCCAACAAAAGCTTTCAGTGCCGGGATGTGAAATCTCAGCAAAATCTTTTAGGCGACAAGGAGTTCTTGAAGATGTTTGTGGAAAGAAACATTAATACAATTCAATTATACAGAGTTTCAAGGAAGATTGAAACTTTACACTAGCAATAGGTGAGATGGAAAAATGGCAGGGGATTATTAGGAGGGATAAGAAAATGAGACCTCAAACGCAAAGAACGCAGAGAAACAAATAAAGCTTAAAATGAGGGAAACTTTGAGAAAGAAGAATCCACAGCACTTAGTGACTGGTTATGCTGGGAAAGAAACAGAGAAAAATCAGATGAGTGAATGAATGAAAAGATTTGAGTCTCAGTAAAAGGGACAGGGAGAGAAGAGCCATTAAAACAACAAGGTCAGGAGTCTACTCTGAGAGGCCAGTCATGCCCCTCAATGTGGGAAGCCAGTCTAAGGAGAACCCTGGCCAAGACACCATCTCCAAGTCGCATAGGGTGTCAGTAGCATCCAGTGGAATATTACCAGCTGCTATCTCGGAGGAAATTGGGCTCCTTGCTTTTCTAAATGAGCCAAGCTGTTGTGTTGGCAACCAACACACATGACAGGCACTTAGCCAAGCAGAAAGCAACAGGTTTACAATATGTGACTGTGTAGATAAACCATCTCCAGCCCTAACTCCCTGCTAAAGAGAATTCACAGAACCAGAAGAAAAAGAAATCTCCCCCAAACTCCTAATGCTGTCTGATAGAAAACCATGTGTACATCTATGATGAGATTTATTTTCTTTCTGAGAAATAGGGCAGAGAGGAATACTTTAAAGCAAAGGCATTTTTTTTGAGGTGGTACTTGAGATAATATTAGGGGAAAAACTCTTCAACAACTCAAGCCCAGGCCGTGTAGAAAAAGTAAACAGAATGCCGAGCAGGTGAATTTGAACAATGCAGAGAACTGGATTGGATCGTTCAGACTCCTAAAGCTGCTTTTTTCTCTACGGTGGTTGGTTTCATTTTGTTTCGATCTGTTTTTGCTTGGATTATCTGGACAATTGGCTCAACTCTCCATTTCACTCTGGTTCTATAGACATAGTCCTCTAAGTGTTCTATTTTTATCATGCTCGAATAAGAAATGAATACAATGGAGTTCATTCAAACGAGCCTCACCGAAAGGATTAAGCCAGTTGAAAGGATTTGTTTCCTGCACATCCTATATTTTCCATGATGCAGAAAAATGAGCAATTCTCTGCCCTTGGTCTGCCCTCTCCATTAACAATACTTTCCTCCTCGGAGGCAAGGGTGAAGCAGAAAGCAACATTTGGGCAAATATTCATGTCGATAAGAGCAAAATGAAACTGCAGCAGCCTGGAAAAGCATACCTAATGGACTAAGTCATGCAACCCCCAGTCCCCAGCTCTGGAAGTCCCCTGGAAGGCTGAGCAGGGTTTCCCCGGTATGGTGGCTTTTCCTAAACAAATCTGAAAAATTGATGATTCTCTTCAGTTCTCTGGGTCAACACAGACCACAGCCAGGGGCTCTGAGCTGGAGGTGATTGCACGGTGAGCTCTGGATACAAATGGAGGTCAGTGGCTAGAAACAGCTAGAAACTTTGGGAGGCAGTTTTCTTCCTTGGCTGTCTCTTGGCCTGGTGACCTTGGGCTTTGGTTTTCCTCCCCATACAAAACCCACTGTTCCTTTTAAATAAGCTTAAGACAAACAACAGAGGTGCTTCTTAAATGTTGTTTCACAGAAGAGAAGCATTTTTCTATTTACAGGAAGAGAAACGGTGTCGTGAAGGAACTGAGAAGCTTCCAGCTGCTGTTGAGGGAGGGCGGCAAGGTGCAGGATGGGGACTTCCCCTCTCCAGGCTCTTGTCCCTGGAACGGGACTCCTCCATGGAGCTGAAAATTACAGCTCAGAGAGCATGCTCTGTCCGAGCCTCACTGCCAGAGTGCAAACTGAGACTAAACACACACGAATCACTTTAAGATCTTGGAATCCCTGTTACTTAAAGATGGGAGAGACTGAGAAGCACTGGGTTTATGACCTTTCAGCTAAGAGACTTTCTGCCACAGACTTTATATCCAGCAGCCATTTCAAAATGGTTTAAAGCAGGCCATATGGTTGGGAGGTCAGGCACATGACTTGTCTCAAAGCTGAGTTTTCACAGCAATCACACTATTTTTATTTAGATTGGATTTTATAATCAATAAAACTTGCAGACATCCCTAAAGATGTCTTTACTTAAAATTCATATAAGAGAACACGGCCGGGCACAGTGGCTCATGCCTGTATTCCCCACACTTTGGGAGGCCAAGGCAGGAGGATTGCATGAGGCCTGGAGTTCAAGACCAGCCTGTCAAATATAGTAAGACCTCATCTCTATTTTAAAAAAGAAAAAAAGGCTGGGTATAATGGCTCATGCCTATAATCCCAACACTTTGGGAGGCTGAGGCACCTGGGGTCAGGTGTTCAAGACCGACCTGACCAATATGATGAAACCCCATCTCTACTAAAAATATAAAAATTAGCCAGGCGTGGTGGCACGAGCCTGTAATCCCAGCTACTCGGGAGGCTGAAGCAGGAGGATCACTTGAACTGGGAGGCGGAAATTGCAGTGAGCCAAGATCATGCCACTGCACTCCAGCCAGGGCAACAAGAGCAAAACTCTGTCTCACACACACACACAAAAGGCCAGGCACAGTGGCTCATGCTTGTAATCCCAGCACTTTGGGAGGCCAGGACAGGAGGATCAATTGAGCCCAGGAGTTTAAGACCACCCTGGGCAATATCTCAGTTTTTAAAAAAAGAAAACATGAAAAAGAAAAAGATGAAGAATACATGAGTAGTCTATATTAGTAATTATGATGATTGTTGTTTGTTGCTATTATTATAACTACTATGGGGAGGAGGGCTATAGAGCTGACTGAGTCAGGTTAAAGCCTTCCTAAGCCACAAGTTATTACCCAAAAATAGAACATAAAGAAAAATCCTTTTGAAATGATGCCCAGACTCCATTTAAAGACATGTAGACCAGGTGTGGTGGTTCACACCTATAATCCCAGCACTTTGGGAGGCCAAGGCAGGCGAATTGAGATCAGGAGTTTGAGACCAGCCTGGGCAACATAGTGAAACCTGTCTCCATGAAAAATACAAAAATTAGCCAGGCGCAGTAGTGCACACCTGTAATGCCAGCTACTCAGGAGGCTGAGGTAGGAGAATTGCTTGAACCCAGGAGGCAAAGGTTGCAATGAGCCGAGATTGCACCACCACACTCCAGCCTGGACAGAACGAGATGCCGTCTCAAAAAAAATAAATAAATAAAAGAAAAGATGTGTTCAGGAACACTTCTATTATAAAAAAGAAAGATGTGCAAATCTCAGAGAAATGACTGGTCCGGGAAGGAAGCAGCCTATTTATGACAGCCACATATTTTACAAAAGCTCTTAGTGGGGGATGACAGGGCAAGCAAAGAAAGAACTTTCTTATGTAAATATCAAATCAATTAAAGGAACAGATCCCTGGAAATAAATCATTTACAGAAACAGGTCCTACCTGTGGTTTCGAACACAAAATACACTGAAAGCTCTGCCTCAAGTCACTAAATGAAAATGGATTCTAACGTGATTCAGTCTCTACACATGGTGAGTAAGAGGCGAGCTGTTTAAGCAAACCCTGCAAAACAAAGGTTTTCAAGATATCAAATCCATAAGGCTTTCTTATCACAAAAGAGGTGAATGAATATGATGGTATTCTTACAGCATGTTTGCCGTAGCATTTGTCATGGAGTTATCCTGGGCAAAGGTAAGGTTTGGTATGCAGTGTAATTATTTTCCCACCTACTTCTGTCACAAGGTCTACTTAAAGCACAGTTTCTTTCTTTAGTTATTTAAATGCTTCCAAAAAGATATCTTAAGGTCAAGAAACTCCAGCAATGTGCAAATATCTTTCAGGAGTCGTCGATTTCCCCCTAGTACCATTAGGGGAAATTTTATTGTAGGCAGTCTAAAACAAGTTAATGGAGGGTCAAGTTTCTGTTTACTTTGGGACAGTATTAGTAATCGGAACCAGGAGGAAGGAGGCCTGGTGGCTCAGGAGCACAGCATTCTCAGTCAGGCTGCCTTCGATTGCTAGTTCGGATTCCAGGGTATGTTGAAATGACATTTCACATTAAATATTTGGAGAAAAAAAACATATCTATACACACGCATACACGTGCACACACACACAAACACATACACACACACACACATAAATAGTACCTATTTTGCCCTACTCTCAAGATTTTTAATCTTTCCACATTGGCAAAGGCTGGATTATAAGATTTGGATTCATTAGTGTTGCAACATTTCTGAGATTTGGTAGCTGAGGATTTTTGTGTTCTTCGCAAATTAGTCATAACGAGATTTTTTTTTCCTCCCCACCCCCACAAGATGGGGTTTGATGACATTTTTCTCCTCAAACAGCCTCTTAGTAACTGAAGTTCAATAAACAGATTAATACTCTTTTATCCAAACAAATTAGGCAAATTCCTCCAGCAGTATTTGGCCACACACTGATACATTCAACAAATATTTATCTGGTGCCTATCATGGACCTGGCACTGAGCAGGGCACGGAGGGGACAAAAGTTAACAAGACAGACTAGCGCTTATGAAGAGACAGCAAGAGGAGTGTCCTTGTAGAGATGGGACAGTTCTGTGTCCCGATTGCAGTGGACACATGAACCTGTACAAGGGGTACAAGTTCAAAGAACTACACATATTTAGTAGAACTCTGTGAGGATAAGACATTCAAGCTGAGACCTAAAAATTAAGAAACAGCCAACTAGGCCTAGAGAGATGACCAAGAAACAGAAGAATCTACCTGGTTTAAATCATCAGAATGACTTCCAAAATTCTGACTTTATTAAGACAAAGTCTTGAAGGGTAGGTAGAGTTTGATGAGATAACCTTAGATTATTAGGATGGCTGTGGTCCTAACAGAAAGCAAGACTATAAAAAGAGTGCAAATACCTCCCAAGTACAATTGTCTTTAGATCTAATCGAGTGCAAGACGTTTAAGTGTCTTAAGACTCAAAAACATGCAAAATTCAATCAAGTGCTGAAAGCAGGAGTAGATGGAAGAATTAGGAAACACAGCTCTTGAAATCAGAGTTTAGGAATCTGAAACCACTCCTACTACAAATAGGATCCGAGTGTCTCTCTAAGCACAGTAAGAAAAAGAAAAGAAAAGAAAGAAAAAGACAGAATGTCTCAGAGTCTTCAAGAGTGCATTTAACAATACACATGCAGCTATGACTGTAGAGGAAAAAATATTTTGAGATATAATCTTGTCCACAGAGCATAAGCATCTTCCGACCCTAAAAAAAGTTTCCAATTATGTAGAGAAATGACCAAGCACAGTGGCTCATTCCTATATTCCCAGCAATTTGGGAGGCCAAAGCGGGCCAATTGCTTCAGCCCAGAAGTTCAAGACCAGCCTGGGAAACATGGAAAAACCCATCTCTACTAAAAATTCAAAAATTACCAGACGTGTTCCCACGTGCCTGTAGTCCCAGCGAGTTGGAGGCTTTGACGGGAGGATCACTTGAGCCTGGAGAGGCTGAAGCTGCAGTGAGCCATGTTCGTGCCACTGCCCTCCAGCCTGGGTACACAGTGAGACCCTGTTTCAAGATAAATAAATTAAATAAATAAATAAATCATGCAACTATAGCATCTAATAGGAAAATCACAAACATTACATTATTTTTAGATTTTTATTGTTGTTGCTTTGTTTTTTTGAGACGGAGTCTTGCTCAGCCACCCAGGCTGGAGTACAGTAGTACAATCTCAGCTCACTGCAACCATCGTCTCCTGGGTTCAACTGATTCTCCTGTCTCAGCCTCCGGAGTAGCTGGGATTACAGGCACCTGCCATCATGCCCAGCTAATTTTTATATTGTAGTACAAAATACAAAATAAAAAAAACTGGGTTTCCCCATGTTGGACAGGCTAGTCATGAACTCCTGACCTCAGGTGATCTGCCTGCCTCAGCCTCCCAAAGTGCTAGGATTACAGGCGTGAGCCACTGTGTCCCACCCAAATATTAAATTGTAAATGCAGTTTAAAATGTTTAAAAGTCTTCATTTAACAAACTTCATTTAAATTTCTATAAAAGTGTTGTAAAATTGCTAGTCTTTTAGTAAAATAAGATTTAGAAAGTGACATTAACAAGATGGCCAACCAGAAGCCATTAGAGCTTATTCCCACAGCAAAGCCCAAACAAAAAAAACAAGTAAGTAACTATATTGTGACGAAAATAACCAGAGGAGAGTACCAGAATGTATCAAGGAGTGGCAGAAAGCCTGTAGAGCATAGAAACTCAGGATAGCTACATAAAGAATGAAAGGAAAGGCTGGCACAGTGGCTTACATCTGTAATACCAGCACTTTGGGAGGCAAAGGCAGGCAGATCACCTCAGGTCAGGAGTTCAAGACCAGCCTGGCCAACATGGTGAAACCCCTTCTCTACTAAAAATTCAAAAATTAGCCGGGCATGGTGGTGCATGCCTGTAGTCCCAGCTACTCGGGAGGCTGAGGCAGAAGAATCACTTGAACCCGGGAGGAGGAGGTTGCGGTGAGCCAAGATTACTCCACTGCACTCCAGTCTGGGCAACAGGATGAGGCTCTATCTCAAAAAAAAAAAAGAATGGAAGGAAACATCTGATCTCCACTACCTCATCTGTACCACTGCCTCTACTTGAAACCAGAGCCACCGCACCCTCTCATCCAGTGCACTGTGACCTATCTGGAGATGAAAATCTTCTCTATGAAAGCCACTCTGTAATATCTGGAAAATGCGATCATTCCACTAATGCACAGACATCAAAATGGGGACATAAGAAACATTAAAAAGCAAGGCAATATGACACCACCAAAGGAACACAATAACTCTCCAGTAATTAACCCCAAAGTAAAAGAAATGTATGAAGTGCTTGAAAAGAAATTCAAAATAATGATCTTAAGGAAATTAGCAAGATACAAGAGAATACAAACAGACAATTCAACAAAACCAGTAAAACAACTCATGATCTGAGTGAGGAATTTCACAGAGATAGTTATTATTAAAAAAAAAAAAATTGAACAGAAATCTTGCAGCTAAAGAATTCAATGAATAAATATAGGAAAACTTCAACAGCAGACTAGATAAAGCAGAAGAAAGAATCTCTAAACTTGAAGATACAGCATTTGAAATTAGTCAGAGAGGGGTTAAAAAAAAGAATGATGAACAGTGAAATCAGCCTATGAAATCAGTGGGACACCATTAAGTGAACAAATATTCAAATCATGGGATTTACAGGAGAAAACAAGACAAAGATAGGGATAGAATGCTTATTTAATGAAACAATTACAGAAGTTAAACTAAGCTTATGGAAAAAATAGGTATTTATAATTAATCATTTAAATGTATAGTTTATAAATGTAATTCTAATATATTGGATATGAATTTTCATATATCTAAAGTAAACTCTGAATAGTCTTTTCTCTGCATAAAAACAACCCTCAAAAACAAACTTTCATATTTAAAGCTTTAGTACAAAGATACTGAAAAGATTTCCACAGAGTAGCAGGCCCTATGGGCCCTGGAAAAGAATTGTGATGTGGATCTTTTTGGAATAGAACAATCCAACTTTTTTCTATGTATCAAAAGATGTTATTTGTCCTAAGGATGTCTAAGAACTAAAATGCCAAATTTAAGGTGCTCTCTTTTAAAAAACAAACAAATAAAAAAACTTCCATAACCAGAATCTTTTCAAGGTCATCACAATTTCTTCCAAGCAAATCTTGTATACATTTGCTTTATTGTATCTCTCCTCACATTGAAGTGAAAAATTACATTTTTTAACCTATTTGTTTTCCCACCAAACTATGAGCTCCTATCCATCTTTGCATCCCAGGGACTATGACACTGTGAGCATCTTAAAGTGAATTAAAAAACTACCACAGGCCAGATGCGGTGGCTGAAGCCTGTAATCCCATCACTTTGGGAGGCCGAGGCGGGTGGATCACGAGAGATCGAGACCATCCTGGTCAACATGGTGAAACCCCGCCTCTACTAAAAATACAAAAAATTAGCTGGGCATGGTGGCGCGTGCCTGTAATCCCAGCTACTCAGGAGGCTGAGGCAGGAGAATTGCCTGAACCCAGGAGGCGGAGGTTGCGGTGAGCCAAGATCGCGCCATTGCACTCCAGCCTGGGTAACAAGAGCGAAACTCCGTCTCAAAAAAAAAAAAAAAAAACAAACAAACAAAAACCTACCACAGATGTCTCTCATGGATGTGAGAGTAAGTCTAAGGTTTTCTTCCCACCAGCCTCTTCAAAAACACAGACGCCAACCCAATTGGCTTCATGCCTTAGCTTCCTAGATTCATCCAATCCTATTTGGATCTCTGACCTGCTTTTGTATTGTTTACACTGGCCCTGACCTGGCACTCACTGCCTGAGGACACAGTTTCTGGCATTTTCCCACTGACTCCACCCATCCCAACCGCAGAACCAAATCTGTCAAGGAAGAGCATCAGACAGTCAGCGATTGAAAGAATGTCTGGAAATAATAGTGGTTTAATAAGTATTTAAAGACTAAGGTCGGCTGGGTTCGGTGGCTCACACCTGTAATTCCAACACTTTGGGAGGCCATGGTGGGAGGATCGCTTGAGGCCAGGAGTTTGAGTGCAGCCTGAGAAACATGGCAAACCCCCATCTCTACAATAAATAAATAAATAACCAGATAGGGCCGGGCACGGTGGCTCATGCCTGTAATCCCAGCACTTTGGGAGGCCGAGGCGGGTGGATCACGAGGTCAAGAGATTGAGACCATCCTGGTCAACATGGTGAAACCCCGTCTCTACTAAAAATACAAAAAATTAGCTGGGCATGGTGGCGCGTGCCTGTAATCCCAGCTACTTGGGAGGCTGAGGCAGGAGAATTGCCTGAACCCAGGAGGCGGAGGTTGCGGTGAGCCGAGATTGCGCCATTGCACTCCAGCCTTGGTAAGGAAGGTGAAACTCCGTCTCAAAAAAAAAAAAAGAAAAGAAAAAGAAAAAAAAAAAACATAAAGAAGTGCACATAAAGAAGTGCTCATACAGAAGGATATATGAAGTATCACAACATCACATAACATATCCCAAATTGGAGGGAGAATATAATACAGAAAAGATTTCTCATGGACTGTAGCCTTAAGCTAAATTTTAGTGGCTAGATCACGTGGTTTTGTGACTGCTTCGATGTCAGTGAAGAAAAGAGGTCTACAGTGACCTAGGGAATAGTATTTGATGATGTCATCCACTGAGATTGGGAATACAGAAAACATGCTGCTGGCCTTTAGGCCAAATTTAGTTTGGAACATGATGAGTTTGAGATGGACATGGGATAATCCAGTGGAGATGTTCGACATGTGATTGGATAAGAGTCTACAGTTTAGAAAAACCTTGTGGACTGGGCTTATATATTTAGGAGTCACAGGCATACACAGCCTTGAGAGTGAATGAACTGTCCCTGGGGTAACATGAATAATGGGAAGAAAGCAAGAGTGGTACTCGGGGGCCCATCCACATTGAAGGGCTAAGCAGAGGACGAGGAAGCCAGTAGAGAACCAAGAAGAGCAACTAGAGACGCAAAAAAAAAAAAAAAAAAACAGTCAGGAGAATGCTGCAGTGGACACTGCTGGTTTTCTAACCAGTGTCAATTCCCTGCACTCCTTCACAAAATTCCTACCCCGGAGGAGTCCATAGGCCTCAAAGGAAGCTGAAGATTTCTAGTTCCAAGGGGTGACCTGATTTATCTAAAAATAATTCCACTCTTTTTTGCTGGTGACCTAGTGAGATTCAAGAGAAGTTTGACGGGGATTCAGACAAATTCTTCATTACTCTCTTGGAAGAACTCTTAGCAATGATACTTTTCCTTCTTCAGATGTCATCCTTGATAAATAGGAAGCCGAGACTTGCCACGGCCCTCCCTCCCTGCCAATCAGAGAAGAAAGCTAAACCAAGGAAGAAAGCCAAACCCGGAGAATCCCAGAGGTCGAGAGCTGGAGCCAAGCCTGATACTCGCTCTACCTCTGGATTCCATTTACATGAATCTATGAAGTTCCTTATTGCTTAAACCAATTTGGTTAGAGTTTTCTGTTACTTTTGTCCAAAGCAGAGCTAACTGATAGGGTAGTGTCCCTGAAACCAAAGTGGGTGAGAGCTCCAGCCGGAAGTGATCGAGAGTGCTAAGTGGTGCCTGGAGGCCAGGTGATAAAGGGCCTGAAATGCATCCAAAGAACGTGTAAGCAGGAGGCGTGGCGGCTGTGGCGGCGCATGGCCCACAGAGCAGTGGATGGAGAGCTGAATGAGAAATGAGCACTTAGAAAGGGCATGCAGTAGTTTCTTGTTAGCAAAGTTTGACTGCAATGTGAAGAAAAGAAGGAGGCCATAGCTATAAAGGAGTATCATGTCAAGCGAGATTTTTGTTTGTTTATTTGGGAAATGAGAGCTAGTCAACAGGTGGATCTATAAGTTTCTTGCCATTACCTTGTTCTCTCCTTCCCCTCAAGTTCATGGGGAATTTCAGAGAAGACAGAAGTTTATTCCTCACCCTAGACTCAGCTGGAACACTTTAGAAAAGTTAAAAGGAGCAGCTCCGCATTTCATATTTCAATCTTTGCAGTCAATCCTCAAGCCCCAAAATATGCAGAATAAGTCTCCCAAGGCACTTGATGAGAAGAAAAGAAAGCACTTGAAGAAACATTTACAAGAAAGTTCATTATAACATATTTTGTAGCTGAAATCTTGGAGGGGGGTATCTAAATGATTTATTAATGGAGATATGATAAAACCAAAAAAAGGACAGTAGATAGTAGTCTATGGATTAATTAATTTGCAGCATTTAAAATGGATAGGCTGCAGCATGGGCAACAAAGAGAGACCCTATGTCTACAAAAAAATACATGAGTGTAGTGGCACATGCCTGTAGTCCCCGCTACTTGGGAGGCTAAGGCGGGAGGATTCCTTGAGCATGGGAGGTTGAGGCTGCAGTGAGCCAAGGTCATGCCACTGCACTCCAGTCTGGGCAACAAATAGCGAGCGACCCCGTCTCAAAAAATAAAAAAAGAATTAGCTGGATTTCTGTGCACTATTATGGAAAAAAAACAAGTGAAAGCATTAAGTTATAGAAAAATATGTGTGATATAATCCCATATATGAAATTCAAAAGATAGAATTGTTTGTACTTACGCAGCGAGAAAACAGAAAACAGATCAAGAATGTAGAACAAAGTATTATCAGTGGTTACTTTTGGGGAGGAAAGTGGCATTTGAGGTACAGGGCAGGCAGTAAATTTTAGGAGGCAATTTCATAGGTGTCATATTTTTTGTAAGTTAAATTTTTACAAAGAGAATATTTTTAGTTATTGTTTACATGAAAAATGAAAAAAAATTGCATGAGGCATCCGGAAAGCAGAAACTAAATTTGTACCAACCAGGATCACATTCTCTTATTTTGAGACAGAGTCTTGCTCTGTTGCCTAGGCTGGAGTACAGTGGCATGATCTCCACTCACTGCAACCTTTGCCTCCCAGGTTCCAGTGGTTTGAGAGTTTTGGTTCTTTTCCAGCATTTAAGTCATTCTCCTACCTCAGCCTCCCAAGTAGCTGGGATTGCAGGCATGTGCCACCCCACCCAGCTAGTATTTTATATTTTTGGTAGAGAGGGGGTTTCACCATGTTAGCCAAGCTAGTCTCAAACTCCTGACCTCAAGTGATCTGCCCACCTCAGCCTCCCAAAGTACTGAAATTACAGGTGTGAGCCACTGTGCTTGGTCACATTCTTCTTTAAATAGGAAAAAAAGAAAGACTACAAAATTGATCATTTTAAAAAATATTTTATTTTGATAGCCTTCAGCTTCAAAATCAAAAATTGATCATTTTTACTGTCTCTATTTTACATTACTAATGCCAATTAGGTTAGATGTTCGAGACCAGCCTGACCAACATGGAGAAACACTGTCTCTACTAAAAATACAAAATTAGCGGGGCATGGTGGCGCATACCTGTAATCCCAGCTACTTGAGAGGCTGAGGCAGGAGAATAGACAGGAGAATAACCCAGGAAGCGGAGGTTGCAGTGAGTCAAGATCGCACCATTGCATTCCAGCCTTGGCAACAGAAGCAAAACTCTACCTCAAAAAAAAAATTAAAACTTAAAAATAAGCCAGGAGCCCAGGAGTTCAAGGTTACAGTGAGCTGTGATTGCACCATTGCACTCCAGCCTGGGTGACACAGTAAGGGAGATGCTGTCTCAAAAAAAAAGTGCTCAAATAGGTGGTTTCAATCAATAGAAAACCATCAAACACCTAGAGAAGCAAGACACTGAGAACCCAACGCTCATCATATACGAGTTTGAGCACCTTTTGTGTAAACATATGGCCACTTTATAAATATATTGTCAAGAAGCTTTTATTTATAAGCAATGAAAATATAGTGATTATTTTAAATCTAACATATCTTTAAAAAGCACACACAGGCATACCTCAGAGATACTGTGGGTTTAGTTCCAGACCACTGCAATAAAACAAATACTGCATTAAAGCAAGTCACATAAACTTTTTGGCTTCCCGCTGCATATAAAAGTTCTGTTTACATTATACTGTAGTCTATTAAGTGTGTAATAGCATTATGTCTATAAAAAACAACATACAGGCCGGGCGCTGTGGCTCACGCCTGTAATCCCAGCTCTTAGGGAGGCAGAGGCGGGAGGATAGCTTGAGCCCAGGAGTTCGAGACCTGCCTGGGCAATATAGCGAGACCCCGTTCTCCACAAAAAGGAAAAAAACAAAAAAAAGACAAAAAAAAAAAAAAACATACATACCTTAATCTAAAAATACTTTATGGCTAAGATATGCTGATGATCATCTAACCTTCAGCAAGTTACAATCTTTTCCTGGTAGAGGGTCTCGCCTTAATGCTGATGGCCGCTGACTGATGAGGGTGCTGGCTGCTTAAGCTTGGGGTGGCTGCAGTAATGTATTCAAAGGAGACACATATGAAGTTTGCTGCGCAAATTGACTTTTCCTTACGTGAAAGATTTCTCTGTAGCATGCAATCCTGTTTGAGAGCATTAACCACAGTAGAACTTCTTCCCAAGTTGCAGTCTGTCCTCTCAAACCCTGCTGCTGCTTTATCAACTAAAGTTGTATAATATTCTAAATCATTTGTTATCATCTTCAAGAATGTTCACAGCATATTCACCAGGAGTAGATTTCATCTCAAGAAACCATTTTCTTTGCTCATCCATAAGAATAAACTCCTTATCCCTTCAAGTTTTATCACACGATTGCAGCAATTTGGTCACATTATCAGGCTCCACTTCTAATTGCAGTTCTTTTGCTATTTCCATCACATCTGTAGTCCCTTCCTCCATTGGAGTCTTTAACCCCCAGAGTCATTCAGGAGGATTAGAATTGACTTCTTCTGAACTCCTGTTAATGTTGATATTTTTACCACCTCCCATGAATCATGAATATTGTAATTTTCTAATTTTCATATTTTTGGGGGTGACAGAGTTTTACCATGTTGCCCAGGCTGTTCTCAAACTCCTGAGCTCAAGCATCTGCTCACCTCGGCCTCCCAAAGTGCTGGGATTACCCCCAGTAAATTCTTTACACCTATATACACACGGTTTCAGTAAGATATAAGAAAACTGCTCTCTAATGTTACCACAGCATTATTTTTTTGTTTTGTTATTTGTTTTGTTTTAGAGACAAGATCTCACTGTCACTTAGACGGGAGTGCAGTGATATGATCAGAGCTCACTGGAGCCTCAAACTCCTGGGCTCAGGTGATCCTCCCACTTCAGCTTCCAGCATAGTTGGATTACAGGCATGCACCTCCACACGTGGCTGCAGCATCATATTTAAAAGAAAATATGAAATAGACATGTTCCATAAGATCAAACAGAAGCAAACTCAATTTTTTTAAGTACAAAATTCATATAATAGGCCAGGCATGGTGACTCACACCTGTAATACCAGCATGTTGGGATGCCAAGGCAGGCAGATCACCTGAGGTCAGGAGTTTGAGACCAGCCTGGTCAACACGGTAAAACCCTGTCTCTACTAAAAATACAAAATTAGCCGGGCATGGTGGCAGGTGCCTGTAATCCCAGCTACTCTGGAGATTGAGGCAAGGAGAATCGATTGAACCTGAGGCAGAGAGGTTGCAGTGAGCTGAGAGCACACCATTGCACTCCAGCCTGGTGACAGAGAAAATTTCAAAAAATAATAATAATGAAACAAAATTTACATAATGACACCATTCAGTCTATCCAAGGTCTTAATAAAATGGTTCTGTGATTTTTTTCCCTACTACTATTACAATGGTAATTTATATGGTATTTATATATAAATGGTATTTATATAAATTTATTTATTACTTCAGAAGTATATTTCGTATATTTATTCACTTATCATCATCATTAAATTTAAATTCTTCTCAGTGTTTAAAACTAGAGAATTTATCTTCTGCTAGCTGTTAACTGCAGTACAGGACACCGTCATTGGCTACAAATTAAATCTTACCCCATAAAGCCAGATCTTGTTGAAGAACTGCAGGAAGAAAGACAATATCACATATTCTCTCCACAAGCTCTGTATTTGGTGAATTTTGCTTTAAAGTATTCTAATAATGCTGAATATTAACTATAGGTTGTAATTTGATATCCATGACTTTGTAACAATTGGCATAACAGTCAGAAGCTGTCTCCAAAGAAACCAACCAATGGTCCAAGAACAGGAACACAAAAACATGGGCTAAAATTCATGCTTAAGATACTTTCTTTGTAATACTTCCAAAGATTAGCATGAAGAAGTGACCCTAGAAGAGACAGATGGACAAGGAATTTACCCCTATTTAAGAGATGAAAAATACGTGGACTACAAAGTATTCTTCTGACCAGAGTCACATAAATTGTTGGATACATGATTGGGACAAGGACTTGAATCTTCATATTCCCAGCACCTGCCACGATAACATGTAGTGAAGGGACATTAAAAAATAGAGACAGCCTCATTTGTCACTCACACACACCCTTTGAGTCTCCCTGAATTCTTCTTCATTGTCCAAAACGTATGCCTTTCCCATTACTTGTATCCAAAATGAAAAGAAGCTGGGCACAGTGGCTCATGTCTGCAATCCCAGCACTTTGGGAGGCTGAGGCGGGCAGATCACTTGAGGTGAGGAGTTTGAGACCAGCCTGGCCAACACGGTAAAACTCCATCTCTACTAAACATACAAAAATTAGCAGGCGCCTGTAATTCCAGCTACTTGGAAAAATTAGCAGGTGACTGTAATTCCAGCTACTTGGGAGGCTGAGGCAGGAGAATTGCTTGAACCTGGGAGGCAGAGGTTGCAGTGAGCCAGAGGTTGCAGTGAGCTGAGATTGCACCATTGCACTCCAACCTGGATGACAAGAGTGAAACTCTGTTCCACACCTGCAAAAAGAATAAAAATAAAACATTTTCTCTACAACTAGAAATGCCATAATAGAAAAAAATAAAAAGAAAAGAAAAAAAGACAAATTAGTCAGGCATGGTGGCACAAGGCTGTAGTCCCTCCTAATAGCGAGGCTAAGGTGGGAGGATTGCTTGAGCCTGGAGGTTGAAGCTGCAGTGAGCCGCGATCATGCCACTGTACTCCAGCCTGGGTGATACAGCAAGACTATGTCTCAAAAAAAATTTTTTTTAAATAAAGTGAACATCTTGTATTTATTCTCTTTCTAATATTTATCTGTGTTTAACCAGAATATATTTATCTAAATCTCTGTTTGTTTTTTTAAAGTCTGAACCTGAGAAATGCTTTTTAAACATAAAAGTAAAAAGTAACATTAATTCCTAAATGTAGTCAACTATTTGGATATTTTGATTGATTGTACTCCATATAACAGAAATTCTATGTTTTAAAAAAAGAGTAAAACTAAGCAATACTTTGTTATTACAATAAAATAACTTTAGACAAAGCAGAGGCCATAACCATAATTTTTCAAGCTCCTCTGTACATTTTTTAATATAACATTTCACTAATTTCTTCTCAGCATTTTTTTCCCATTTGTTATAATTCAGTAACGGGCTGGGCTCTAGGAAAAATAGAAAATGAAACATGGTCCTAATAAAGTAGCCTCACAATTTAAATTTGAAATGCTAAAGCAGAATGTCCCTTGAGAGTAGTTTTTGTCCCCTCAAAGCAGGGCTCCTTTTGATGTCATGGGAGAGTTCAGAGAGCGGGGATACAGGGACAAGGAAGAAAGGAGAAAGGATGGACAATGACCAGAAGTTGGCATCAAATTTCAAAACCTGGGTGCTGAATTGTTCTTGTAGCCCTAAAATTATATTCTGAAATGTAAGAACCTGCTGATTCTGAATACATTTGAAAGGAAAAAGGCTAGGACCTCAAACTCTTGAGGACTTTCATTGATAATCAGTAGAAAGGGTTTAAAGGATCAAACCAAGAGACTTTGAGATGCGGGTAATATGTTGAATCACGTGAATTGTGATAAAAACTGTAAGAAGCCATGTTGAATCACGTGAATTGTGATTAAAAACTGTAAGAGGCCATTTCTACATAAACAACGCTCCAGAAAAACAATAGAATTAGGCAGAGGGAACACTGTCATGATCCAACTTTGAAAAAAGGGAAAAGTGGCTTTTTCTAAACAAAGTTTTTAGTACTTTCAAAGCAGTTTTATTTTTAGCTGCAAACATATATAATAATAGACACCAGTGTTTCCTCCTCTGTCAATCAAGATCAAAAGTAGAAATTTATATTCTTGGCCTTTTACTTCGAATTTAAGCTTTCAGGAAATTATACAATTTGGCCCAGATTGATCCAAAAACGAATGTCACAGAGCAAAATTGACACAGCCGGCTCCTGACAAAATCACCAAATCTCGGGCTGACCGTCTTTCCCCACAACCATGGTTCCTCTAGGTCTGTCTATTCTTTCCCAGGAAGACTTTGTTAGGGCAAAGGGGATTTTTACTCTAGAATTGTGCCTTCCAGGCAGATCCAAGTGCTGCCCTAAAGACTACATTGTCTTCTCTGCATCTCCGTCCCTGCCTCAATGATTAGATTTCCTTAGCTCAAGGTTCGCAGAACCAAAACTGAGGGTGAAAAACGTCTTTTCCAAGTTGCGTTTAGGCTAGACCAACTCCAACTCCTGCCTGTAGGAGGTATGCGAAAAGAATGCAGACCGTAGACTCAATCCTCAGGCAGCTGGATGCAATGCCAAGAGTTTCCCAAAACACTGGGAATTCAAAAGCATTCATTGGTGTCCCATATTGATAAGAAGCCAAGATAGTGACTGCATGTTAAGCTGTTGAGAGAGAATGAGTGATTAAATCACACTAAACCATTTGAGGCTGTTTTAAATGATAGGTTAGTAACAGGACAGGTATTTCTAGGTCCTGGCTGCACGGTGTAGTCACACAGGGAAGTGACAGCAAGCTAGGACAGCATAGTATTTCCATCTTGTCTAATTTGGCCATTTAAGGCCTTCGACCTTGTCACCACCTCGGGGGCAGTGGGGGTGGGGGATGGAGAGAGAGAGAGAGAGAATATTAAAGAAAAAAGAGACCAGGTAGCTCATGCCTATAATCCCAGCACTATGGGAGGCCAAGGCGAGCAGATCACCTGAAGTCAGGAGTTCGAGACCAGCCTGACCAACACGGTGAAACCCTATCTCTACTAAAAATATAAAATTAGCCAGGCATGGTTGCACATGCCTGTAATCCCAGCTACTTGGGAGGTGGAGGCAGGCGAATCCCTTGAACTGGGGAGGCAGAGGTTGCCGCGAGCCAAGAATGTGCCATTGCACTCCAGCCTGGAAACAAGAGCAAAACTCCATCTCAAAAAAAAAAAAAAAAAAAAAAAGAAGAAGAAGGCCGGCGCGATGGTTCACACCTGTAAATCCCAGCATTTTGAAAGGCCCAGGTGGGCAGATCAAAAGATCAGGCAATCAAGACCATCCTGGCTAACACGGTGAAACCCCGTCTCTACTAAAAATACAAAAAATTAGCTCGGCATGGTAGCATGTGCCTGTAATCTCAGCTACTTGGGAGGCTGAGGCAGAAGAATCGCTTGAACTCAGGAGGTAGAGGTTGCAGTGAGCCAAGATCACATCACGGCACTCCAGCCTGGGGGACAGAGCGAGACTTCGTCTCAAAAAATAAATAAATAAATAAAATTTTTTAAATGGAAAAAGAAAAAAGAGAGATTAAAAGTCTACAAAGTAATTTAATTATATCAATCACTTTTCTCTCTCTTGAGAGGTAAAACAAGTCAGCTTATGTATTTTTATCTATTCCAGCAGTTGTTTAATGTTTTATCATGTGGTGTTTCAATAAAAGTAAATACATCAGTACACCATTTGAATACCAAAGGAGATCCGAAGAGCTACAGCATAACCCAGCACCCTTCAGACTTGGTTTGGCAGCTGCACTCGGTGGCTCATGCCTGTAATCTCAGCACTTTGGGAGGTCAAGGCTCGTTGGATTGCTTGAGCACAGGAGTTCAAGACCAGCCTGGGCAGCATTATGAAACCTCATCTCTACAAAAAATACAAAAATTAGCTGGGTATGGTGGCACAGGAGCTACTCAGGAGAGTGAGGTGAAAGGATCACTTGAGCCTGACAAGTCGAGGCTGCAGGCTGCTGCACTCCAGCCTGGGTTACAGAATGAGACCCTGTCTAAAACAAAACAAAACAAAAAAAATAGTTTGGCACACTGCACTAAATTTTTTTATTTTAAAAAACATCTAATCTTAATGGGCTTCATAAAGAATAAGTAGAAATTTTTTTGAACAATTTGATTTTTTTTTTTTTAAGGATCAGGAGATTCTGGGGAAAACTGCATCTTTTGGGAGACTTCTTAACATCTATCTCATAAATTAATCTCTTTGGGCTGCCAAATATATCACTACAGGTGTGACACAAAGATCTTCTGTTGTCTAACACAAATAACTAGAAACTAGTTATATTGAACTATTGGAATTGCAGATGACGTTAGAATCTCTATTTTAAAAAAGCGGAAGAGAGGTATAGTTAATATCCCAAACAGGTTGGGCGCAGTGATTCATGCCTGTAATCCCAGCACTTTAGGAGGACAAGGCAGGCAGATCACAAGGTCAGGAGATCGAGATCATCCTGGCCAACATGGTGAAACCCCGTCTCTACTAAAACACAAAAAGAAATTAGTCGGGCATGGTGATGCATGCCAGTAGTTTCAGCTACTTGCGAGGCTGAGGAAGGAGAATTGCTTCAACTTGGGAGGCGGAGGTTGCAGTGAGCCAAGATCATATCAGTCTGGCCAGAGAGCAAGACTCCATCTCAAAAAAAATATATATATATGGGAGATATATATACATATATATATGGGAGATATATACATATAGGAGATAGATATATATAGGAGAGATATATAGATAGATAGATATGGGAGATATATATGTATTTGGGAGATATATGTAGATATATTTGGGAGATATATATAGCTCTTCCAAAACAACCACAAATAGTAAGTGTATGTCAGGCCCAGCCACTGTCCTAAGTGCTTTACATACATTATCACATTTATCTTTACTGTTACATATAGGGCAGGTATTACTTCCCCCCTCTACAGGTGAGAAAAAGGAGCTTATAAAGATTAAGTATCTTGTGCAAGTCATTCCCATTAGTAGGTGGACTGAACTCAAATTTATGTGGCTGTGTTCTTAGCCACTGTACGTCCTCATAAATCAGGTTCCGCAAGGGAAAAACACATCCACTCAGAGATGTGCTCTCAGACACGTGGGTTATTACTATGTTTAATTACCCCAATATCCAGACATTAATTCTATTAAATATCTAGGCTCAGCTTTCTGTTAGTAAGTTTAGTGAGTGAGAGAAAGAAAAGTGCGAAAGGAGGCTAGGTTATCACAGAATGTCTGTTTGTGATATTCCCTGTACCTGTTTACTTCTCTGGGAGAGGGTAGGGAAGAGAGTAACAAAGTCAGCATCTCGAAGTGATATAAAATCAGCTCTCTTCTTCAGCTGCACGTAAATCAGTTCTAAGACAAGGAGGTACCTCACAGTAATGGAATTGCGCCCTCAGAGCTGCTCCCCAGACATGGAGAAAGAATAATGGTGTTTATGAGTCCCAGACCAAAGGAAATATTGGAAAATGGTCAATAAAATAGTGATGTTTTTCTCATTTGCATACAGAGACTCTAGGACTATACATCAAAATTTATGAGCCTCAACTACTCAACCTTGGAGAGGCAAGCAAGTTGACCTCAACTGGGAAACACAGTCCTACAAATTATGTATTGTCAAATATATTTTCAAGGACACTAGGGACAACAGTCAGAAGCAGAAATGAAAGAACAAAATGGGGCTGGGCACGATGGCTCATGCCTATAATCCCAGCACTTTGGGAAGCCGAGGCGGGTGGATCGCCATGTTTGGCAGGAGTTCAAGACCAGCCTGGCCAACTGGTAAAACCCCATCTCTACTAAAAATACAAAATTAGCTGGGCATGGTGGTGCATGCCTATAATCCCAGCTACTTGGAAGGCTGAGGCAGGAGAATCACTTGTACCCAGGAGGTAGAGGTTGCAGTGAGCCAAGATTGTGCCACTGCATTCCCACCTGGGCCACAGAATGAGACTCTGTTTAAAAAAAAAAAAAAATTAATAAAAAATGGAAGTAAAAAGGACAAAAGCTAATAAAGTAAGAAGTCCATGAAGAAAGTTTCAAGAGACATGTGTCCAAGAAGATGAAACTGAAAGAATACCTGATGAGCTTGAATATGTAATATTAAGAAGGAACTTTAGGAATGGTTAAAGAAAAAATAAGGCCAGGCATGGTGGCTCACGTCTGTAATCCAAGCACTTTGGAGGCCAAGGCGGGCGGATCACCTGAGGTTGGGAGTTCAAGACCAGCCTGATCAACATGGTGAAACCCCGTCTTTATATTAAAGAAAAAAGAAAACAGGAAAAAAAAAGACTAAAGAATGAAGAATAGGACAATTTATGTACTTCAATGAATTTTTTAAATGGTTCAAGAAAGCAAAAATAATCCTAGTATATCACATAGCTCAGGTGTAAATATCATTCACATAGTCATAAAGTCATAATCTGGTAAGTGCTGAAGAGTAATATAAACCAAATTATGATACTCTATGTAGGAGGGCTGGGGATGGTGTGTGTGTGTGTGCGTGTGTGTGTATGTGTGTGTGCGTGTGTGTGTATGTGTGTGTGCGCGTGTATTTGAGACTAGTCAGGACCAGTCATTGTGGCTCATGTCTGTACGCCCAGCACTTAGCAAGGACAAGGCAGGAGGGTCACTTGAGCCCAGAAGTTCAAGAACAGCCTGGGCAGTGTAGGGAGACCCGACTTGTAGCAAAAAAAAAAAAATTATAAAAAGAAAAAAAGAGAATATTACTAAAAACCTAAATTCTCATCTTCCATATCAGAAATAAGTTGACAATGTCTTCACTGAAAAATCTTGATATAGCACTATAAGTAATAAGCAGTTGCTTAGTGACATGGCTATAATTCTCAAAAGTAACAACTAAAAGTTTGAACGAGGAGGCTTCTAAAGAGTCTGAAAATGGAGAAAGAGAGACAGGCAGGTGAGAAATTATTTCCACACATCTTATGGGTTTATTTAACTCTTTAAACTGTGAGCATTGGCCAGGCATGGTGGCTCATGCCTGTAATCCCAGCACTTTGGGAGGCTTAGGTGGGTGGATCATGAGGTCAGGAGTTCAAGATTATACTGGCCAACATGGTGAAACCCCATCTCTACTAAAAAATACAAAAATTAGCGAAGCATCGTGGCTCATGCCTGTTATCCCAGCTACTTGGGAGACTGGGGTAGGAGAACTGCTTGAACCAGGACCCAAGAGGCAGAGGTTGCAATAAGCTGAGATTGCGCCACTGCACTCCAGCCTGGGCTACAGCGCAAGACTGCATCTCAAAAAACAAACAAACAAACACACAAACTATGAGCATTAATAACTCAAATGAAAATAAAATGTTTTAAATTAGGGTGGATTTTCATCTTTAATATAAGGAAAAGTAAATGAAAGTCTAATGGCCTAAGAGGAGAAAAAAACTTATCATAAACTGGGAAGTGGGTGAAAGTGAACAAATAAGGGAAAGACCATTTTAACTTGAAGAATGCATGTTTCAAAGCAGGTGGAGTAATCCTTTCCTCAGATATCATCCAAAGCCAACAAGAAGAACAAGAAGCAATAAAAACTTCCTCACCGGTGAAACTGATACACATCTGTAGCCCCAAACAGTAAAATGCAAAGACTCAAAACGTTGGCTCATGGAGAAGCAGTAACTAGCTTGGCCCAGGGCGTGAAGTGAAACCTAAGAGGGTAGACTAGAAGCTAGTATGCTGGCCCTCAGGCTCAAGAGCTAGAAGCAGCAGATACTGAAGATGGTGACAGAGTTGGGGTTGCTGAAAAGAGAAGGCGTCACTGAAAGCCTACATAAAGAGCATTTGGACTCCAGACCCCGACTCTCCCCTCTGCAATCAAGGGTCTACCCCTCCCTACCTTCACAAGAGGCAAGAGGTTTATTCTCTGGAGTCGCTGAACCAAGCTTGAGATGCAGTAGGCACTGTTAGGGCAGAGCTCAGGTACTGAAAGCAAAGCAGAGGCATTAAGTAAAACCTTTGAACAGAACCCCATGATCCCAGGCTGGGCACAGTGGCTCATGCCTGTAATCCCAGCACTTTGGGAGGCTAAGGCGGGAGAATCACCTGAGGCCAGGAGTTAAGGATCAGCCTGACCAACATAGTGAAACCCCATCTCTACTAAAAATGCAAAAATTAGCCAGGCATGGTGGCACATGCCTGTAATTCCAGGTGCTCAGGAGGCTGAGGCAGGGGAATCGCTTGAATCCAGGAGGCAGAGTTTGCAGTGAGCCAAGATCACACCACTGCACTCTAGCCTATATGACAGAGCGAGACTCGGACTCAAAAAAAAAGAACCACTTGATCCCAGCCCAGCTCTAAGGATATCTGCAAACCTCTATGGAAACCTGTATACCCTTCAAAGAGGAGCACCCAGGAACAGTAAGCACTGTGAACACCCTTCCTATGAGCCCAGGAAATAGTGACCATCTATCTCAGTAGCAACCATGATGCCCCAAAGACCAGAGCCCCATTCCCAAACTTTGTAGACCCTCTACCTTTGCCCCTTGTGTCCCCACCTCCAAAAAACAGCACACTGTATTTCCTAACAAGAGGTGGGTGGGCACCCTGAGCCATTTTTCATTTTGTTTTGAAAAAAATAACACAGATGTATGTTTATCTCACATCCAAGCATTGTGGCTGTCACACTTGCCTTTGTTCAAACTATTTCTTCTGCCGCAAGTGCCCTCCAGCCCCTCATCTTCCTGGCAAAATCCTCATTCCAAGAGCATCCAAAAGGTTGCCTTCTTTCTCTAGTTTTCGTTTTTTCTCTTCCACTTGGCAGAATTAACCGCTCTGGCATGTTGATTCCCATAGCTCTCTCAGCTCATTTTCAAGACAGCACTTTGTTCTCCGTACCCTTGTCATTGTCTTGGGTGTGTGTATCTGTACTAGATTATGAACTCTTTGGTGAAAAAGAGAAAACAATGCGTCCTATCCATCCTTGAATGGCCAATATCTCCAATCTCTTGGATCAAAGTCTGATAAGAATCAGCTAGTGCCATCAAAGGACTCGCTATCATCTTCTAGGAATTCCACAAAGTCTGAGGAGCTGCCTATGTATGCTAAAAATAAGCATAATATACTCCATGTAAGAATGTAACACTAGATATATTTATTACTTTTATGTAATAAAAACCATGAAAGTTTATTTTTTTGAGACAGAATTTCGCTCTTGTCACCCAGGCTAGAGTTCAGTGGTGCGATCTCAGCTCACTGCAACCTTCACCTCCCAGGTTCAAGCAATTCTCTTGCCTCAGCCTCCCAAGTAGCTGGGATTACAGGTGACTGCCACCATGTCTGGCTAATATTTGCATTTTTAGTCGAGACAGGGTTTTACCATGTTGGCCAAGCTGGTCTCGAACTCCTGACCTCAAATGATCCACCCACCTTGGCCTCCCAAAGTGCTGGGATTACAGGCATGAGCCACCGTGCCCAGTCTGAAAGTTTCTTTAAGCTAGAAATAAGACCCTAGAACTATATATACCCATGAGCTTCACTTTCATTCTTGAGGAAAAAAAATCACCACCCAATCAATTCAGTAAACACTCTTAAGAAAGTTTGGACCTGAGGCTGGGCGTGGTGGCTCACACCTGTAATCCTAGCACTTTGGGAGGCCAAGGTGGGTGGATCACCTTAGGTCAGCAGTTCAAGACCAGCCTGGACATCATAGTGAAATCCCATCTTAAAAAAAAAGAAAGAAAGAAAGAAAGTGTGGACCTGAATAATAAACAGCATGGTTCCTAATAACTAACCTGTCTGGATCATCTCGTTCCCCACATTGGAGGGACAGTTTGGGGAGAGTAAGAGGAAGGGGAATTTAACAAAGTGCTTGTCAGCATTCTAGAAAGTATGGGACATGCTTGTAACCATGTGCTGGTTGTCTGACTACAAAAAGAAGGCCTGGAAGAAGCGATCTACAGGGCTTTCTCCGTGGCCTAGGCTCTGGGCCTTATTGTTAATAGCAGGAACTACTCTTAGTGTGTTTAGCCCTGGAGATCACAGCAGAGGCCAGTAAGAAACATCGCACTTGATATTGCCACAAACCAGAGCAGTTGCATCCTTTCAAGCAACAATTCTCTTTGACAATGAGCTCACCATCAAAAACCCTTCGTTTTTCTTTTCTTTTTTTTTTAAAGATGGGGTTTCTCCATGATGGCCAGGCTGGTCTTGAACACCTGACCTCAGGTGATCCACCCACCTCGACCTCCCAAAGTGCTAGGATTACAGGTGTGAGCCATCGTGCCCGGCCCAAAAACCCTTTTTTTCCTACAATTT
Source organism: Callithrix jacchus (assembly GCF_049354715.1). Lineage (NCBI taxonomy): Eukaryota > Metazoa > Chordata > Mammalia > Primates > Cebidae > Callithrix > Callithrix jacchus. The sequence continues at coordinate 42,161,865 of NC_133502.1, forward strand.
TTTTCTTTTGTTTTCTAGAGATGGTGTTTCACCACATTGGCCAGGATGGCCTCAATCTCCTGACCTCATGATCCGCCCACCTCAGCCTCCCAAAGTGCTAGAATTACAGGCGTGAGCCACTGCATGCAGCCCAAAAATCTTAACACAAGAGGAAACCAACATCCCTCTTGAGAAGGATGCATTAAATACACAGAAAGGAAGAATCTACAGTACAGGGACTAGGAGTAATAGAACTATCTGAAAGCGATTTCAAAATTAGTTTGGAGCTGGGCAAGGTAGTAAGAAGCTATAGGCTCAACTACTGGGAGGCTGAGGCAGAAGGATTGCTAGAGGCCAGAAGTGCAAATTCAGCCTGGACAACATAGCAAGACCCTGTCTCAATTTGAAAAAGAATAAAAAGGCGTGCAGTGAAAAGAACATTACATGATCCTGGACGAATCACTTTAAATAATAATATTTATAAATTTGTTTTAAATGTGTAAAGAGCTAGAGAAAAAATAGAATCTACACGGCAAGAATAGGACATTACTTTTTTAATTATCTCCATATTTTTAAATGGGCTAAATGAAATACTAGAGATGAAAATATTGAAGCTGGGCTCAGTGGCTCATGCCTTTAATCCCAGCACTTTGGGAGGCGGAGGCGGGTGGATCACGAAGTCAGGAGTTCAAGACCAGCCTGGTCAACATGGTGAAACCCTGTCTTTACTAAAAATACAAAAGTTAGCTGGGTGTGTTAGTACGCACCTGTAATCCCAGCTACTCAGGAAGCTGAGACAGGAGAATCACTTGAACCCAGGAGGCAGAGGTTGTAGTGAGCCAAGATAGCTCCAGGATAGGTGACAGAATGAAACTGTCTCAAAAAAATATAGTCGCTGGATTTTCAAACTTTTCTAAAGGTAGAACACCATTCTAGGGCCTGGCACAAAGTATAGCTTTTAGAGTCCATCCAGCTTTTTTTTTTTTTTTTTTTTTTGAGACAGGGTCTTACCCTGTCACTCAGGCTGGAGTTCAGTGGCATGATCATGGCTCACTACATCCTCCACCTCTCGGACTCAAGCAATCCTCCCATCTCAGCCTCCCATGCAGCTGGGACTATAAGCACAAACCACCTTAGTGTCATATTTAGCTAATTAAAAACAATTTTTTTTTCCTTTGTTGAAATGAAGTCTCACTTTGTTTCAAACTCCTGGTCTCGAACTACTGGGCTCAACCGAACTTCGCACCTCAGCCTCCTGAAGTGCTGCGATTACAGGTGTGAACCACCACACCTGGCTCCTGTATCCAGTTTCAAAGAGTCTTTAACAGAGTTCTCCAGCCTGGATTCCTCACTAGGGTTACTTCTCATACACCATTGCCGAAAACATTGTTGCATGCTACCATGTGACCAGCATTAAGCTGGAGGGGAGGGGAGTGGTAATAAAAATGAAGGACAGTCTCTGCCCTTGAGAAATTTATTGTCTAATAAGAGAGTGATTTCTGTGAGAGACGTACAAGAATAACAACACATTCTAATGATAAAACTTGTCATTGGAACAGTCCATGTGCCCAGCTCTACATAAAATGCCCTCCCTATTGCATTCTGTAGTCCTCATAAGAACTCTGTAAAGTCAGTATTATCATCTCCATTTTACCACAGAGAAAACAGATGCTCAGAAAGTGATAGTAATTTTCCCAAGTCAAACAAGTAGTAAATTTAAGAGTTAGCATTTGAATCTATGTCTTCCGACCCCAGTACCACCCACCCACCTCCTCTTTTTTTGCTCTGCTTGGCTGCGTTTGGACAAAATGCTTTCAGGTGCCCGCTTCAGCTGCACATCCACTCAAAATGGAACAATACAGAGATTAGCATGACCCCTGCACAAGGATGACATGCAAATTCATGAAGTGTTCATAAAAAGAAAAAAAAAGTGGCCGGGCGTGGTGGCTCATGCCCAGCACTTTGAGAGTCTGAGGCAGGCGGATTACAAGGTCAGGAGATCGAGATCATCTTGGCCAATAAGGTGAAACCCTGTCTCTACTAAAAACACAGAAAAATTATCCAGGCGCAGTGGTGGACGCCTGTAGTCCCAGCTACTTGAGAGGCTGAGGCAGGAGAATTGGAGGAGGTGGAGATTGCAGTGAAACGACATCTCATCACTGCACTCCAGCCTGGGCAACAAGAACAAACCTCAGTCTAAAAAAAAAAAATTGTAGGGAAGTCAACTCAGAGGGGTTTGGGAAATTGCATCCATGTGTTCACAGGAACATCAGCAGTTTTTCAATCCTGGCTCTTCTATTTACCGCTATTTGAAAGCTATTATTAACCTCCGAACCTCAAGTGTCCATTTCTTTATCTCTCAAATGGGGCTAAGAATGTTTGATTTGCAGGCTTTTGTCAGAACTAAATGAGATAATTTATGTGAGATGCTCAGTGCCCTACACACCCCCAGAAGTCAACAAATGTCAGATATACATATGTATATTATTCTATCAAAAGCTGAGAAAATTGAGGGAAATGTAATTATAGCTTTCCAGAATATGAAGGGTTTTGAAAGAAAAGATGATAACTGTTTTCCACATTCAGAGAGAAGATAACAACCAAAAAAAAGGATTTTAATTAATATGATAGGAGTGTCGGAGGTTGGAATACATTTCAGAAAGTTGGAAGGGGGGCAGGTTATTCAGTGAAGAGAGATTGTTGTCTCTTTGGACACATTTTAGAGAAGGCCTCCATAAGGCAGCGGGGATAGATTCTTTCTAGGACTAAGATGATAGGATTCTGTGAATATATAAATTGGTATTTGCCAATACAAACTTCCTCCTGTGTGGCCCTTTTTATCCAATAATGATTTCCTGCTCTACTTTGGCTGCCAAATATATCCAAAAATGTAATCAGTGTGTAGATTCATAAGTCAAATTACAAGCTTTAGAAATCATGGCCAATGCTCTAATCATTTGTAGCACTGTTTTTTCTTTTTTCTTTCTTTCTTTTTTTTTTTTTTTTTGTAGAGATGGGGTTTCACCATGTTGGTAAGGCTTGGTCTTGAACTCCTGACCTCAGGTGATCTGCCCACCTCGGCCTCCCAAAGTGCTGGGATCACAGGTGTGAGCCATCGCACCCGGCCTGTGGTAAAGTTTTAAAGCCAGCCAGTGTTTAAAGGGTCTTGAGTTTTAAACTCAGCCATAGTTTTGTTTTAACCTTTTCTCCTTCCAAAGCCTCAGATATCAGCAAGAATCCTCTTCCTCAAGCACTTTCTTTTCTCATTAGAATTACTCCCAATTTCATCTTGAGTCAAAGTAAAATTTCACAAACCTGGGTCTCCAGGGTACCAACCAAATCAATCCACTCCTGCTACAACCTAATTCTCTAACACTTTTTCTAACCAGGAAAAACGGCTAACCTCTCTTAAGCCCCATATCAAGAGCATCAGCTGTTCGGCCTTAGCACTTTCAGATAGACTGGCTGACCTGGCAGAGTCCAACCAGGTGAGGCAAAGCGGGACCCAGCAACAGGTAGCAGAAATTAGACTTCCAGGCACTAGCTTCTCTCTGGAACGAATTTGCCTGTGACCTACACCTCCACTTTGAATGCCCAAATCCCTGAATCTAGTTTGACAGACCGATAGCTGCCTCCTCTGTCTGCCTCTCTGATTTCCTGCTTTTGCTTAATCCCAGTCCTAACCTCTGGCTCTCTAGCAGTCATTGAAATACTCTCGTTTCCAGTCCTGATGGCTTCCTGGTATTCCTGATTTTGGGGCTTACCATGGCTAGGAAGGAAGATTCCATGATAGCATTTTCCAAAATGCCTTCTGCACGAAGCCAGTGTAGACATGCTCCTCAGACTAAGTTCTCTTGCAGAATCACTATGTGCGATAGCCTCATAGAGGTCTAGGACACCCTAAAGGACACTATAGAGGTCCAGGAATAAAGAGAGAGAAATGACCTGTTTTTAACATTGTCCAACCCAGGGTTTTCCTAACTAGACTGAGCTATTCTTTGGTCAAAATGTCTACTTCTCCCATATTAATCTTCCATCTAAACAGTGAGTTAGGATTCACACTGGGCTCAAACCTTGGCTCTAAGACGTACCGTCTCTGGGCTCAAGTCCCAAGTTCACCACCTCAACCACAGTTTCCATATCAGAAAATCAGTGCTGACATGAGTTTATATCAGCATCACCTTAGGTTGTTGTAAGAATAAGATGCCTTTCCAGCATGTAATCAGCTCTCATTAAAGCTCTATTATTACTTATTTCTCTCCATGTCCACCACAACTCTTCTAGATAAAATTCCACCCACTCTAGATTACTGCATCTGATTCCAGCCAGCCTCCCTGCTTCAGGTGTCTTTCCTGCTCCGGTGATACTGTTGCCTAAGAATCATTACAAAATACTGCTTTTATCAGGTCCCTGTGTTCTTTTTTTTTTTTTTTCGAGACAGAGTCTTGCTGTGTCACCCAGGCCTAAGTGCAGTGGTATGATCTCAGCTCCCTGCAGCCTCCAGGTTCAAGTGATTCTCCTGTCTCAGCCTCCCAAATAGTTGGGATTACAGGCACTCGCCACTACGTCTGGCTAATATTTATATTTTTAGCAGTGAGGGTTTCACCATGTTGGCCAGGCTGGACTCAAACTCCTAACCTCAGGTGTCCTCCTGCCTCAGCCTCCCAAAATGCTGGGATTACAGGCATGAGCCACTGCGCCCGGCTGGGTCCCTATATTCTGAAGTCTTTATAAATAAGTGGGCCAGGTGCACTGGCTCCATGCCTGTAATCCTAGCATTTTAGGAGGCCAAGGTGGCAAGATGGCTTGAGCACAGGAGTTTGAGATCAGCCTGGGCAACATAGCAAGATGCCATCTCTACAAAAAAATTTTAAAATTCACCAGGCATGGCCGGGCACAGTGGCTCACACCTATAATCTCAGCACTTTGGGAGGCCGAGGCAGGTGGATCACGAAGTCAAGAGATCGAGACCATCCTGGTCAACAAGGTGAAACCCCGTCTCTACTAAAAATACAAAAATTAGCTGGGCATGGTGGCACGTGCCTGTAGTCCCAGCTACTCAGTAGGCTGAGGTAGGAGAATTGCTTGAACCCAGGAGGCGGAGGTTGCGGTGAGCCGAGATCGTGCCATTGCACTCCAGTCTGGGTAACAACAGCGAAACTCCATCTCAAAAAAAAAAAAAAATTCACCAGGCATGATGACACATGCCTGCAGTCCTGGCTACTGGGAGACTGACATAGAAGGATTGCTTGAACCCAGGAGTTTGAGGTTACAGTGAGCCATAATTGCACCACTGCACTCCAGCGTGGGTGACAGAGTGAGACCCTGTCCCCTGTCTCTCTCTCTTTTTTTTTTTTTTTTGAGACGGAGTTTCACTCTTGTTACCCAGGCTGGGGTGCAATGGCGCCATCTCAGTTCACTGCAACCTCTGCCTCCTGGGTTCAAGCAATTCTCCTGCCTCAGCCTCCCGAGTAGCTGGGATTACAGGCGTGCGCCACCATGCTCAGCTAATATTTTGTATTCTTAGTAGAGACCGGGTTTCACCATGTTGACCAGGATGGTCTCGATCTCTTGACCTTGTGATCCACCCTCCTCGGCCTCCCAAAGTGCTGGGATTATAGGCTTGAGCCATCGTGCCCGGCTGAGACCCTGTCTCTTTAAAAAAAAAGAAAGAAAGAAAGTGAATTAAATTAGGTCCAAACTCCTCTGACTATGAAAGTTCTCTGTACCTTGGGTGCTTCCTTTTCCCTTCCTGGCCATCAAAACCCCCCAATTACCAGAGTTAAGTCTCCCTCTCTGCCCTATCTCCCAACTCAAGCACATTGTCCCTTCATGCACCAGTTTCTACAAGAAACATGCTTTTTTTCTTAAATTTTTTAAAAATTATTTTATTTTGGGCTGGGCACAGCGGCTCACGCCTTTAATCCCAGCACTTTGGGAGGCCAAAGGGGACAGATTGCTTGAGCTTGGGAGCTCCAGACCAGCCTGGGCAACATGGTGAAACCCTTTCTCTACAGGTAATGCAAAAATTAGACGGGCGTGATAGCATGTGCCTGTAGTCCCTGCTGTTTGGGAGGCTGAAGCGGGAGGATGGGTTGAGCCCAGGAGGTGAAGCTTGCAGTGAGATCATGCCACTGCACTCCAGCCTGGGCTGGACCCTGCCTCAAAAAAAAAAAAAAAAAAATGATTTGAGTTTTTGTGAGTACATAGTAGGTCTGCATATGTATGGCGTACATGGAAAACGTGCTTCTTCAATTGACCTGTTTGGTGAATCGTTCCCACACTACACTGGTCCATATAGACCACTTCCTTCTCTCATCATCCTGTGGTCTGTTCCACACAATTTAGCCCTTAATTATATGCTGTCTTCCATACTCCACTAATTGTTTCCTGTATCTTAGTTTCATCATCTCAAATACGTTGTAAACAACTTGAGGGCAGGGACCACATCGCACACTTTTCTTCTTAATAACCCCAGACAGGCACACGAATCAGGTACTTAATTCATCTTTGTCAATTAACTGAAAGTTAGTCTAACCAGGCTGTTAAGGAGAGCTCACAGGACTTGTGCATAATTGGTCGGCACAACCTGAAAGACCCTCAGGTAACCCACACTTGGTACATGTCTGTTTGGTTGAACATAATTTACCTGTTGTCTAAATATTCCCATCCTTTAGCAACCGTTCAGCAAATTGATTTGGGGGTTGAAAATATTGATATTCCAAGATCCACATCCCCTGTGACTTGTTTATAAATAGTGATGAGGGATGAGAGCCCAATGCAGCTTCTCCCAGCTCTCTTTTGGGAGCGGCGCTTCTGTCTTGGGAAGTTTATGCAAATGATTTGATGAGTTGGTGGGAGACTTAATTACTCTCTAGTGAAAACCAGACTGCTCATTACCATCTGTTTCTTCAAGGAGAGCCAGCCACCACACAGTAATCTGCTGTAAAGCTGCAATCCCAGGGGTAAAGTACTTTGCCATCCTTGGATGAAAGAAAACCTACTGGTCGAGACACTATTATTATTGTCATAAATAATGGTGCTTTGTATTTTATCAAAGGAGCTCAGAGTGACTTGCAAACATCAACTAATTAATCCTTTAAAAAAAAAAAAACCTGTGAAGTAGGTAAAAGGGAGATATTATTATCCCCATTACGTAGCTAGGGAGACTGAGACACTGATGAAATTCATCCACTTACCCAAAGTCACATATCAGAGTCAGAAATAGAACCCAGGCCTCCCGACACCCACTTTGAACAGACCACACTGCTTCTTGTGATGTGTTAACAACAACAACAAAAGAAAAGCTTGATTTATGACATATAAAAATAAACCTTGAGAAATTAAACCACATCTAACCTTTCAATAACTGTCATGTAATAAAACAGTAGATGTGGGAAAAACAACATCTTGAAGGAAAGCTGTGTGGGTAGAGCAGTTTAAGAAATACAATGCCTTCATCAAAACTTTCCAGAAGGAACTAGTGACTCTTTAAGGAATCTGATATTTAATCATTGCTGTTCTGATGGTTTAAAACAAAGAGGTATAATCCACCGACTTTTAACAGAAACTAGTCTAGCAAGTTCTATACTTTATTTTTGAACTCTATTTCCTTATTTTCTCATGTTCTCAAGAACGTTGTTAACGTTTATCCATGTGATGCAAATGTCACATGGAAGATATAAATACTACTCTTCAGATATTTTGCATTCTTCCTGATTCAAAGTCATAGTTAATATTAATGCAATTCAAAAAATTGACAAGAAACTGTGTCTCCAAGGAAACGGGTAAAGTAGGGGGAGAGAGATATGAATCTGTGATTTGATTAATAATTATAGGCCCTGCCATTTTGTCACTCTCCACATCATCCATGAATATGCCGTCATGTCCACAGTAGAGCCAGCAAATCTCCAGATACCCAGTGAACCTCTAGCAGGCGACTCTAGGACAGTTTTATTATTTTTTTTTATTTTTTGAGACGGAGTCTCACTTTGTTGCCCAAGCTAGGGTGCAGTGGCCAGATCTTGGCTCCCTGCAACCTCTGCCTCCTGGGTTCAAGTGATTCTCCTGCCCCAGCCACTGAGTAGCTGGGATTACAGGTGCACACTACCACACCCAGCTTTTAGGTAATTTTTGTATTTTTCGTAGAAACTTTTTTTTTTTTTAACCGACTCTTGCTCTGTCACCAAGCCGGAGTGCAGTGGTGCGATCTCAGCTCACTGCAACCTCTGCCTCCCAGGTTCAAGCGATTCTCCTGTCTTAGCCTCCCGAGTAGCTGGGACTACAGGTGCATGCCACCATGCCTGGATAATTTTTTTGTATTTTAGTAGAAAGGGAATTTCACTATGTTGACCAGAATGGTCTTGATCTCCTGACTTTGTGATCCACCCTCCTCAGCCTCCCAAAGTACTGGGATTACAGGTTCGAGCCACCGCGCCTGGCGACAATATTTTTTATAGGATACCTTCTCCAGTCAACACTAGAAAAGCAATACCTTCAAAATATGTTTAAATCTATAAGAGTGAACTGATAGAATCTACTGCTTTAAGCAAAATCAAATATAAAGAACTGACAACATTCCATTTCGAAAATAAACTTTTTGTTACTATGAGCTTATCTGTGCTAATTCCCACTCTTTGCTGATAAAAAAGTAACCCATCAGGATTTAAACATTTCTTTAAACCAAGCAACCTGTTGAACAACTTCTTAATGTGCCTATCAATCATCTGGTGATAAGAAGAGTTTGCATTTATATTAGCTAGTTGCTAAAATAAATGAGTTACTATAACTAATTCAATCAACAATGGGACCTCAGAGGTCAGCAGAGAAATAATCAAACAATAAGTATGAATAGGTTGTAATTTTTCTGATTAACAAATGTTCTCCTTGTCATAGGATGTTAAGAGCTGCTTAAAGCGCTCAGGTGAATTTAGAATGTATGTATTTACCTTGGAGGGGTCTGTGTTCACACTCTGAATTAGAAACCCATGAGCCTATAAGTTTTGCAAACATCAGGTTTTGCTTTCGGAAAACACTTCTCTATATGGCATTCATTTTTAACAGGCTCCGGTACCACAATTCATAGAAACCAACAAAGATCAAATACAATCCCAACCCCACTTTTTAAAGACATTTGTACTTGACTATTCCAAAAGTATTTTAGAAACCAGTTGATGTATTAAAACTTGAAAATTCTGTCTTCTTTTCCCAATTAGAATTACATTTTTTACCATGGAGGGGAAGAAAATACTTGGATCCTGAGTCAGGATTTGTCCCCCTCCAAACACCCAATGTCAATTGGAGAGCTGAAGGGTAACAACAAAGATTTTGATCAAAGATATCATCAAAAAGTTGATCATATCTTATTGTCATCACACATTTACAATCTGACCAAAATGTAAGATCTAGGTTTCTACTGCTCCTGATTCTTCATATCTACTCCTACTGTCCCGTTTTAAACCCAGAGAAGGACAGCAGAAGTAGCAAATAATGTTCAGATCCAAAATACGGCGGTTAGGGCAAACATTTGGGGGTTAGGCAGTGAAATTAATGAAAGGAAAAAAATAAAGCAAGCAAATAAACAGAAATGGGAACTAGAAGTATTAGTGATGAATCAGATAAGAATAATTTCTCCCTTTAGTTAGACAAATAACTTCATTTCGATCCCAAATTATAATGCTTTTAAACAGCTGGTTGGTTTAGCATTTTTTTGGTCATAATAATTTACCATGGATTTTTAGGGCTAAATAAAAGAATGAATGGAATGAATGAATTGGATGAATGACAGTGATTGACTTTGTGTATTGGTGCTTGAGGCATCATCGTAGATTCCTGCAGAGAAGTTCAGATGGACAAAAAAAAAAAACGCTCCTTTTAGGAACATGGGCTCATTTCAAGCATTTAAGAATGGTTGGGATTAAGGCCTCAGAAATACAGAAAACTGAAAAATGTGCCATGTGACACGTATAAAGGAAGCAACTGACAAAAAATGACTGTTAAATGCCTAGCTATGGAAGCATAAATGTCATTAGACAGGCAGCTTCTTCTCTGGAAACTAGATTTTAATAGGTTTTTGATTGTCACCTTTCTTCTTGTGTCTTTATTACTCACTCCTTGGAGGGATTTGCTTTCGAAAGGATTTGCTTAAATTTCCCCCTCAAAATCCAATTTGCAAATACACCTGCAATTGAATTTTCAATATGTACAGTCACAGGTGCTATCTTTTGCATGTGAAAGAGTCCAAGCTAATAAATCTGTCCAGGGCAACCCAGCCAACCCAGCCACCCCAGCCACACATCAGAGTCCAGGGGACTGATTCCTGCAACAGGGGAAGGAGTGGAAGAATTGAGGCCATTAGTCAGCTCCCCTGGGCTGAAAGTCCACTTGGAGTGAATTTGGAATTATAGACATAACTTCCTATAATCTAAGTGGTGGGTATGAACTCTGAATAAGTAGACTGAATTTAGGTTTCACTTTTACTGGAGAAAAATCTGTCCAGAAAATATTTTCCTGATACTTGGGAAAAATATATAAGTTGAAATGACCATGGACTATTGAATCCATATATATATATTTTTCTTTTGAGATGGAGTTTCGCTCTTGTTACCCAGGCTAGAGTGCAATGGCGCGATCTCGGCTCACCGCAACCTCCGCCTCCTGGGTTCAGGCAATTCTCCTGCCTCAGCCTCCTGAGTAGCTGGAATTACAGGCACAAGCCACCATGCCCAGCTAATTTTTTGTATTTTTAGTAGAGACCGGGTTTCACCATGTTGACCAGGATGGTCTCGATTTCTTGACCTCGTGATCCACCCGCCTCAGCCTCCCAAAGTGCTGGGATTACAGGCTTGAGCCACCGCGCCCAGCGAAGCCATATTTTTAAACTGTTTCCTGTAACAGTGCAAAATGATAAATTCTGATTGTGCATATCACTGTTTTCATCAGTTGACAAATATTTTTTGAATGCCTAGTTTGTGCCTAGCTTGTGTCAGGAGCAGAAAGAAATAAAAGAAAGCACTGATTTCAGTGAAGAAGGCTGAATTATATCTATTAATAACCAAATCTGTGTAGCACAGATTCAACCTAGTTGTTAGAAATGAAAAGCTATATAAAAAGACTTAGGATTCCATTGCAGTAAAAACCTTAAATAATCTTAGAGGAAGATGGCTGGGCACGGTGGCTCACGCCTGTAATCCCAGCACCTTGGGAGGCCAAGGTGAGTGGATCACGAGGTCAAGAGATGAAGACCATCCTGGTCAACATGGTGAAACCCCCGTCTCTACTAAAAATACAAAAAATTAGCTGGGCATGGTGGCACATGCCTGTAATTCCAGCTACTTAGGAGGCTGAGGCAGGAGGATTGCCTGAACCCAGGAGGCAGAGGTTGCGGTGAGACGAGATTGCGCCATTGCACTCCAGCCTGAGTAACAAGAGCGAAACTCCATCTCAAAAAAAAAAAAAAAAAAAAATCTTAGAGGAAAACAGGGCCATCCTTAATTTAATTACATTTTATTTTATTTTTGAGACGGAGTCTGGCTCTGTCGCCCAGGCTGGAGTGCAGTGGCGTGATCTCGGATCACTGCAACATCCGCCTCCCAAGTTCAAGCGATTCTCCTGCCTCAGTCTCCCAAGTAGCTGGGACTACAGGTGCGTGCCATGACGCCCGGCTAATTATTTTTGTATTTTTAGTAGAGATGGGGTTTCACCGTGTTAGCCAGCTTGGTCTGGATCTCCTGACCTCGTGATCCGCCTGCCTTGGCCTCCCAAAGTTTTGAGACTATAGGCATGAGCCACAGTGCCCGGCCTGAATTACAGTAATTTTAAGCATTGGATTTTATTCTGACTACTTTATTCCTACCCATGAAACTTCCTACAGCACTGCTGATTCAGGAATTCTTTATTAAAAGATGAAGATATCTTGTCCTCCTTGCTAATCAGTTAAATAACACACTTTGAATGTTTACTTACCTCTGTATAGGTCTAAACTATACTGCCTATATATTTGCTAATTACAATCATTTCCATGTTTAGAATAATTTTTTTCTTTCTCAGACTCCAAATATTTCTACTTTCTTTCTCTGCACTATCCCTGCCCTGATACCCATAATCTGGAGCACCTTCTTTTTTTTTAATCTTCTACCCAGTCCATACCTGAGAAGTCTTTTTTATTTTTTTGGAGACAGAGTCTGACTGCGTCACACAGGCTGGAAAACTATGGCACCATCTCAGCTCACACAGTATCCTCCACCTCGTGGGTTCAAGCGATTCTCATGCCTCAGCCTCACAAGTAGCTGGGATTACAGGTGCATGTCACCACGCCCAGCTAATTTTTGTATTTTTAGCAGAGATGGGGTTTCACCATGTTAGCCAGGCTGGTCTTGAACTCCTAACCTCAAGTGATCCACCCACCTCCCCCTCCCAAAGTGCTGGGATTCAGATGTGAGCTAGGGCGCCCAGCTCCCTCCCTGAGAAATCTTGAAATCTACATTCCCACAATTGCCATTTTATATCACAGCAGTAAAATACCTTTGGTCCCTACCATTCAACAATAGCTTTGTGATTGCAAGTGAAGGTGCAGCAGGGAGAGGAAGGCAAAGTGTATTCATTTGTCACATTATCCCAAAGAGAAATATTTACCTTTTTCAAGAAACACAAAAGAAAGTTGATTATTTTTAAAAAGAGAATAAGAAAGAGAAATTTAGCAAGTTTTCATTTTAGCTTAAGGTAGTTTTTCCTCTACAATATACATTTATCCCTATGTTTTCTCTCATGTGAACAATTCATACATGAGATTTCTTTTAATACATTATAAAATTTATATTTCTTCATTATATCTGTGGTAGCCATTTTTTGTTTGTTTTGAGACAGGGTCTCACTCTGTCACCCAGGCTGGAGCAATGTGGTGCAATCGAGCCTCACTACAGCCTCAGTGAGGTGGGAGTGGGATTGGGAGGCTGAGGTGGGAGGTGGTCCTGGGATTACAGGTGCATGCCACAATACTCCACTAATTTTTCTATTTTTAGTAGAGACAGGGTTTTGCCATGTTGGCCAGGCTGGTCTCAAACTCCTGACCTCAAGTGATCCTCCCATCTCAGCCTCCCAAAGTGTTGGGATTGCAGGCATGAGCCACTGCACCCAGCTGACAGCCATTTCTTGCTAACAACTTTCTGGTAAGATCTGAACTTGCACTCCAACACAGTATCAGTGGGTGCACTGATATTGTGTTGGAGTGCAAGTTCAGATCTTACCAGAAAGTTGATTTTTTTCTTTTTTTAGTTTTACTAGCAATGTTCTATTTAACACTTACAAAGTTTAAAATGAGCCAGGCATGGTGGCTCACACCTGTAATCCCAACACTTTGGTAGGCCAAGGCAGGAGGATCACTTGAGGTCAGGAGTTCAAGACCAGCCTGGCCCACATAGTGAAACCCCGTTTCTACTAAAAATAGAAAAATTAGCCAGGCATGGTGACATGCACCTGTAATCCCAGCTACTAGGGTGGCTGTGGCAGGAGAATCACTTGCACCCAGGAGGCAGAAGTTGCGGTGAGCAGAGATCCAGCCACCACACTCCAGCCTGGACGATAGAGCCAGGCTCTGGCTCAAACAAACAAACAAATGCAAGTTTAAAATGATTCTAAAAACAATTGGATATAGTCTCTCTGTTTAGCTCATGTACTTTATTTTTTATTTATTTTATTTTTTAGAGACAGGGTCTCACTCTGTTGCACGAATACCATGGCCTGATCATAACTCACTGCAGCCTCAAATTTCTGGGCTCAAGTGATCCTCCCCGCTCAAGCCTCCTGAGTAGCTGGGACTACAGGCACTCACCACAATGCCAGGCTATTTTTTTTTTTTTTTTTTTTTCGTTTTTGTCGAGACAGTTCTCGCTATGTTACTTAGGCTGGTCTCAAACTCTTGAGTTCAAAAGATCCTTCTGCCTCGGCACCTCGAAGTGCTGGGATTACAGGCATGCGCCACCTGTGCCTGGCTAGCTTGTATATTTTAATGTTACTATTATAGCCAACACTATAAATAAATTCTAAGGGCTCCACAAACCCTTGGGGCTGGCGTGTTTGCACATATTCTTACCTTATTCCTGGAATCTGCCTCTATTGTTAGACTTATCACTCTCTATTGTCATGGGTATCTGTCTATCCCACTAGATTGAGAGCTCTTTGAGGGCAAGACCTGTGGTTAGCATCAGATCAGGGTCTAAGGAGATAACTCACAGGTGTTTGGGGAATTAAGTAAATGAATGCCTTTTTATCGGAGTGCACTGAAAGATTGTTCTCACCCACATTCCTGTTCCACGCCCGCTTCGCTCTCCATGTACCATGTGATCTCCCCCATTTTCCTGTGCGCAGCCCCAACTGCTCTTCCTGAGTAGCGTTTACTTACGACTTTCTGATCTCTCCACTTGCAGTGCCCAAGACTTCAGGCTGGAAGCCTCAGGGAAGGCTTGCTCTGGGTGGCTCACTACAATTATGTGAGTGGCTAATCTTGATGTCATTGCTTGCCCTTTGGATATCTAAGGTGTCCCACTAAATAAGGTCACTAAGTGACCTTTAAGATTCCTAACAATTCCAGGATTCTAAGATAAAAGAATTCAGGTCTGTTCATTTTCATAGAAATTCCTGCTTCTGATACAAATGAAGCAGCAAGTCCTTGGCCTCTAGAGTCAGTCTACAAGTTAACCATGAAAGGCGTGGAGGAAAATGTAGGTTCTAAAGAGAAGAGCAGAAATACATAGACAACACGGACAGGTAGTCAGACTAACTCCCAATCTCTGCCAAAATTTGAACTCATCCTTCTCCCTTGTCCCTTTGCTTAACCTGGTAGGAATTTACACTGAATGTATGGACTACCTGCCCAGGTATCAGAATTGCCCGGAACACTTGTTAAAATTCAAATTCCTGAGACTCCTGAAGTACTCTTTGGAGGTTGGGGGTAGCACCCCCCAAATTCTGCGTCACCAAGGCTGGAATGATGCCAGGAATGCAGATGTTGAAGTAGTTTCTCCAATGATGACAACTGTCCAGATTTAGAAACCAGGGACCTAGAGCAAGACTCACTAAAAAAGCCAAGACCTTACCTGCTCCAAGGCTGTTACAACCTGCCAGTAAATAGACTTTGAGTAATTTAATAGCTTTCACACCTGACTACTAGATTAAAGTGGGTTTTTGTAGAATGGTCAGAAACAAATAGAAGGTAAATAATTGAAATCAGGTGGGAAAAATCTAATGTGCTTTTTGTTTGTTTGTTTTAAAGAATATACAATATGGCCAGGTCCAGTGGCTCACACCTGTAATCCCAGCACTTTGGGAGGCCGAGGTGGGTAGGTCACCTGAGGTCAGGAGTTTGAGACCAGCCTGACCAATATGGTGAAACCCTGTCTCTACTAAAAATACAAAAATTAGCTGGGCGTGGTGGCAGGTGCCTGTAATCCCAGCTACTTGGAAGGCTAAGGTAGGAGAATCACTTGAACCCAGAAGGCAGAGGGTGCAGCGAGCTGAGATCATGCCACTGCACTCGAGCCTAGGCGATGAGTGAAACTCTGTCTCAAAAAATATATAAAAATTAAAAATATACTGTATGATTTGGTGACACAAAGAGGTCTCCGTAGGCTGGAGAAAGGACCCCTTCCAAGCACAAGCATCAGAAAAGGAGGTGTAGTTTGTCTGAATGAAGAGGACAGGAAGGGTTTAAGAACATGGGAGCAATTACGGCACAACCATCAGATGAAACGGATAAATTGGAAGGCACTTTTTCTTTTTTTTAATCTTTTTCTTTTTCTTTTTCTTTTATTTATTTATTTATTTTGAGACAGAGTTTTGCTCTTATTACCCAGGCTGGAGTGCAATGGTGCAATCTCGGCTCACCGCAACCTCCGCCTCCTGGGTTCAAGCAATTCTCCTACCTCAGCCTCCCGAGTAGCTGGGATTACAGGCAGGCGCCACCATGCCCAGCTAAGTTTTGTATTTTTAGTAGAGATGGGGTTTCACCATGTTGACCAGGATGGTCTCGATCTCTTGACTTCGTGATCCACCTGCCTCGGCCTCCCAAAGTGCTGGGATTATAGGTGTGAACCACCGCGCCCAGCCTCTTTTTCTTTTTAAAGACGGGGTTTCACCATGTTGGTCAAGCTGGTCTTGAACTCCCAACCTCAGGTGATCCACCCGCTTTGGCCTCCAAAGTGCTTGGATTATAGGCATGAGCCACCATGCCCAGCCTGGAAGGCATTTTTTTCAACAAAAATCTAATGAGTACCCATCTGCCACATTCTATTGGTAAGCTTAGCTGCTCAGGGTTCAAGGCTGTCTGTGCATGGTCTTTGGTTTAAAGGAGCGTAACTCAGTGAAAACCTCTGATATCAGCCAAAAGCAATTAAAACACATAAGGCCAACTTCATTTTACAGAAGAACATCAGGAATGGAGCATCTGGGAATTTCTTATTTCAGCTTCAGGATTCTGATGAAAATTATTAATAATAAGAACTGAAAAAATTAAACTTGCCACTTAGATCCCCAAAGATCTAGCCTCAGTATCTTTTAGTAATACAGTCCCAATATTCATGCATGCATTCATTTACTCAGGAAGTATTTATTGGACTCTTACAATATATTGAGCCTGAGAATACAGAGGAGAAAATAAGACACTTTTCTGTCCTCAAGAAGGTAAAAAAATGGAAAAACACTTAAGTAACATAATAATATATAATCACTTAATGACCATACACCCAATGTAGTAGGCATAAACCAGACGGGAAAAGTCTGCCTATATTGTCTGCTATATTTTCTCCAATGAGTAGGTAATACTTTGTAATGTAAAAATTTAACTAATATTATAATCTTTTTTTTAGAAAGTTATAAGCTCATTGTAAGGAAGAAGTTTGTATTTTGTTTTGTTCTTTGCCTGCATTATTCCAGTTATTAATAGTTTAGATTGTAAGAGAATTAACTTTTCTCTAAAGGAAAAGAATAACACCTATTTAAACAGCAAGTTCGGCCGGGCGCGGTGGCTCACGCCTGTAATCCCAGCACTTTGGGAGGCCAAGACAGGCGGATCACGAGGTCAAGAGATCGAGACCATCATGGTCAACAAGGTGAAACCCTGTCTCTACTAAAAATACAAAAATTAGCTGGGCGTGGTGGCGCGTGCCTGTAATCCCAGCTACTCGGGAGGCTGAGGCAGAAGAATTGCCTGAACCCAGGAGGCGGAGGTTGCAGTGAGCTGAGATCATGCCATTGCACTCCAGTCTGGGTAACAAGAGCGAAACTCCGTCTCAAAAAAATAAATAAATAAACATCAAGTTTAAGGTGTTTTAATCAATGGAATATTTTCATACTTTTTAAAAATAAAATATTCAAACCTTTGCAACTGAACTCTCACATCTACAACATCCATGATCATTGTACGCAGACAAATTCTAAATAAGTAGCATTGAATAATGAAAACAATTGAGAGAGAGTCTCTACTTATAAGTGACAGTGCTATCAGTCAGATTTCCATAATAACTAACATTTTACTGTGGGCTGTGTACGAATGATTTGAACATAACATTTATGTCTGAAATAAAACTCTTCAATTGCTTTCTTTCTACCAAGGAGAAAAAAAAGGCTGGGGAAAGAAAACATCTAATTTTAATGTAACACTAAATCCAAAGGCAGTACAGCTGTTTGGTTTTGGTTGTTTAGCTCAGCTGTTTTATTCTGAGAAAAGCACAGCTGCCTTTTGATGTTGTCTGTTATTCAAGACTGTACTTTAGGAGGGTTAAACTATGAGAGCTCACACCAAGGGTAGGTTCAGCTTCTCCTCTTGCTACAGTACTATATATTGGTCTTTCTTCTTTAAGTTCTGACATAGGCTACATTAAAACTTAAAGGCAAACTGTTTTCCTTGCATATTGCCTTTCCCTCCAGAATTCTGCTCCCAAAGAGCAGCACTGTAGGTGCAAGAGTAAATTAGTACTTATTTATTTATTTTTGTGACAGAGTCTCACTCTGTCACTAGGCTGGAGTGCAGTGGCACGATCTCCACTCACTGCAAACTCCACCTCCCGGGTTCAAGCGATTCTCCTGCCTTGGCCTCCTGAGTAGCTGGGGTTATGCGCCCACCACCATGCTCAGCTAAATTTTTGTATTTTTTTAGTAAGGATGGGGTTTCACCATGTTGGCCAGGCTGGTCTCAAACTCCTGACCTCAGGTGATCCACCAGCCTTGGCCTCCTAAAATGCTGGGATTACAGGGGTAAGCCACCGCACCTCGTTGACTTTTTTTAAAAAAACAATTTTTGAGAACCTATTCAGATATAAAATGACGTTTTGCTGAGGCGGGCAGATCACAAGGTCAGGAGAGCAAGACCATCCTGGCTAACATGGTGAAACCCCATCTCTATTAAAATACAAAAAATTAGCTCGGTGTGGTGGTGCGTGCCTGTAGTCCCAGATACTCGGGAGGCTGAGGCAGGGGAATCACTTGAACCCAGGAGGTGGAGGTTGCAGGTGAGATTGTGCCACTGCACTCCAGCCTGGCGACAGAGTGAGACGCCCTCTCAAAAAATATAATAAAATCAAATGACTTTTTTTTTTGAGACAGCAACTTGTTCTGTCACCTAGGCTGAAGTACAGTGGTGTGATCTCACCTCACTGCATCCTCCACCTCCTGGGTTCAAGCAGTTTTCCTGCAATCAGCCTCCCGAGTAGCTGGGATTACAGGCGTGTGACACCACGCCTGGGTAATTTTTTTGTATGTTTAGTAGAAACAGGGTCTCACCATGTTGGCCAGGCTGGTCTCGAACTCCTGACTTCAATTGATCCACCCACTTCGGCTCCCAAAATGCTGGGATTACAGGCGTGAGCCACTGCGCCCCGCCAAGATGTTTCCTTTCACATTGTCTATAATAGCAAATAACTGGAAACGATATTCATGTCCAACCATGGAGGAATGGTTAAAATTAACTGTAATTCATTCAACTGGGTATTTTTATGACCTCCTGCCCCCAATTTAGAGTTGGTTAATAAAGGATAATGTTAATAGAAGTTAGAAGATACCACTTATAAGGACCCCGAATGACATTCCAAGGAGGAAATCTCCAACTGAACAGAGGTCTGGCAGTTGACTGAGGGAGGGTGGCACGGTGCAACGCTGGCAAGCCCCTAAAAGGAGAGTAAATAATCTACTTGGAAATCTTATGGATAACTATGCCAGTAATCCCGATGACTCAGAATAGGAGAGTGCTGACAAACGCAGAGTGATGTCACCATTTCCTGCCTCAGGAAGTCAGCTAGAGGGGGAGGAGAGGCCTGTGGCAGGTAAAGAAGATCAAAGGCCTGGAAGCATTGTTCTCTCCCTTTATTCCTGCCTCTCAGTAGGTATAATCACCAGAAATGCACTAGTCCCTTCCCACAGTCGCTTGTCTTATTTGGCTTGGATGAAGGTTTTGCCAGTGGACAAAGCACTTGCTTGAGATCCTCCCGAGCTCTAGGGTTTGATCTCGGCAGCTCTGATCCTCCACTATCTCTCAAGAGACAATCAGGATCTCGCATCTCTCTCCAAGCAGATGAATCCACTGACCGTTGTCTTACAGAGCTCACCTGCCATTCTTGGCCGGCTCGGGCTGGCTGCACCCTGGAACAGACTCCCGCCCTAAAGGGAGCCTGGGGAGCCCTCTCGGCGAGCTCCAAGTTGCCTTCACGTCCTGTTTCCTTAATTCTCTGACTCTGATGGGCTTCCCTATACAGAGCGTGCCTCTGGAAACAGGTATGCTGCTGTGGAAAGAACCAAGGAGGTCAAATCAGAACAGCCAGCTTTGTCTCTTACTTGCTGTGTTTCCATGAGGAAAATGAATCCCTTGACCTTCCCGGGCGTTATTGTTCTCATCTATAAAACTGGCATAATAAGAAGTGATTGGGCTGGGTGTGGCGGCTCACGCCTGTAATCCAAGCACTTTGGAGGACAAGGAGGGCGGATCAACTGAGGTCAGGAGTTCAAGACCAGTCTGACCAACATGGTGAACCCCGTCTTAAAAAAAAAAAAAAAAAAAAAAAAAAATGGCCGGGCGCGGTGGCTCAAGCCTGTAATCCCAGCACTTTGGGAGGCCGAGGCGGGTGGATCATGAGGTCGAGAGATCGAGACCATGCTGGTCAACATGGTGAAACCCCGTCTCTACTAAAAATACAAAAAATTAGCTGGCATGGTGGCGCGTGCCTGTAATCCCAGCTACTCAGGAGGCTGAGGAAGGAGAATTGCCTGAACCCAGGAGGCGGAGGTTGCCGTGAACCGAGATCGCACCATTGCACTCCAGCCTGGGGCAACAAGAGCGAAACTCCGTCTCAAAAAAAAAAAAAAGAAGAAGAAGAAGCGGATTATAGAATTATAGTAAAGGAAGTCACGTGTGTGCTAAGGGCTCAAGGCCCTGAGCCAGTACCCTGGCAAATCGTATGTTATGTAAGGAAAAACTGCCCGGGTTTCAGCACGCTGTGACCACCAACCTTGCAACATTACATCTAGTCACCTGACTAGTGACCCCAAATTCATTTGACTGCCACTTTCTCCCAAAACAGCCCCTTTCTGTTTGTTAGACAGTTCTCTAGGTCACTGTTTATTGTGTTATCTTTGATCAATGTTGTCTACAGTCACGCTATGATGGCTACGCCGCTCAAAGTAATTATAGAGTACAGTGGCCAGGCACCGTGGTTCACGCCTTGTAATCTCAGCACTTTGGAAGGCCAAGGTGTAAGGATTGCTTGAGCCAAGGAGTTTGAGACCAGCCTGGGCAACACAGTTAGACTTCCATCTCTATTTTTAAAAAAGAGGAAAAGAAAAAAAATTTAAACGACAAAATGGAAAACAAATTGTTGATTTTTTCAGAAAGAAAGACAGTATCACTTTCCTCTTCCCTAACACTCAATCCAGGAAGACCTGAGACAAGGATGCAGGCCTCCAAGTGTTCCAGCTCGTTGTTGCTTCAGCTGTTTCTAGTCACATCATTGGGCCACACACATCTACTCAGGGAATAAGCCCCTTGCCAAGGTCCAGTTGCCACTGGGCCAGGGTGCGATTATCAATAATGGCTACACATAAACCTTACCTCCAGAACGATGTGAAGATCTTTGGTTTGTGGCTGTGTAATTAAATGTGCCATCCAGAGGTTTTTTTGCTCCTAAAAACCTCCAAAAATTAACTAGGCCTTTAACACTTAGAGAAAATAAGTCTGTTTTTTTGAGACGTGGTCTTGCTCTCTGGCCCAGGCTGGCACAGAGTGGTACAATCATGGCTCACTGAAGGCTCAACTTCCCGAACTCAAGCAATCCTCCTACCTCAGCATCCCCAGTAGCTGGGACTACAGGCATGTGCCACAATACTGAGCTAATTTTTTTTTTTACTTTTTTATAGAGGCAGGATCTCCCTATGTTGTCCAGGCTGGTCTTGAACTCTTTGAGCTCAAGGGATCCTTTTGCTGTGACCTCCCTAAGTGCCAGAATTATAGGTGTGAGCCAGTACACCAAGCCAAAAGTCTACTTTTTTTAGTCCATTAACGTTTAATGTAACAATTGATATGGTAGGATTTAGGTTAACCATTTTACTATTTTTTTCTCTTTGTTCCCACTGATATTTTTATATCTCTTCCTACTTTCCTGCTTTCTAATATTTGAATATTTCTTTAAAATTGTATTTTGTCAGCCGGGCACCGGTGGCTCACACCTGTCATCCCAGCACTTTAGGAGGCTGAGGCAGGTGGATCACAAGGTCAGACCAGCCTGGTCAACATGGTAAAACCTGACTCTACTAAAAATAGAAAAATTAGCTAGGTGTGATGGAGGGCACCTGTAATCCCAGCTACTCAGGAGGCTGAGGTAAAGAATTAGTTGAATCCGGGAGGTGGAGGTTGCAGTGAGCCGAGATCACGCCACTGCACTCCTGGGCGACCCGAGACTCCATCATAAAAAAAATTGTATTTTGTCTATGTGATTTTTAGCTAAGTCCCTTTGTATTTTTTTTACTGGTCACTGGGAGATTACTATATATATATTTTAGAAAAGGTCACACTCAGTTGCCCAGGCTGGAGTGTAGTGGTGTGGTCACATGCAGCCCCCATCTCCAGGCCAAGGTCTCCTGCCACCCCAGCATCCTGAATAGCTGGGACTACAGGCTCATGCTACCATGCCCAGCTAATCATTTTGTTTTTTGTAGAAATGAGGTCTATGTTGCCCAGCCTGGTCTCAGACTCCTGGACTGAAGCAGTCCTCCTGCCTTGGCCTCCCAAAGTGCTGGTATTATAGGTGTGAGCTACTGCGCCCAGCCTATAACTTTACCTTTTCTTTTTTTTTTTTTTTTTAAGACAGGGTTTTACCATGTTGGTCAGGCTGGTCTTGAACTCCTGACCTCAGGTGATCTGCCTGCCTTGGCCTCCAAAGTGCTTGGATTACAGGCGTGAGCCACCACGCCCGGCCTGCCTTTTCTTTAACTTTTTGCAATGTAGAGTTAATACCGAACTACTTCATGTAAAATCTGGAAACTTTGCAACCATACGAGTCTATTCACCATCTCTCTGCTTTTTTGCTACGGTTGTCAAATGTATTACATTCTATTGGAACCCCACAGACAATGTTATCATTTTTTTCTGTTCTTATCTTTTTTTTGAGACGGAGTTTTGCTCTTGCTACCCAGGCTGGAGTGCGATGGCATGATCTCTGCTCACTGCAACCTCTGCCTCCCAGGTTCAAGTGATTCTCCTGCCTCAGCCTCTTGAGTAGCTGGGATTACAGGCAAATGCCACCACGCCCGGCTAATTATGTATTTTCAGTAGAGATGGGGTTTCTCCATGTTGGTCAAGTTGGTCTCAAACTCCCGAAGTCAGGTGATCTGCCCACCTCAGTCTCCCAAAGTGCTGGAATTACAGGTGTGAGCCACCACGCCTGGCCCATTTTTTCTTTAAATGCTCATAAAAAGTTTAAAGAAATTAGCTCAAAAAAGGAACATTTGTAAAATATCTCTAATTTTCTTAAAGGAAAATATTCTTTAAATAAATTTTTCTTTAAATAGAGATGGGGTGTCACCATGTTGGCCAGGCTGGTCTCGAACTCCTGACCTCAGGTGATCCACCCATCTTGGCCTCCCAAAGTGCTGGGATTACAGGCGCAAGCCACCGCACCCAGCCTGGGAAAATATTCTTAGTAAAATGCCTGGAAGACCTAACGTACTTTGTATCTAACATCTCCCAATATTTAGTTCCTTCTTATTACCCCCAAGTAACTGGCTCTGTTTTTATTATTTTTAATTTCCAATCTTTTAGACCTTGTTTATCTGATGCCATTCCAGGATAATATGTAGTTGAAAAAAGAAAAACAAAACAAAACATAAAATCCCTTCATTTGTTTCACTTTCGGCCAAAACATTAGCATTGTCAGTAATGTCATAACAATCACATTGTCAAGGCAGAAAGCTAAATGCATCTTTCCACAAAGAAATACCTCGAATTCTGAAAGGTAAGCCTTGAGGGGAATATCTTTGATGGTCTATTGGCCCTTTCAATTTTATAACAATCTACTCATTTGGTGGGTATTTTTATGACAACCAAGACATAGTTCAAGTCATCTGGAGTATAGAATACTACGGTTATAAAAGTATCAATTAAAATTCCTGTTTATGTTTGTGTACAATTTATGAAATTTTCTGGAGAAACAGGTTGTGAAGATAACTATCTTCCCAAGTTCCCATTACAGTGATGACAAGTGTAATTTGGTACTGCAGTTCTATGAAATCTTTGCTTCTCCAGAACCTCTTATAAGCCCTGCATAAGGCGAGACAGAAAAAGGAGCCTCATCACTCACTGTGGCTCTGTCACCTGGGTTTTTACCGCTCTGCAACTCACCTGAAATCATATAAGTGCACGTGAATCCGGAACCCAAGAGCAATCGATTGACAAAGAGGAATCACTGACATTTTCAATAAAATTTACACTCACTAAGCCTTTTGTGTTTGGGGGGAAATTATTGAGGTGGTTTTAGTTTTTTTGTTTTTTGTTTTGGGTCATGTTTAAGAAAGGGGGAAGGAAAACCCCTTCCTCTGGAGAAATAAGGAAATTCTGGCCAGGTGCGGTGGCTCACACCTGTAATCCCAGCACTTCAGGAGGCCAAAGTGGGCAGATCACCTGAGGTCGGGAGTTTAAGAGAAAAGAAGTCTACCTTGTATTTTGGAGATATGGTCTTGCTCTGTGACCCAGACTGGCATAGAATGATACAATCACTACTTTTCACCTGGCCAATACAGTAAAACCCCATCTCTACTAAAAATACAAAAATTAGCTGGCTGTGGTGACGCACACCTGTAATCCCAGCTATTCAGGAGGCTGAGGCAGGAGAATCACTTGAACCCTGGAGCCAGAGGCTGCAGTGAGCCCACATCACGCTACTGCACTCCAGCTTGTGCAACAGAGTAAGACTCTATCTCACAACAAACAAGCAAACAAATAAACAAAGTAAAGCTCTATATCCTTGACCACAGAAAATTTGCAGTACTGGCTAGGCGTGGTTTTCTATGTATGGATTTCTAATTAAACCCTCAAATCTACACCAGTTGTTTAAATCAGAGGTCAGCAAACTTTTTCTGCAAAAGGGATAGATTGTAAGTCGATCAGGCTTTGTGGTCCACATAGGTTTTTGCTGCATAGTATTATTTTCATTTTTTCCAAGCTTCTAAGAATGTAAGAACCATTGGTAGCTCATAGGATAAAATCAAGCCTTGGTTTGTCAAAAAGAATGTCTTATTCTTTCCTCATACTTGATTAATAGTGTGGCTGGGTATAAATTCTAGATTAAAAAGTATTTGTCTTTGGCATTCTAAGTGTGTTACTCCACTTTCTTCTAGATTCTAAGGTCACTAATGAAAAGTCGGAAGCAATTCAGCTCCTTTTATGTGTGACTGTTTTTCTCTCTGGGAGTTGTAGGAAATTCTTTTTGGTCCCAGAGTTTGAAATTTCAGTGTTGTGAATCTATTTTACACTCATGTGAAGAGCATCAAGAGAGCCTTTCAATTGTGAAATTCATTGTCCTTTATTTAGTTTTTAAATTATAAGTAGAGATGGGGCATTACTATGTTGCCAAAGCTGGCTGGTCTTGAATTTCTGGGCTCAGGTGATGCTCCTGCCTTAGCCTCCCAAAGTGTTGGGATTACATGTGTGAGCCACCTTGCCTGGCCCTTTTCTTTTTCTTTTTCTTTCTTTTTTTTTTTTTTAAGATGGACTCTGTCACCCAGGCTAGAGTGTAATGGCATGATCTTGGTTCACTGCAACCTCTGCCTCCAGGGTTCACGTGATTATTGTGCCTCAGCCTCCCAAGTAGCTGGGACTACAACAAGCGCCTGCCACCACACCTGGCTAATTTTTGTATTTTTAGTAGAGACGGGGTTTCACCATGTGGAACAGGCTGGTCTTGAACTCCTAGCCTCAAGTGAGGTCACCTGCCTCGGGCTCCCAAAGTGCTGAGATTATAGGTGTGAGCCACCACTCCTTGCCAGGAAATTTCTTACTCTACTTTTGATTCTTTTATTTCTACCATCATATTTTTATATTAATTTTTTTTGTTCTCTTTAGGCCCCTTAGAGTATCTTGTTTTGTAATTTTAATATCTTTCTTGAATCTCTGAGACTATTAATAACAGCTTTTTCTTCTTTTCAGTATTTAATTCAATTAACATAGTCTTTTTTTTTTCTCTAAGTTACCCTTCTCTGTTTTATCTCTTTCATATTAAATGATTTGTTCAGATATCTGTTATTTCTTGTCTGTTAATGTTTATTTTTATTTTTATTTATTTATTTTTGAGATGTAGTTTTGCTCTTGTTGCCTAGGATGGAGTGCAATGGCGTAATCTTGGCTCACGACAACCTCCACCTCCCAGGTTCAAGCGATTCTCGTGCCTCAGCCTCCGAGTAGCTGGGATTACAGGTGTGTACCACTATGTCTGGCTAATTTTTGTATTTTTAATAGAGACAGGTTTCACCAAGTTGGTCAAGCTGGTCTTGAACTTCTGACCTCAGGCCACCTGCCTGCCTCAGCCTCCCAAAGTGCTAGGATTACAGGCGTGAGCCACTGCACCCGGCCATCTCTTAATATTTAATAGTGAGGGGCCAAAGAGTTTATTGGAAGCTCTGGGTATATGTGTGGGTCTAGACATCTGTGGGTTTCTCTGTGAATGATCTGGCTGGGTCATTTTATTGGAGAAGTTGGGATTTTCGGTATATTTAATTCTTTCTCTTGGACTAATCCATTCCAAAGACTCTTCCAGCTTCCTGTCTTGAGGATAAAGACTTGGCCTCCAGCATTATGGGAACCAAGGAAAGAAGAATAAATCTCAGCCTTCTAAACAATTTAAAGAGCCTCACCAGTGATCTTAAATTGAGCTAGTGCTATTGTTTCTTTTTTAAGGCCTAACAAACACACGATATTTTACATTATCAAAATGTAATTTATATTAATTACTATGTTAATGAGTATGTGAAACATTCTTTTGCATAAAAAAGAATCTTACCTAATTTTCTGGTTAGCATAGCATTCTCATCCTCAACTGGGGCTTTTTTTTTGGAGACAAAATCTCACTTTTTTTCCTAGGCTGGAGTGCAGTGGTATAATCTCGGCTCACTGCAACCTCCACCTCCCAGGTTCAAGCAATTTTTCATGCCTCAGCCTCCAAAGTAGCTGGAACTACAGATGTGCACCACCACACCCAGTTAATTGTTGTATTTTTAGTAAAGATGGGGTTTCACCATGTTGGCCATGCTGGTCCTGAACACCTGGCCTCATGTGATCCTCCTGACTTGCCCTCTCAAAGTGCTGGGATTACAGGTGTGAGCCATGGTGCTAGAAACTGGGGCTTGTTTACTCAGTTGAGAAATCCTGTGTCTTTCCCCTCTCTAGAATAAGCCTATAAACCCTCATTCTTTCACCTGATGGGGGCTGATTATTCCCTATTCAAAGTGGGGTTTTGCTGGGGTTTGAAGAGAAGTGGGGAACTAAGGAATTAACAACTTAGACAAACTGTTAACAGTCTTTTTTGTTTGTTTGTTTAAATTTATTTATTGCAGAACACCTCAGAGACTTTATTATTCCAGTATGTGTTGTGAATCTTCTAGATTTGGCAGGCAGGCCCTTGTTTAACCATAGGCCCTTTTTCTACAAGTGTGTTGAGGAATTCATTTGAGAGAGATACTGCATTAGAGTCTTGAAATCAGTGAAGGTCTCTTGAAACTTTAGATAGGAAGAGGTACCACCACTGGACTCCTTGGCATATCTTTGGAGGTTCCTGAGACAGTATTGAGGAGTCTGGACACTATCATCTTTACTGATCCAATTTTGGCCTGGGCAAGATCTTGCCAGTTGGAACAAAGTAATTTGATGGTTGTTTCCTTCATCAAAGAAGATGTTGAATAGTTTTGAAGGCTGAGATGTTTGAGCTCATGGTACCATCTTTACCTAAAAGTCTATATGGGTTTCTTAGTTTCCAATTCAATATCTATATATTCCTACTTTTTCTTTGTAAACAAACTATAGCAATTAGACAAAGACTGAGCAGTACACCAAGGTCCAATTGTTGAGATTATGTGAGTGGGGATATATATATATATATATATATATATGTATGTATAGTTATTCAAATGTCTTTGGGTACCAAATAGCATTAAGCTTTGACATTCATATTTAAGAATATTACCATTTATATAACACCAAATGCCTTCCTGGGGTGACATGCTCTGAGAGGGACAGATGAAAAGAAGATTGCTGATTTACAAAGAAAAATGAAACTTCTGAGTTTTCATGTAACAAACTCTTCCGAAGCTATAAATCATATGTATAGCTTTTATATAATTTATTGTGCTTTTCTTCTTTTTTCTGTTGCTGAGGCTGGAGTGCAGTGGTGTGAACACAGCTCACTATAATCTCAACCTCCTGGGCTCAAGCGATCCTTCCAATCAGTCTCCAGGAAGCTGAGACCACAAGCACAAGGTACACATCAGACTAATTTTTTTAGTTTTTATAGAGACAGAGTCTCTTGGGCTCAAGCAGTTCTCCTGTCTTGACCTCCCAAAGTGCCAGGATTACAGGCATGAGCCACTGTATTTTTTGTCTTAATAGTCACTGTTAAAACAGTTATAAAATTTCCAGTTTTGTCACCTATAACTTCAGTATGAGTAATTAAAAAAAAAACCTCCTATAGTTTCACACCATAGTCAAGAATCTAACCAAAGATGGAATTTGGTTAACTTCAAAGTAGGGACCAGACTTAGTAATAGAGAACAAAGCCCTTCTTTGTTATGTTACTGCCCACGAGTCAATCCAAAAAGGTCTGGTGGGCTTAGTTACAGATAGGAAAGGGAATTTAGCTAGATTTTAATATTTTTATGCAGGCAGGCCAGGTCATGTTTCTCTAAGGATTCTCTAATTGGAAGCCATGAAGCGATGTGCCTATTGCGAGCAGAACAGGATTACTTAATAGCGGGGAGACTAAAAATTAACTGAAGATAGTTAGCCCCAAAACATTACTTCCTTAAAATCAAGTCACATAATTTCACTTTGGGCAATTGGAACCTGGTATATTGTTCAATTTTTGTCTAATTGCTGTAGCCATTAACGAACATACAATGATAAGCAATTAAATTATTTGCAACTTTGAAAAGTTGGTTAGGCATAGTTGTCTTTTGAAAATCATTTTCCCTTGAAAACTAATACTGTTTAAAAATCCGCAAGGCATTACATGTTTGCTTGCATTATAATCACAGCTTCATGTTCACACAACCTTATCAAAAATCCAACACCAAAACTGTATCAACAGAGCAACATGAAAAGGAAATTTGGCAAACATTAGATGTATTCAATTGCTGCAGTGGCTTAAGTCAATTCACACAGAAAAAGGAAGTAATTTTTGGACATCTCCTTATCAATCAATTAGAGCTGAAACACAAAAGAATCTAAGAAGTTTCAGTTGTAATAACAAGTTGGGAAGCCAACGGGGGAGAATCCCTTGAGCTTAGGAGTTCAAGACCAGCCTCAGCAACACAGGGAGGCTCTTGCTTCCAGACACACACACAAAATTAGCTGTGTATGATGGCCCACACCCATAGTCCCAGCTACTTGGTTCAAGTGATTCTCCTGCCTCAGTTTCCCGAATAGCTGGGATTATAGGCACCCGCCACTATGCCTGGCTAATTTTGTATTTTTAGTAGAGACGGGGTTTCACCATGTTGGTCAGTCTGGTCTAGAACTCCTGACCTCAGATGATACCCCCACCTCAGCCTCCCAAAGTGCTGGAATTATAAGCATGAGCCACCGTGCCCGGCCTTTCTTCACTTTTTAAAACTAATGTTTTCCTTTTAGTAGTAGTAGATTTACTGAAGTATTGCAGGTAATAGAATTGCTCTAACCCACCCCAGTTTCCCCTATTAACAGCTTACATTAGTATGATACATTTGTTTCAGTTAATGAATCAATATGGACACATTACAACCCAAAAGGGCATGGTGGCTCACACCTGTAATCCCAGCACTTTGGGAGGACAAGGCAGGTGGATCCCTTGAGGTCAGGAGTTTGAGACCAACCTGGCCAACACAGTAAAACCCTCTCTGCTAAAAGTGCAAAATAACTGGGTGTGGTGGTGCACACATGTAATCCCAGATACTTGGGTAGGCAGGTGGGGAGGTGCTGAGGTGGGAGGATCCCTTGAACCCAGGAGGCAGAGGTTGCAGTGAGCCGAGATCATGCCACTCCAGCATGGGCGACAGAATAAGACTCCATCTAAAAAAAAAAACCAAAAACGGTATGTTAGTGAAATTCTACACTTTATTCAGATTTCCTCCATTCTCCCACAGTGCCCTTTTTCTGTCCTAGAATCCCATCCACATGCCACATGACATTGTATCGCCATGTCTCTTACTCCTCTTGATTTTGACAATCTGTCAGACTGCGTTTGATGGACTGACAGTTTGAGGAATACTGATCAGGTATTTTGTAGAATATCCCTCAATTGCAGTTTGTCTGATGTGGTTCTCATGATCACACTGGGGGTACATGATTTCAAAAGGAAAAGCAGAACAAAGTTCTAATTTCATCACATCATATCAGGGGTACATACTATCAATGTGACTTATCACGGCTGAGGTGGACCTTGATCACCTGGTTGAGGTGGTGTGAGCAGACTTCTCCACTGTAAGGCTACTCTTCCTCCTCTCTTCCTTTGACAGGGTAATCTTTGGAAGGAAGTCATTATGTGCAGCCCACACTGAAGAGTAGAGTTTTCTTCCCTTCTTTGAGGTTGGGGTTTCTAAAAAACTTATTTGGAATCATTCTGCACGATCACCCTCTTCTGTTTATACAATCATTTATATTAGTATAGACAAAGGGATAGTAGTCTACACTGTGTTACAACGCAATCCTGCTTTACTTTGTTGCTGACATACCCCCATTCTTGCAAGTTTTTTCATCGCTTCCTATATTTCTTCTAACACTTTCTCTCACTTACAGGATGCTCCGGACTTGCATGTTCCCTCTTCGGTCCTAGCATCAGCTGTTTCTCTAATGAGCTTATTGTTTTTTGAGATGGAGTTTCTCTCTTGTTGCCCAGGCTGGAGTGCAATGGCACGACCTCAGCTCACCACAACCTCTGCCTCCCGGGTTCAGGCAATTCTCCTGCCTCAGCCTCCCAAATGGCTGGGATTACAGGCATGCACCACCATGCCTGGCTAATTTTATATGTTTAGTAGAGACGGGGGTTTCTCCATGTTGGTCAGGCTGGTCTCAAACCTCCGACCTCAGGTGATCTGCCCACCTCAGTTTCCCAAAGTACTGGGATTACAGGCATGAGCCACGGCGCCTGGCCAGGAGCTCATTTCTTTAAATTGGACAATGGTATTAGAAACTAAGATCTAGGCCAGGTGTGGTGGCTCACACTTGTAACCCCAGCGCTTTGGGAGGTTGAGCTGGGCGATCACCCAAGGTCAGGAGTTTGAGATCAGCCTGGCCAACATGGTGAAAACCCAACTCTATGAAAAATACAAAAATTAGCCAGGCATGGTGGTGCATGCCTGTAATCCCAGCTACTCAGGAGGCTGAAACAGGACAATCACTTGATCCTGAGGCAGAGGTTGCAGTGAGCCGAGATCATGCCACTGCACTCTAGGCTGGGTTAGTCTCAAAAAATAAAAAACACATCATCTAGGTTCTAGGTATACTTGTTGCTGTGGAATAAAACTTTTTAAAAACTAACTTCTAATCATTTGAAGTGTTACACCAATTCTTGTTTTGTTTGCCTCTGATGACAAAAATCTCCAGACTAGCACATGCAAGTTAACTCTATGGTATTTTCAACTAAGGATGCTGAAGGTCTCATGCATTGCATATATAGTGGCCAGAAAAGTAAGTATTCATGAATTATGCCTCCCTTTATGCTAATTACATTTTTAAAAAATGAATCCCCCTCTTATGTAGGTATGGGTTCAATGTGGCTCTTCTATGAATGTGTAGAATTGATTTTTCACTCACTGCCCTGATCAGACCCTTTATTGCAGGTAAAGAAGAAAAGCACAACACATATCTTTTAGGCACTTTTTATTTTCCAAAAAAAATTGTCGTTAATATATAAACATCTCATTCTCTCAAAAAATTCTACAATTATACAGCTGTTTGCTCCATTATTTGCATAGGAAATGACCACAATACAAAAATAAGAGGGAAAAAGAAGCAAAACAGCAACCGATTTATGCTTTTCATGTAGGTATGTTTCCACGTATAAACATTTTGAAGCCTCTTACAAAATTATTTACATCGTTTGTCATCTATTTACACATTTTAAGAGCAACTTTTCTAAACAAACAAAACTATAATTTATCAAGTTATGAAAATTGTCTTCTAAAAAAACTTCCTATATTACCACAAAATAAATAAAGATAAACAATATTTTAAAAACAAAATTAAATTTTCATTTCAATTAAGACCCCTTTTGGCATTTTGCTTATTTATTCTGCCCTTTGGTCAACAGCATCAGCATCACGTCACTATTTTATATTGCATATATGTAGCACTTGCTTCCTTACGTTTTCAACACATCATTTATATTTAAAGCAGACAGAGTCAGTATTAATAGATTAGCTGAACTGCACTGTAATTTAGATAAAATTACTGTGTCTCACTGTATATTACATGCAAAATCCACATAAATTGTCATTTAACCAACAGTACTGCACGAGCAAACATCTCAATATATGAAAACTGCATCATAAATTCAACATTTCAGTACATGAAACTGCATCATAAATGCAACATTGTCATATGTGAAAACTTCATCATAAGTCCTTTCTAAAAATGACACTGCATTTAGCTTATTGTAGGAGGTTGAACTTTAGTATTTTGTAACTATCTTTAAGCTCTTCAGTTTATAATTCATATAAAATGCCTTTTGTATTTAAAATAATCCTATTTTAATCAGTGCATGAAATTTGCTTTATTAAAGTTCATTTGAATGATTATTCCTTCCCTCTAAAGAAATGAATTTGGTAATGTCGAGAGGTATCTTACCACAAATTCTAACTGTAAGTGTATTCATGGTTATTTTTGAAAGAATTATGACTTTCCCCAAAAGAATCCTAAAAAACTTGTAATAAACCTATAAAGCTGATTTGCATATTTACAAAATTTTGAATAGCAAATATAGGCAACTCATATATATATATATATATATATTTAAAACCCACACATTTGTTCGATGGCTATTTGTGAATTGCCAGGTACCTGGCAATACCTCTAAGGAATTATCGAATATTGAAAAAAACCTACTCAATGACAAGTAAAATCTTGACATACAATCCATTCTTCTTTCGGTGCCTGCCAACTGGTTTACTGAACACTGTCACATTGAATGATGGTGCCTAGGTAAAAACGCTGCACACACTCCCCTCCACCCCCACCCCTTTACCCATGTTGAGATGTGGCTGCCTGTCATGAGATGAGATCTGCTTGAGTAAAGCCATATACATTACAGCAAGCATTCCAGATTCTGAAAATGACCAAACACTTTGGTATTAATACAATGTATTCCCTGTTTTCTCAAATATACAAAATATACATTTCCAGTTTTTGTTGTTTTCTCGCTTTTTTCTTTAATAGAACAGTTAGGTTTGTCGTTTGAAAGGGAACCCAGTGGACCTGGGACGGGTGGCACAGGCAGTGCTCAGTTCTGGTGCCTCTTCATGTGCAGGGCCAGGTGGTCGGAGCGTGAGAAGCTGCGGTTGCACACCCCGCACTGAAAGGGCTTGGCGCCCGTGTGCTTCCGGTAGTGGCGGGTCAGCTCATCGGATCTCGCGAACCTCCAGTCGCAGCCTTCCCAGGTGCACTTGTATGGCTTTTCACCTGTGACAACAAACAAAGGAGGTGAGGTGGCCTGCTTGTAATGCAAACATCCTAGATAACACCAGAGAAGGAATTTCAAAGAAAGAAATAGGAAGGAAAGCTCATGAATTCCATTATGAGCAAATACATATCAAAGCCCCTCAGAGTAAGCTAGTTAAGACTTATTTCTTATAACTTCCAAGTATTTTTTTACCTTATAAAGAAAAAAGCATGTTGTGTACCTTTGAACAACTGAAGAATAGCAATTTCAGGCAAATTTTAGGCAAATGCAAAATGAATCAGTGCCCTTATTTATGTACTCCTACACACATAAATCCAGGAAATGACTAGATGGGCTTGAGTGGCTTTATCATTATTGTGCAAATACAGTCTCTATACCAACAAACCAAAATTAAATTATTATAGGACTAATGGCTGTAAAGTGGGTGAGGAAAGAAAAAATTCAGAAGCTGTTCCACGAATCACCTATACAATTGCTTAACCAGAAACTGGTCCTAGATGTTTCTAAATTAGCCAGACTGAAGCTTGCAGCTCATAAATCAGTTCACTTGAACACATGGCCTCCAAAATGAACTATTAGGGCATTCACTCTTTGAAATTCAGACACACCTTCATACCCTTGTTTTGAGGACTGAAGCAAAACAATCTAGTACTGATAACTTCACATTGGTTTTAAAAAAAAAAGATCATGAAACAACTATAACTGTGACTTCTGTTGACTTGTATTTAGTTTTTCTTCATCAAGTACTGCATCCAAAAAATTATCAAAATTCATTCCATAAACAATTTGCCAAGCATCTATTATAGGCTCAAAGAACTGTCCAAATGCTTGTGATACAACAGTTAACAAAATAAAAACGGCTGGCCTCATGGAGCTCACGTGTGTAATACACATCTAAGAGGCTGAAATCGTTCACCCCACCCATTCCATTCTTTCACAGTTGTCTTCCCTTGAGTAGTGAGTTGGTATGTTCGTCCCTCCCATTCTGTAATGCATATTAGTCTTAATGCTCGCCAAAGTTTGCCAACTGTTTAACTTTAAAAACTACTAAATATTTATAATGTAGTCTTAATTCACTGTTTGTGAATTAATCCTACTGGAGATCATGTATTCCAGTAGGAATAAATCCCAAAACTTTATCTTTCAGTGAGCATTAACTAGCAGTTCCTACATTTATGCTTTACTTTGTTATAATTTTCTATGAATTTTATTGAGGTTTTTTTTTGGTAAGAATTTCTGAGATAAATTTGTATATTAAAGTATTATTGGCTTACTGCTCAGTTTTATATAGATAACTTTTTACCTCTTGAATGTTTCCTTCTGAAAGGGAAGAACCTCAGAGTTGCTTTGAACACTTGTTTTGTTCTGACGAAACAGAAACTGCACAACCTTTCTGCCTAATTTAGCAGCATACATTCAGGAAGTTGTAGGATTAACCAAGTAAGTCTAAACTCTAAAAGACCCTGTCCTCATCAACTGAAATTTCTACAGTTTGCGATTAATATATTTTTGTTGTCCTGATAACCACCCTGACTCTCAGACCAAATCCCATAGGGACAAAGAAGAAAGTGCCAAAACAGAACACATGAAATTGGTCCCAATTTTTTTCCCATGAGATTTCACCTACATTTCCTATGGGATGGATTGCTGTGCCATATTTCCTCTCTTCTCTCTACTGCCTCTGACCCAGACAGTTTTCTGTTTTAATTCCCTTTCTGGTTCCTATCAATCCACTTAAAAAATGCACATCTCAATTCTAAAGCTTTTCTCCCCTCATAAATTCTAACCAGAAATTTAGCCTAAGACACTCAAGCCTTTTATAAAACAAAGTATAAATCATGTTATCTCACTTGTAATCACATAAAACGTTTGATATATTTTAACACCAGTAGTAATCACATTTATAGATGTAAATAGATCACAAAATAATTTTGCACAAAAGTATTAGTTTTTGTTCCCTGTGAAAAATAAGTCACATAAACATATTGGTTAAATAATTTACTGTCATTCAATGGAAAGAAAAAGTTATTTCTGATGTCTGAGGCAAGGAAAAAAATCCCTATAGTGCTCCCAATTTTAAAAGAAATCATTCTAGTCGTTTCAATTTAATAATCAAATAGTAGAACTAAGTTTTCAGAGTTTATGTAAGAAACAAGGGACACTAGACTCTTTTTGTTCGCTATTTTTATTGGCTATGAAGCAATAAACTGCACCAATATTTTTTTTAAGTTTACTTTACTGATTGGTTGAAATACAGTAGCCATTAAAGTTTCTAAAACATTTGGGGTTTTGCTTTCAATTTATGCACATCTATAGATTATTCAGCCAAGAATACTACCAGTGTCTGGAACATTAGTTACTGGGGCCAAGTCTTACCATAAAAGTAAGGACAACTATCCCCTGCTTGTGGCAGTTTCTATGGGATTTGTTCAAGCGTCAACACCGTTCAAGTACAACATCGCAGAGGAAGCTGGTACCCAATTTCTGGCCAAACAGCAGACGTGGGCCTTTCTTCCTCAGCCAGAAACACTATGCACAGTACTTCTGGGAAACCAAACTGACTTCCTTTAAGTTATATTTCAACAGGATAGAGCTTTCAAAAGTTTAATTGGATTTTTACAGAATCTCTTTCCAATACCACCAATTTAAAATATTTAGTTAAGCTCTTTCAACATCAACTGTATTTTTAAGTTTTCATGCTGTTAACGTGAAACTTTCCAAAGGCAAAATGAAAAAAGTGACAAGTTTGTACAGCACAGAAAACAAGCTCCAACTTTATCTCAAAGTATGCATTTTCTCATTCCATTTTTAAATTACAGGAGTATTTTGCTAGAATCTCTAATCTTTGAAAACTATGTTCAAGTTAAACATACATACTAGCCATGCTGATAAAGTTATTAACATACTTTACAAAAATGTTAAGCAGAAACATTACTGGTAAAAGGAGAAGGCAGCAGGCACCAGCAGCCATGGAGGACGTACTCCAGAGCGAGGTACTTCTCATTCTCTCGCTTCCTCACAATAACCCCTTGAGTTAGAAGCAAAACGAGGAGCTCCACATTAAGAAGCCTGCTCTGCCACTTTTCCTTAATGTTGCACTTAAATCTTCCATTAGCAAACACTAATACACTCTCTCTGAATGATTTAAGAACACATACATATTGTTCAAATTTATTTCCAGATTCTAAAGCCATTTGTGAAGGTCAGCTAAGGGACGGCTTATTGGACTCATAGCAAGCCTCAAACCCCAGATGATCTGAAAGTCAAGTGGCACAACTTGGCAGAGCCAGCCTCTGTGGGACCCACCCTCCAGGACCTGCGGGGTCCTGAGCACTGTTCAGGTACTGGCAATTGCCAGGTATCACCTAACGATAGCTCCGTTCCCCCTAAGTGAACTTCAGTGGATTAGTGGAACATATTTGTAGGTCATTTTAAAAATCTTCAGCAACAAACTGAAAATTGTTTTTATTTCCCCTCTGATTTTTAAATGACTTCTGAACCCATCACAATGGAATGGGAAGTTTCTCTGCTCTGCTGAACATATTCAATAGACTCATACCAAGGCCTTTCCCTAAAACGTTCTACATAGATTCTCCTAACAAAAGAACAAAAATCACTGATGGAAATATTTCTCTATTTTAGATAATGTTTTAAAAGTTTATTGCAGCAAATTTGCACATCGGTTTCCTTCCTCATGGTTAAAAGACAACTCAATCAATACCTGATAAAAACTAAAATGCCGTGAGAATTAAAGTCACTGTTTATTAGTGAAGGTGTAACCTGTACTAAATGCCTTGCAAAACACAAATAAGTCTTGGTTTCTGGCCTCAAAGAACTTAAAATCTGTATCTTGTTCTGGGAACCTAAACAATGCAAACTTTTAAAGTAGAATAAATTATTTCAACCTAATCTAAACTCTTAGGACTTAAGAGTCCTTGAAACTCAAAATGAGCTCTTATTTCAAGAGGAAAATATTTTTATGCAATTCAAAAATTAGATTTTTCCCATCATTTGAGACTTATGAAATTTAGTCTGTGCAATAGACTCCTACTAGATTTGCTTCTAAAAATCAAAAGGGAAAAAACTAGGAAACACTTATTAAAAGAATTCATAGGAAAATATGGTTTAGAGATCTAAGAACAGAGATAAAGTAGGAGGAGGATTTTAGCTCACTAATTCATATTTTTATATCTATGCCAGTAATTTTCCATCCAAAAACCTTTTTATTAAAACTCATTGTTACAGCTTTCCATACTTGAAACAGAAAGTCCATATCAAAGATTAGTATTATTAGCATTTATAAATGCATGTAATTATTTACCAGATATAGTAACACCATCAATATTGTGCCCATTCAAGCTAAGGAAGCTGATTGCCGAAAACAACAACAACAAAAAACAAAAGATAAATTCCTTTTTCTCCTCAATTCATGTTTACTACTTTCTTTAAAATCCGATATCCCTCACCCCTTCTAGAAAGCCTCTGAACAGACCAGGAGAGATCAATCCACTTCTCTGTATCCCCATCACTGAAATTTCTGTTGAGCTATCGATTTGCACTTGCACATATATTGGTTTATAAAGGTTTCAAACAGTTGTATTTTGCCTCCTTAACTAGCTTTTAAAGTTCCTCAAGGGCAGAGACTATCTTCTATCCCTGCTGTAATGCCACTTTTCCTAATGCATCTTGAAAACAACTCAGTTATTCTGATTAATGAAAAGGAGGGAAGACATAAGAGATTTGTGTGAGGCTCTCAGCTGTTGCTTCTTCTGTGGACCCTTCCCTGTAGCAGGGCTTTGCCTGACTCTGCCCTGCTCAGGACCCCTGAGGATAATCTAATAATATGCATTTAAGGTGAGAACTATGTTTTGAGCTTCTTTTGGAGAACATAATCAGACTCAGTTATTATCCATCCTGAAATTATACAGGGATAAACTCTATATAAACACATTTTCTTACATAGAACTGGACTGGACATCAGGAAAACCAAAACGTCTGGAGCCCCTAGTGCTGCAGGTCAAAGGCAGCGAGGGGACTTCTCCCAGGGCCAGAAAGCACTGATCTTCCAAACCCAAGGAGGGAATGGGTGGGAACATGATGTCAGGGATTACAAATACAGTCTACATCCTGGCAGAGGGAATCTCTGGGCTCCTAAACTACTGCTACTTCTCCTCAGGTTTCCCAGCAAACATTATGAAGACTATCGCCTGTCATTAACAGCGTTAATGAAATGAAATACCAATTCTTCAGTCTCGCAAGGAGACAACACTTGGGTTAATTTTCTTATAATGGGAGTTCATACTGACTTTAAAAAGTGTTGAAGAATTTCACCTTTTCTTTTTGTAAGCAAAACAGAAAAATCCTCTACTTTCCTTTTTTTCCCAGGATGGAATGAGTCCTAGATCGCCTTCTCTTTAGTTTGCACTTCACATGGTGACACTGACCAGTAGGTTTCCTCCCAACTCGTATAAAGGTTTACCTCTTTATAAAGTAGCCAAAAAGAAATTTGTTCTTCTGTACAGATATTTTTAGATAAAAGTTACCTACCGTGCACTTCTAAAACTGTACCTTATCCTTAATGAGAGTTGTTGTTAGAGATCCTTGAATATAAATAATACTGGCTAACAGACTAGGAATGCTGCTACAGAGATGCTTTTACTAAAGTAGGACACTATTTCTCATCTTTCCCCAGAAACAATGCAGGTCCTCAAGTAAACAGCTACGACATTCTATAGAACCAAAAATATCTGCCAAATTCTTCGGCGACTGTATTATTACTTTTTAAAAAAAACATTACTCTACTTTCAAGACTAATTATTTGTATCTCCACTCCAGCAATTCTATTTAGTCTATTTATGAAAGATCTTCTACTAGGTTAAGAAGAAAAGGGCAAGAAGAGATTATTCATCTCTGGATTCTCCACAAAACCAGTAAAAAATATTTGCTGAATCAAATTATACTTCTTAACCTTTGATAAGCTTTATCATCTCTAAACAATGTTTAATCAATTTCCTATGTAAATGTTTTTCAGATGAAAAGAACAAGTCCTAGAAGCAAAGTTTAATCTTCCCAGTGAGTCATTAAAAAGAAATTGCTTCTAAGCTTTCATGATCATAAATACCTTTCCTGGGGTCTGAAACAGCAAGTCTCTTAAGTTACTATTTTTTTAAAAAATACTTTTTTCCCTTTATTAAAATTATTAATACAGAAAATAAATTTCAAAGCTGCAAATGAAAAAAAAATTTTAAATGAAAAGAATGTTTAATAAAATCTAATACTAAAGGCTAAATGTTAATTCTGAAATAGTTTTCATATAGAAACTCAAAAAAACCAGAGTCCTAAATCTCATCCTGCAAAAAAGTTTCTGCTTGTGTTACCTCTACCAATAAAACAGGTTACACATTTAACCACTATTGATCTATCTCTAGATACACGTTGTATGATCTCCATCCATTAAAGGCCCAAAGTGAAAAGCCTTTGTATACAAGTTTTCCTAAAAAGCCTTTTACCCTTTTTCCACAGTTTCACAAAAAGAGTAACTTATTTCAGAACACTGAATGTTCCTTCAGTAAGTACCTGCAATGAAAATCTTTATTGTCAATATTATCAAGATTTTACAATCAAAAGCTATACTTAGTATATTCTATGAAAAATGACTTTGGAACAAAGACCTAGAGAAGAAAAAAAATTTTTTTTTTGAGACGAAGTCTCTGTCGCCCAGGCTGGAGTGCAGTGGCACGATTTCTGCTCACTGCAACCTCCGCCTCCTGGGTTCAATCAAGTCTCTTGCCTCAGCCTCCTGAATAGCTAAGACTACAGGCATGTGCCACCATGCCCGGCTAATTTTTATATTTTTAGTAGAGATGGGGTTCCGCCATGTTGGCCAGGCTGGTCTTGAACCCCTGAACTCAGGTGATCTGCCCACTTCGGCCTCGCTAGAATTACAGCATGGTCCTAGAAAAGAAGTTCATACCTAAGGGTTTTTTAGTACCCAAACTGAAAATATACTCAGCAGCTAATCTCAAGTAGAGATTATATGAAGTATCCCTAATAACATATTACTATACATGTCAGTAGGCAATAATAAAGTGTTCTGCATTAGACAGTAAGGCAGAAAATGGGAATGTACCCCCTTTACAAGTAGGCTTCTACTAAAAATCTTTCTAGGACTTAATGTGGAAATCTTTCCTAAACAGGGAATCTTGAACACAGTGCTTTACTCAGTCTTTATTTGTACACGGTTTCCATTTTCTCTTAGGGGTGTGTTTCAAATTGTCCTTTTCCATTGTCAATCTCCAGTAAACCATTCTGTAATCATTTAGTACATATAGAAGAGCTAATGCATGGAGTCTAGGTCTGAGGAATACTTGAGCCAGGTGTGTGTGTTGCTCAAAGGCTTTCTTTGTACAAATGCTAATTTTTGCCCTGTTCCAGATAGCTGAAAACTGGGGGAAAAAAATCTCTAGAAATGTTACTGTACCCTGATTTCCCAAGAGCTTTAGCATATTCTCTATGGTTAAGTGTGCATCCACGCAAATGAAGAGAACTGCTAGGACTTTAAACATCTGTGTTGAGTCCATGGTTTACTTTTTCAGAACTTTTTCTCCAGAAAGAACTTTTGAAATTTCTTCAAATTTTGGTTTGAAGATACAGTCAATAGTTTTTCCTATTGATATTAACTTTTTTCAGTCTCAAACCTTTGCACTTAAACATTATTTTAAATCTTCATTATGAGATTAAGACATGTAAAATTTCAGTAGAATATTCATTTAAATGCTGTTAAAAGTACAAACATTTTGAATTGGAAATATACCACTCATTGACATTGTGGCCTAGAAGCAGCCATAATTACTTCTCATCAAAGGCATGAGAAATGCATACACACACATATTACAAGTAACACATGCAAACATCCACATCTATAAGGGTTGCTTCTATAGGCCTTATGCTCTATTATGGTACATACAGATATAAATAAAATTTAATTATTCTCTAGAATAGAAGCAAATTATGTTTCCTGTATTGTCTAATCACACAAATATAGAACTTTGTATTATTTAGATGTGATTTCCTGATAAAGAAATCAAAGTATATGAACTTGGAAGACTTGAATGCTATACTTCTGGTTTAAGAAACTGATACATCCCTTCCCTTCATCTCAGATTACTTAAAAAGTTCTGCTTTGTTAAGACTATTATTTGCTTACATTCAATTTGCAACTCAAGTTAAAGAAGCATTTACAATCTAAAAATCCAGAGTATGTAATTAAACTCAGATGTAGGCTGAGGTAACAACATAAGGTAACTTGACATTTTAAAGCAATTACAATTATTTTCCAAAGAAATGCTAGGGTGCTTCACATTCTGCCTGTAAAACGGCAATCATTTAAAGAGTTATTTTATATCATCAAATACAAGAGCAACACTGTTGTGTGGTTTTTAAAGCCCTCTGATAAATGGTCCAAGGAGGAGGAAGAAGACAGAAAAAAAAAAAAAAACTATTACATAAGAGAAATAATTCAGAAAAACTGTTTCATCTACCTGGGCCTTAAAGGGAAGAAGAAAAAAAAAAAAAAACCTTTGCTGGCTTCAGATACATTCATTTAAAAACAACCGGCAGGTGGGGTAGGGAGGATGCAATGAGAGCACAGGTAATTTTAAAAGGCATTGTCTAGAAACGAGAAATGAGGAGAAAACAACCTCAATGCTCTATGATTACCCAAGAACAGGTTTAGCCAGATGAACAAGTCTGCTACAAACCCTCCCCAAGGCATTTGAAAGACTATCAAACAAAACTTTATTAAACTGGATTACATGTTCTCATTCATTAGTTGTTGAAGGCCACAATGTTTATGGTCAGGTGAAAAAGTTGATGCAAGTGACCCAAACCAGGCCTCGGTCTTCTTTTTAGTCTGTTTTTATTAGTACAAGCATTGTTAAGACAAGCCACGATTAAATGTATTTGCCAGCAGGTCAAGCTCCTGAATTGCAAGTATAAGCATTCTTATACTGACAAGGGTTGAAAGGCTATCCAGATATGGGTTTGACTACATCCCTGCAATAAGTAGTTGATTGCATCGTTATATGCAATTGTACTCTTTTATTAGGAGACTTTAACCCCATGAAAATGTGTTCCTTCCCTCCTATCTCTGTTTCAAGGACTTCCACCAGAGAAAAAAACAATAGTTCAAATGT
This sequence comes from Callithrix jacchus, assembly GCF_049354715.1. Classification (NCBI taxonomy): domain Eukaryota; kingdom Metazoa; phylum Chordata; class Mammalia; order Primates; family Cebidae; genus Callithrix; species Callithrix jacchus. Next base: position 42,204,427 of record NC_133502.1, read on the forward strand.
CTTTAAATTTCCATTTATATTCTGTAAAAGGACATTTTAGTATTTCTATATGGAATATTTTCCTGGCACTTGTCATGTGTATTTTGAAAACTTTACATTGGAGTTTTTATTACATGCTTAATTCATTTGTGTTTATAAAAATTTCTACCTTGGGCTGCTTATGAAGGATCTTTCCTTTTATGCAATCAGTTTGTCTCTATGCAAAAACCCCAGGCCAAAACAGCCACTTATTTCATAGATAAATACATAAGATGTCTTTTCTTTACAAGCAGTTTCTCAAAAAGCCCTGGAATCTACCACACTGTCATCGGATTTTAATAGGTACTGTTTATCACTGGGATATCAAGCAATGCTGCCTAACATGCATACAAAATGTCAGCAACCATATTCCTCTTCGGGCTCCATCTCAGCACTGACCTTTGTTCAAAGGCTTTTACTTTTTAATGCAGCAGTTAGAGATAACTACTTCATTTATCAAAACTCAATTTCCATAGTAACATCTAGCCTGGGGAGATTCAAGTCCTCATACTAATCCAACAACCCATTCAAAGAACTGTTGAATACTTTGGTTTCCATAGCAATGATGGAATAATACATTTTGCTAGGTCATTGCTTTTATTAGCAAACTTATTCTCTGAACTTTAGGTAAGGCTGTATTTATTGAGGGGAAAAAAACACAATCGCTTTATGTAAGTTCATTTCTTTAGGGTTGCTCTTTTAAGAAAATCACAAATAGTAACCATCTATATATTTGAAAATATTTGGAGTATTTGGGGGGCCTTCAAAGTATGCCACCTTGTTTCATCTTAAAATGGGTTCTGATGTAGTTTAAAAATTTAAAAGCTCTTAAAATTTCTGGCCGGGTGTGCAGTGGCTCATGCCTATAATGCCAGGAGGGGAGGCAGGTGGATCACAATGCTAGGAGATCAAGACCATCCTGGCCAACATGGTGAAACCCCATCTCTACCAAAAATACAAAAATTAGCTGAGTGTGGTAGTGGGCTGTAATCCCAGCTACTGGGGAGGTTGAGGCAGAAGAATGGCTTAAACCCGGGAGGTGGATGTTGCAGTTGAGCGCCACTGCACTCCAGCCCGGTGACAGAGTAAGACTCCATCTCAAAAAAAAAAAAAGTGATTGCTATAGATTTAACAAAGCAAAAACAAAAGTAGAGGGGTTAAACTTAAAGCCACATATAAACAAGAATAAAATATAAGCTAGAATAAAGATGAAGTCTCTCAAACATGCCAAGTTTGGGCTGGGGCTTGTAACCCATTTCTGACCACTTGATTTTAATACTCTGCAATTTCATCCCTACCTTTCATCAAGCACAGAAAACATACTAAACACAGATATTTTAACCTAGAGGTGAAACTAAAGATAACGTTTTCAGCGATTATGCAGTACATGCTAAATGGGAAAGTTGTTTAGAGTTTAAAATGGCTTTCTCAAAGCAAAATTATTTGCTATGGAAGAAAATGAGATTTTTTTTTTCTTTCCTTCAAAACACTGCCATGGGCCAGGCATGGTGGCTCACGCCTGTAATTTCAGCAATTTGGGAGGCTGAGGCAGGCAGATCACCTGAAGTCAGGAGTTCAAGACCAGCCTGGCCAACATGGTGAAACCGTGTCTTAAAAAAACAAAAAACAATAAACACTGCCATTATTAGTTTAAAAATCCATTAGTAAACATCGTTGTTTACATTTTTGGGTAATCAATTCTATGAGTGGTGACAGGGCAAGAAGGCCTTAGTGAGGGAACATCACTGGCTTTCCTGGAACCAGATTTTTCATGGAACTGAATCTGAGCCAAGCCCATGCTGAAAAGGTAGGCTATTAAAAAAAAAAAGTTTACAGAAGAAAGAAGAGATCAAACACGTGTTGGCTTTTAAAAGGATGAATACCACTTACACTATTTACACAACTCACAGAATTAACAAGAAAATTACATACCAGTGTGAGTCCTCAGGTGAGCTTTTAAATGAGAAGACTTTGTATAAACTTTTGTGCAACCTGAAATAAAGGAGAACAGTGTGTCATTTTGGAGATCCTTTTGAAATCTTTACATTTGATGATTCAGTGTTTAAAATCTGGCTTTAAAGAAGAAATCTCTCATGGTAGATGAGATTATTTGAAGCTTCAGTTTTAAAAGTTTTAAAGAGCCCTCCCCCCATTACCTTATTAAAAGCATAAAATGATTTGTTTTATGTATCACTTTAACAGGAAAGAATACAGATAACCAAGCCAAATGGAAAATGTGTCTTAATAATCCAGTAGGTACTGTACTTCAGTAATTTAAGAGTTACTATATGTTTTTAAAAAGTTTTTAATGGCTCTAGAGCTGACAGTGCTAAGCCATTATCCAAGATGACTCTAATTTTCTATACTCCCACACTTCGTTTTTTTTCATTTAGCACATCATGCCATATCATGTATCAGAGTCAATAAATCTTGCAATGTATTAATTATAAACTAGCTTTTCCCAGTAACTTGTAGATATATTCCATGTACTGTCATCAATTTATACTTTGAGCCACGTATCTCATTCAAAACTGAGCATATGCTCACATGCCATCAAAGCCATTCTTAAATCTATCCTGTAGACAGTCTTGTACCTCCATCAGGCTAGCTGGCTACAACCTCCACTTCATTATTAATCCTTATTTTCCCCTACCCTACTTGATCTCTTTCTGGGGCATTTAATTTAGAATTAAAACCTGCAATTTATTCGATTGCCATTTTAAAGTAACTCTGGCCTAACTCTAAATGATATATATTAGAAATTAAAATCTCTTTTAATATTAAAGACAAAAAAGTCCAAGGGAACTTTTTCCAGAATATTCTAGCCAAGTTTTTGGTACATAAAATAAGTGACAACTAACTTGTTTACATACCAAAGAAAAGCAGAGATGGATATTAAAAAAAAAAAGTAGGTAATTTTTTTACTGTCAAGTACAACTTAGCTATGTAAATTTAAAGCCATGAGGTTGAAAAGGATGCATGCGTGTGTGCGCGCACGCACGCGCGCGCACACACACACACACTCACTCACACTCTCTCTCCCCACCCATCTACTGTCTCTTCAACCAGGTAGAGTACATACCAGGGTAATCGCAGTAGTGAATGCGTCGTTTCTCCAAATCAGGGTTACTCCTTCTATTGTATCTGACAGGTTGGATGTTTTGTGAGTTAACTGGCAGGGTGGTGGGTAAATTTGGATTGTGAATTGCCAGTTTAGAAGCAATTGTAGCAGCATAGGATGGAGGTGGGGTTAAATTCTGGAGCATCTCTGCTTGTCTATCTGGACTTCCAGGCTCTGAGCTTGGTGGTGACGGGGGAAAGTAAGTGGCCTGTTGTGGAAGAAACTGACTTGGCATTGTGTATGTGCAAGGGGGCATGGCCTGGAACTGTTTCACTGCAGTCTGCGGAACAGCAGAGGTGTGTGTGTTAAGGCCTGCCATGGCAGCTGACATAGAAACATTAAGAGTGTCCATTGCTGCTGTCTGGTTTGTAGAACTGGGCATATCTAGATCCGGTGTATTCAGTAGCTGGTACAGGTGGCCCTGCTGGGGAGGGACAGAAAGATGAAGATCTGGTGTAGGAAGTTCTTGTTTGATGAAAATATTGTTCACCTCTGGAGCTGCGGTCTGGTGTGAGCTGAATATACTGGTGAACTCAGGGAGGGCCTGGGTTGGGGCCGGAGGAGGGGCAGTCGTTTCACTCTGGTGGCTGAAAATGGCAACAGGTTCTGTCTTGATGTGTGTGACGCAGGGTCTCTGGGATTTGTAGAGGCCAGTTCTCAGGTGAGTGATGTCAGGGAGGAACACGTTCATGTTGATACTGTAAGGTAACCCTTCAGTGTCAGTGAAGAACTGGTCTACGACTGAGGCACTGTCTCGTCTATACTTTTTATGCTCTGGAATTATAGGAACTGGAGGAAGCTGAGGTGTCAGATACTTCTCCATTTCACATCTTGTCTAAAAAAGAGAAGAGATACAAACATGCATAATCCACCTGATGCACAGTCTCAGGAAGGACAATCGGCGCCTATTAAAATTCTCCCAATCCCTGTGTGAGGTATTAGGGCAAACTTCTCCGTGTTGCTTAAAAACATATCAGGCTTATTTAATCAATTATGTAATATAATTGGTTGACCAAAACCTTATGAAACTCTGTGTAACTGGTAAAACTGCTCCCTCAATCACCTCAGAAGTGAAAGACGCAAATCAAGAAAAAAAAGAAAGCAAACTGAAAACATTCCTTTCTGATGCAATAACAAGGTATCACCCCTGTACAAGCAGGATTCCCTGCCCCATTACACAGTTAAGTTTGCAATTAGAGTACAGTACAGTATTGAAACGTTGCCAAACTGCTTCAATTCTGTTTAAGTCATAAACATTAAAAAGTTTTTCTTAAAAAAGAGAAAGTGCAAATCTTTAAATTATTGCAAAGGTTTCTTTGCTTGGCTAGATACTTCCAAAGTATCAAATACTAAAAAAAAATTATTTGGCTATTTCAGTCTTTTCTTGTTTACAGTTCAATGGGAAATTAAATACAATATTCTAAGCAAAACCTTGTATCCACTGAGACAAAACAATTTCACATTCAGTATTTGATCTAAATGTTGATTTTAATCAGCAGATCCTGTAATTGGTTAATATGACAATGAAATGTTCCTATTCATATCCCTATCTAAAACAGATCTTTAATTACCTAGGGGAAAATCACTCCCTTGGTAGAGTGCTGCTAGTGGGTGGGGAGGCTGCTGTATCCCTAGCACAGTCATCAGCAAAACATTTATCATGTCCTCCTCAGTGGGCCAACGCTACATTCCCCCCTACTCTGTAAAAAGCTCAGTCATCCCTTATCTTCTTAGTGCCTCCAGAGCAGAAAATTGACACAAACAGAAATAACCAAATACTTTTCAAACAGAGATCTCTTTTCTAGGCTATGAAGCAGCTTGTAACAAGTCATCTCAACCCTTTTCCAGCTATCTTCTCTCCTAGTATAACTTAAACTTACATTTTTTAACACTGAAAAGGAAATTTCAAAAGATACGAAAACCAACTAGATGGAACGGCGCATAGAAGAACTATTAGCTGTGGCACCTTAATCGGTAAATAAGACAGTCATTTTCTGTTACTACTTCATTTCAAGAGCGTTTAATCTCGGACCTTGGTGTGGATACGGACGGGGTTTCCCGGATAGACACCATTTAAAAATAAAAATTAACGCTCTCATCATGTGAGTCACATCTCTGACGAACGCCACTGCCCCCTCACAGCAGGACCCTGGCAGACCCCACTGAGTAGGCGCTGGGTAGCAAATACACGATACGCCAAAGGGCTACTAAATGAAGTGTCTTGAAATAAACTGAACTAAACCCTTTCGTGCACTGCGCTCCCGCGGCGGTTAGTGGTTTCTGATTTTAGCTCTTCCAGCTGTTTGCATGTGGGTATGTTTCCAATTTTTTTTTCCTTGGGACAGGCTAAAAGTCCTGGGAAGTTTTTTCTGGGCTATATGACTCCCTGCGTGGGCGAAAGAAACAGGCGGTGGCTCTAATTCGGCTGCTAGGCAAGTGTAAAAGCCAACTGCCAGCTTTCAACGCGGCCCCGGGAGGAAATTTACGCGCACACGAAGAAAACAACTCCCCGGTATTTTTTTTAAGGAAAAATAAGCGCTCCAACACCTTAGCTTTCCCCTCATTTCCCCCTCATTTTCCAAACGCGGCCCGCAATCTCTTCTAAAAGCAGGTTTAGCCACAGGGTATGAAACCTTGGGGAACCTCTCCACAGCACCCCAATTTGCGTTTCTACTTAACCCGAGACGATGGGGGTGTGTGTGGGGGGGTGCTCCAATTCCTTGGCATTGGAGAGCGGTAAAGTCGAAGGCGTAATTTAAGTAAAACTGAGCGTAAGGTACAAGGTTTCATCCCTCAAGTATAAGAAAAACAACTAAGGTGCGCGTGAGCACCCAGTTCTCCTCCCTTTGATCTCTCCCAGGACGACCCGCCGGGGCATATTCTCCCTGGCCCGGACTCCCATTTAATCTCCGCGAAACGCGGGGCCCCGGCCAGGCGGGGGGGGGGGGTGGGGGGTGTCTGCCTCCCCAGCACCGGCTCCGGTGCGCCCCGACGCACGCCCCAGCTTGGAGCGGCCCCTGTCGCCTGCCCGTCGCAGCGGCGGGACACGCCCGAGCCCGGGAGTGCAGCGCTGGGAGGGGAGCGGCTCTTCCTACCTGGACCAGCTCCTCGGGAGGCAGCCGCGGACCGGCTGCGGGCTGCTGGGCCGGCTGTGGGGCCTGTGGGGGCGCGGGCTGCGCCGGCGGGCGGTGGTGTGGGTGCTTCAGCTCCTCGCCGGGGAAGAGCGCCGCGTCGCGGGCCGGGTTCGCGGCGCCCAGCACTGGCTTGAGCTGCGCGAACACGGGCTCGTCCTGTGGCGCCGGCGGCTGGGGCACGGGTCCCAGGCGGGCGCTCATGCTCAGCACCCGCGTAGCCATGGGCACTCGGGGGCGCGGCTCCGGGCGCGGGTCGGGCGCACTTCCCACCTCGCCCACGCTGGCTCAGGCCAGCGAGCTCGGCGCTGGACTGCGGGCGGAGGAGGGGAGGTTTCGGGCGGACCCCTCAGTCAGCGGCAGGCAGTTTTCGAAGGCGCGCACCAAAAGCAAAACTCTTCCGCTGCCACACGTAAACCCCAACGTCCTCCGGGCGGTCACTTTCTCCCGCCCCGCCCCACCGCGCTCTCAAGCTCTCCGGAGCCCGCTCCCGCCACCGCCTACAGAGCTACAAGCGTGCGTACCTGCCCCGCGACTACTGACACTTGACGCCCGCCTCTATTTCACCCAACTCCAGGAGGGCGGGGCCCGCTCGCCTGATTGGCAGTGCCGCCACGAATCCTGAGGCTCCGAGGCCGGCCAGGCAGAAGCGACCAGCCTATGAAAGGGAGAGAGGCAGCCGGGGCCCCGCCTCCACCGGCCCGACCGCACCCCTCTCCGGCCACGAGCTTCGCGCGCAGGGCCGCCGCGCAGTTTGTACACAACTTCTCTGACAGATTGGGCTGGCGGAGCCGGGGGCGGAGGGAAGTAGCGGAGCGGGTGGAATCTGGGAAGAGGGGGAATTTGGGTGGAGACGCGGAGGGAGATCTCTTCGCACTGTTCTCTGCCAGGATTAGGGAGAAAGAGTATTGCACGTCTTAGGTGTTGTGCAAGGACCTGAAACTCAAAAGCTGAAACCCAGAAGGCAGCTAGGTGGGGGCGCTGAGGCTTTTAGAGACTTGTCTGATGAGTGTGTACTTTTAAATATCCAAAATGTACTTCTCTTTAGCAGAAAACTAGGGGCGGTGTGATAAACAAATTTAAAACAGCTCTTGTCTCTCTGTATCTTTAGCAGTGAGTGTATCCATTTAACAAAGCAAATTCAGAATGCCTGAATAAAAGATTCGATGGCAAGCGTTTTTTCAAGTCCTTGCATAAAAGCCTGCGTTTTCCCCCTTCTTTTAGGATTTTAATTGCTAGACGTTTTCCCCACACATTGCTACCTTCTATCTGTGTGTGGAGAGGAGAGCTTGGGCCATATGAATTTTGAAGTTTCTAATATTTAATTATGTTGATTCTAGCCGAAGCATGGAATCTAATTTAAGCATGACTAGCTCAAATGTGTATTTAAATAGACATTACATCTTTGACTTATTTTTACTAGCACTGTATGTTCAAAAAATGGACTTTAATATTTACAAAACAGAAACCTCGCACATTTACTTCATATTGTGGCACCTTTTCCTGCGAAGAGACAACCAAAAAGCCACAAACATAGACACAGAGCAGCTCTGAAAACTAGGAATCCAAATTTGTTGGAAAGTAATAGCCAAATATATTACCATCCATTTACTATGTTGTTATAATGGGAGGGTGAATTTTTGCCAGCAATCACCTAAGGAAACCACTTCCCTTAATCCTTAATGTTCTTGTACATGATTTTATCTGGCTTATTGGGAGTCCGGAACAATAAACTGCAATAAAAATGCCTGTAATATTACTACAAATGTACAGATGTTGACAGCACAGTATACCATTAGACAGTTTTACATATACAACAGCCGACTCATCACTTCAGAGTAAAACAGCTTGTTGAAAAAACAAAAGTATTTGAAAAAACATTCACTTCAAAGAGTGTATCTGTCAAAGGTATGGATCTCATTTTCAATGAGTAGAAAATTAACATGCACATAAAGAAGTGTATTTATTTTAAAAAATTATAAAATTTTGCTGTAAACTAGGTTTTTCTCCTTTTCCTTCTCTTCCTGTTGATACCTGATTCATTTTTATAGCTGTGATCGCTGCTTTCAGGGACTGGCTGATGACTACTTTCATGTTACCAAAGTATTATTTAATGAGTGCTTTTGCAAGTTCTTCTCTAACCAAGCAGCCCCATGCTGTCTACATTTATATTTAAAAAGCTGCCCTGCTTTTCTCTAATATCAAATTTATCATGTAATTAATTAGCTTAGAAACATTATAGAATTAGGATGGGATTTAATGTAACTCTTTTTAAAAATTGGGCTTTGAAAGATTTTAGTTAGTTAATTCTGATAACATCAAACCTAAATGTGATGTAGATAATTCTTAGAACTTCTGTGCTCTTGTAACTTTAAGCTAAATCTAACTTAGATTTAATACATTTGGTAGCTGTATCTTAATGTGCTTTTAAACCTATCTAGACCTTTCCTTTTGTCTTTCTTTTTACCAGAGCTTCAGGGGCCTGGTATTTCAACCTAAGTTTTCACTGCAGTGAAATCCATGTATTTTACTGGAAATGCTTCTGTAATTTCACACCACTTTTTAACATGCTTTCATTTACAAAAGCTTTTCCATTGCAAAAAAAAAAAAAAGAAGAAGAAGAAGAAGAAAAAGAAAACCATACAACTGTTTGATAAGTTTTTAATATTTTTAGTCTTAAGTTTTTCATATTTCCACTTTTCATAATGAATATAGATATGAAGCTAGCTTTGGGATTCTTATAGCTAACTGAATATATTCCTTTTTGCTCCAATATAGTAGAATGTTTTAAAATTTCATTTCGGGCATAAAGATTCATGAAATAGGGCTGCCACTTTTAAGTAATAGTTTCTCTGAAATGCCCTGCTCTTCAATCTCACAGAAAATCACTAGCTTAGCACTGTACAATAGTACGGAAATTGGAAAGTAATCCTTTTCGGAGACATTTGCCATGCGGTTCTGAACATATAAAGAACATGTTTAACCAAGCTTCCTTGCTGTTGCTTTTAAGATAAATGCTACAGCTGCAAACCTGTTTCATCGACTTAGTGAAAAGGGTTAAAACTTGATAAATATTTTTCAAATGATCCAGGTTCTACATTGGCATGAAGCCAGACAGTGTGAATGGACAGATCCTCAATTACTTTGAACTTTCTAGTTCCTTGCATTCCTTCTCGCTTAGTAGTGCTGTACCATTAGGGAAGATAGGAGAAAACAAAAAACAAATGTCAGGTTTCAGAAATCAATTAGTGGCCTGGCAGTGGTGTGTTAACTGAACTGTGCCAAAACAGGGGATTCTCAGAGAAAGAAATAAAAATGTTGAGTAGTCAAGTTAGGTAGGAGGGTAAGCATAGAAGCAGTGTGCATGCTTAAGTTGTTAGTCACTGGGCAACACAGATTTAGTCTTAGAATAAACCATAAGTGTCACTATCTTTACGGGAATAAATACAGATGAATATGCGGGGGCTGAACAGGCATTCGGTGATGGGGGAGGGGTTTGAAGGAGGCAGTGGAAAAAATAGATAAATAGCTTCTAAATGATGAGATGAGGGAAATATGAACCATCACTAGGGCAGTGTTCACACAACGACATGGCAAAAGGAATATCTAAATTCAGTTGTTTGGCAAAAACGTCAGAGGAGCTTGAAAAGATCTCGAGTATCACAGTCAACAAAATTGTATTCACTTTGAGTAGAAAAATATTCCTCGAATATTTATTTCTGCCAAATCAGAATCAAATTGCCGAGTGATCTTGGGTCACAGAAAAAAGAACAAGAATAAACATGAAAAATAAAGTTTTACACAGGAGCGCACTCTTCTTAGGGTAAGAGTATTTAATTAAAGTGACTTTTTGGTACTCATTGATTGTCCACCCCTGTTAGAAGCTGTATCAGTGAAAACTTATAATTACTGTCCTCTCAAACATTTCACATCTGTAGTCTTCATGTTTTTTCATTAATGGCAACCATTTAAAGCTACATATCAGAAAAAAACGTCATTAAGGAAATAGCCTGATAAATAGAAGCTTCAACTGAGATTAGTTGGAATTTAAAGTATTTTGACTCAAAAGATTACGAGACAAGAGAGAAGATGTTCATTGCTTTTTGTGATGAAACAATATGCAATTTAAATAAGACTAAATACTTCTTTTTATATTAATTAAAATATGTCTCAATGAGAAAACAACTTAATATTTTATTTTTGTAATGTCTCCTGCCCCCAGTTTTTAAGAAATTAAATTTTATATTTAAGTTTGATTTTTTTAACGTGTTCTTCTTAAAATATGTCATAAAACTCCCATTATGCACTTATTCCTAAGAGTACTATAATTTAGCCTAATTTTAAAACTCTAGTAATATCCAAAAAAAAAAAAAAACAGGAAAGTTTTACCTTTTGGAGAGACTGGGATTGCTTTTTCCACCTTGTTAATAAAATAATAAGTAGACAAAAGTGACATAAATATAAATGCCTCGAACCAAGTTATAAACCAAGCATATTGTAGCTTAAACTGTACAGTATTTGAGTTCTGACTCAAAACACGATAGGCAAGGTTAAGAGAAAGGTCTGAACTAAAGTGGTCACACCAGACAATCTTTTAGAACATTAGGGAGATGTCATCATCAGTATCACAATGGGCAGTGTTTTGAGCCAATTGCTGTTCATGTTATGAGGAAAGCTGCAATGGTAGCAGGCTGTGGGGCACACCCGTGAATGCTCAAGTGAAGTGTGCATGGGTCACACGGAAATGCTCTTTTAGATGTTGATTTATAGATGAAGTGTGTAAAAAATAGTGCTGAGGACAATCCGAGTTCTTCCTCCCTTAACGTCCACCCACTGTCGATGGTTGTGTAAACTTTACAACTTTGGGGAAGGACAATTTGACAAGTATGAAAAAGACTGAATGTAAACAACTTTGAAAATGATAGATAATTCCTCTTCTAGGAAAGGTGTATGTGTATATATACATATATCTTTATATATAAAATTGGGCCAGGCATGGTGGCTCACACCTATAATCCCAGCCCTTTGGGAGGCTAAAGTGGGAGCCTTGCTTGATGCCAGGAGCTGGAGACCAGCTTGAGCAACATAGTGAGACTCTATCTCTACAAAAATGTTTAAAATTGACCGGCGCGATGGCGCATGCCTGTAGTCCCAGCTACTCGGGAGGCTGAGGTGGGAGGATCACCTGAGTCTAGGAGTTCTGGGCTGTAGTGCGCTATGCCGATCGGGTGTCCGCACTAAGTTTGGCATCAATATAGTGACCTCCCGGGAGCGGGGAACCACCAGGTTGCCTAAGGAGGGGTGAAACGGCCCAGGTCGGAAACCGGAGCAGGTCAAAATGCCCATGCTGATCAGTAGTGGGATTGCGCCTGTGAATAGCCACAGAACTCCAGCCTGGGCAACATAGCGAGTGAGACCCCATCTCTGAAAAAAAATAAAAATAATAAATAAAAAAAGTTTAAAATTAACCAGGCATGGTGGTGCATGCCGGTAGTCTCAGCTACTTGGAAGGCTGATGCAGGAGGATTACTTGAGCCCAAGAGTTCAAGGTTATGTGAACTATGTGAGCTGTGATCACACCACTGCATTCCAGCCTGGGTGACAGAGCAAGACCTTGTCTCAAATAATAATAATAATAAATTTAAATAAAAATAAAATTGGAAGTAACCTAGGTTAGGTGTCAACAATAAGAAGGGAGTTAAGCAATATATTCATACCATGGTTACTGTTATGCCACCCAAAATCATAATTCTACCATGTTGAGTCACTGGGGAAAGAAAAGGGAAAAATCCATATTATTAAGAAATATTTAGTGAAATGGGAAAACATTCATGCCATGTATAGTCAAAGAAAGAGGTTTTATAAACATGTACCCATAAAGATGAAATACTAAACATGGATGTATTTTGGTGGCCCTCATTGGATGGTTAAATTATAGGTCATTGCTGGGTGCAGTGGCTCACACCTGTATCCCAGCATTTTGAGAGGAGGCAGGCAGATCACCTGAAGTCAGGAATTCAAGATCAGCCTGGACAACATTGTGAAACCCTGTCTCTACTAAAAATAAGAAAATTATAATTAGCCAAGTATGGTGATGTACGACTGTAATCCCAGCTACTCAGGAGGCTGAGACAGGAGAATTACTTGAACCTGGGAGGCAGGGGTTGCATGCCGGTAGTCTCAGCTACTTGGAAGGCTGATGCAGGAGGATCACTTGAGCCCAAGAGTTCAAGGTTATGTGAACTATGTGAGCCGAGATTTCACCACTATACTCTGTAGCCTGGGCGACAGAGCAAGACTCCGTCTAAAAAAAAAAAAAAAATTATGGGTCATTATTCATTTTTGGATACTTTTCAGTATTTTCTGGATTTTCTACAATTGCTATATATTCCATTTGTAATCAGAATAAATATTTTAAAAGAAAACATAAATAAATATTACCTTTTTACAGCTAAGGGTTAAACTGTAGGTGATGATCAAATGATTTTCTATTTAAAGCCAGTAAAGTGTAGCTACCACTTGCCAATACTCTGTACTGAGAAAATATGTAAGCTTTCTTAACCAAACTGCTAGATTTTCAGGAATTTCACTGCAGAATGAAGAAGCTAAGGAGAGATTACAAAGGGGAGTTTGAAGTTCAAAAGGGATAATATAGGGAATGCTTGAAATATAAATATGCTTTAAATGCTAAGTGATAGCAAGACTTCCTCTACAATTATTTTAACTCTGTTATTTTGGGTGTCTCATTTTACTTTGTTGCCCTGTTTTCTCCTGTTAATCAAAATATGCTATTTACACTGTTTTGACAAAATGGACAGACTCTTAAAACCAGGTAAAGTTTTTAATACATCTTTAAAGAGGTGTTTGTGTTTGGCTTTTTAAATTCTAAAATACTCACACAGAAGATTTGGCATGCAATAGTTTCAAATAGGATGTTATCTTTCTCTCATTTATTTATTTATTGATTTATTTTTGAGATAGGGTCTTGCTCTGTTTCTCAGACTGGAGTACACTCATGCAAACATGGCTCACTGCAGCTCCAACCTCCTGGGTTCAAGTGATCCTTCCACTGTAGCTTCTCCAGTAGGTGGGACCACAGGCATGCCCCACCACATCAAGCTAATTTTTTATTTTTTGTAGAAACGGGGTCTCTCTATGTTGCCCAGGATGGTCTCAAACTCCTGGGCTCAACCAATCCTCCTGCCTCAGCCTCCCAAAGTACTGAGATTACAGGCTTGAGCCACAATGCCCAGCTCATACTATCATTTCTCTGAGTCTTGCTCGCCTTTCTGGAACATAAAGTTGTTCAAAAGTAATTTTCAAATTTGGTTACTAAGATTTCGGAAATTAAAGTGGGGGGAGGGTGGGGGAAGTTGTCTACGAACTTGGTATTTAAAACATCCTGGCCAGGCATGGTGGCTCACGCCTATTATCCCAGCACTTTGGGAGGCCGAGGCAGGTGGATCACGAGGTCAAGAGATGGAGACCATCCTGGTCAACAACATGAAACCCCGTCTCTACTAAAAATACAAAAATTAGCTGGGCATGGTAGTGCGTGCCTGTAGTGTCAGCTACTCAGGAGGCTGAGGCAGGAGAATTGCTTGAACCCAGGAGGCGGAGGTTGCGGTGAGCCGAGATCATGCCATTGCACTCCAGTCTGGTAACAACAGCGAAACTCCGTCTCAATCAATCAATCAATCAATCAAACATCCCAGAGGTGCAGCAAGATGGCTCACACCTGCTATCCCAATGCTTTGAGAGGCTGATGTGGGAGGATTGCTTAAAGCCAGGAGTTCAAGACCAGCCTGGCCAACATAACAAGACCCCAGTCTCTACAATGAGAAAAAGAAGAAACTAGACAGGTATGGTGGCACACACCTGTAGACCCAGCTACTTGGGAAGCCAAGGCAAAAGGATTGCTTGAACTCAGGAGTTTGAGGTTACAGTGAGTCATGATTGTGCCGCTGCATTCCAGCCTGGGCAACAGAGCAAGACCCAGTCTCAAAAACAAAACGTTTTCTACTAAAAATTCAGTAGACAGCTGAATTTCTAAGGACCCATTCCCACCTACCAGCTCCCCACTGTTGTGACCACAACTCACACATAAAACGTATGTATACACCAGTCTTTATCCTAAATTATTCAGCACATTGGCACCTGCAAACATTTATTGAACACTCTCCGTTCAACTCTGTGCAGGTCTTAATACAAAAATGAATAAGATATAATCCCTGCCCTAAGCAATGTAAGCATCACCTGATGGGTAACCTCCCTCCTCAGATATGCTTTCCTCAGTGAAGAATGACATTCAGGCTCCTCAGCCTGGGACCTGGTGCTGACCCCAGCCTATCTTCCCAACTTTGTATCTCACTATCCCTCCCCTTCTCTTCTCCTGTGAACCTTAGGCTCTAACCATATGGATTATTTGTAATTTCCCAAAGCCCCTGGGGTTCCCTTTAACTCTAACGCCTTTCTTTGAGCACATATACGATTAATATGATTTGGCTGTGTCCCCACCCAAATCTCATCTTGAATTGTAGTTCCCATAATTCCTACGTGTCATGGGAGAAACCCGGTGGGAAGTAATTGAATCATGGGAACAGGTCTTTCCTGTGCTGTTTTCGTGATAGTGAATAAGTCTCATGAGATATGATCGTTTTATGAAGGGGAGTTCCCCCTGCACAAGCTCTCTCTTGCCTGCCACCATGTAAGAAGTTCTTATGTTCCTCCTTAATCTTCTACCATGATTGTGAGGCCTCCCCAGCCATGTGGAATTCTGAGTTCATTAAACCTTTATCAATTTATCAATTATCCAGTCTCCGGCTGGGCGTGGTGACTTACACCTGGAATCCCAGCACTTTGGGAGGTCAAAGTGGGTAGAGCCTTTGAGGTCTGGAGTTCAAGACCAGCCTGGCAAACATGGCGAAACCCCATCTCTACTGAAAATACAAAAATTACCTGGGTGCAGTGGTACATGCCTGTAGTCCCAGCTACTCGGGAGGCTGAAGCAGGAGAATTGCTTGAGCTCACAGGCAGAGGCTGCAGTGAACCAAGGTTGCGCCAGTGCACTCCAGTCTGGGTGACAGAGTGAGACCTTGACTCAAAAAAAAAAAAAAAATTACCCAGTCTTGGGTTTGTCTTTATTGACAGCATAAGAACAGACTGATACAACCATATATATATATATATACCACAAGGCCCGGCTGTAAGCCCACCTTCCTCCCAGGGTCACACCAGTTCCGCCTGAAAGAATTACCTTCTCTATCGGTTTCTTCTCTTTCCCTTTGCATCCCCTATAAAGCACTTCTTACTATCTGCCTTATGCCTGTCACCCCAACAAATCAAGTGGCTCTGTAGGGGACAAATGATCTTATCGTTGTGTTCCTCCTGATGCTTCCTAAGGTCCCACACAAAACAGGCAATCAACACTTGGTGAACCCCATCTTATTTGTAATCAATATAAGAGGTAAATCTCAAAATAAAAATTTGAGGTTAGCCACAATGGCTCATGCCTGTAATCCCAGCACTTTGGGAGGTCCGGGGGAAGGATCCCTTGAGCCCAAAAGTTCAAGACCAGACTGGGCAATATAGTGAGACCCCATCTCTCCAAAATAAAAATAAATAAAAAGTAGCTGGCCTGGTGGCACATACCTATATCCCAGCTACTCAGGAGGCTGAGGTTGGGCGGATTGCTTGAGCTCGGGAGGTTGAGACTTCAGTGAGCTATGATGATTACACCACTGCACTCCAACCTGGGTGACAGAACAAGACCCTGTTTCAAAGTAAATAAATTAAAAAATAGAAGTCTGATAGACTGTCAACTGAAAATGTAGAAGAAATAATAGAGTTAGAAAAATCACCATTTTGCAACCATCATAGTATTAATTAATTCAGGCAAGAATCAATGTATACTAAAATGACTGGATGAAATTTGGAAGAGGAACAGGCTATATTTATATAGTCTCAAGGTGTTTCTCCCATAGATGAAGTATTAATTTCAGGGGAAACAAAAGTAACAATGGAAAAGCCTGGCAGACACTACCTTAAATAAATGATCAAAATCAGCATCACCATCAATAGGACAAAACTAGGTCTGTTGCCCAGGCTGGAGTGCAGTGGCATGATCTCGGCTCACTGCAACTTCTGCCTCTCAGGATCAAGCAATTCTCCTGCCTCAGCCTCCCACGTAGCTGGGATTACAGGAATGTGCCACCAGCTGGCTAATTTTTGTATTTTTAGTCGAGACGGGGTTTTGCCATGTTGGTCAGGATGGTCTCCAACTCTGATCTGCCTGCCTCAAAAAGTGCTAGGATTACAGGTGTGAGCCACCTCATTCCACCAGGCACTGTTCCTTTTTAAAGAAATGGGCAATCCTGGGTTTGGTTTAGATGAGTGGCACAATAACATTTTGGGATAATTAGCAAAATTTGAGTATGAACCGTATATTAGACAATAAACCAATGCTACATGACTGAACTTAATAATCTAACTAGTTATATAAGACAGCTGGGTGCGGTGGCTCATGCCTGTAATTCAGGCACTTTGGGAGTCTGAGGTGGGTGGATCACTTGAGGTCAGGAGCTTGAGATCAGCCTGGCCAACATGGTGAAATGCCGCCTCTACTAAAAAACACAAAAATTAGGCAGGCGTGGTGGTGGTGCCTGTAATCCCAGCTACTCTGGAGGCTGAAGAAGGAGAATTGCTTGATCCTGGGAGGCAGAGTTTCCAGTGAGCTGCTATTGCGCCACTGTACTCCAGCCTGGGTAACAGTGAGACTCTGTCTCAAAAAGAACCCAACCAATCAACCAAACAAGAAAACGAAACAAAAATAACTAGTTATATAAGAAAATATCCTTTTTTTTAAAAAGGATATACACCCTGACTATTCAAAAGAGGTAAAGGCCGTGATGTCAGCAATTAACTGTAAATCAGGGGGAAAAAAAATCAGTGTGTGTGTGAATATCTGTGAGAGTGTATTATATACATACCGAGAGATAGAAATAGACACAGAAACAAAAAAGAGAGAGGCAGATGCGTCAATATATTAATGATTGGCAAATCAGGATGAAAGTATATGGGACTTCTTAAAAAACTTTATTTAGCCAGGCGTGGTGGCGTGTATCTGTAATTCCAACTACTTGGGAGGCTGAGGCAGGAGAATTGCTTGAATCTTGGAGGCGAAGTTTACAGTGAGCCAAGATTGCGCCATTGCACTCCAGCCTGGGTAACAAGAGCGAAACTCTCAAAAAAAAAAAAGGAATAAAACTAAAAACAATAAAAGGAATAAATGCTTGGAAACTTTAATTTATTTCAACAGATGAAATTCTGCTGTCTAGGACCAGTCTTCGAGAATTTGTATTTGTAGGTTGAAAGTTAAGTTGAAGAAAACCCAGCACTATATCCACACAAGCAATTTCATCTCGGTTCAAACACATCCCTTTACTCTTTATGGACTCATCATTTCTCTGCCATGATGGCCTTCATGTCTTGTAGACCACTAGCTTTATCACACTTATCAAACTTGTTTTTATTCTACTCCCATGGTGTGTGTTTCTGTTGTGTAGCATACTAAATGCTTTGAATGTATGTGAATGAAGATTACACACACACACACACACACACACACACACGAGGCTCCAGAGCGTTAAATGAAAATGCCAGAAAGAACATTACTGCTTTAATGTCTTTAAAAAACATTAGGATAGGCTGGTGCTGTGGCTCACAGCACTTTTTGAGGCAAAGCAGGTGGCTCATTTAAGGTCAGGAGTTTGAGACCACCCTGGCCAACATGGTGAAATCTCATCTCTACTAAAACTACAAAAAAATTTAGCTGGCTGTGGTGGCAGGTGCCTGTAATTTCAGCTACTCGGGAGGCTGAGGCAGGAGAATCGCTTGAACCTGGGAGGCAGAGGTTGCAGTGAATCGAGATCATGCCATTGCACTCCAGCAAACAAAAGATAAAATAAATAAAAATATTAGGATAATATTTAAGTATAAATGAATGTGGCATCTGGGATTTACTTCAAAATCACCTAGAGAGTGTGAGCATGGAATGAAGGTATGAATAAAACAAGATTGGCAGTGAGATAATAATGACTGAAGCTGCGGGATGAGTCCACTCTGATGACTTTTTTATCTTTTTGAAATATAATAAAAGGTCTTTTTTTTTTAAGATGGCGTTTCACCATGTTGGTCAGGCTGGTCTTGAACTCCCAACCTCAGGTGATCCACCTGCCTCAGCCTCCCAGAGTGCTAGGATTACAGGCGTGAGCCATCGCGCCCGGCAGGTTTTTTTTTAAAAAAAAAAAACCAGTAAACATAGTAGAGGCAGTGGTAATAATATCTAGAACTCAAACAATGAAATCTCCATTTTATTTTAATTAGTTTTTTTTTTTTTAAGATGGAGTTTTGCTCTTGTTACCCAGGCTGGAGTGCAATGGCATGATCTCGGTTCACCGCAACCTCTGCCTCCTGAGTTCAGGCAATTCTCCTGCCTCAGCCTCCTGAGGCACGCGCCACCGTGCCCAGCTAATTTTTTTTTATATCTTTAGTAGAGACGGGGTTTCACCATGTTGACCAGGATGGTCTTGATATCTTGACCTCGTGATCCACCCGCCTCAGCCTCCCAAAGTGCTGGGATTACAGGCGTGAGCCACCGCGCCCGGCCGGTTTTTTTTTTTTTTTTTTTGAGACGAAGTCTCACTCTATTGCCCAGGCTGGAGTGCAGTGGCGTAATCTTGGCTCACTGCAACCTCTGCCTCTGGGGTTCAAGTGATTCTCCTGCCTCAGTCTCCCAAGTAGCTGGGACTATAGGCATGCACCACCGCACCTGGCTAATTTTTGCATTTTTAGTAGAGACAGGGTTTCACCATGTTGGCCAGGCTGGTCTTGAACTCCTGACCTTGTGGTCTGCCCAACTCGGCCTCCCAAAGTGCTGGGATTACAGATGTGAGCCACTGTGCCTGGCCTGCTTTTATCTTTTAATTTTGAAAAGGCAAAAAGAAAAAAAAACTGCTATCAAGGACCACGGGGTCTGATGTTAGTGGGGCCACTGTTGCATCCTGACATCCAGCACTGCAATTGTGTTTGAGAAGGCAGATCTGAGGTGGCATGAAATAAGGACGCATGCCAGGCACAAGTTGGACTTTAAAGATGTATCTTTCAAAGGTGAAAAATACTAGCTGCTTCTTTTTATGCCACCAGAACGTTTTGAGGAAATGGGATCCTTAACATTGTTCACAACATTATTGCGAGATTTGGAACCCCAGACATAATGAGCAGGGTGGCCTAATGACACGTGACAACCAAAGAGAGAACACACACCAAAGATGATTGGAGAGATGCCGATGCAAACTGCCCACAGTGTGTATGAGGGAGGAGGGAGTCACTGAAGATTTTCCTATGACAAAGTATTTTTAAAACAACCAACAGATATGTACTGGACTCCTGTGAGTAAAAACAGAGAGTCCAGACAAAACAAGGCTGCTTCAGTTGAATAGAATCCCATCCAGTTTAAGTTACAATATATACACATGCAAAATACAAACCTTTATCATTTCCCAAATGCTTAGTGAACCAGGAAGAGAGAGATCACTGTGGACTTTGAGACTTGCATTAACACTTAAAGAAAGCACAAGACTCTGCAAACTGCAAAATAGTAGATACGAGGAAAGTGGAGGGAATTCTGGGCAAGAACTGGCATGGTGCTTTGAATTCAATGCAGATTACATAAATTGGTGAGAACAATTCGCCCATAAATGGATCAAATCTGATTTCTCCACGCTGTGTAAAGAATTTATGTAATAACGTCCAGGAGAATTTCTAACATAATGGAAGGTCTTGTGAATTAGTGTGATCATAAAGTTAAAAGACATAGCCAGGTGCAGTGGCTCATGCCCGTAGTCCTAACTACTTGGGAGGCTGAGGCAGGAGGATTGCTTGAACTTAGCAGGTTGAAGCTACAGTGAGCTGTGATCGCACCACTCACTGGTGCCTGGGTGATAGAGGGAGACTCTGTCTTCCACCAAAAAAAAAGTTAAAAGAACAAGTGACCCCCCCACTCTCAATTTCCCAAAATAGTAAGTGACTATCTAAGAGCAATTTTTTTTTTTTCTGAAACAGTCTCACTCTGCTGCTTAAGCTTGAGTGCAGTGACACAATCTCAGGTCACTGCAACCTCTACCTCCGAGGTTCAAGCGATTCTCCTGCCTCAGCCTCTTAAGTAGTTGGGACTACAGGCATGCACCACCATGCCTTGCTAATTTTTGTATTTTTAGTAAAGGCAAGGTTTCACTTTGTTGGCCAGGCTGGTCTTGAACTCCTGAACTCGTGATCCGCCTGCCTCGGCCTCCCAAAGTGCTGGGATTACAGGCATGAGCTACCGTGCCCAGCCTTAGGAGAAATTATTTGCAGCAAAAGATTAATATTCACAATCATAAAAGACATTCTTTAAAAAGCTATTTAAAGAAAAAGATAACCCAACAAAAAACTAGGCAATAGTAGTAAATAGGCAATTCACAGAGAAGACATGCAAGTGGCCAATAAACACGAAAAGACTGTTACCCTCTGAGTGTCAGGAAAATGCAAATTAAAACAGCAGTGGAATAGCATTTTGCTCAACTGATGTACAAAAATGATAAAGATTCCAGGAGGCTGCAGAGGAAACTGAAAGTCTTATAATGTCACTAAAAATATAACGTCTTGTAGATAGACTTTGTAAAATACCTATCTGTACAGAGGGCAATTTTAAGGATGTATTAAATATAAAGTTTTGGCTGGATGCGGTGACTCACACCTGTAATCCTAGCACATTGGGAGGCTGAGGTGTGTGATTTGCTTGAGCTCAGAAGTTCGAGACCAGCCTGGGCAACATGGTCGAAATCCCATCTTTACAAAAAAAGAAAGAAAAGAAAGTACACACACACACATACACACACACAAACGTGTCATACACTTTGACATTCCACTTTTAAGAGTTTATACCTCACTGGGCCTGGTGGCTCATGCCTGTAATCCTGGCCCTTTGGGAGACTGAGGGGGGTGGGGTGGATCACAAAGTCAGGAGTTCGAGACCAGCCTGACCAACATGGTGAAACCTGCTCTGTACTAAAAATACAAAAATTAGCCAGGCATGGTGGCACGCACCTGTAATCCCAGATACTGAGGAGGCTGAGGCAGGAGAATTGCTCGAACCTGGGAGGCAGAGTTTGCAGTGAGCCAAGATCATGCCACTGTATTCCAGCTTGGGTAACAGAGTGAGACTTCATCTAAAATAATAATAAAAAAAGAATTTATTCCTCAAAATTATTCAAATGTGCACAAAAATAGGCGTATCAGAATGTCTATTGCAGCACTGTTTGTAATAATGAAAACTCAGCAGCCATCTAAATATCCAACAGTAAGTATGTAACGATCAAGTAAATGATTAAGTAAACTCTAGTATATCCACACCATGTAAAGCGGCTGTATCTGTACTGACACAAGAAGATCTCTAAAGGCACAATAAATGGGGGGAAAAAAGTCACTAGGTAACACATATTTATACCATGGTGCCATTTATGTAAATAATTTATATGAAATATACATTGTCTAGAATGGCTAACACACAATTGTTAACAATTTACTGGCAGGGTGCTATTGCTCACTCCTCTAATCCCAGCACTTTGGGAGGCTGAGGTGGCCGGATCACTTGTGGTCAGGAGTTTGAGACCAGCCTGACCAACATGGCGCAACCCCATCTCTACTAAAAAATACTAAGATTAGCATGCCTGTAGTCCCAGCTACTCAGGAAGCTGAGACATGGGAATTGCTTGAATCTGGGAGGCAGAGGTTGCAGTGAGCCGAGATTGTGCCACTGCACTCCAGCCTGGGTGACAGAGCAAGACTCTGTCTCAAGAAAACAAAACAACAATTAACCTCTGGAGAGGGAGAAATGGGGAGGGGCATATCTAACAGACAGGGAGGGAGATTGCTATCTAGTCCTAAGAGAATCCTTCAGATATCAGTATTCTTATTCTTAAGCATTGGTCATTCCATGCGCAGAGTAGCTTCACTTCACAAATTTCCTACGAGAGAGATAGCTGGGATTCATAGAATGTTTGTTTGTTTGTTTTGAGATAGAGTTTCCCTTTTGTTGCCCAGGCTAGAGTATAATGGCGTGATCTGGGTTCACCGCAACCTCCACCTCCTGGGTTCAAGGGATTCTTCTGCCTCAGCCTCTCGAGTAGCTGGGATTACAGGCATGTGCCACCATGTTTGGCTAATTTTGTATTTTTAGTAGAGACAGGGTTTCGCCATGTTGGTCAAGCTGGAATTGAGCTCCTGATGTCAGGTGATCCGCTTGCCTCAGCCTCCCAAAGTGCTGGGATTACAGGCGTAAACCACCATGCCTGGCCGATTCATAAAATGTATTGGTCTGAAAAGAACTAAAGGATTCTCCTATTCTAGTAGACCCTTTTAATTTTTGAAGAAATGGAATCCCATTATTCAACAAAATGTACTGAGGACCTACTGAGTGACATGAACTGTGCTAATGAGCACTATGAGACCAAAAATGTTAAAAGGTTAAGCATAAGAGCCAGGCATGTGGCCCACACCTATAGTTCCAGCTACTCAGGAGGCTGGGGCAGGAGTATTGCTGGAGCCCAGGAACTTGTGGCTGCAGCGGACAATCATTTCGTCTGTGAGTAGTCACTGCATTCTAGCCTGGCAATGTAGAAGACACTGCCTCTTAAAAAAAAAAAAAAGGTTAAAAGTTAAGCATAAGATACTATGAAAATCTGGCTGGGTGTGGTGGCTCACGTCTGCAATCCAAGCTCTTTGGAGGCCAAGGCGGGCGGATCACCTGAGGTCAGGAGTTCAAGACCAGCCTGATCAACATGGTGAAACCCCATCTTAAAACAAACAAACAAAAAGATACTATGAAAATCCTAGAAAAAAACAACCAACCAGTAAAAAATACTATGAAAATCCAGAAGAGAGGTGTTTTTTTTTTAAACTCTCTTAAAATCTCCCAATGATAGACAATTATTCAGGCAGGCTAGTCATAAAATATTTCATGGAGGAAGAGATCTCTGAGAAGGGCACTGAAGCATTTGAACTCACATTTTTTTACTCGATCCTGTAACCTTCCACTCCATGACCCTCAGGCTTCCATGACAGAAACATAGGAAAAAAGAAATAATTAAAAATAATCTCACATTTCTTAAGGGAAATTATTTCTAGTAAGAGAGGCCTTAGGCTGGGTACCGTGGCTCATGCCTGTAATCTCAGCCCTTTGGGAGGCGGAGGTGGAAGGATTGCTTGAGGCCAGGAGTTCTAGACCAGCCTGGGCAACATACCAAGACCCTGTCTCTACAAAAAAAATTTTTTTAATTGACCAGATGGTGTGTGTAATAATGAAAAATCTATGTAGTCCCAGCTACTCACGAGGTTGAAGCGGGAGGAACTCTTGAACTCAGGAGGTTGAGGCTGCAATAAACTATGATCTCACCACTGCACAGCAGTTTCGGTGGCTGAGGCAAGAGGATTGCTTAAGGCCACAGGTTTGAGACCAGCCAGGCCAACAGAGCAAGACCTTGTCTTTATTTTTAAAAATGAATAATAGTGCTCCCCTCAGCAGCACATATACTAAAATTGGAATGATACAGAGAAGATTAGCATGGCCCCTGCGCAAGGATGACATGCAAATTCGTGAAGTATTTCATATTTTCTAATGTCCAAGACTAGGGAAACCGAAGCTCCTGTAAACGAAGCCACTGACCCTGTTGAGGATATTCCTGCTTCTAACCGCATTCCCACCTCCTCCACCAAAAAATGAAAAAAAAAAAAAAAAAGAATAAATTTAAAAACAACAATAGAAATAAAGATACAAAGAAAAAGACAGGGCTTGTTTAAACCTGTTTAAAAAATGTTAGACCCTTGGCTGGGCGCGGTGGCTCATGCCTGTAATCAATCCCAGCACTTTGGGAGGCCGAGGCGGGCAGATCGCTTAAGGTCAGGAGTTTGAAAACAGCTTGGCCAACATGGTGAAACCCCGTTTCAATTAAAAAAAAAAAAAAAAAGTTAGACCCTCACAATAACTGAGTTTAGTTTTTTAATGTACTCCACATATACTGCAAGATATAAAGCTACTGGCAGCAGTGCCTGAAAAGAAACCAGCAGAATGATCAATGTGATACTTGCTATGCAGCATTTTACAAAGTCAACTTAGGAAAGGAAATCTGATCCTTTCAATTTTCCTGCCCCATTATTTTCAGTTGATATGTGTCTGGAAAATCTCCCTCCCTCCCACCATGAGTATTTGATTAAGTATATTCATTTTTTTCCTCCATAAAGCATCCTGTTTTACACTTTGCCTTGTTTGTTTGGTGAGGTGGTTAAATGCGTCTGTATGTATGACTCTGGTATATGTCATCATTGGAGTAATAATATGTTAATTTTTTGGAAATTGAGAAAAACTAAAGAGGGAATACTTAATACCAGTGCCACCTCAATCCAGTGATGTCACTATTCAAACACACTGGCCATTGTGATATGTAGCAACAAAGTCCAGTATGTTTAATGTTTAAGAAGCCAAGTCACATGTTTTTTAAGGTGGGGTGTTTCTTTGGTACCTAAGCTGGAGTGCAGTGGCGCACTCAGAGCTCACTGCAGCCTGGAACTCCTGGGCTCAAGCGATCCTCTTGCCTCAGCCTCCCGAATAGCAAGGATGACAGGCACATGCCACCGCGTCTGGCTAATTTTTAAATTTTTTGTAGAGACAAGGTTTCTCTTTGTTGCCCAGGCTGGCAAGTCACTTTATAGGAACTCATGTTTTGCAGAGATACAAGCAATAACACATTTTTTATGATAGCCTGGTAAATCTCTTAAAAGGGAGAGGTTTATGGCAGAAATGATAACGTTCTAACTACATGTGTGTGGTTAACTCCATTTCAGCCATTCAAGTTAACTTCTACCTATATTTATGGCTTGATTGCATAATGTATGAAGTTTGCAGGAAGTACCCGGTAGATAAGGTTACATAGACAAGTTATTTAAGTTTGAAAATAAACCACAGCTCATGCTGGGAAACTAGTTTATAGACAATTTTGTAACACAAGTGAATACGTCATTCATTTTCTTTTAATATTTTTCTTATCGCATAGTTAGCATTAGGAGATTAATCATTGTTTGAATGTGCAGCACAGTAAGTTAACAGAAAAAGGTAGCGTCAGGGATTGATTAGCTGTAAAGTCAGGGAGTTCCATTACGGAAGTGAAGATAAAGACTTGATGATATTTAAACCATTCTAAACAAATGGATGATATGCATATGCGATGCTGTCCCACTAGACAATGGCTTTTCTTCAGGAGCGTCATTCAGTAGTGAGACTCAGGTCTACTGACAAATACTGCCTGATTAACATATCATTTGCTGCAAGAAATGACCTTTTATGGTTAATGTGTAACTGATTACTGTTCTTCCTCTATAGTAGCCTACACTTTACAGTAGAGAAATACACTGTGTACTCTCGTGCCCTACACCACTGAAACATGCCCAGTGGTGGTGGTCTACCTTCATGGTGTCACGTTTGGCATTGTGCAATGGTTATGACACATTTGCAATGCGCTCACCCTCTGTTTCAGCTCTCGTATGCAATCACACGTTTGCCATAATATTTACATACTTGGAAAAATCAAGGCTATTTTTCTTACAAATTAAGAAAAGAAGAAGAACTAAAACCTCTCATGGAGCCAACAGAGGTTTGAATGATAATGTATGTAGAGGAGAAAATACTCCATTCTAATGAAAGCAAATTACACTAAAGTCTTTGGTGTGGAAAATTAAAACTAATGACATGTTCACATTGTAAAGCAAAATTGCCTGTAACCTATTTTCCTAGTGTGAGATGCAGCTTTTTTTCTAATGTAAATAATGTGTCCATTTAATAATTTACTTTTATCCATTACTGCAAAGAAAAAAATAAAACCATTTACAATCGCCACCTTTCTATTCCATTAATAGTCAAGAATAATCCAAGGGAGTTCTATTATTTTCTCTGTGATAATTTTAACAGATCAAGCGATTTTTAACAGGTATTCATATATCTGAGGACTCTACCTTTTAAATGAACGTAAGTAAAATGTGCCACCTTATTAAGTTGGAAATGACCTGTTATCTGTTATTACTTGACCTTGCAGAGGTTTACAGTGACAAGTGAATTAACCAGGTGAGGGAGAGTGTTTGCTAGTGATTCAGTCACACTCTATTGTGTGGGATGGCACGGAGCAAAGCATTTAGATTAGGCTGGGAGGGAACAAAGCTAGGTACACTCTCTCCAGCTTCAGGTAAACAGGATTATTGTTTTCCATACCTGCTCCTTGGAATGAATGCAATGCTGCAAAGTTAATTGCTGCCATAATTAGGAAAAACAACAACAAGAAGAACTTACTTGGAATGTGTTCATTCAGTATGCTTTAAACCTCAGAGATATCATTTTTCCTCATACACCGGTGGAGGTTGGCTCTATCCATAGCTTTTTAAATGATGACTTTAAATGTTAACACAATATTGAAAAAAATCCTTGGAAGGCAGCAGGTAGTAAGTACCGGGTATATACAATGCTGAATGGTGGTCATTATTAGCACTGCAACCAGGTGAATAGAAAATCCTGTTCTGGGACTTCATACCACGTACAGTAACAAATGCAATCAATTGAGAGGTTCCTCTTCTTAGAACAGGACTTGCTGTGTGCCCAGGCTTTGCCACATAGCATTTCATAAAATATGCAACTTGCAAACCACCTCCACATAAGATTTCACTCTGTTGAGAAATTCTTCCTCATATCTAACTAAATCACCCTATCTGCAGTTTAGCAATTCCGTTTCCTCACATCTTCAGCAACATCTAACATTCTGTATTAACATATATCTGCTTACAACAAAAAACTCAGCCTAATACCGCAGAACGAACATGGGAGAACTGAAAAAAAAATTTCTCTCTCCATATGGTACTCGTGTACTCTAATTGGATTGTTTAGTTGGTTGCAAATTTAAAAATAAAATTTGAGAATCAGCAACTGTTTGAGCTGTGGATTCCCAGGTGCTGTTTCTAAATGGAAAGTCTGGGGAAAACAGCCTTCTGAGCTGCCAGCATAATTACGGTGAACAGGTTAGCAAAGACATCTCAGTTAAGGTCCTGCATGTTCTGTGCTTTGTAGGGGAAAATGAAGCATTTTCAAGATTTAAATTTTATTCTTCAATCAGATAACTTTTTTGACCTCCGTGAACATTAATGAAAGCACTAATAATTATAGCCTTCTGCTTAATCTTTCTACTCTAATTAGATTTGAAGGGGAACTAGGAAAGACCTTCCATAAAATGCTGTCCCAAATTCCCTCCAAAACTGCTTGCCTGTAATTAAGGTGCATTTACAGATCTGATATTCCTTAAAAGAAACATTAACATCACAAAGACCAATTATTCATGGTCAAACAAAGGGGATTGAGATTTTCTGATCAAAGCAGTAATCTCTTTTACAATTGTTATTTTTGAAGTATCTTCAAACAGAACAAACACACATTGACTAGGTAAACAGGTATAGCTGTGGGCTAATCTGCTGTTTCCAGGATCAGATTGTTTTCCCACAAGACTCAAACCTGGTAAGGTGCAGCCTGTTTGCCATTCCAAACCCCTAAACTACTGATGATAAGGAGTAACTTGTTAAAAGGGAAAAATTTCAAGTACAATTTTTAGTATTAAAACTGTTACAATCCAAAGGTCATTATATATCTACAGATAGAGAGATAGATAGATAGATATGTGATTTTTTTTTTGAGATGGAGTTTCACCCTTATTGCCCAGGTTGGAGTGCAGTGGTGCGATCTTCGCTCACTGCAACCGCCACCTCCCAGGTTCAAGCTATTCTCCTGCCTCAGCCTCCCCAGTAGCTAGGATTACAGGCACATGCCACCATGCTGGTTAATTTTGTATTTTTAGCAGAGATGGGGTTGCACCATACTGGTCAGGCTGGCCTTCGACTCCTAAGGTGATCCACCCACCTTGGTCTCCCAAAGTGTTGGGATTACAGGCGTGAGTCACTGTGACGGCCAATCATCTCATATTTTTAATATAACTTTATTTCTCAAAATTGCTTGTTTTAAAACATGTCAGCAAGCTTTTAAAATGATCAAAGGCAGAAAAACGGACATTACAAGTGGTTAAGTGAGAGAGTGGTGAATTTGGTTTGCGAAAATTTGAATTTGAGTTTCTTTTTTTTTTTTTTTTTTGAAGACTGGGTTTTACCATGTTGGTCAGGCTGGTCTTGAACTCCTGACCTCAGGTGATCGGCCGGCCTTGGCTTCCAAAGTGCTTGGATTACAGGTGTGAGCCACCACGCGTGGCCGAATTTGAGTTTCAGTTTCACTTTTCTCCAGCTATAAGGCGTTGAGTACATTCCTTAACAACTCTAGACCTTTCCCTGCAAATGTAAAATCAGGATAATAGCCTGGTGAAGGCCAAATAATGGACACATCAGGACAGGAGTAGGCCTATTGTAAAAGTTAAAGCATTATCTGAATATGCAGTGTGGGGATTTAAATAACAATATATCTTTTGGGTTTTTTTAGTTGGTTGGATGGCAGTGGTTCCTGTTTTTGAGACAGGGTCTTACTCCGGCCCCCAGGCTAGAGCGCAGTGGTCTGGTGTGATCATAGCTCACTGCAGCCCCGACCTCCTGGGCCCAAGTGATTGTCCTGCCTCAGCCTCCAGAGTAGTTGGGACTACAGGCATGTGCCACCACGCCCAGCTGATGTTTCCATTTGTTTTTTTTTTTCTTGTTTATCAGTTTATGATAAAGGATATAGAGGAATGGCCAGCTGAAGAGGTACATAGGGTAAGGTCCAAAAGGGTCTTGAGCACAGGAGCTTCTGTTCCCATGGAGTTGGGTGCACCACTCTTCTGGCATGTGGAGATGTCACCAACCTCGATACTCCTCAAACTTGGCTACTGCCCGGTGCATTGTTGTAGCCTCATAATGGTGCTTAGCCCCGCCTTCTAGTAACATGACAGCAATCTCATGCATGTTTTTGGAAGCTGCATAATGTAGAGGAGAACAGCCATTTTGTTTTGTTTTGGAGATGCAGTCTTGTTCTGTCACCAGGCTGAAGTGCAGTGGCGCGATCTCGGCTCACTGCAATCTCCGCCTTCCGTTTTCAAGTGATTCTCCTGCCTTAGCCTCCCAAGTAGCTGGCGCCCACCACCACGCCCGGCTAATTTTTGTATTTTTCGTAGAGACAGGGTTTCACCATGTTGGCCAGGCTGGTCTCCTTCTTCTGACCCTGTGATCCGCCCGCCTCGGTCTCCCAAAGTGCTGGGGATTACAGGCGTGAGCCACCGTACCAGGTCGGAGCACAGCCATTTTGATTGACAGCATTCACTTGGGTACCTTTTCCCAGAAGGGCTTTTACAATCTCATCCCGGCCAGCAAAAAGCCGCAATATGAAGAGGAAACCAATCTGCATTGTCTTTATCAGTTGCTGGCACTCCAAGTTGCAACAAAAATTCAGCACTTTCTGTAGTTCCAGTGGAGCATGCCCAGTGCAATGCGGTTCTCCTGTCCTTGGCAGTTCTAGTAGCCAGGGAGGTATCGGCCAGAACACTCTCCTTCAACTCTTCCAGCTTCCCGCTGTAGGCCACGCTGCAGACCGTTAGGTTAGACACACACTCCTCCATTTCGCTTTCCCAGGAACTCCGGTGTGTGTGGTTTTTTGAGATAGGTTCTCATTCTGTCTGCTGGAGTGCAATGGCACCATTACAGCTCACCACAGCCTTGATCACCCCGGCTCGGGTGGTTCTTCCGCCTTAGGCTCCCGAGTAGCTGGAACTACAGGTGTGTGCCACCATACCTGGCTAACTTATTTTTGGTAGAGACAGGGTTTTGCCATGTTGCCTAGGATGGTCTTGAACTCCTGGGGTCGAGTGATCTGCCAGCCTCGGCTTCCCAAAGTGCTGGGATTACAGGAATGAGCCATCAGGCCCTGCCAAGAATGTATATTTTTAAATCTCACTGTTTCTCTGGAAAAACATTCTTGAAGTCCCCATGAGTAAAACTAAAAAAAATAAAATAAAGAAAACTTCACCACCTTATAACAGATTATGTTAAATGTGCTTCAGGAAACTTGAGCTCTGTGACTCAATAATATTAAACGAGTTTCTTTTCTAAAGCACTTTGCAGAGTCCTTTAAATCTCCAAGAGAATCACAGTAGTATGAAACGTATGTCAAACATTTGACGGTACAGCTGTTTTATCCTAAGGCTATTGAAGGAACTAGTGTTCCTCCAAAAACACTTTGGGAATTGCTGCCTTTTAGTTCAGTAGGGAGCATTTAGATACTCAAGCAAATCTATTTTTAATTCTAAAAAAGCAAGTCTATTTTTCAATCTGTACCATTTGGTATAAGTTTACAGTTAATGGTCATAGAGTGTCCTAAAGTCAATTGCAGCACAAGGAGCAAACATTTGCCACTGAGAGTCTATATATATCTAGCAGCTCCACTACTTATAATGAGTGAATTTAGATAAGGTTTTAAGTTTACCTAAGCCTCAATATTCTCATCTGTAAAACAGGGAGCATATTTACTGCATAGATTGTGGCAAAAATCAAATAAAGACAGTTGGCACTGTGAGCTTAATAAGTGGTAGATCAAATTTTCTCATTCTTTTAAAGGAAATGTCTAGGTTAAAAGAGTGACCTTCCCTAGGTCGCAAAGCAACTCAGTAACATTGTTAGAAAGAGACCAGGATTTTGGAAGCTTCTCACTATTGCTTGAATCCACCTCTATTAAGATAGTAGAATAGATTGTTAAGCGATTTGTAAGAAGAAAAGTAATAACCAATGTTATTTCAGAATGAATGAGTTGAGCTCAACTAAGACAAGCACTTAAAAAAAAAATAGTGCTATTAAATTGGTAGCCTGGGGGCTTGCCAGAGGCATGAGAAAAAAATCCTTGGTATTATTTTTCTCCTCCCACCCCCCAGGGATGGGGGAAGGGATGGAGATGGCAGACGAAAGGGGGTTTCATCTTTAGTTATTCTGTGGAATAAGATGGTGAAAGGTGAATTAGACCACAAGCCTGTAACATTTCTTTTTCTTTTTTGTTGTTGTTTATTTATTTATTTTTTTATGGTGACATAGTCACGAGGGCTCTGAGGATCACTGCCTGGAGTGCTTTTTTTTTCTTTTTGAAATCCAGCTGGATGTTCCTAACAATTTATATTATAGCTATTTGAAAGAACCGACCCAGAGAGTGATTGATTTCAACTTAGAAGGAAATGTTTCACATTTGTCCTGAGGCTTCCTACTAGGCTCTCTCTTGATAATTTTTTTTCTTTTTTAAACAGAGTTTTGCTCTTTTTGCCCAGGCTGGGAGTGCAGTGATGTGATCTCGGCTCACTGCAACCTCCACCTCCTGAGTTCAAGGGATTACAGGCTTGAGCCACTGTGCCTGGCCGGATAAATTCCTTTTAATCTGCCACTGTCTTTAATGCTCTCTATACCTGTTAGGCAGGTATAATTATTACAGTTTTTTGTTTTGTTTTGTTTTTTCCCCAAGACAGGGTCTCATTCTGTTACCCTGCATGGAGTGCAGGTAACATGGAGTGCATCACAGCTGACTGCAGCCTCCAACTCCTGGGTTCAAGCAATCCTCTGACCTCAGCCTTCAATGTAGCTGGGATTACAGGAGTGCACCACCACACCTGGCTAATTTTTAGTTTTTATACAGACAGGGTCTTACTATGTTGTTCAGACTGGTCTTCAAATCCTGGACTCAAGGGATCCTTCTGCCTTGCGCCCCCCCAACCCCCAAAGCCGTTGGAATTACAGGCATGACCCGAAACGCCTGGCCTAATTCTTTGAATTTTAAAGATGAGCAACTACAGCTTAGAGAGGTTAAGTGGTCACACATGTAGTAAGAGGTGATGCTGGAATGGAAAACTGGAAATATGAAGACACAGAAGAGGGATTACTTTTAATCACTGTAGCTTCCAGAGACACATTAATGCTAGTGGCTATAGGATCAAAGAAATACATGTACTTTAAAAATATCAATGTTATAAAAGATTTATTCTAGATTAAAGAAGATGTAGGAGACATGACAGCTGAATGCAATGAGTAATCTGAGATTGACTTCTCAACAGAGGGTATATTAGGACAACTGGCGAAATCTCAGTAACATCTTTAGATTAGATAATAGTATTGTATCAATGTTAATTTCCTGATCTGATCATTGTACTATGCTTATGTAAAAGAATGTTCTTATTCTTAAGAAATGCTCATTGAAACATTTATCAGTAAAGCAAAACCCTCTCTGCAAAGTATTCTTAAAACGCTGGAGTGAGGCGGGGAACAAAAGAGACAAGGAAAAGGACAAAGTGATAAAATGCAAACATTCGGGGAATCTCAGTAAAGAGCAAATGAGAATTATTTGCATGATTCTTGCAACATTTTTATAACTCTGATACTAAGTCAAAATAAGTTTCTAGGCTCCATGGCTCGTGCCTGTAATCCCAACACTTTGGGAGGCCAAGGTGGGAGGATCACTTGAGCCCAGGAGTTTATGACCAGCCTGGGCGATGTAGTAATGCCTCGTCTCTACAAAAAGCTTAAAAAATTAGTTGGCATGGTGGCATGCACCTGTGGTTCCAGTTACTTGGGAGACTGAGGTGGAAGGACTCCTTGAGCCCAGGACTTAGACCAGCCTGGGCAACACGGCAAGACCCTGTTTTTACTAGGAAACAAACAAACAAAAAGACGTTAGCTCAATGTGGTGGCACACACCTGTAGACTCAGCTTCTTGGGAGTCTGGGTAAGAGGATCACTTGAGTCCAAGAGGTTGAAGTGATGGTGCCACTCAGTCTCACTCCTTTTTTGAAAGAACAGATCCATAAAGAATCTGTGACTAAAGACCCCACGTGGGGCCGGGTGTGGTGGCTCCCTCCTATAGTCTCAGCACTTAGAGTGAAAGCACAAAGTAATCCAAGCACTTTGGAGACCAAGGCAGGAGGATCTCTTGAGTCCAGGAGTTTAAGACTGGCCTGGGCAACATAGGGAGATCCTGACTCAAAGAAAAAAAAAAAAGTAAAACGAAAAAAGTAAAAAGGAGAAAAGATTCCACATGGGCTGGGTGGAGTGGCTCATGCCTCTGTTCCAGCCCTTTGGGAGGCCGAGGCAGAAGAATTGAATGAAGTCAGGAATTTGAGACCAGTCTGGGCAACATAATGAGATCCTGTCTATAGGAAAAATTAAAAAAAAATCAGCTGGAGTGCGGTGGCATGGGCCTGTAGTCCTAGCTGCTTGGGAGGTGAAGGCAGGAGGGCTGCCTAAGCCCAGGAGTTCAAGGTTGCAGTGAGCCATGACTGAACTACTACACTGAAGGCTGGGTAACAAAGTAAGACCCTGTCTCTATGTTAAAGAAGTTTTTAAAGGCTGGGCTTGGTGGCTGACGCCTGTAATCCCAGCACCTTGAGGGGCTGAAGTGGGCAGATCACCTGAGGTTGAGAGTTTGAGACCAGCCTGACCAACATGGAGAAACCCCATTTCTTTCTTTCTTTTTTTTTTAAAGACAGGGTTTCACCATGTTGGTCAGGCTGGTCTTGAACTCCCAACCTCAGGTGATCCACCCGCCTTGGTCTCCAAAGTGCTTGGATTACAGGCGTGAGCCACTACGCCCGGCCGAGAAACGCCATTTCTACTAAAAATATAAAATTAGCTGGGTGCGCTGGCATATGCCTGTAATCCTAGCTACTCAGGAGGCTGAGACAGGAGAATCACTTGAACCTGAGATCCGGAGGTTGCGATGAACTGAGATCACGCCATTGCACTCCAGCCTGGGCAACAGGAACAAAATGCTGTCTCAAAACAAAAAATGAAACAGAAAAAGATCCTACATGAACAAACATTTTCTAGTGCAATTGGCCATATTATTAATTTTGATTAACTTGATGGACACACCAATTAATTCTATGATTAACACAAATTCATAGCTGTGGGCATCAGTGCTGCAAAAGTGAAGACCTGGCTGCAGTTCCTGCTTGTGCACTGACTCATTGATTCAGCGTCTTATATCATGCGTTTGTTGTTCTACGCTCTGAGGATACCAGCAGTCAATATAACAGACATGTTCTTTGCTCTTCTAGAGTTTGATCTAATGGAGATAGCATTTTATTTTTCTTTTAGTTACCAAAGGTAATATGAATTAGATAATGTTCATTATTTTTTCGAGGTCCCTAGCCTCACAGCTTTGTTCTAGTTCCTGGTATTAATAAAAGCCTTTTTTTTTTTAGATGGAGTCTCCCTCTGTCTCCCAGGCTGGAGTGCTGTGGTGCGATTTCAGCTCACTGAAACCTCTGCCTCTGGGTTCAAGTGATTCTCCTGCCTCAGCCTCCCGAGTAGCTGGGACCATAGGCACATGCCACCATGCCCAGCTAATTTTTGTACTTTTAGTAGATATGGGGTTTCACTGTGCTGGCCAGGCCTGGTCTTGAACTCCTGACCACAGGTGATCCACCCGCCTTGGCCTCCCAAAGTGCTGGGATTACAGGTGTGAGCCACTGTGCCCAGCCGAGCCTTTTGAATATATCTTTATGTATAAACATTGGAATATATATGTAAATATACCATAGACATATTTTTATAAAATGACAAAAGAAATAAATTAACATTTTATAAAGTGAATAGTACATTCCTGGAACTATGCTAGTAACAGGTAATGATAATGACCCAATCATACTAATAATAGTAAATCAAGATGATCATACCAGAAATAAATGGCAGGAACTGAGAGCAGAAGAGGCACATTAAGACTCTGATTGCAGTATCACAAATAAGTGAGGACAGTAATGAGAGAGAAGTCATCACTGGTTTATAATATCTACACGTTTTAGAGCACAATTTAAAATGTTAGTGACATTTCTGCTACATGTTTGCTGTATAACATTAACAACGTGCTTAATAAAGCACCAACATACGGCATTGAGAAAATTACATATGCTGTGAACTTTGAACATTGAGGGGATAAAAATGTAATTTTTCTTTTTCTTTTTTTTTTTTTTTTTTTGAGACTGAGTTTTGCTCTTGTTACCCAGGCTGGAGTGCAATGGCACGATCTCGGCTCACCGCAACCTCCGCCTCCTGGGTTCAGGCAATTCTCTTGCCTCAGCCTCCTGAGTAGCTGGGATTATAGGCACGCGCCACCATGCCCAGCTAATTTTTTGTATTTTTAGTAGAGACAGGGTTTCACCATGGTGACCAGGATGGTCTCGATTTCTTGACCTCGTGATCCACCTGCCTCGGCCTCCCAAAGTGCTGGGATTACAGGCTTGAGCCACCGCGCCTGGCCCAAAAACATAATTTTTCGATTCTCTAATTGTTTTATAGTGGTTAAAGAAAAGGTAAAGCATGATTACATATAGAAAAGAGACTCAGTAATCAAAAATTTCATGACATAAAGTAACAAAGTTAAAGAAGAAACAAAAACAGATCCATTACTGTGAATCAGGTACCAGTTTGTTAATTAAAGACATTTTGGAAAAGCTTTTACAAAAATCCAGGGAGGGAGAGAGAAGGAGAGATTAAGAGAAAGAAAGGGATATCTGAAAAGTACATGGGCTTGAAGAATTTCCTAGTGCTTTCTTGAAAATGGTGTCAATGGAAATAAATACCAATGATATAAATAAACCCTGTTATTTAAAAACAATGTAAGATAATTAGAATGACTTTAATGACGTTTTAAAATGGCATTTCAAATGTTTTTCAATGACTTAGGTGAGATATGAGGTACATTCTTTTTTAAAATTTCTTTCATTTTTGTTTTTCTTTTTTTCTGACCAATAGATTCATGTCCCAAGTACATTCTTTTTTCAGAGGGATGTTAAAGCATTCAAAGTCTGAATGACTACTGAATGATTACTCCAGCTCACATTACAATAGCCACACCAGAAACAAATGAAATATAATTTGTGAGCTGGTAGGAAGCTTGAAGGTAATGTTTGTAACACATAAGAATTGGGGAAAAAACAGTCCTCTGGGAGTGAAACTATGAAGTCATCACTTACTGGTTTAGAGCAGAGGTATGCGGTCACCTGGAAAGTAGGCTCACTGGATTCCAGGCCTAGAAGAAATTAGCACATATGAGACAATGTGGTAATGACAGAGGTGGATGGGGACTGCCAATCTGAAATCTACAAAATGAAAGTCTGGAGGAGAATGCACATCTTGGCAATGTCTAGGACAGGAGTCTTTAAAAACTTGATTTTGGCTATGAACTATAATAAGAAATGCTTTTATTTTATTTATTTAGTTTTGTATAGATGAAGTCTTGCTTTGCTGTGCAGGCTGAAACTCCTGGGCTCAAGGAATTCTCCTGCCTCAGCCTCCCAAGTAGCTGGGACTACAGGTGTGCCACTGCACCTGGCTAAGAAATACATCTTAGTTGGGGCTTGGTGGCTCACACCTGTTAGCCCAACACTTTGGGAGGCCAAGGTGGGAGGATCACTTGAGTCTCTATGTTACCCAGGCTGGTCTAGGAATTCGAGATCATGTCTCTACAAAAACAAACACCAACCAACAAACAAACAAACAATTAGCTGGCCATGATGGTGTGTACCTGTGATTCCAGCTACTTAAGAGGCTTGAGACCCAGAGGTTAAGGTTGCAGTGAGCCATAATTGCACCACTGCACTCCAGTCTGGGCAACAGAGTGAGACCCTGTCTCAAAACAAAAACAAAACAAAACTCAAAGCAACCAACATCTTATATCGCAGTCTGATTTCTTGTTTTGTGTGTGTGTATATCAGAAACCTGAAATCTAGATGAGGAGGACTTAGGGGAGGTTAGATGCAGTATTCTAGGCAGAGAAGGCAGAATGTGGTGAAGAGTCTGAGAAAACAAACAGCTGGAAGAGTTTAAGGAGTTTAAAAAAGGCCACTGAATACCATGGGGGAGCTCAAAAGAAGTTTGGGTTTGGAGCAGGCAGGGGCTACATCCTGTGGCCTGGGCGGTGGTTGCGGGAATGGTGTAGCCCAGCGAGCTGAATGTGAGCACGTTTTCCTAGCCCTATTTGGGTAGCTCTACGCTGGCCACAGTGGGAGTATTTATTCATTTTATCCTGCCATGAAAATCTAGGTACCACTATGAAAATCAGGGTCTTTTGTTAAACGTTCATGAACACACCTCTGGCGTTATTCTACTGCTATTTACATTTGTTGCATTTTTATCCAGGGTTCCGGAGACAGAAAGTATTCTGCAAACTAAAGTTAATATTATGTCCCTTTTTCTTTTTTTCTCGCTGTATCACCCAGGCTAGAATGCAGTGGCACCATCTTAGCTTACTGCAGCCTCTGCCTTTGGGTTCAAGTGATTCTCCTGCCTCAGCCTCCCAAGTAGCTGGAACTATTTGTATTATTATTATTTTTAAGACGGGGTTTCACCATATTGGTCAGGCTGGTCTTGAACTCCCGACCTCAGGTGATCCGCCACCTTGGCCTCCATAGTGCTTGGATTACAGGCGTGAGCCACCACACCCGGCCTTATTTGTATTTTTTTTTTTTTTTTTTGAGACGGAGTTTCGCTCTTGTTACCCAGGCTGGAGTGCAATGGCACCATCTCGGCTCACCGCAACCTCCGCCTCCTGGGTTCAGGCAATTCTCCTACCTCAGCCTCCTGAGTAGCTGGGATTACAGGCATGAGCCACTATGCCCAGCTAATTTTTTGTATTTTTAGTAGAGACGGGGTTTTGCCATGTTGGCCAGGCTGGTCTTGAACTCCTGACCTTAAGCAATCTGCCCACTTGGCCTCCCAAAGTGCTGGGATTACAGACCTGAGCCACCGTGTCCGGTTTATGTCCTTTTTTTTTTTCTAAAAGTGCTCTAGCACTTAAAATTCTTCTAATGTAGCTTTTCAAGAGAAACAGGCTGGGTGGGGTGGCTCATGTCTATAATCCCAACATTTTGGGAGGCCGAGGCAGATCACCTGGGATCAGAGGTTTGAGACTAGCCTGGCCAACATGGTGAAACCCTGTTTCTACTAAAAATAGACAAATTAGCTAGGTGTGGTGGAAAGCACCTGTAATCCTAGCTACTCAGGAGGCTGAGACAGGACTGCTTGAATCTTGGAGGCGGAGGTTGCAGTGAGCAGAGATCGTGTCATTGCACTCCAGCCTTGGTGACAGAGTGAGACTCCCCCTCAAAAAAACAAAACAAAACTGCATATTTTAAAATGTACAGCTTGATAAACATTGACGTATGTGTATATCCATTAAACCATCACCACAATCAAGACAGTGAATATGTCCTGTTTTGGTGTTTCCTTTACCGTTCTATATATTTGGAAATTTTCTTTATTTTATTATTATTTTTTTGAGACAGAATCTCACTCTGTTACCCAAGCTGGAGTGCAGTGGCATGATCTCAGCTCACAGCAAACTCTGCCTAACAGGTTTAAGCAATTCTCCCACCTCAGCCTCCTGAGTAGCTGGGGTTACAGGTGTGCGCCACTGCACCCAGCTGATTTTTGTATTTTCAGTGAAGACGGGGTTTTGCCAAGTTGGCCAGGCTGGTCTCAAACTCCTGACCTCAAGTGATCCTCCTGCTTCAGCCTCTCAAAGTGCTGGTATTACAGGCGTGAGCCACATGCATGGCTGAAAATTTTCATAATCAAAAGTAAAAAAATATATATATTTATGAAGGAGATCAACAGGACTTGGTAATTAACAAGGGAAGGGTCTTGGATGACTCCTGGTTTTGTGGTATAAGCCACTGAGTAAATAAATGGTGGTACCATTTACTGAAATTGGAAACAATGGAGGAGAAAGTTGGTGAGTTCAGTTTTACATACACATGTTAAGTTTGAGGTCACAATGGGACATCCAAGTAGAAATAAATGTCAAGCAGGCAACTGGTTAAAAGGAACAGTCTGAACTGGAGACATACATTTGCAAATATTGGCATTTAGTAGCTGAAGCCAGGGTGTAGAAATTCTCTGAGAGTAAGTACAGAATGGAAAGTAAAGGTTTGGGGGAAAGCTCTGAAAAATTCAGTGTGCTATGATCAGGTAGAAGAGAATGAGGGAGAAAAATACGAGTGTATAGTATGGTAGAAGGCGGGAGAAATAGGAAGAGATGCCAGGTGTGCAGATTCCAGTAAGTCATTTTCTGCTAGGTGTGGTGGCTCAAGCCTGTAATCCCAGCACTTTTGGAGCCTGAGGAGGGCGGATCAGGAGTTCAGGAGGTTGAGACCATCCTGGCCAACATGGTGAAACCCTATCTCTACTAAAATACAAAAAAAAAAAAAAATTAGCCAGGTGTGGTGGTGCGTGCCTGTAATCCCAGCTACTCAGGAGGCTGAGGCAGGAGAATCACTTGAACCCGGGAGGTGGAGGTTACAGTGAGCCAAGATCACGCCACTGCACTCCAGCCTTGTGACAGAGCAAGACCCCGTCTCAAAAAAAAAAAAAAGTCCTATTTTGTATATTAGTTTTACTTTTCTCTCAGAAGTAATACATAAACATTAGGATCTATACATCAGTAAATATGAGCACACTCCTGAAAGATGTGTCATCTTTAGTGAACTAGTAAAATTAAATTTCTGAGCCTGTAAAGCTGAGGACTGGACTATGAGCTCTGTAAATCAACCAAAGCAAATGATGCGATGAGATACGCTTGGTACTAGTTGGCTAGCTTTGTTGGTGACCTCTAAGCCTTGGGACGTCTTTCTTCAGAGCAGTTATAGTACTTATTAATTTTTAAAATGAGTCATATGAAAATAAAATATATTTCCCACTGACATTGGATAGGCTAATATCCACTGCTAGCCTATCCAGTATCAGTGGGAAAGCTGCAGTAACCCAAATTTTTATCCTGTAAGATTAAGCAAGGGAAAAGAGATTCCTGATGTCAGTTTCACTTGAGGACATTTCAGATATGAGCAGCAGCTTTTTATTTATTTATTGTACACAAGAGTATTTATTGAAAACATGGTTACTGGCAGGAAGCTACTGGTCGCTCTCTAGCTACAATCTTGGCTCAGAACTGGAAGTGTTATGTACTTACTTCCCCTCAATTTTATTTTTCCCCAAGGTTCCATACTAAGATAGGTAGATCTTATGTAAATATGTATATTTACTTGTTTGTACAAGTACGGCCTATAGTAAAGAACATATATAGTACACTCTTCATTGGGTAGTACCAATACTAAATACGAAATGCCACTGGAGCAGCACCCTTTTCAAACAGTAGTATTTTTAATAAAAGTGAAATGTTTTTTCAAGTAATTAAGTGGAAATTCTTACCTTTGTTAAACCTAAGTGGTCCACAGAAACCTATCATAAAGCTATACAATACAGCACCCTTTCTGGCTGAGTGCAGTGGCTCACTCCTGAAATCCGAGATTTTCAGAGGCCAAGGCAGGCAGATCACTTGAGGTCAGGAGTTTGAGACCAGCCTGGCCAACATGCCCATCTCTACTAAAAATAGAAAAAAATTATCTAGGTGTGGTGGCACATGCCTGTAATCCCAGCCACTTGAGAGGCTAAGGCAGGGGAATTGCTTGAACCCAGGAGGCAGAGGTTGCACTGAGCCAAGATTGCGCCATTCCACTCCAGCCTGGGTGACAGCGTGAGACTCTGACTCTGACTCAAAAACAAAGCAAAACGAAACCTCTCTCTCTTTCTCTCTCCACATATATATATATATATATATATATATATATATAGCCTGTCTCAGAATCTTAGCATAAAAGTGAACCTGGCTCATTAACAATTTCAACCTCCCTAAAGTGTGGGAATCTTCTTTAACACTTCCTTAATCTCCTGATGGATGATTATCCAAATATGACTTACTGAAATCAGCACACCTGGCATCTTTACACACACAAACACACACACACACACACACACACATACACACACACACACATATATATTGCATTTGGACTTGGGTCACTAGATGATCCTTTTTTTTTAGAAATTTCTATACTGAGGATGATGACAGTAAACTTCCTTTGGTGTTTGAGGTATCACAGAATTCTTTTTCAGGGACTTTTGAGATGAAGACAAACAATTCATAGTTTAAATGCCTTACACATTTTAGTTTTTCTTGTGTGTTCAATGAAAGAATGTAGGAATCAATCAAGTGAATACACGGCATTTAGTTGGTTCTGAAAAGTTGAATATATCCTGTTAATCTAGTAAGAACTATTACAGGAGTCATGGAATTCTTCAGAAGTAGAGTCATCTCCCACATGGTCTTAGGATTCCTGGTTTTCACCCAGGTGGCCGGGGTTCGACTACCAGTATGGGATGCTAAGCTTCTGAGCAAAACAAAAAAAGCTTTCATAACCCTCAACTTGTCTTGAGCAGACAAAAAAAAAAAAAAAAAAAAGCACCTGTGCCAAGTCTCATAGCCCCTCTACCCACAAAGAAAAGGTGATAGAACAAAATTTTTGCCGGGTGGGTGACTCGCACCTGCAATCCCAGCTACTCACTCTAGATGCTGAAGTGGGAGGACTGCTTGAGGCCAGTAGTTTGATACCAGCCTGGGCAACAAAGTGAGACTGTCTCTAAAAAAATTAAAATCAAGATTTCCCCTGTGCTTCTTTCTATTGAACTGAACTTGGGAGCCAGGGATAGGAAGCAAACAATGAGAGGCAGCATCATGTAGTGGAAAGAGTGTAGCCACTGTAATTGGATGGACTTGGTTCAAATCCACTTCTGTTTATCATGTGTCTCATCGTGGGCCATTTAGTTACTCTGAGTCTGGTTTTGTTTTCATTTTAAAAATGAAGATAATGCTTAAGTAGCAGAGTTACTGTGAAGATTAAATAAGTCAATGTGTAGAAAGCATGTAACACAACAATTGGCTGATAGAATGAGCTTGATAATGGTAACTATTACACTTACATTTGGGCAACATCTCATAAAATATTTATCAAGAAAAAATAAGAATGCTATGCCTAATTTTTGTTTTTATTTAATTTTAATTAATATATATTTTTAAAAGATGGGGTTTCACCATGATGGCCAGCCTGGTCTTGAACTCCTGACCTCAGGTGATCCACCCACCTTGGCTTCCCAAAGTGCTGGGATTACAGGCGTGAGCTACCGCACCTGGCTTTATTTAATTTTAAATAAGAGCCGGGTGTGCTGACTCACGCCTGTAATCTCAGCTACCGGGGAGGCTGAGGTGGGAAAATCACTTGAGACCAGGAGTTCCAGACTAGCCTGAGCAACATACTGAGATCCCTGTCTCTAAAAAAGTAAATCTGGCCAGGTGTGGTGGTATGCACCTGTAGTTTCAACATTTTGGGAGGCTGAGGTGGGAGGATCCCTTTTCCCCAGGAGTTTGAGGCTGCATTAAGCTATGATCATGCCACTCCACTCCAGCCTGGGTGACGGTGCAAGACCCTGTTGATAGACAAGACAGATAGACAGACAGATAGATAAAGACAAAATCCATGACCAAGAGAAGATGAGGTAAGGTTAAAAAGTAAGATAATTCATAATGGCCAAGAGGTGGAAGGAACCCTAGTCTCCATCCAGGACATTTTTGGCTTGTTAAAACTGGGGCGGGGACCATGTGAGGTGGCTCACACCTGTCATCCCAGCCCTTTGGGAGGCCGACGGAGGACTGCTTGAGCCCAGTTCAAGACCACCTGGGCAACATAGAGAGACCATGTCTCTAAAAGAAAAAAAAAACAAAACCCAAAAAACGAGGTTGTGGTGGCGGGATTACTGTTACCTAGTGCTGAAGGCCAGGGATACTGGTATATATCATGACATGCATGGGATTTTCCCTATGTCCGCCCTTAAGAAAGAACTATCCAGCCCAAAATGTCAACAGCGGGCAGGTTATGGTGGCTCATGCCTGGAATCCCAGCACTTTGGGAGGCCAAGGCAGGTGATCACCTGAGCTCAGGAGTTTGGGACCAGCCTGGCCAACTTGGTGAAACCCTATCTATACTAAAAATACAAAAATCAGCTGGGCATGGTGTGGGTGCCTGTAATCCCAGCTACTTGGGAGGCTGAGACTAGAGAATTGCTTGAACCCAAAGTTGGAGGTTGAGGTGAACCGAGATCATGCCACTGCCCTCCAGCCTGGGCAACAGAGCGAGACTTCGTCTCAAAAAAAAAAAAAAAAAAAAAAAAGTCAATAGTGGTTGAAAAACCTGGACATACATATATATGTGTGTGTCTATATATATATTTCTTTCCTTTTTTTTCCTCTCTCTCCTCCTTCCTTTCTTTAAAGTATACAACTTCAGTGAGAAATGGAGCATATTTTATGACAAAAGAAAATCCTATTGTTTTTTTTTCTCACTGACTAGAAATCTGGTCCATACTGCATCTTGTCCAACAATGTTATGACTAATGTAGCAACAGACTTTCCACCAAATTTTCACTTTACCAATGGAATGACAGACTTTCTGCCAGATTTCATTGGTTAACAGTAATATGAAATATAAGAAAAAAACAGAACTTCAAGAAAGAGTCAACACTAGATATCCATCTACAAGGTATCTGACCACCATTACTGGGCATTTGAAGTACCTGGTAGTAGACTTCACAAATGATTCCTAATATTTAAAAATGCAAAGTGCTTTGGTATTTGTGTTATGATATTTAAACTCAGAATTTATGTAGTGAAGAAAAGTACTCACCAAAATACTTATAAGCCGCACACTTAAAATTCATTGAACATTTATGAAAGCTCCAAAATTTAAACCGTAGCATATATATTTATTTTATAACAAAATAGAAAAAAATATACAGTATATTGTTTTTTATACATTTTGATTATACTAAATTTGTTAATTTAACATTAGTCAAATAAACATAGTTATCTAAAAAATGCTGAGTACATGATTAAGATGAGTTTTGTTTTCCATCAGAAAGAGAACTTCAGGAGTAAATAATGGTCTACAGGTGCTTCCCATCCAGAACACTAGGTCTTCATCTTTTGTTTCTTAGACCACTCAGGTGCTTCTTTTTTAGTCTGTTTAAAAAAGCAAAAGAAAATCCAATAAAATGCTTACAAGGAGGACAGGAGAGGCAATTCAGAGAACTATACACATGAGGCTTTTTAAAAAATGTAAACTATACTAAAAAATTGCTTGTCTTACTTCAGAAAGGATGCTTAA
Source organism: Callithrix jacchus (assembly GCF_049354715.1). Classification (NCBI taxonomy): domain Eukaryota; kingdom Metazoa; phylum Chordata; class Mammalia; order Primates; family Cebidae; genus Callithrix; species Callithrix jacchus. Next base: position 42,248,865 of record NC_133502.1, read on the forward strand.
GGGCAAATACTTTTTCTCTTGTCATAAATAATCTCCCACCTGGTAGGTACGTGGTAGAAAAAGCATACATCTAGGCCAGGCGTGGTGGCTCACACCTGTAATCCCAGCACTTTGGGAGGCCAAGGTGAGCAGATCACAAAGTCAGGATTTTGAGACCAGCCTGGCCAATATGGTGAAACCCTGTCTCTACTAAAAATACAAAAATCAGTGGGGTGTGGTTGCAGATGCTTGCAGTCCTAGCTACTCGGGAGGCTGAGGCAGGAGAATTGCTTGAACCCGGGAGGCAGAGGTTGCAGTGAGCTGAGATAGTGCCACTGCACTCCAGCCTGAGCAACAGAATGAGTTGTTGTCTCCAAAAAAAAAGAAAGAAAAGAAAAAACATACATCTGTGTTTTCTGGCTCAGTCTATGTATTTAAGAATTTCTGGTGATGTGATTATTTTACGAATTGATTTTATTTTCAAAGAGAATTAGAAAAAATCAAGGACATGATTTTTTATTGTTTTTAGTTGTCTCATCTATGTAGATAATAGATATTCATTCACTCAATAGATATTAAATAATTACTATATCCAAATTATTGTGTTTTGGCTCTTATGAATTTCTAAGTATTCACCAGAGTATTTCTTGGGCTTACTGCTCAATCATTTCAGCCTAAAAGGAGAAAAGCTATACAGAATAGAAAGAAAAAAGCGGGTAAGCGGGTGAACTACAGAATAAAACATTCAGAACTTCACTGATTCCAGTCAAAACATCCTATTTTGGCTGGGCACAGTGGCTCATGCCTGTAATCCCAGCACTTTGGGAGGCTGAGGTAGGAGGATTGCTTGAGCCCAGGAGCTCGAGACCAGCCTAGGCAACATAGTGAGACCCTATCTAAAAGAAAAAACAAATTAGCCAGGGATGGTGGCATGCACCTGTAGTCTCAGCTAACACAGGAGGTGGAGGTGAGACGATCCCTTGAGGCTGGGCATGGTGGCTCACGCCTATAATATCAGCACTTTGCGAGGCTGAGGTGGGTGATCACTTGAGGTCAGGAATTCGAGACCAGCTTGGTCAACATGATGATACCAATGCCAGACGTTGTGGCGAATTCCAGCTATTTGGGAGGCTGAGACAGAAGAACTGAGCCGGAGAAGTGGAGGTTGCAGTGAGCCAAGGCTGTGCCACCATATTCCAGCCTGGGTGACAGAGCAAGACACCAACCATGTCAAAAAAAAAGATCACTTGAGCCCAGGAGGTCAAGGCTGCAGGGTGCTGTGATCATGCCACTATACAGAGCAAGACTGTCTTAAAAAACAATTGAGAGGAAGGTACAGAGATATCTCATATACCCTCTGGCCCTGCACATGCACAACCTCCTCCATTATTAATATCCCTTAGCACAATGGTACATTTGTTAGAGCTGATGAATGACTAGAGCTAATGACTGACATGTCATTATCACCCAAGGTCCATAGTTTGCCTTTGGGTTTACTCTTGGTACTACGCATTTCATGGGTTTGGACAAATGTCCATAGACAGGTATCCACCATTATATGAGTGAGCCAAGATCACCATAATGATCACCATTATAGTATTACACATAATATTTTCACTGCCCTAGAAATCCTCATAGATTTTTGCATCTACATTCATGAGATATTGGTCTGTAGTTTTGTTTTCGTGTAATATCTTTGTCTGATTTTGGAATTAGGGGAATGCTGGCCTTGCAAAATGAGCTGGGAAATATTCCCTCTGCTTCTATCTAATGAAAGAGATTGTAGAGAATAGGTATAATTTTAGCTGAGTGCTGTGGCTCATACCGGGAGGCCGAGGCAGGCAGATCATTTGAGCTCAGGAGTTCAAGACCAGCCTGTGCAACATGGCGAAACTCTGTCTTTACAAAAAATACTCAGATTAGCTGGGCATGGTGGCTGTGCCTGTGTCCCAGCTACTAGAGTGGCTCAAGTGGGAGGGCTGCTTGAGGCGCAGAGGTGGAGGCTGCAGTAAACTCAGATGTGCTACTACTCCAGTCTGGGTGACAGAGCCAGACTTTGCTGAAAGGAAAGAAAGAAAAAAAAAAAAAGAGAAAAAAGAAAGGAAAGGAAAAGAAAGGAAGGAAGGAAAGAAATTTAACAGCGAACCTATGTGGGCCTAGTACTTTCTCTTTCAAAACGTTATGGATTAAATTCCTTTAATTTTTGCCTGGTTAAGTCTATTTTTCTTTCACTTCTGAAAAGAATAATTTTGCAGGGTATAGAATTTTAGGATGGTGGTCTTGTTCTTTCATAACTTTAAATGTTTCACTCCACTCTTCTTGGCTTGCACTGTTTCTGAGAAGTCAGATGTCATCCTTATCTTTGTTTCTCTATAGGTAAAGTGTAACTTTTCTCTGGCTTCTTTCAGGACTTTTTTCTTTTTTTTTGAGATAGGTTCTTGCTCTGTCACCCAGGCTGGAGTGGTGTGATCATGGCTCACTGTAGCCTCAACCTCTGGGCTGAAGCAATCCTCCCACCGCAGCCTCCTGAGTACCTGGGAATATGGGTGCATGCCATCACTCTCAGCTAATTTTTATAATTTTTTTTGTAGAGATGGGGTTTTGCCATGTTGTTCAGGCTAGGATTTTGTCTTTATCTTTATTTTATCTATCTTTTGTCTTTATCTAGTTTGAAAATGATATGCCTAAGTGTAGTGCTTTCTTTTTCTTTTTGTATTTATCTTTCTTGGTGTTCTCTTGAGTTCTCTTGGTCTGTGGTCTGGTGTCTGACATTAGTTTGGGGGAAATTCTGTCATTGTTTCAAACATTTCTTCTGCTCCTTTCTTCCTTCTCCTTCTAATATTCTCATTAAATACAAGCTATAACTTTTGTAGTCATCCTGTAGTCCTTGAATATTATGTTTTTTAGAGGTTTCTGTTAGACTACAACCCCCTCCCCCGGCTTTTTTCTGGTGGAGACATGGTCTTGCTCTGTTGCCCAGGCTGGAGTGCAGTGGCGTGATCATGGCTTACTGCAGCCTCAACCTTCTGAGCTCAAGTGATCCTCCCACTTCAGCTCCCTGAGTAACTGGGACCACGTGTGTGTGTGTGTGTGTGTGTGTGTGTGTGTGTGTGTGTAGAGATGGGGTCTCTTACGTTGCCCAGGTTGGTCTGGAAATCGAACTCCTGGGCTCAAGTGATCCTCTCGCCTAGGTCTCCCAAAGTGCTGGGATTACAGAAGTGAGCCACTGCACCTGGCCTGAAATATCCTCGAGGTTAGGGATTATTTCCTCAGCTGCGTTCACTGTACTAATCAGGGTATCAAAGGCATATGTCATTTTTTTTTTTTTTGAGACAGTCTTGCTCTGTTGCCCAGGCTGGAGTGCAGCAATGTGATCTCGGCTCACCGCAACCTCCGCCTCCTGGGTTCAGGCAATTCTCCTGCCTCAGCCTCCTGAGTAGCTGGGATTACAGGCACACGCCACCGTGCCCAGCGAATTTTTTGTATTTTTAGTAGAGACGGGGTTTCACCATGTTGACCAGGATGGTCTCGATCTCTTGACCTTGTGATCCACCCGCCTTGGCCTCCCAAAGTGCTGGGATTATAGGTGTGAGCCACTGCGCCCGGCCTTTTTTTGTATTTTTAGTACAGATGGGGTTTCACCATGTTGGCCAGGCTGGTCTCAACCTCCTGACATCAGGTGATTCACCCACCTTGGCCTCCCAAAGTGCTGGGATTACAAGCGTGAGTCACTGTAACCGGCTGGCATTTGTCACTTCCGTTACAGTGGTTTTGATTTTTAGTATTTCTTTTTTTGGGGATTCTCTCAGGATTTTCATCTTTCTGCTCACAGTTCCCATCTGTTCTTGCATGTTTTCTACTTTATCTATTGCAGCCCTTTAGCATACTAATCATGATTGTTTTAGGTTCTCTGATAATTCCAACATTTGTGGCACAATTGACTCTGGTTCTGATGCTTGCACTGTCTCTCCAAACTGTGTTTTTGGCTTTTACTCTATCTGGTGAGTTTTTCCTGGTAATCGGACATAATGTACTGGGTAAAATAAACTGCTGTAAATGAGCCTTTAGTATAGGGAAGTCGTCCTGTGGTCCTATAATTAGGTCTCAGTCTTTCGGTGAGAATGTGCCTCTGGCATGTGAACTTCACACATTTCTCAGTTTTTTCCCCTCTTAGGTGGGCCATGATGGCTAGGTGAGCTGGAGTTGGGTATTTCATTTTTTCCAGGTCAGTTAGGCTTTGATAAAGCCCTGGGAGGGTGGATTCTAGTTAAATAGTTTCTCCTGAGGGCAGACCTTGTTGAGAACAGAGTTCTCTGGAAACAGAAGAGGATTTTCTCCCAATATTTACTGCAAGAACTAGGTCAAATTTCTAAAGTTAAAACTCACAAGAGTGTGGGGGTCCCTCCTATGACTGGAGTTTTTAACTTTCAGACTTGTCCATACCTAACCTCCAGCAACTCAACAGTTACATTCAGGTTTTCCGACTCCAGCACTGGTTCCCAACCATGCAAGGTTTTGCTCTCACACATCATCATTCTCTGTACTGGCCTAGTTTTCCAATTTTGGGGGCAGCAGTTCGCCCTGTGACCTCACTTCTCTTACGTATTTAAGAAACGTTGGTGTTTTTTCAACTCAGCTTTTTATTTGTTGTGAAGATAAGGAAAAGCCAGAGTAAAACTAGGGAATTGCATGATTCTCATACAATCGGATCTGGGTGACTGGGAAAGGTGAGCCAGCTGAAAGTCTAGGGCTCCACTATTCTTGGTCATAGAAGAACATGTCTGCCATTGTTCTTTAAATTGCAGATCTCAACCCATGGTTGAGATGAACTCTGCTTAGCAGGTAAAGACCAGAATTGAGGTGGGGGAAGGGAAGAAATAAGACTAGCATAGAAAATATGAGAGTACTGGCCCTAGTGGGGTTAAGTTCTGTTTTGAGAAGCTGTGATTGTCACTAGGTCATAATGCAAATGGTTTTCTTAACTGTGACTCCTGGACAAAAAAAGAAAAAGCAACTTCTATAAACTAAGCTGCAGATCCTCAAGATTATACCAAAGGATGCAGAATTAGTTTGAACATTCGCATTTCCTCAATTAACTGACACTAAAATGTTTACTATTGCTATTTGTTTATAGGGAGAAGGTAAATAAAAACTTTGGCATTAAAAAGGAATCTTAATACTCAGAAAGGGCAGTATAAGACTTTTTTTTTTTTTCCCTGAGATGGAGTCTTGCTCTGTTGCCCAGGCTGGAGTGCAGCAGCATGGTCTTGGCTCACTGCAACCTCTGCCTCTGGATTCAAGTGATTCTCCTGCCTTAGCCTCCCAAGTAGCTGAGACTACAGGTGTGAGCCACCACACCTGGCTAATTTTTGTATTTTTAGTAGAGATAGGGTTTCACCATATTGGCCAGGCTGGTCTCAAACTCCTGACCTTGTGTTCTGCCTGCCTTAGCCTCCGAAAGTGCTGGGATTACAGGCGTGAGCCACCTCGCCAGGCCTGGTATAAGAATTTCAATGGCATACGGTTCTTCCTGACTCTCCTTTTATCTGTGTCTGTTACAATGCAGACCATTACTCCCACCCCTAATATGTCTTCTCTTCAGATGTGTTAATGAGACAGATTTGCCACAGTCAAGTGTACCTTGTCTTGGGGATTAACTGCCTTGCTACTTCATAGGGTGACTTTTCAGATTTTTGATCACAACCATTTTAAGTTAATTTCAAAGTCTCTTCCAGTAGGGCTGAGATATGTTCCTTATTCTCAGGTTATTTTCGGTGAACTTCACCATCACTGTCATGTTCTAACTACCTTTCACTTAAAAGACTGGCCCCTTTAGGATCTGACCCAGACTTACTTATCTAATCTTATTTATTTATTATTATTTTTTAAAAAGATGTGGTTTCACCATGATGGCCAGGCTAGTTTTGAACTCCTGACCTCAGGTGATCCACCCACCTCAGCCTCCCAAAGTGCTAGGATTACACCACCACACCCGGCCTCTAATCCTGTTTCTTGACACTCTCCAACATGAACTACATTATTTGTACCTGAGATTAGGTTAATGGCATTTAGACTACCTACTCTGTGCCAGTCTTTGTGTTAGGTTCTGGGGATATAAAAATGAATCAAACCCTGTTACAGAGGCTACTGGAATCACTTCTTGGCCTTTTGGCTCAGATCAAGTGTGGAGGCTGCTCATGTGTCTAGCATATATCTATTTCCCCCTTCTTAATAACAGAACTCTGATTTTATCAGTAAAGCAATAGAGTCATCCAGTATAAAACCTTTATCAGCCTTCCTTGCTGCTAGGTGTGGCCATATAACTAAGTTCTGGCCAATGGGATATAAGTTGAAGAAGTTAGGTAGGACTTAACGGAAAAACTCCTTTAGAATGGGAGACTGTATTTTCTTCCATTTTTCTTGCTTCCTGTTTAGAATGCAGACGTGATGGCCAAGGCCAGAGCAACCATACTGTGTGATTCTCAGAAAAGACGCCACACTCTAAGGATGGTTGAAGAGAAAGGAAGAAGGAAGCTAGGTTCCTGATGACTTCATAGTGCCACATACTTGTCCTGAAATAGTTATCACCAGGTCTGTAGGTGAGAGACTGAACAATTTGCTAAAGCTGCTGAACTAGCAGTGGGACACAATTCCTAGAGATGCTGACTCTTACACTTAGTTTATACCATTCATCTATTTCATCTTGCATCTTCAGCACGCAGGAAAGTGTCTAGCCAGCAGTAGGTGTTCGATGCCATGCTGCCTTGGATTTTGATGGTTTGAGCACTTATAGCGCAGTGGTTAAAGCACAGGTTCCAGCCATTTATTGATTTTGAAAAGTGGGCAAATTGAGGACTTCTTAGTTACCTCATATATAATATTTTTCTCCATATCATTTGTCACATTTTCACTTCCTGTTCAATTCATTTATTTTTTTGTTTGTTGGTTTATAGTCTATCTCCATCCAAGAATGTAAGGTCCACAAAAGGCAGGAATTGTTTATATTTCTACTGCTTGGAACAGCACTCGGCACAAAGTAAGTGATCAATAAATGTTTTTTCAATGAATAGATGAATGTTTGGGTCTGCTATGACAGAAGCCTTTCAATTCTTTTTAAGTCTAGACATAAAATTTCATGTGACTCTATATTCTATCTTTCTACTATACAAGACAAAAGAAAATTCTACTATAGTAAAATGCAGTAACATGTTTCCAACTAATTAGGCAACATCACCCTTTATAAGCATCAAGGGTAGTACTTGTGATTCTAAGCAACAGCCCAATTTTTGAGTAGAAATAATTAACCAGTAAGGCATGGAAACAGCATATTTTGCTGTATGAACTCATATTTATTTGTATCATTCAAAGATATGTTCAATCCTTCTACTGGTGAACTTCTTCCTTTGGTTATATTATTGTCTGAAATTCAGGTTCTGTGTAATTACATTAGAATAGAATATGTCACAGTCATTTCTCATCTATGTTAGTATGTAAGTCTCATCACTACCAAAATCTAAACAGGTTCCAAGTAGATAATACTGCTTCTAAAAAGTTTATTTCTGATTTTTATGAAATGTATATTCATCATTTCCAGATATTTTAGTCAGTAATGTGCTAGCCATTAGTGATAGCCTTAAGTTCCAGACACTGGAAGATTCTAAGCTTTTTATCAACTCCTGAGATGATAGATCATGGATCAGTAAACTACGGTCCATGGTCTGTTTTTATATGAGTTGCTTGCTCAGAATGGTTCTGACACTTTTAAAGAAAGGTAAAAACAAAACAAAGAATATTCAATAGAATTGCTGGCTCTTGGTAACTAATTGTTAAAATGGGCACAGCCAAATAATTCAGATGTATAATTAACTGTTTTTCGGAGAATCGCTCGACACCAGAAGGTGGAGGTTGAAGTGAGCCAAGACTGCACCCCTACACTGCAGCCTGGGTGACAGAGTGAGACTCCATCACAAAAACATAAAAAAAAATTAACTAATTTTTATTTTGATAATTCCATTCTTTTAGCTGTTTGATCAGTAGTGTTTCTTTTTTACTATTTTATTAAAGTTACTTCCCTTCATATCCATAAGATGGTGCTTTATATGACAAAATTTGACATTCTGCTTCAGTTATTAATGGGATTAACCATTTAACTGAGTAAGGTCCTTATTTTAAATATAAGACTTATAGGTTCCATAATATGAAGCCATATATATATGTATATACATATATACACATATACTATATATATGCATATGTATTTTATATACATATAAAAATATATATGCACACAAATTAATAAAAACCTTCAATTGTTAGTGGAGTATTAACAGGCCCCAAAGTATATTATATTCCAGATTCAGGAGAGAGAGCACAAAGCCACTGTAGAAACAAATGACAAGATTAACCGGAAACCTACCAGAAGTAATTAACTATGTTACAGTGATTTTGGAAACAACTGATAAGATAGGCACTTCTGTGTCATCTAGAATTATCCAGCTAAAATGTTAATATATAACATGGGGATTATAACCATTGAGAAAGTTTGTTAAAATTAGAAAGAATGATGACTGATAAATGCAGACTTAATAAGCCTGGTGGATTACTTCTGTATTCTGAAAAAAGAGCTAGGAATTAAGAATCTATTAGTGTGTAACCAGTACCATGTCTCTAAAGAAAAGAAAGACTATGTCTGGTAGATATAATTATGTTGTTTTTCAAAAAAGATATAAACTGGAAAACAAATGAATATTGAGAAGTCCTCATAGGCAGGGCCCAAGTTAAGTGGGTTTAAGACAGTTGATTTGGCTTTACTGCTAACAAAATGTGAAACTGTCTGAGATCAGTCAGCTTCATTCCATGCTCACTAAAAAATTTGATTTCTAGTTTAACTGATCAGCTAAAGTAAATAACATCAGGAAGAGGTTACAATTAGTATTTCCAACACTAAAAATTAAAAGATGAATATTTTAAAATGTGCATGTACACAGTTAGGTATGTTTAAGTCTGATCATACTTCGGTTAGATGAGTCTACATTAAACATAAAAAAGTGACACTGGGCCAGGTGTGGTGGCTCATGCCTATTGTAATCCCATCACTTTGGGAGGCTTCGGTGGGCAGATCACTTCAGGTTAGGAGTTTGAGGCCAGCCTTGCCAATAAGGTGAAACCCCGTCTCTACTAAAAATACAAAAATTAGCTGGGTGTGGTGGTGGGTGCCTGTAATCCCAGCTACCTAGGAGGCTGAGGTGGGAGAGTCACTTGAACCCAGGAGGCGGAGGTTGCAATGGGCCAAGATCCCACCACTGTACTCCAGCCGGGGCAACAGAGGTGCCCGGCCTCCATGTGTGTTTTAAAAAATGTTGGGAGGCACAGTGTTAGGACAGGACTCTGTGCTGACGCTACCCTAGTGTGGCAACAGAGTGGGGGCGTGGCGGGGGGGGGGAGTGAGACCGGAGCTTCTAAACACAAATAAGACAAAGAAGAAGTGTTACAGGAATGTGGAGCTTCTAATCTCAGCCTCCACAGTGTCTGGGGTGGCTGGAGTCCCTTCAATCTACCAGCAAAGTTCAGTTATCCTGTTGTGCCATACAAATATTATAATTTTCCATGTGTATTTTTTTTTTTCTTTTGAGACGGAGTTTCACTCTTGTTACCCAGGCTGGAGTGCAATGGTGCGATCTCGGCTCATCGCAACCTCCACCTCCTGGGTTCAAGCAATTCTCCTGCCTCAGCCTCCCGAGTAGCTGGGACTACAGGCACGTGCCACCATGCCCAGCTAATTTTTTGTATTTTTAGTAAAGACGGGGTTTCACCTTGTTGACCAGGATGGTCTCGATCTCTTGACCTCGTGATCCACCTGCCTCGGCCTCCCAAAGTGCTGGGATGATAGGCGTGAGCCACCGTGCCCGGCCTCCATGTGTGTTTTAAAAAAATGTTGGGAGGCACAGTGTTAGGACAGGACTCTGTGCTGACACTACCCTAGTGTGGCATCCTTGTCACTCGTCTAAATACAACCAGTTGTACTCATTATATTATATTACAAAAAACTGCTACATTCCATTTTTGATAAAAGTATAAACTTTCATGAACAATGAGAAAACATTTTATAACCTATCTACTTACAATTTTTAAATTAAATTAGAGTTTTAAATTTATTTTTTTATATTAGATTTCATCATTTTATATATATTTTTGAGACAGGGTCTTGCTCTGTCACCAGGCTTGAGAGCAGTGGCATAAACATGGCTCACTGCAGCCTCAACCTCCTGGGCTCATGTGATCCTCCCACCTCAGCCTCCCAAGTAGCTTAGTACCACAGGCACACACCATCATGCCTGGCTAATTTTTAAAAAAAGTTTTTTTGTTTTGTAGAGGCAGGGTCTCACAAGGGTTTTTGCCCAGGCTTTAAAAATTTTTTTTAAGTAAGATTTTGCTAAGATATATGTAACATTTATCACCTTAACCATTTAAAAATGTACAGATCAGTGGTATTATACATTCACATTATGATGCACTATCACTACTATCCATCCATAGAACTCTTGATTTTGCTTGATTGAAACTTTCTGCCTGTTAAGCAATAAATCCCCATACCTCCTAGCTCCTGAAAACCACATTCTACTTTCTGTCTCTGTTAATGTGATTACTCTAGGTATAACTTATCTACTTTTATTTCCTAAGGTAAAGGGTTAATAGGTAGTGAATTGACTAAAGTCACACATAAGAATAGAGTAAGAAAGGAATAACATCTAGATATAGAAAATACCTATTAGACATCCTATTCTTTTTTTATTTTTTTTTTGATGGAGTTTTGCTCTTGTTACCCAGGCTGGAGTGCAATGGCGCGATCTCGGCTCATGGCAACCTCCACCTCCCAGATTCAAGCAATTCTCCTGCCTCAGCCTCCTGAGTAGCAAGGATTACAGGCATGTGCCACCATGCCTGGCTAATTTTTTTTTTTTTTTTTGTATTTTTAGTAGAGACGGGGTTTCTCCATGTTGGTTAGGCTGGTCTCAACGTCCTGACCTCAGGTGATCCACACACCTTGGCCTCCAAAAGTGCTGGGATTACAGGCGTGAGCACCAGTGCCCGGCCTTAGACATCCTATTTTTCAACAATAAAAGGAGAACAAGTTAGAAAATATTTTGTGCATATCATATTTTCTTTGCCCTTGGAATTTCTAAATAACACTCATCTTCACTTGTCAAAATCCCATGCATTGCTTAAAGCAAGCTCAAATACTTCCTTCTGACAAGGTAGCCTAGAGTCCTCCAAAACCAAAGTGTCTATTTTTTCTTTGAGTTTCTGTTGCAATTTGTATTTCCTTTAAAGTAGGATACCCGGGCCAGGGCAGTGGCTCATGGCTATAATCCCAGCACTTTGGGAAGCCAAGGTGGAAGGATTGTTTGAGCACAACAGTTCAAGACCAGCCTGAGCAATGCAGTGAGACCCTGTCTCTACAAAAAAATAAACGAATTTAGCTGGGTGTGTTGGTGTGCATGTGTGCTGTCAGCTGCTTGGGAGGCTGAGTCAGGAGGATTGCTTGAGCTTGGGAGGTCAAGGCTGCAGTGAGCTGTGTTCATGCCACAGACTGGGTGACAGAGCAAGATCCTGTCTCAAAAATAAAACAAAAAAAAGTAGGCTAACTGATCTTGCCTTACATTATTGTTTACTAAGCTTGATCCTAGAGGAGCAGCATTTTTAATGCTGATATCTTACTGATTATCACAGCCTCTTGCATATAGTCAGTGAACACTTCTTGAATTGACTGCACTAATTTTCCTTGCAGGCTAGGTGCGGTGTCTCATACCTGCAATCCCAGCACTTTGGGAGGCTGAGGTGGGTGGATTATCTGAGGTCAGGGGTTTGGAGACCAGCCTGGCCAACATGGCGAAACCCCATCTCTAGGAAAATACAAAAAATTAGCTAGGCATGGTGGCATGTGCCGGTAATCCTAACTACTCAGAACGCTGAGGCAGGAAAACTGCTTGGAGCCGGGTGGTGGAGGTTGCAGTGAGCCAAGACAGTGCCATTACCCACTAGCTTGGTTGACAGAGTGAGACTTTGTCTCAAAAAAAAAAAAAATTTTTTTTTCCTTCCAGATGACATGTAGCTTTCCAAAACAGTTCTAGGAAATCATGTTGTTCATATAACCACTTATATAAACTTTATCTACCCATTCAACGTACGCTACCAATGAGATAACAAATACAAGCCAAGACCTGAACTACATCATAAACTCTCCAGAAATCAGATACTTCATACACTATATACTGGAGCTACACAGTCTTCTTGTTTTCTACCTTACCTGAAGTCTTGCTCTGTCACCCAGGCTGGAGTGTGGAGGCATAATGTTGGCTCACTGCAACCTCTACCTCCCAGGTCCAAGTGATTCTCTTGCCTTAGCCTCCCGGGAAGCTGGGACTACAGGCATGCACCACCACACTTGGGTAATTTTGGTATTTTTAGTAGAGCTGGCGTTTCACTATGTTGGCCAGGCTGGTCTCGAACTCCTGACCTCAGGTGATCCATTTGTCTTGGCCTCTCAAAGTGCTGGGATTACAGGTGTGAGCCACTGCACCTGAGCTCTTTTTGTTTTAATGCTTACAATCTACTTGGTGAAAAGACTAAAAGCAGAGTTGCTAGTATCTGCATTTTTTTTCTTTTTGAGATGGAGTTTCACTCTTGTTGTTCAGTCTGGGTGCAATGGCGCGATCTCGGCTCACGGCAACTTCCGCCTTCTGGGTTCAAGAGATTCTCCTGCCTCAGCTTCCTGAGCAGCTGGGATTACAGGCATGCGCTAACACGCCCAGCTAATTTTGTATTTTTAGTAGAGACAGGGTTTCTCCATGTTGGTCAGGCTGGTCTTGAACTCCTGACCTCAGGTGATCCACCTGCCTTGGCCTCCCAAAGTGTTGAGATTACAGGTGTTAGCCACCATGCCTGGCCAGTATCCGCATTTTTAATAAAGTATTGAGAAAATAATGACAATTATATGAATTCTGAATATAAACTGTATTTTCAAATAGGATGGCAGCAGAAAAGCAGCAAAAGAGTCCCATATTGCTCAGGAAGGAAAAAGGAAGGTTGCTCTAAACCAGATTAGAATAACTCTAGGTTTTTCTCGGAAAGAGATAAGTGAGGCTGGGAAAAGAGATAGCACAGCAAAAAGCTGCCTTAAGAGAGAAAGTAGGTGATTAGTGGGAATGAACTGGGTGTTTCTGAATAAAGAAGATTGAAGTTGCCTGTTGCAGAACAGCACTAACTAGAGTCATGGGAGGTAAAACTTTCGTTCTTCCTGTAGTTGAGTTTTATTTATTTATTTATTTATTTATTTATTTATTTATTTATTTATTTATGTCTTAAGGTTATACCTGACGTAATTCAGTTTTAAAGTTCCCCACCCAGTTTTAACAGCTAAGAAGATAACTAAACTGGGGAGACAAGTAACTGCTTTTCTCCTGAGCAAATATTTATTGAGTATTTGCTTTGTTCAGGTGCTACGCAAAACAAAAGGAATACAGTTTCTGTCCTTAAGGCACTTACATTCTCTGGTTGAATTAGTTTTTGTTGATACATTAAATGCTTGAACCAACAACTCTGCCACATGTGTCACTTCAAAGGCCAGAACTTTTCTATAAAATGTAACTTTTGAGGTTGCCTTCATATATAAATATCACATATGGCGGGGCAAGGTGGCTCACGCCTGTAATCTCAGCACTTTGGGAGGCAGAGGCAGGAGGATCATCTGAAGTCAGGAGTTCGAGACCAGCCTGGCCAACATGGCAAAATCCCGTCTCTACTACAAATACAAAAATTAGCCAGGCATGGTAGTGGGTACCTGCAATCCCAGCTACTTGGGATGCTGAGGCAGGAGAATTGCTTGAACCTGGGAGGCAGAGGTTGCAGTGAGCTGAGATCACACCACTGCACTCCAGCCTGAGTGACAGAGGGAGAAAAAATCACGTGTACACTGTGAAACATTTGTATACATATAAAAAAACCACATTAAAAAATATCTTCAGAGGAAGATCTAAGTGTCAAAAAAAAGTCAAGCTCTTATTTCTCCTTGTCTTCATCACAGCACTGTTCCCACTCCATTGCCCAGTTAACACTTTGGTGTGGCTCGCCTCATATTGTCAATGCATATGGAAATGCTCATCCATCCACCCATCCATCACGAAATTTAGTATCAGGGGAAAATACCCACAGCAGATACTTTCAGCCAAAGGATCTAGAATTAGAAATGTTTTCATTTTGGGTATAAAACCATGAGATTATAAAATTATTAGCTCTTACTTCAAATATCGGCATGGTAAATTCCTTATCAAGTTCAGAAAAAATATAAAAAACTATTCTTATGGAAAAGTGAAAATATTCAAAAGAATAACCAAAATTTATGATGCCTGAAGAGAATCATAACATGTTAGAATAAAAGGAGCCCAGAACTCATTTCATTATAACCTCCCACTTAATTTTACGGATAAGAACACACTGAGGACATTTAATGATTTGCCCCAGGTTACCCAGTCAGTTCACATTACTAATTCTACATTAGCATATAGTCTTGATTTGCCTTGTTTACAGTATTGCCTCTCAGTTTTCATTAGGACATAGCTGAGCTTGTACCTCTTTTGAAAAAAAATTCCCTTATTATTACTTAAAAAGAAGTTTATTGTAGAATAAAATAGAAAATCCAGATAAGCTGGCCAGGTGCGGAGGCTCAAGCCTGTAATCCCAGCACTTTGGGAGGCTGAGGCGGGTGGACCACGAGGTCAAGAGATCGAGACCATCCTGGTCATCATGGTGAAAACCCATCTCTACTAAAAATACAAAAAAAAAACAAAAAAAAATAGCTGGGCATGGTGGCGTGTGCCTGTAATCCCAGCTACTCAGGAGGCTGAGGCGGGAGAATTGCCTGAACCCAGGAGGTAGAGGTTGCGGTGAGCCGAGATCGTGCCATTGCACTCCAGCCTGGGTAACAAGAGCGAAACTCTGTCTAAAAAAAAAGAAAATCCAGATAAGCAAAGATGAGGAAGAAAGAACTACTCAACTAATATTGAATCTTCTTAATTTTATCACCACTGCATAGCCTTATCTGGAGGACTAGGGAAATCTTATTATTACTCATGTACTGATTACAGCCAGTATTCCAGGAAATCACAATCAGGTTACTAAGCTAAAGCCAGAATTGTAGGTCAGGGTCAGAGGAATGGTGCTATTGCCTGGAGCAGAGTAGGATCACAGAGTGCTGACAGGCTCTAAGTATTCAGCTGCATCTTGTGGTTTTCATCTGACCTTATTTTCCATTAATGTGTATGTATGCAATCTACTTTCTTCCTTTAGATTAAAATAGACACATCATAGTGTCTGCCATAATCTCTGCCCACTTTCTGAGCAGCACTTGCCTAGCCACAGTCCTTAATAAACAGTCCTCGGGGTCCGGTGTTGTGGCTCATGCCTGTAATCCCAGCACTTTGGGAGGCTGAGGCAGGCAGATCACCTGAGGTCAGGAGTTCCAGACCAGCCTCGCCAAGATGGTGAAACCCTGTCTCTACAAAAATACAAAAACAAAATTAGCCAGGCATGATGGTGGGTGCCTGTAATCCCAGTTACTCAGAAGGCTGAGGCAGGAAAATGGCTTGAACCTGGGAGGTGGTTGCAGTGAGCCGAGATTGCACCATTGCACTCTAGCCTGGGAGACGGAGTGAGTTCTCTGTCTCAAAAAACATTAAAAAACAAACAAACAAACAAAAAACAGTCCTCAGCAGCTGTATTTGGAACAGTGTGACCCCTGCTCACCACTAAGGGCAGCCATACTGTAGGCTGGGTAATAACCTTAGGAAGTGTTGCCAAAAAGGGGTAAGGGGTATCACGCAACAAGAATGAGCTATGCCTATGAGATTCTTAGTCTTGGAAAAAACAGGGAGAACTACTTTATAAGACAGTAGATGCAGAGAGAATGTACATAAACTTGTTTCAAGACAAAGGGCTGTGAGTAAGCTAATGAGGAAGTGGAAAATATGAGTAAGCAGAAACTAGGAGAGAAACAAAGAGAAGCTGATGTACTAGAGGAAAAGATGAATGGACTTGCCACCTTGTGTTCAGGCTGGTCAACTGAGCCATCCTGTTTTCTCCCACCTGTCAGCTTACTCTTCATTACTGTCATGCGTACTCTTAAAATAATTGTCCCTTATTTTATTTTTTTTTGAGGCAGAGTTTCGCTCTGTCGCCCAGGTGGGAGTGCAGTAGTACCATCATGGTTCCCTGCAACCTCTGCTTCCTGGATTCAAGCGATTCTCCTGCCTCAGCCTCCCAAGTAGCTAGGACTACAGGCATGTGCCACCACACCTGGGTAATTTTTGTATTTTTAGTAGAGACAGGGTTTCACAATGTTGGCCAGGCTGGTCTTTAACTCCTGACCTCAGGTGATCCTCCCGCTTCGGCCTACCAAAGTGCTGGGATTACAGGCGTGAGCCACCATGCCTGCCCAACTGTCTTTTATTTTTCTAAACTGCAACTTTCACTTTTTTAAAAAGGGAGGTTGGTGGCTGAGTGTGGTGACTCAAGCCTATAATCCCAGCACTTTGGGAGGCTGAGGCAGGTGGATCACGAGGTCAAGAGATCAAGACCATCCTGGTCAACATGGTGAAACCTCATCTCTACTAAAAATACAAAAAATTAGCTGGGCATGGTGGTGCGTGCCTGTTATCCCAGCTACTCAGGAGGCTGAGGCGGGAGAATTGTTTGAACCCAGGAGGCGGAGGTTGTGATGAGCTGAGATCGCGCCATCGCACTCCAGACTGGGTAACAAGAGCGAAACTCCGTCTCAAAAAACAAATAAACAAACAAACAAACATACAAACAAATAAAACGGGAGGTTGAATTATATAATCACTAAAAAATCTCTTTCAACTCTAATCTTGAGTAGCATTATCTGCATGTATAATAAAATGACTGAGACCAGAGGTTCTCAATTTTGACTGATTATTACACTCATTTAAGGAGTTAAAAAAATTAAGATTCTGAGGCTGAACATGGTGGCTCACGCCCGTAATCCCAGCACTTTGGGAGGCCCAGACAGGCGGATCACTAGGTCAGGAGATCGAGACCATCCTGGCGAACATGGTGAAACCTTGTCTCTAAAAAAAAATAAATAAATAGAATAAAAAATAAAAAATCAAGATTCTGGGGATTCACTGAATCAGAGGATCATAGAAAAATCTTGGCCTGGAACGGTGGCTCACGCCTGTAATCCCAGCACTTTGGGAGGCCAAGGTGGGTGGATCAGGAGATCGAGACCATCCTGGCCAACACGGTGAAACTTCATCTCTAAAAAAAGAAGGAAAAAAAAACCAGAAAAATCTTTCTGGTTTTGAGTCTCTATGTTTAGCAGGTAAAAATCATGTTTCTTCTGAGAAATGAAAGCATGCTTGAGAAATCATTTGAAGTAAAATGGAATATTTAATAATGTTCCTCCTATTTTGATTCTCTTGCCTTTTAATCTTGATTTGTATTTATTTGCTAAAACATGTAATTTCCAATATTTCCTAATTTATTTTCTCTACTTTTATTTATTTTTTATTTTTAAAAGATGGGGTTTTTCACCATGTTGTTCAGGCTGGTCTTGAACTCCTGACCTTGGCCTCCAAAGTGCTTGGATTACAGGCGTGAGCCACTGTGCCCAGCCTATTTTCTCTACTTTTAAAAACTGGCACATAACTGTACATATTTAAGGTGTTTTATCTGCTTTTAATCCAAATTTTTCTTATTTTTTTGTTTACGTGCATATACATTTTTAGCTAACAATGTATTTCAGTTTATGTTAATTGATTTCATATTTTATGAGGAATTAGAGCAAAATATACTATCATCTATAAGATAGGTAATATACACATTCAGAAAATGAATTAATGCAAATCTTTCAGTCTTTTCATAAAACATATTTGTGAAATCTGTTCATTTTATAAATATGAAAGGAAAAAATTAAGTAAAATATATTTAGTAAGAATCAGGAATATTCAAATTTTAAGTTTGAAAAATTGTACTTACAAAGAGTGTTGGTTTAGGTATAAATATATTGTCTTCATGCTCTTTAGGCATAGTCAAGGTCTTTGATTTCTGATTTTCTGTCACATTTTTTGATTCTGTTTTAGTGAGAAGTAAGCTGTTCTCAGAATGTTTACTACGCATCTTAACAAGAATCTGTTTCATTGCTGCCAATTCCTGTTGATATATGAAAACAGAAGAAAGTAGTGTGATTTTAGCAAGCAGACTAACAATAATTAATACTAACATATTTATTTTTCTTTGAGTAGAAGAAACATTTGAAACAATTATACTACACACTAGGTTGTGAAAATAAAATACGTACAATAATCATGCACATGAATCATAATCATTAATACTCATTTAATATGATAACTGACAATTATGAGATTCTTCTTTTTTTTTGAGACAGAGTCTTGATCTGTGGCCAGGTTCGAGTGCAGTGGCACAATGACAATTACAACACTCTGTAATCTAGTGGTTTCCACATTTTATTGCACACTGGAATCACCTGCAGAGCTTCAAATATTGCCAATGATGCCTGTGTCCCACCCCCAGACACTGTGAGATAATTGCTGTGGAGTGTGGCCTGGGCTTTGGAATTTATTTATTTTTTGAGATAGGATCTCATTGTCACCCAGGTTGGAGGGCAGTGGTGTGGTCTTGGCTCACTGCAGTCTCTACCTCCAGGGCTCAAGCAATCCTCCCGCCCCAGTGCCTGTAGTTAAGATTACAGGTGCACACCACCACACGCAGCTAATTTTTGTATTTTAGAATTTTTGAAGATCTCAAGTGATTCTAATAGACAAATTCGGGAACCACTGGCATAGCTACCTTCCACTACATATATTCACTGAGTAGATTATTTAAGCATTGAACTTTTTCTCTTCTTTCAAGTATCCCATTTCCTTTGAAGTCTTATATATAGATGGTAGAGAAAAAGTATCCAAATTTTTTTTCCCCTGGCTATTAATCAGCAGTTAAACAGTATGTTTAACACAAATTCAGGATTTCTTTAGCTGTATTACCCCTGATCCTTTTACAAATGGTAAGTGGGGTTGGCTTTAGTTGCCTTTTGAACTAAGAATTTTGATGAACTTTTTGAAGTTGAAACAGGTGAAATGATGAACATTTTCACTTGTTCCTTCTCCCAAGTCCATTTGTTTTTTATATCTATAGACAAATCTTTAGCACATAACACTAGTTAGAGGATACTTGTGATTAATTACTAAATTGACACATAATATACAAGTATATGGAGAGATAACAGACTAAACTGTCCTTTACCTCTATTTATCAGAACAGAACAGTGGTAGGCTGTGAAACAGGTAATTTTCTTCTATTATCTACTGTATCTTCATGTCAAAACACAAAAGTTATGGTGATAGAATGATGTTCTGTTCTCTTCTACTTATCTGTTTATAGACATAAGCTCTGTGTCAGAGCAAGTTTCTACAGGCCTTTCTCCTCTGGCTGTCATTAGTTCTATTTAGAACCATCTGGCTTCAGTGGGTATTTTAAAACAGAGTTGCTGAGTTTAAGCCATATAACCTTAATAGATTTTAGGGCCATGAGAGGAGTTGGAAGAAACAGTGACAGAATCCTTTCTCCTTTCTGTAGTAGTGGGCTGGCTTGGCCAATGTACATGAGAATGTGTATACCTGCAGGCAGGGCCAATCTGATATATGTCTATTTGGGCTATTTGGGGACTCTTTTTTGCTTTCAAGATTATGTTGTTTCATTTATATGCTCCTCTATGGTGAGGTATATAATTACTGATTTGATGTCTAACAGGTATGGTGTTATGGTAGATTTCAGCTCCTGTTCTACTTACCAAGATTAAGTAGAAGGGAAAGCCTATGAAAAGAAAAACTTTCTAACTGAAAGAAGATCTCCTTATTAGCCATAACTTTTGTATCTTTGGCATGGAGATTAAATGACAGCAAACAATCCCCTCCAAAACAATCTAGCGCTATTCTATAGATAAATAAGGTAAAGGGGAGTGTAGTCTCTTATACTTGCTGGGGGAGGCAGGGAGGAGGAGGAGCCAGGAGAGGAGGGAGAAAAGGAAGGAATTGAGAGAGTGGTAAGCACAAGGTTTTGGCTCCCAAATGCCCTAGAGGAGGCCATAATTCTGTTTCTCTTGTCTTCCCTCTGTTGTTGGTATAGAAACAGTTACAGGAAACAGATAATCCCCGGTGGTGGTCAGGAGATTAGAAGCAAATTGATTCATTCAAATAGGATATTGATTCATTTTGACTGGATCACTTATTCTAATGAATTCACATCTTTGCTTTATCCTAACTAAGATCACCCATTTGAGGTGTTGTCACAGTACCACTTTTGTTAATTTGACTGTACAAAATATATGAGCAGTTTCTGAAATTGAGGCAAAGAACACTTCAAGAGCGGCAAAATTCTCTAAAATTCTTATTAGGATAACACAGCTACAGTGGATACCAAAATAACATTTAGAACACATTTTCAGTTTTATTATATTTGGTTTGTATAATAAGCCAACTTATATCAATAATAAATTTGCACAAAAAAAATTCCACTTTATTTTTTTTTAAGACAAGGTCTTGCTCTGTTGCCCATGCTAGAGTGCTATGGTATGATCACAGTTCATTCAAGCTATCCTACCCCCTCAGCCTCCTGAGTAGCTAGGACTACAAGCGCATGCCCCCATACCCAGCTAATTTTTAATTTTCTGGTAGAGATGAGGTCTTACTATGTTGCCCAGGCTGTTCTCTAACTCCTAACCTCAAGTGATTCTCCAGCGTTGGCCTCCCAAAGTGCTTGGATTACAGGCATGAGCCACTGCACCTGGCCAGGCACATGTAGTGGTACTATTTTAGTATTAGCGAACAACACATGTATTTATGACACTATTATTATTTAAGTTTAGGCTGCCTATTCTAGTTCAATGAGCTTTCATTTTATAATTGATAAAATGTAGGCTTCTGTTACCTTTTAGGATTTTTGCTAGTATCATAAGTGCTTGGGTATGCTTATTTTGCATTCCTTCTACGCTGAAGTTGAACAGTATGTATGTATGTATGTATGTATGTATGTATGTATGTATTTATTTGAGATAGAGTCTCACTCTGTTGCCCAGGCTGGAGCGCAGTGGTGCGATCTTGGCTCACTGCAACCTCCACCTCCTGTGTTTAAGCGATTTTCCTGCTGCAGCCTCCCAAGTAGCTGGATTTTATAGGCGCCCGCCACCATGCCTGGCTAATTTTTGTATTTTCAGTAGAGACAGGGTTTTACTGTGTTAGCCAGGTTGGTCTTGAACTCCTAACCTCAAGTGATCTACCTGCCTCAGCCTCCCAAAGTGATGGGATTACAGGTGTGAGCCACTGCGCCTGGCCAGTTTTTAAAAATATATTTAAGGTTTTTTTTTTTTCAGTTGATTGTCTTGGCCAGTTTTTCTACTGAGTGGTCATTTTCTTAAACATTTCAAGGAGCTCTTTATATGTTAGGGAAATTAGTCCTTTGTCTTTAACACTTTAAATTAGCCTATGTCTTTAACATAAAAAAATGAGTGTCAATTTTTCTAGTTCATTTATCTTTTATTTGACTTTGTTTATGACCCCCATCCCTTTTCTGTTATGAAGAATTTTTCATTGTAAAGTAGCAGAATATATCAATCTCTTCTTCTATGGTGTTTTCCATGTTTTTTTCTTGTTACTTTTATGGTTTTTCTTTTCTTTTTCAAACACATAGATCTTTGATCTGTTTAAAGTTTATTCTGACTTATGGTGAAATGGATGAATTCAACATCTGTGCCTCAAGATGGCTCTCCTATAACAACATCATGTACTGAAGAGACCATTATTTCCCCCACTGATGCCACTTTATAATGTACTAAACTGCCATAAGTACATTATTTATTTCTGGACTTTAAGACTCTGTTTCCACAGTCTGTCTATTTATGTACCACTGTCACACTG
Organism: Callithrix jacchus; assembly: GCF_049354715.1. Taxonomy (NCBI): domain Eukaryota; kingdom Metazoa; phylum Chordata; class Mammalia; order Primates; family Cebidae; genus Callithrix; species Callithrix jacchus. The sequence goes on from NC_133502.1 coordinate 42,270,848, forward strand.
TTCTAGTGATTTACTTTTTTAATGACTGAGGTAATTTTTTGGCTGGATTCTTGGAGATAGGCATGGGATTATGCTGAATGAAAAACAAAATTAGAAAGAACTTCTTTATGATATTAAGTCTTCATAATCATGAAAGTTTTCAAATATGTCTTTCACCCACATTTTTGGCATTAATTATCCTATCCTAATTGATGTTATTATTACAATAAAATAATCATGATTCATGAGATCCCAATTCACACACTGACAAAACAAACAGGAAATAAACCAACATAACAAGCAATAATTACTAAACATCTTTGTTACTACAAAGAGAAATCTTTTGGTAAGATGAAATCATTTTGAAACCCTCTGATTTTGCTTCCAACTTGGTTTAGTTCTTATCCTGTGTCTGGCTTCTGTGTTGGCATCATCTTCTAATTCAGATTCTGCTCTCATTGTTTACATTTGCGTTTGGCATCGAATTTCCTAACCTTTTGATTCTACTTTTCTATAACTATCATTTTTCTAATTGGCCTGTAGGTTTATCTGTAGCATCATTTCACTATTTGTAAATATTGTTTTTTTTTTGAGACGGAGTTTCGCTCTTGTTACCCAGGCTGGAGTGCAATGGCACGATCTCGGCTCACCGCAACCTCCGCCTCCTGGGTTCAGGCAATTCTCCCACCTCAGCCTCCTGAGTAGCTGGGATTATGGGCAAGCGCCACCATGCCCAGCTAAATTTTGTATTTTTAGTAGAGACGGGGTTTCACCATGTTGACCACGATGGTCTCGATCTCTTGACCTTGTGATCCACCCGCCTCGGCCTCCCAAAGTGCTGGGATTACAGGCATGAGCCACCGCGCCCGGCCGTAAATATTGTTTACTGCAGAGAATGTGACTACAGAAAGGGAAATTGTGATGCTCAGAGAAGAATGTTTCAAGTACCCTGTTCAACCGGATACTTTTTCTTACACTGCATCTATTGCTAAAAAATCATGCCAGTGATTTCTTAGTTGGACTTCAACTTTCTAACAAAAATTTTTGCCCCTCATCTCAGTTTTTCTGCCCTTTTCTCATTGATAGAAACAATGTATGCCTTTTTCCTTATTACCTAATATTATCTAGCCTCTTAATAATGTTGTTTGCTGAAAATAATTCTGTACTGACTGCTTTTAAGACTGCTGCTCTGAGATTTCTTTTTATTGTACACCTTGGCAAATTCCGTTTATTTCTTACACTTCTCTCTCTCTCCCTTTCCCACCTCTGCCTCCTCCTCTCCTTTTTTTTTTTTTTTTTTTTGAGGCAGGGTCTTGCTTAGACTGTAGTGCAGTGGCACAAATATGGCTCAGTGCAGCGCCTTGACTCAGGGGCTCAAGGATCCTACTGCTTCAGCCTCCTGAGCAGCTGGCACTGCAGGCAGCTGCCACTGTCCCTGGCTAACTTTTAAGTTTTCTGTAGAGACTCTGTTACCCAGGCTAGTCTTGAACTCCTTTCTTTCTCATTCTTTTTGTTATCTGATGGCATACAATTTATTAATTTTCTGAGAGGGGGCTGGTGCTGTAAAAGAAGTGTTGTGCTTTGATGGTATTACTGGTCTGTTTTCTAAAATCAAATTTCTGAAAATTCTGATGCCAACTTGATTAATTCATTGTAGGTATTTTCTTTCTTGCAAGAATCTTCTATGTTCTTTGGCTTTCCATCTTTTTACCTTTTTCTAAGCTTTTGGAGGGTTTCTTAACTTTTCCTATATCCCTCTACTGGAATTTTTACTTACACTTTATTTACTTCATGATTTTAATTTTCACTATTTTTCAAAGTATCATTAAGGTTTTTTTTTTTTTTTGAGACAGGTCTTGCTCTATTGCCTAGGCTGGAGTGCAGTGGCACTATCTCGGCTCACTGCAACCTCCGCCTCCTGGGCTCAAGTGATCCTCCCACCTCAGTGTCTTGAGTAGCTAGGACTACAGGCATGCACCAACCATGCCTGGCTAATTTTCTTTTGTATTTTTTGTAGAAATAGGGTTTTGCCATGTTGCCCACGCTGGTCTTGAACTCCTGGGCTCAAGCAATCCACCCGTCTTGGCCTCCCAAAATGTGGGGATTACAGGCATGAGCCACTGCATCTGGCTCACTGATTTTTATATTATAGAACTACTACTTCCCCAAATCTTTCTGAGGAAATTAATTATAATACTTTGGAAGTTCTTTCCTGCTCCAGAATTTGTTTTTCCCTTTAGGGAAGGGGGTCGGTTTATTTGTTTATTGCTAATTTTTTCCTTCTATGCTTTTCTTTTTGAGATGGAATTCTGCTCTTGTTGCCCAGGCTGGAGTGCAATGGTGCAGTCTCAGCTCACCGCAAACTCAGCCTCCTAGGTTCAAGCAATTCTCCTGCCTCAGCCTCCCAAGTAGCTGGGATTACTGGCATGCACCACCAAGTCTGGCTAATTTTGTATTTTTAGTAGAGATGGGGTTTCTCCATGTTGGTCAGGCTGGTCTTGAACTCCTGAGCTCAGGTGATCCACCTGCCTCGGCCTACCAAACTGCTGGAATTACAGGTGTGAGCCACCACACCTGGCCTACTCTTCTATGCTTTTTCTTCCAGTTTCTGATAGTTTCTGGTTATGTGATCCCATTTATGAATAAAGGACCAGCTCACATGTTTTCTTTCTGCCATATGGCCATTCTTTTTTTTCCTTTGTGGGACAAGGTCTGGCTCTATCACGCAGGCTGGAGTGTAATGTGCAATTTTGGCTTACTGCAACCTCTGCCTCCCAGGCTCAAGCAATCCTCCCACCTCAGCCTCTTGAGTAGCTGGAACTACAGGTACGTGCCACCATGCCTGGCTAATTTCTAAAAAAATTTTTTTGTTGAGATGGGGTTTCACCATGTTACCTAGGCTGGTCTCAAACTCGTGAGTTCAAGCTATCTGCCTGCCTCCGCCTCCCAAAGTGGGGGTGTTCATCTTAATGACACCATTGAGTACAATCTCTGTATATGTGGATGTGATAATTTGTGTAGTAGGATTTACCAAAAAGTTCTCAGGCAGAAAGTAAGCTCCCTTCCCAAAATGACAAAATGTAGAGTGCTCTAATCTAGAGCCTCTTTTCCTTCTGGCAGTTCTAGCCTATGCCTGGCAGATGCTTCATTAATTTAGAAAGTTATTTTCAAAATATTTAAAAAATTATTTTGTTTGAAATTTATAGAAATATTACTTGTTCATTGTAAAATTCAAAACGTGTAAAGTGCCTGGTCTCAATCCTCTTTTCCTTTTACCAATTGTTTAAGAGATTTATTTATTTATTTTTAGAAACAGGGTCTCACTCTGCTGCTCAGGCTAGACTGCAGTGGTATGATCATACCTCACTGCAGCCTTGAACTCCTGAGCTTAAGCCATCTTCCCATCTAGGTTTCCTAAAGCTTTGGGATTAAAAGTGTGAGTTATTGTGCCAAGCTGAGGCAGTTTAAAAAAAATTGAGATGGTGTCTCACTATATTGCCCAGGCTGGTCTTAAATTCCTGGGCTCAAGTGATCCACCTGCCTCGGCCTCCCAAAGTGCTGGGATTACAGGCATGAGTCACCAAATCCAGCCAGCTGAAACGTTTCAATACTATTCTATAACATAGTCTGATAAATTCTGATATGCTGTTATACTATATCAGTACATGTTATTATTCTAGTATATCAAATACATAATAAAATTACCAGTACCATATGAATGAATGAACCATTCATTAAAATTAACACATGAAGAATTGCACCTTATCATACAATTGAAACTTGGAATAAAAGTAAAACAAAACTAAGTAACAAAAACTATGTTGCAGTATAATAATTACTTTTCAAAACTGAAGAGCTAAGGGGAAGGACATTCTTGTGAAATTTCCAGATGATGATGATGATGACTACTGCATAAACAATCTCTATGAGAGAGATAAACTGTTCTCTTGAACCCAAAAGCATGTATCTTGGCCATCTAATATTAACTATTTGCATAAGTGGTGGCATATTCAAAGAGCTCAACTGTAGAGCAGCTGCTTAACAGTATTGCATAGTTGATGCCAATAAATTGCTGAAAGTTGTAAACTCTGCAAAGATGTTGGCAAGAGGACACATAGATAGCATTTCTTGATGAAAATAGCTTTGACAAGCATAATGCAAACTATGTGCTCCAATGGAGGTTAAATGGAAGTGCTTTTATACAGAAATAACTAGTAAGTCATATAACTGTGCATCTCTCTTGAAGTAACACAAGGCAGAAACCAGCTTTGTTTGAAACCAAATACATATTTTGGATATTTAAACTTCATTTATTTGTTTATTGAGATGGAGCATTGCTGTTACCCAGGCTGGAGTGCACTGGCGTGATCTTGGCTCACTGTAACCTCCACTTCCTGGGATCAAGCGATTCTCCTGCCTCAGCCTCCTGAGTAGCTGGGATTATGGGCATGTATCACCATGCCCAGCTAATTTTTGAGTTTTCAGTAGACATGGAGTTTCACCAGGTTGGCCAGGCTGGTCTCAAACTCCTCACCTTGAGTGATCCACCCACCTGGGCCTTCCAAAGTGCTGGCCTTAATTAAACTTCATTTAAAAGGATTTTTATTTATTCATTTTTATTTTAATTTTTTTTTACAAGAGGCAAGGTCTCATTATGTTGCCCAGGCTGGAGTGCAGTGGCTATTCATAGGCGCAATCCCTCTACTGATCAGCCCGGGAGTTTTAACCTGGTCCGTTTCCGACCTGGGCCGGTTCACCCCTCCTTAGGCAACCTGGTGGTCCTAGGCTCCGGGGAAGTCACCATATTGATGCTGAACTTAGTGGGGACACTTGATCGGTATAGCACACTACAGCCCAGAACTCCTGAACTCAAGGGATTCTCCAGCCTCAGCCTCCCGAGTAGCTGGGACTACAGGCACGCGCCACCGTGCCAGGCTAGGATTTTTTTATTTTTTATTTTTGAGATGGAGTCTTGCTCTGTTACCCAGGTTGGAGTGTAGTGCCATGATCTTGGCTCACTGCAAACCCTGTCTCCCAGGTTCAAGCGATTCTCCTGCCTCATCCTCCCCAGTAGCTGGGACTATAGGTGCACACCACCACACACAGCTAATTTTTTTTTTTTTTTTTTGAGACGGAGTTTCGCTCCTGTTACCCAAGCTGGAGTGCAATGGCGCAATCTTGGCTCACCGCAACCTCCGCCTCCTGGGTTTAGGCAATTCTCCCGCCTCAACCTCCTGAGTAGCTGGGATTACAGGCACGCACCACCATGCCCAGATAATTTTTTGTATTTTTAGTAGAGACGGGGTTTCACCATGTTGACTAGGATGGTCTCGATCTCTTGACCTCGTGATCCACCCATCTCGGCCCCCAAAGTGCTGGGATTACAGGCTTGAGCCACCGCGCCCGGCAATTTTTATATCTTTAGTAGAGACAGGGTTTCACCATGTTGGGCAGGCTGATCTCAAACTCCTGATCTCAAGTGATCCACCCACCTCAGCCTCCGGAAGTGCTGGGATTACAGGCATGAGCCAATGTGCCTGGCCGGGTATTTTTTAATAAAGCATTTTATGATAGAAATTTTCAATGACACAAAAAATGGAAGGCACAGAATACTGAGTCCCTAGTTTCCACTGCCCAAATTCAATTACCAACATTTGGTCAATATTTTCTTTTTCAAATAGCATTCCTGAGATATAATTCACATTCCACACAGTTCCTCCATTTGATGTGTACAATTCAATGGCTTTTAGTAGATTCGCAGACACGTGCAACAATTACCACAGGCAATTTTAAAACATTTCCATCACCTCAAAACAAACAAACAAAAAAACGCAAAACCCAAGAAATTCTGATTGCTTTAACTATATCCTTTTATCCTGCCATGCCCCCACCTCTCTAACCCTAAGCTGTCACTAATCAATCTACTTTCCGTCCTTGCAGAATTCCCAGTTCCAGACAGTTCCCAGGAGTGGAATCATATACCATGTACTTATTTTGTGACTGGCTTTTTTCACTTAGTATGTTTTCAAAGTTCATCCGTGTTGTAACATGTATTAGTACTTCCTTTTATGGAAAAATAATATTCCACTGCATGGATATACCAAATTTTGTTTACTCATCAGCTGAAGGACATTTGAGTTGTTTCCACTTTTTGGTTACTATGAATAATGCTGCACTTACAAATACTGACACGTTTTGAAACAGTGAAAAATTTTGTGTGTAAATTTTTGTGTGGACATGTTTTAATTTCTGTTGTGTATACACCTGGGTGTAGAAACTGCTGGGTTATATGTTTAACTGATTGAGGAACTACCAGGATTGTTTTGTCAACACTGTTTTATCTATTTCTTTTCTTTTCTTTCTTTCTTTTTTTTTTTTGAGACGGAGTTTCGCTCTTGTTACCCAGGCTGGAGTGCAATGGTGCAATTTTGGCTCACCACAACCTCCGCCTCCTGGGTTCAGGCAATTCTCCTGCCTCAGCCTCCCAAAGTGCTGGGATTACAGGCTTGAGCCACCGCGCCCGGACCTGTTTTATCTATTTCTAACCAGATTTCCCCCCTTACATATATTAACACTTATTCCAGATCTCAGATAATTTTCTTTGCTTTTCTTTTTTTTTGAGATGGAGACTCACTCTGTCACCCAGGCTTGAGTTCAGTGGCGTGATCTTGGATCAGTGCCACCTTCACCTCCTGGGTTCAAGCAATTCTGCATCAGCCTCCCAAGTAGCTGGACTTACGAGAGTGTGCCACCACATCTGGCTCATGTTTTTTATTTTTAGTAGAGACGGGGTTTCACCATGTTGCCCAGGTTGGTCTTGAATTCCTGACCTCAAGCGATCTGCCCGCCTCAGCCTCCCAAAATGCTGGGATTACAGGTGTGAGCCACCATACCTAACCTCAGATAATTTCACTTAAGTGAATTTATCTCAAAGAAAAAAAAAAGTGAAATTATACTTAAATAGGAATAAATACTTAAGTAGGAATTTTTAACAGATAAAAATTTTTTAAAATAGCAAAATATCATTATCCTTTTTAACACAACTAAAAATAGTTAAAAGAAAATATAAGTTTAATTCAAAGTCATCCATTCTATAAGTGCTCAACAAGAATTTTAAACTACTATTATAGCAAATTTAATGTATTATTTTCTAAAAAGTTATTTTGAATGCAGTACCACTATACTCCAAATAAAGGACAAAACAGACGATGTATGGCAAATTGTTAGAGAGAACAGTATTAATATCAGAAACAGCAAACTGTTATGTACAGCCCCTCAATCTCCCCATCTAAATACTTGCTTCCATATGCAGGCTAACACCACCCTGTGATTGTCTCTTTGCGTCAAAAGAAGTATATACAAATTTTAGGTCTGGAGGGAGGAAGAGAGGGGACAGAAGTGAACATTCACTGAGTATCTACAATGTGCCAGGCTTTGTGCTGAGTATCTTACATAATAATTTAATTTGGCCAGGTGTGGTGGCTCATACCTGTAATCCAAGCCCTTTGGAGGCCAAGGTGGGTGGATCACCTGAAGTTGGGAATTCAAGACCACCCTGACCCACATGGTGAAACCCTGTCTTAAAATAGTAATAATAATAATAATTTAATTCATCCTCAAATACCAAGAGATAGATATTACTTTAACTTGGAAGAGAAGAAACTGAGGCTTCAAAGATTCAAGAAGGCCAGGCATGGTGGTTCATGCCTATAATCCCAGCACTTTGGGAAGCCAAGGCAGGTGGACTGCTTGAATCCAAGAGTTTGAAACCAGCCTGGGCAACATAGCAAGACCCCATCTCAAAGAAAAAAAACAGAAAAATAAAAAAATTTAAGTAAAAAGAAGGCTCGAGAAATTTAACCATGTTCAATAAATTTTCCAGAGGTTTTGGCACTCATCCAATGTTACAAAAACCTATTTACTCTTAAAAAAAAAAAAAGAAATTTAACCATGTTCATTTAGCTACTAAGAAGTAAACTAGCATTCAAACTGAGGTCTTTCTGGGGTCAAAGCTATCATTATTAATACAATAATGTAGATGCCTTCTATCAAAGTCTGTGATACACACAATTTCAGGTTTGGAAAAGATCTTCAAGTTATTTAACCCAACCGCTCTATACAATTAAGAGATCCCCTCTGACCATATGGCCACCTAGCTCAGGCTTGAAAAATGAAGACAAATTAGCTATTAATCTAGGTTTTCCTTACTGAACTATAAAACCAAAACACCCTCCCTTCAAAAAAAAAAAAAAAAAAAAGTAAAACAACCAAACAGGATGTATCTCCTCATAACATCTAGCCTTCGGTTTTACCGTTCTGGGCTTTGGAGACATGTATAACAAGTCTCTTACTGCCTGTCTTACATGGCTACTTTGAATTTCTTATCTTTTACCAAGTCTTATCGTCTCTAAATAGCCCCAGTTTCATTCATCTCTCTTATGATTGAATTCTTTCATCATCCTGTTTTCCTTACATTGAAAATTTTGGGGCCTAGAACAGAATAAAGAAAGAAGTACTGACTAGAGTAGAGCAGGTTTAGCTACTCCTTATTCTAACACATTTAAGATGACAGAAACAGTTTTGGAGCGATACCCTATCTGTGACTGAAGGCTTAGTAAGAGCTCATGCTTTTACGTGAAAGATAGCAAAAGAGAGACAACTGGGCTGTTACAGCCTCCGAGAGATAACTAATCACCTGAAACATTCTTTCACATCATGGATATAATATTAGGGTAATTCTCAACAGTGATCCAGGTAGAAGGTATTACTAACACACTGAAGTAGTTTCCTGAAATTAAAATCTCCTGCTATTGTTGACTTAAAACAGGAGAGTGGCTCCAATACAAGACACTGGAAATAAAAAACAAAAACAAAAAACAAAAACCTCGCGAGCATGGGAACCGTGATTCTGCTCTGATTGGCTTATCTCTTACTGATTACCATGGACTTCTCACTACTTGCCTCACTTTGCTTTCTGACATTCATGTTCTCTTGATGCCTGGCTTTTTGACCAAGTGCATCGCCTTCCCTTCTATTAACAGTAGTCATGCTGGTTGCTGTCTAGTTTCTGGCTGTTACTTTTTTATTAAAACCTCTTCTTCTCTCTTTTTTTTTTGCTCTTGCTACACAGGCTGGAGTGCAATGGCGTGATCTTGGCTTACCGCAACCTCCGCCTCCTGGGTTCAGGCAATTCTCCCACCTCAGCCTCCTGAGTAGCTGGGATTATGGGCACGTGCCACCATGCCCAGCTAAATTTTGTATTTTTAGTAGAGACGGGGTTTCACCATGTTGACCAGGATGGTCTCGATCTCTTGACCTTGTGATCCACCCGCCTCGGCCTCCCAAAGTGCTGGGATTACAGGCATGAGCCACCGCGCCCGGCCCTCTTCTTTTTTTGTTTTATTTTGTTTTTAAGATAGGGTCTCACTCTAGCCCAGGCTGTAGTGCAGTGGTGAAAGCATAGCTTACTACAGCCTTGAACTCTGGGGCTTAAGCAATCCTCCCATCTCAGCCTCCCACGAAGCTGGGACTACAGGCACAAGCCACCACATCTGGCTAATTATTTATTTTAAAAAATTTTTTAATAGCAATGGAATCTCATTATGTTGACCAGGCTAGTCTACAACTCCTGGGCTCCAAGCAAGCTTCCTGCCTTAGCCTCCCAAAGTGCTGGGATTACAGGTGTAAGTCACTGTGCTGGGCCCCGGCCTTTACTATTTCAGTATTATCTGATGGGTTTTGATGCATATTCTTGTTGATTTTCAGAATCAGCGTCAGACTTTAAACCCTATCTTCCACATAGAGCAGAGTGTGACTCCCTCCAGTACCTGTACCTTCTCCATGTTGTATTCCAGCCTTCTCTTAGTGTCAGCTCCTTGATATGGGATCAGTGACTTGCTAAGTTTACAACAAAATATTGCCAGTATGATGCCTAACAGAATTATGACTATAATTATCTCAAATAATTGTTAATATTTTCTCCTGGCCACCATATATTTTCAGAGACTTATTTTATAGCTTTGTAGTTTTTTTGTGTGTGTCTCCTTAGGTCTCAGAGTTGTTCAGTTTGTTATAAACTACTGCTATTCTAAAACAGTCATACAAACACAGGGTTAGAAATGATAGCCAGAGAAGTCATTTACTTGTTTCTTACTGATAAAAAAAAAAAGGTCAGACAAATGTACTTATAATTTAACAGAAAACACATCACAAGCTTCCAAAATGTAGTGGGAAAAATACACATTTCATTCTTAAAAAAAAAAAAAAACCCTAAAAAATGCTAGGTCTATACGTTACATAATAGATGTGAAAGGGTGATATAAAAAGTTAAATGGGTATATATGTACAGATAAAATATTTTTATGATGAGCTATTATTAATATATTGCCTCACACAAGACTGAACTTTACTTGTAGGATACAACAAATATATTTGTAATTTAAAAGAAGATGATGAAAAGATTAAAGAAGTCATCAAAAACCAAAACAATTCTGACATAGTTCTATTAGGTTCTGTACAAGTCTATACAAACATAGTGGTCCAGAGAGTACAATCCAAAGGAAATTCAAATGCCTTTTACACAACTCAAAACTGAGGAGAATTAAGATTTTACAGAATGAACAACTGTGATTCAGTTGCCACCTCTGTGAAATGGGTGTAGGACTGAGCTGCTGTGAGGCTTAAATAAAATAAACGAATATAAAAAAACTGTAAGGTAATATATCAACATTAAATACACTTATTATTTACTGATAAGCATGTATTTTGGGCAAAAAGCCCAATTCCCTTTTGAATAGTAGAAAAAATAAGCAAAAGGCCACTTCTCAGTAGAGATGACTCATTTAAAACTTTCCTTCCTCTGATTCCTTATTTCCAGACACACTTGGTTGAAAGCAATTTGTAAATAGTCCCTAAGTAGGGTAGTATAACATAATTCATCTGAAAGCATTTTAGAGTTTAACATAAAAAGATTACAAAAATTCAAGATATTCTTCTTATGGTTAAAACAATAGCTTTAGCTTTATCATAAAGTATGTGTGTGAATTCAACATCTGCAGTAATTTTTTGCAATATTTTATTCCCTAAATTTCCTCAGACCTGAATTCACACACCCTGACATGGAAAAAAGCTTTATAAAAACTTTATAGGAAAACTATGATTTGTGTCATACATGTGTGTTTTTGGTTTTTACTATAATAATTATCTTTCTTTAAAATACTCATTTATATCCAACAAATTGAAAACAAAAATTTAACTTGAGCACCACTATGATGAGAAATGTATGTATGAGTCTGAGAAACAAGTATATTTTCATTTAAAGAAAAATAAATTTACCCACCCAGTAGTTTTTTTTTTAAGTATTCTGACTGTAAAATTTAACTACATAGGTATGTAAGAAAAACATGTAAAAAGATACTCTGAAGAAAATTTCAAAATAGTTAAGTATGAACTAAAAGAGTGACACACATAAAGAAAAATGCAATTTGTTGGAACTTCTTATGAGGTGGATTGCCTAAGGGGCACTTGGGATGCTGAAATGTCCCTTAAATTTTCCGAGAAATCACAAGGAACATATGAGTTAGAATCCGGGAACATAAACATACCATAAAAGAATGATAATTATACTGTAATTTCACTTTTAAGAAACCTGGCTAACTGTAGGGTTTGTTTTCTTTTCACTATATGGCATATACTGCTGTAAGCAGCAAGTTATCCAGGATAATAAAAATTAGTCCAACATTCAGGTAAGTGTGGGGCCTTGCACATTCTAGGTACTTAGTAAGAAGTGGTTAATTAATTTTGGTTAAATACTAACTGAAATGACTGTGGACCCTGAGAGATGTTACTGACAAAAACAGTGAATGAGAGGGTAGAAGATATCCCAGGTCTCAGAAACAAATTTTTCTTTCTTTCTTTTTGTTTTTTGATACAGAGTCTTGCTCTGTTGCCCAGGCTGGAGTGCAGTGGTGCAATCATGACTCACTGCAGCCTTGACCTCCTGGGCTTAAAGGATCCTCCCACAACAGCTTACCGAGTAGCTAGGACTACAGGTTTGTGCCACCATGCCCAGCTAATTTTTTAAAAAATTATTTTGTAGAGATGGAGTCTTGCTGTGTTGCTGAGGCTGGTCTCAAATTCCTAGACTCAAGTAATCCTCCTACCTTGGCCTTCCAAAGTGATGGGCTCAGAGGCCTGAGCTACTGTGTCCCGCCAAAACAGATGTTTTATATTCCACAAATATATATTATTGTGTATAAGTGTGATAACCACTGAGGCTGCTGTGCCTACAAGTACCATCTCCAAGGTTTTAGGAGTAGCTCTATTCTAGACAAATCTTTTGGATATGACTTCCTATGGCCTACCTTCAGACAGATCTCAAAAACTGTTCTTGGATATAGGAGAGCTTCTACGCTTTCTTCAGCTAAAACAGTATTAGTATCAGAGTGACACTTATTTTTTGGATGACAGTTTCTAAAGCTTTCTATCTGACAGCTTTATATTACTGAAGACTGAAAAGAACCATTAGTTTAACAAACATATGAATGAGTACTTATTGCCTGCTAAATATTGTGCTAAAGGCTAAGATACAAAAAGGAATTTGTCAATCTAATGGGTAAGACAGATACATAATTATATAGTAATGTGAACATTAACAGAAATATTAAAAATGTTATAGGAATGAGGCAGAAAAGGGTATGTTTTTCTTTGTTGAGTTAGGGAGGAATTTAAAGGATAGATAATATTTCTTTATTTTTATTTTTTGTTGTTTTTTTTTGAGACAGAGTCTAGTTCTGTCACTCCGGCTGGACTGTAGTGTGTGATCACCACTCACTGTAGCCTCCACCTCTCAGGCCCAAACAATCCTCTCATCTCAGCCTCCTGAGTAGCTGGGACTATAATCATGTGCCACCAATCCTGGCTAATTTTCCTATTTTTTGTGGAAACAGTTTCATCATGTTGCCCAGACTGGTCTCAAACTCTTGAGCTCAAGCAATCTGCCTGCCTTGGCTTCCTAAAGTGCTGCGTACAGGTAGGAGCCACCATATCCAGTCTCAAACGATAGATAATATTTGAAAAGACCCTTGACACAGAAGGAAAAGAGGAAAGGCAACTACATTAGTTGAGTTCTGTTACATTCCAGGAACACTGCTAAATTAATTCTCACAGAACCCTACAAAGTAGATGTTACCTTTATTTACAGATGAGATAACCGAGTTTAGAGGGGTGAAATTATTGTCTCAAAAATGCATTGCTATTAAGTGCCAGAGCTGGGATGTGAACACAAGTCTTGTCTGTCTGGCTGCTGGCTTTTTCCATAGTATTTCAAAATGTATAAGACATAAGAAGTATAAAAGTAATGCCAGTCTTACAATTTAATGAGAGAGGCCGGGCGCGGTGGCTCACGCCTGTAATCACAGCACTTTGGGAGGCTGAGGTGGGTGGATCATGAGGTCAAGAGATCAAGACAATTTAATGAGAGAGTCGAACATATTTATATGTACATATAGTAGAAAGTAGAATGTAATTCTGGATCAGTCTAGTTTCCATTTTCTCTGTTTACACCTAGGGTGCTGAGTGCTGCTAAAGGAAAATTACACAGAATGGTATTACTCTAAGTACATAACATTTCAACTTGGCAATTCTTTTTTTTTGAGATAGATTCTTGCTCTGTCACCCAGGCTGGAGTGCAGTGGCATGATCTCGGCTCACTGCAACCTCCGCCTCCTGGGTTCAAGTGATTCTCCTTCTTCAACCTCCTGAGTAGCTGGGACTACAGGCATGTGCCACCATGCCCGGCTAATTTTTGTATTTTTTAGTAGAGATGGGGTTTTACCATGCTGGTCAGGCTGGTCTCGAACTCCTGGCCTCAAGAGATCCGCCCACCTTGGCCTCCCAAAGTGTTGGCATTACAGGCATGAGCCACTGCATATGACTGGTAAAAACTCTTGATCTTATGCCCCTTCCTCAATTGTCCTATCTTCAAATATTCTTCTTCAAATATTTAAGGAATGCCTATTTTTCCTCTGACTACAATTCACTGCAATCTAATTTTCAGCTCCACCTCCATTAAAATTGCTTTAGCTTTTCTTTTTCCTTTTTTTTTGAGAGGGCTGTCACCCAGGCTAGAGTGCAGTGGTGTGATCTTGGCTCACTGCAACCTCATCTCCTGGGCTCAAGTGATTTCCTCAGATCCTCCCACCTCAGCCTCCCAAGTAGCTGGGACTACAGGTGCATGCTCCCATGCCTGGCCAATTTATGTATCTTTTGTAGAGATGGGGTTGGCCAGGATGGTCTTGAACTCTTGAGTTTAAGAGATCTGCCTGCCTCAGCCTCCCAAAGGGCTGGGATTACAGGCATGAGCCACTGCACCTGGCCCTTTAGCATCTTATTAAATCCAAATGACTCTTTTAAAAAAAATCTTTATTTGGCCTGACCTCTTGACAACATATCACTGCTGACAACTGCCTCTGTTATGAATGGTTGTCCCTGGGCTTTAGGAACTATTCTCTTCCTGATGCTCCTCACTGATGCTGGTCACTCTTCACTCTTCTTTGTGTAAGCACTTTTTCCTATGCTCTTCCCTTAAATGCTGATCCTCAAGATTCGGTCACAGGCCTTTTTCTGTTCTCACTCTATATAGTCTCACTAGTTCATTTACTCTATTCCCACATAAAGTAACATCTTTATGTTGTGACTTTCAAATTTCTATTAACAAGTGAATTTCCGCTGAGCGTGGTGGCTCATGCCTATAATCCCAGCACTTTGGGAGGCCGAGGCGGGTGGATCACGAGGTCAAGAGATCGAAATCATCCTGGTCAACAAGGTGAAACCCCGTCTCTACTAAAAATACAAAAATTAGCTGGGCATGGTGGCACATGCCTGTAGCCCCAGCTACTCGGGAGGCTGAGGCAGGAGTACTACTCGGGAGGCTGAACCCAGGAGGCGGAGGTTACAGTGAGCCGAGATCGTGCCATTGCACTCCAGTCTGGGTAACAACAGCGAAACTCCGTCTCAAAACAAAAACAAAAACAAAAACACACAAGTGAATTTCCTTTCTTGGGCTCAAGAACCTACATTTCCAACTCTCTAGTGTATATATCCACTTAGATATTTTCTTGAACTTTTCTTCCCCAAACCCTTCCTCCTGGGTTCTTTGTAGCATTACAAAAGACACCAGCCAAAAATCTAGGCGTCAAGTCTCATTCCTCCTCTCTCCATTAGACCCTAATGTACTTAATCATTGAGCCCTGTGATTATGCTTCTTAAATAGCTTTCAAATTGGTCCATTTTTGCCTCACCCCATCATCACCAGTCTAGTTCAAGACACCACCATCACTCACTGAAATACTGGAATAGCTTCCTAAGTGGTGTTCATCCTACACCCTGTTATACAGCTCCAAGAGCCATAAGAAAAGCGCTTCTACATCAGCTTCTTACAACTAAGCTCAGTATTCTATTAGGCATTTGGCTATGAAAGACAATTTTTACTCTCAAAAGCTTATATTCTAAGGACACACAGATAAAATATACACAAAGAAAAGCAGAATTAGAATTTCCAAAGGTGATTAGTAAATCTTGTTTCATTAAGGCAAAGATGAGTGGATACAAACAGATGAAAACTAAATGCAATTAATGAGGACTCCTGAGTGATAAACTCAACAAAAAAGCCATTTTTTTTTTTTTTTTAGACAGAGTCTTGCTCTTTTGTCCTGGCTGGAGTGAAGTGGCGTGATCTCAGCTCACTGCAACCTCTGCCCCCAGGGTTCAAGAAATTTTCCTACCTTAGCCTCCCAAGTAAGTGGATTACAGGTGCCCGCCACCACACCCAGCTAATTTTGTAATTTTAGTAGAGAGGGGGTTTCTCCATGTTGGTCAGGCTAGTATTGAACACCTAGCCTCAAGCATTCCTCCCACCTTGGCCTTTCTGAGTGATGGGATTACAAGTGTGAACGACTGCACTGAACCTGAAATCACATTTCTTACACTCAAAATCTTTTCAAAATGAATGTTTTATCTGAAGTCCTGCTACTGTTACCTAAAAGTGAGATCCTATCAGTTTATCTTTTCCTTTTACCTCTTTTTAAAATCTAGTTATTTAAGGTTTATATTTTATTTACACCTAAAAGGTCTTAATCCGAGTACAACTGAAAACATTTTAGAGTAAGATAGATTATAACCCACCTGAAGGAAACGACAAAGTTATTTTGAGGCATGAAATGTGAAAGAGGAAAAGAAAGATTATAACACTTGGATAAAATATTCAACTGAGTTTTCTGGCAATGAAAACAAAACGGAAACATATTAAATTACAAAGTTTTCATTTTCTGAAAAAAAGAGGAATATAACTTTATCCACAGAGGCAAAAATTTTCCTGGAATATAAGCAATAATTAATAATGAGGTTTTTCTGTCTAAATGAGACTAAGAAAAAAGAACATTAGTTTTGTTTCAGGAAAACAATGAATTACTTTTAGTTCTGACTATGTAATCACAGTTGAGTTATTTAACTCTTACCACCATCAGTTTCGCCTCTAACAATGAGGACAATGGTATTTATCAGTGGAATATAGTAAAGATTAGATTAGGTCATTTATGTGGACATACTTAGTAGACTGCCTTAAATAGTTTTACAAAACCAAGAGAGATCATACTTTGTTTTGATCTTCTACAACGGCAGAAGGCATGACATTAAATTGTGCTTCAATAAATGAAATTTTGTGAGGAGAGATATTTTGCCCTTTTCCCCTCATTCTGCTTTATGAACATTTTACTGAACACAGGGACAAAACCTGGAGAATTTTAGAATGAAGAAGTGTGGGCAGGTAGAAACTCTCAATTCAATTTCTGCACATTTTAAAGTCAGTATTTGCTGTGCAAATCCTTTAATCTAATATATTTACCCACCCAGTTGAGCTTAGTCTGAAAAGCCAACCCAAAATATCCTATTTCTCTTTACATCCACCTGCTGTTCACATTATATCATTCTGAAATTACCAGTCTAATATATTTTCTCTCAAAAAAGGTGAAGACTAAAAATCACCTAATACACTACTCATAGTTCAAGGAATACACAATTATAAGAAATCAACACACATTCCTGGAAATTGTCACACTACAACCTAACTCTTACATGAGAGGAGATACTTCTTAGCTAATATTTTTGAGCTAACACTAATATAGAAAATAAAAACTCTCTGTGGTCATGCCAAATGTTTCTGAATTGTCAACCTAGAATTGTCCTAGTTTTTTCTTCTTCTGTTTAACACATATTTTGGAACTATGTGAATGAACTGGTGATCTTACTTCATATTACATGAACACATGTAAGTGTTCACAACTAAGTGACACTGCCTGATCACAACTAAGTGACACTGCTAAAAAAAGTTAGAGCTAGGCTGGGTATGGTGGCTCATGCCTGTAATACCAGCACTTTGGGAGGCTGAGGCAGGCAGATTGCCTGAGGTCAGGAGTTCGAGACCAGCCTGGCCAACACGGTAAAACCCCATGTCTACTAAAAATACAAAAAAATTAGCCAGGCATGGTGGCATGCACCTGTAATCCCAGCTACTTGGGAGGCTGAGGCAGAAGAATTGCTTGAACCAAGAAGGTGGAAGCTGAGGTGAGCCAAGATAGTGCCATGGCACTCCAGCCTGGGCAATAGAGCAAGATTCCGTCTCAAAAAAAAGAAAAAAACCTCACAAAACGTAGAGCAAGAGCTGTCTAATACAAAAAAGAAAATGAGAATCTTTAAAGATTAAAACCATGATTGGTATTAGACAATTTTCCCAGGGTCTTGACAGGGTGAGGCAAGCTAGTGGCCTTGGGTGAAGAGGGCTGTCCACGCTTTTTTTTCCCCCTCCCTCTTCCCTCTGTCCATGCCTTTTGCACCACTCTGAGGGTAGCACCTCCTTACATCATGTGTCCTAGATGCCCTGCTTGCCTCTCTAGTCCCAGCCCTGATTTTCATTAAAAAAAAAGAAAAAAAGGATTATTCTTATCCAATGGTTATATATTGACTATTATGAGAACATGAGCCTCTGAACATTCAAGTGAATAAATCAATCCTACAGACCCTTTGTTTCATCAGGTAAATGTTCAAGTGAATGGCTAAGCATTTCTAGGGGATCACACCAGCTGTTCCCTTTCCATATAAGCAATTTGCAGAGGCCTTTACATGTGTATATATAATCTAAGTTGGTAGTAAATGGTTTCTTAGAAAATGATTAATAATACCAGATTTGTTTTACTAAGCTTTAATTTTTACTTTGCTTTAAAACAAAAAAAGTTGCTTTTCTTTAGATGTTTGGTATCAAAAGTTATACAAGGTTAAATTATTAAAATATAATTGCTAAAATATATACTGTCAAATACATAGAAACTGACAATTATTTAAATATGCACCCATACAAATATCATTAATGCCATGTAGCATTAGGCAATTAATGAGTAGTTTCAGCTTGCTAATATTAAAATTTTTCCCTCCTTACCTCCCTCTGTCCCTCCCACCATTCCCTTTCTCACTCTCTTCCTCTGTTTCCTCTCCTTCCCTCTCACTTTCTCTTCCTCTTCCTCTTTCTTTATAAGAGATACAGTTGCACTATGTTGCTTAGGCTGGAGTGCACTGGCTATTCAGGTGAGATCAGAGTGCACTACAGTCTCAAACTCCTGTGCTCAAGTGATCCTCCTGCCTTGGCCTCCAGAGAAGCTGGGACTACAGGTGTGTGACACTGTGCCCAGCTCTGCTAGTATTTAATTTGCATGCTTAAACATATTTTCTTCTCAGTCCACCAAGCAAAGGTTTTGGTCTTTATGTGGACTCATGAGTAATATGATTTCAAGTATTGGAACTGTTCATATATTTTTCAATGTAGCACAACCCCTTAAAATCAGATGGGAATTGCCATTCTGGAAAAAAAAAAAACTTCATATCTAGCAAATTAAAAAAAATAGTTGATATAGCTGTATGGTCATCTGAAGTTCCTAAATATTTAATTTCAAAAACTCTTGTGAAAATTCCACATAGTGAATGAACCAGGCTTCCACAGTGAAGAAACAATTACTTGAAAGCAGAATCCCAGGACATAAATGATAGTAGCAGTGATAGGTAAGGTCTAGAATGTCAGAACTCAGAAGGAAGAATAAATATCTTCAGACAACCTTTTCCTAGCTCTATAACCTGTTGTTAGATTGACTTATCTACCTCAATGTTGTCATTACAATCTAGTCCAGGGTCACTTTCTTATCCTTTTCAGCCATCACATAGAAGACACTATTAGGAGAACTCACTGCAATGCCATTTCTCAGATAGAGACAATCCTCCAATTTTTCTGACACCATCTCTAGGATATGTATTTTTGAACTGCTTCCAGTAACAGTTTCCAGTTCCCCTCTCTCAACAATATTCTTCCAATAATTTCTTCCCAACATCTGGTATATTTCTCCCAGACTAGTATGAGCATACTCATAAACCAATGATCTGTTTTAAATGTTTCTTTCTCTGGCTGGGTGCGGTGGCTCATATTGTAATCCCAGCATTTTGGAAGGCTAAAGTGGGAGGATCGCTTGAGGTCAGGAGTTTAAGACCAGCCTGGTCAACCATGCCGAAATTCTGTCTCTATTAAAAATACAAAAATTAGCCAGGTGTGGTAGCATGGACCTGTAATCCCAGCTACTCAGGAGGCTGAGGTATAAGAATCCCTTGAACCTGGAAGGTGGAGGCTGCAGTGAGCCGAGATGGTGACAGAGTGAGACTCTGCCTCAAAAAACAAAACAAAACAACAGTTTATTTTTTAATCAGAATAACAAAATGGGTAAGAAGATGGCTAAGATGAGACAGTGATAGTTCAGCTGAAAAAAGACTTTGTATTAAAAATACCAATGGTTGGTGAGAATGCAGAAACACTGGAACTCTCAGTCATCGTAGGGGGGAATGCAAAAGTACAGTCACTTTAGAAAATTTTGACAATTTCTTATAAACTTAAACAAACATCTACCATAGAACCCAGTAATCATGCTCCTGAGTATTTACTCAAGAGAAATGGAAACTTATGTTTATATTAAAATGTATATATAATTGTTTACAGCTATTTTATTTGGAGATGTCCTCAAATGGAAACAACTCAAACGTCCATCAACTGTGAATGCATTAACGAACTGTGTTACATTCATTTAATGGATTATTAACCAGTAATAAAAAGGAAACATATAGCTAACATCTGCAACAATACAGATGAATTTCAAATGTATTATCATAACGAGACAAGCCAGACTCAAAAGGCTATACACTGATAATTTTAGCTATATAGCATTCTGTAAAAGGTAAAACAATAGGTACAGAAAATAGACCAGTGGTTGTTAGGGCTAGGGGTTGAGGAAAATGGTAAAAAGGGGTAATGAGGGAATTTTTTGGAGTAATGGAACTATTCTATCTGTTGATTGTGGTGGTGCTTACACAACAGTGTGCATTTGTAAAAAATCACAGACATGTATGCTAAAAAAGGTGTTTTTTTTTTCTGTGTATATTATACCTCAATAAACCTTACTTAAAGGAAAAAACAAAACAAAACAGGACTTATGTCTTAGTTACTAACTGCCATGGGCAAGCCACTCATGGCTCATTTCTCCATCTATAAAATAGAAATTATATTTACTCTAAAAGAATTTTGGCGAGGAACAAATGAAGAAAACAATTTTATGAACTTTAAAGCTCAACACAAATACTCTATATTATAGGTACTGGGGTACACACTGATAAAGAAGACAGAGGCACACTAAGGAAATTAACTGTCTAGTTGCAGAACAAGATAAAACAGATTATTATTAAATAATATGTGGAAATTCAGTGACAGATATCAACAAAACAAGCAGGAGCATTCTAGGAATAAGAATTAACCTAAGAAGTATATTACCAGTGGAATTAAAAAGGACAGGATTATAGTGAGATATAAATAAGTCATTCATGAACATGCACACCTAGGATCCAATAATTTTAACCTGATAGCAGTTTTTAAAAAGCTTAAAATGACTAAAATTATGACAAAATAGGAAAAATACCTCACGATGATTTAGAAGTTGTTCTAAATCTAATGCCATTTGATTCTTCATCTGTAGTAAAGCAGACTTTTCTTTATTTAAGTTGCTGAAAAAAAAACCCAAGTTTAAAAAAGTCATTATGTTAGCGTAGATTTAGTTAATAAATGGTAAATAGCAAAAGAATAAACATGAATAGATGGTTTGAATTAAAGACCAGCCACTATAATGTTTGGCCTAATGAATGGCCTATTTTGTCACAAGATTCTTTTTCTTTTCTTTTTTCCCTTTTCCTCTCCTCCCCTCTCCCCTCTTCTCCTTTTTCTTCCTTTCTTTTCTTTCATCCTTCTTTTCGCCTTCTCTCTGTCTCTCCCTCTGTTTCTTTCGCTCTTTTTTGTTTTTTTGAGACAGAGTTTCGCTCTTGTTACCCAGGCTGGAGTGCAATGGCGGGATCTCTGCTCACTGCAACCTCCGCCTCCTGGGTTCAGGCAATTCTCCTGCCTCAGCCTCCTGAGTAGCTGGGATTACAGGCACGCGCCACCACGCACAGCTAATTTTTTGTATCTTTAGTAGAGACGGGGTTTCACCATTTTGACCAGGAAGGTCTCGAACTCTTGACCTCGTGATCCACCCGCCTTGGCCTCCCAAAGTGCTGGGATTACAGGATCGAGCCACCGCGCCCGGCCCCTCTCTTTTGTTTAAGAGATGGAGTCTTGCTATGTTGCTTAGGCTGGAGTGCAGTGGCTATTTATAGACATTTTAACAATGAACCACAGCCTCAAACTCCTGGGTTCAAGCAATCCTCCTGTCTCAGCCTCCCAAGTATCTGGGACTACAGGCATTCATCACTGGCCCAGCTTTTCTTAACAATCATTTGACAATGTAACTGAGAGGCTCAGAATACTGTCCTGCCTAGTACTGGCATAAAATTAATGTTTTTAAAGATGACTATTTACTACTAAACTGTAAAAAGATAAAGGAAGACTCACATAAAAGGTAAAAAGTAGTATGTGTCTGCAAACAATGACAACATAAGATACTAGAAGTCAAATTAAAACATTTATGCTTAAAACTGAAAGTAGTATTTTATAATTTACCACATACTAAATTATCAGGTATATAAATGAGTTAGGTAAGTTAATCCGGTATTTAGTCTGTGGTAAAGTGGAAAAAAGAATTTTTATGCCGGGCGCGGTGGCTCACGCCTGTAATCCCAGCACTTTGGGAGGCCGAGGCTGGTGGATCACGAGGTCAAGAGATCGAGACCATCCTGCCTGGTCAACATGGTGAAACCCCGTCTCTACTAAAAATACAAAAAATTAGCTGGGCACGGTGGCGTGTGCCTGTAATCCCAGCTACTCAGGAAGCTGAGGCAGGAGAATTGCCTGAACCCAGGAGGCGGAGGTTGCAGTAAGCCGAGATTGCGCCATTGCACTCCAGCCTGGATAACAAGAGTGAAACTCCGTTTCAAAAAAAAAAAAAAAAATGAATTTTTGTTTGAAATTATTAGTTTGATTTTCAATTTCAGCCTGGGTACAGTGGTCCTGTGGGAAGCTGAGGCAGGCGGACTGCTTGTAGCCAGGAGCTCGAGACCAGCCTGGGCAATGTGGCAAAACACTGTCTCTAAAAAAGTTAAAAAAAATTAGCCGGCATGGTGGCATGTGCCTGTAGCCCCAGTTACTTGGGAGGCTGAGGTGGAGGATCACTTGATCCTCAGGTGGGAGGTTGAGGCTGCAGTGAGCTGTAATGGCACCACTGCACTGCAGCCTGAGTGACAGAGAGAGAGCCTGACTCAAAACAAGAAAAAAAAATCTTCAATTTGTAAGTCTGCATTCCTTTTGATACAATCTATTTTCTGATAGGAGAGGGTTAGAAGCTATTTAATGAGACTAAGTGTAAAGACATATTAATATTTTTAAAAAGAAATATTTGGGGCCTGCCTTATACTGTCTTTAGTTTTATTATTCAACATATGTGAATTAAGTAGAACCATTAAATAAAATATTCTTCTAATGCCACTAGAATAAATCTACTCAACCAGCAGTATAAACAAGAATTAGGGAAAGAAATGGTGAGTTGAAGCTAAGTTGAAGCAACATAATTCCTCAAATGTCAAGACAAAATTTGTGGTGGGGCACGGTGGCTCACGCCTGTAATCCCAGCACTTTGAGGGGCCGAGGTGGGCAGATCACCTGAGATCAGGACATGAGACCAGCTTGGTCAACATGGTGAAACCCTGTCTCAAATAAAAATACGAAAATTATCCAGGTGTGGAGGCACGCCTGTAATCCCAGCTACTCGGGAAGCTGAGGCAGGGGAATCACTGGAACCTAGGAGGCAGAGGTTGCAGTGAGCCAAGATCATGCCACTGCACACCAGCCGGGGTGACAAAGCAAGACTCCATCTCAAAAAAAAAAAAAAAAAAAGACAAAATTTCTGAGGGTAAAACTTACAAGAATTGTTTTAAATAGGTGAGTTTTTTTTTTTCTTTTTTGAGACGGAGTTTCACTATGTCGCCCAGGCTGGACTGCAGTGGTGTAATCTCGGCTCACTAGAATCTCCACCTCCTGGGTTCAAGTGACTCTCCTGCCTCAGCCTCCCAAGTAGCTGGGACTATAGGCGTGTGCCACCATGCTGGGCTAATTTTTGTATTTTTAGTGGCGACAGCGTTTCACCATGCTGGCCAGGCTGGTCTCGAATTCCTGACCTCAGGTGATCCGCCCACCTTGGCCTCCCAAAGTGCTGGGATTACAGGCATGAGCCACTGTACCTGGCTGGTAAAAAACATTTTTAAAGTTCTACTTTAAGAAAATGGAGGCAGGGTACACTGGCTCATGCCTGTAATCCCAGCAGTTTGGGAGACTGAGGTTGGAGGACTGCATGAACCCAGGAGTTTGAGACTAGTGGAGGCAATATAGTGAGACCCCCACTTCTATAAAAAGAAAAAAAGCCAGGTGGGGAGGCATGCACCTTTAGTCCCAGCTATGTGGAAGGATGAGGTAGGAGGATCGCCTGAGCTCAGGAGTCTGAGGCTGCAGTGAGCTATGACGCTCCACTGCATTCCAGCCTGGGCAAGAGAGTGAGGCTCTCTCAAAAAAAAGGAAAGCCACTAATTTTTAGAACATTTGGCAGACGTTTTATAAAATATAGACAGGATTTCACCATGTTGGTCAGGCTGGTCTTGAACTCCCAACCTCGGGTGATTTGCCCGCCTTGGCCTCCAAAGTGCTTGGATTACAGGTATGAGCCACCACACCCGGGCTGGCACACATTAAAAAAAAAAATTCAAGAAATAGTAGTAGGCATTGTGAGCTATTGCTAATTCGAAGGACTTAAGAGGGAAAGCCCACTTTCTCCTCCCTCCAAGTAATCGAGAAGGAGGCATCATAGTTTGTCCTCTGAGGAGACAGACTAGATGTTAATTCTGACTTCTGTTTCCAACTGTGCCACTGACTCAGACTCAGATGTGTGGTGTAAAGCGTAACACATACCATCCCACTGAACCTCAGTTTTCATATCTGTAGAAGTGGAAAATAATATTCATGTATGTCAAAGGGCTATGTGAGTTATCTAATGAATGATTATATAAAGTGTTGAACTCATAAAACTCTATACAAATGTTATACAGTATTACTAATTTAGATGAATAAATAGGCATCAGAGTAAAATAGTAATTAAATGTCAATAAAGGTAAGCAGCTCAGCTGAAAAACAAACTGACTTTCAGAGTTAGGCGCCAGAGATCCTGTAAGAACTGAGGAGTTGAAAAGAACACAATGGTATAAAGGAGACTAAGCGTCATGTTCTGCTAGAGTCTCCAAAGCATGGTGAAGAGCACATGTTTCTGTAACTCTAGAATTCTAACCTATCTTTAGCTGGAATCACTTTGAAGATAAAATATTTTTTCAAGATTAAATATCCAGTAAACAGGACTAGGAATTTTTAAGGAACATATATGTGTCTATGTTCATATACATGTACACTTATAACCATGGTATATAAACATATTTTCAGTGCATACACACACACACACACACACACTCACTCACTCACTCTGTTTCAAATACCAACAGGCTCTTCTAAAGAAAATATAGTGTAATCAGAATGGAATGTCGAGGTAATTAAAGGATTTTGACTGGATAATTCTTTACAAATGCTTTCATATTGTAGTGTTTAACTTTTAAAGAAGAAAGTATTCTATAATTAAATAGCAAAACAACTGTATATACCTGAAATAAAGGGTGGGGGTATAAATTGGTTTACAGAGCAATTTATAAGACATGAGTTTACCACAAACAATATGGACTTCCCAGACAATACTGCTGTGATTGGAATATCTGGGTATATATTTTCAGTCTTCTTTATAATATACTCAAACCACAGGAAGACAGCCTTCAATATATGGGTCTCTAAAACTTAATATGATGATGATTACATTCACTCTTCTTCTTGTATTTACTCAATAGAATTTTAGTCTTCATAAGACATATTTTGTAACAGTGGAAACTTACCTTCAAAAATACAAAGCTTCTACAAGTGACTCATAAAGCTACTACAAAACAAATCTCCTTATAAGCACATCTATCGTGAATGGTATATTACACCCATAATTGTTCAATTCATGGTTAATTATTACTTAGAAATTCATGTTTATGGCTCTGCTTCACCTGCAATATGAAAACATACTCCTGATATATTGTTCCTTAACTTCCTGGATCAATATACTCTGGGGTAGCTTTGTTAAGAGAAGTTGACAATGTAGTCTTTTCTTCTTTAACTACTAGTTAAGAATAAACTGAGAAATGACAACAGGCAAAGAAAATTTATGCTAATTATTCTCTTTCCATGCTTCTTTTCTTTCTGAAGTAGAGATCAAACTGTATTATGCAGGCTCTCTTGTGGCTTGGTGGAAGTTAACAGTACTACTTTTAGAATAAAGTATTACTTTAATGATAGGAGAACTTAAAGCAGTTAATAGCAACATCTCAAATGTTTGCTTTTTTTTTTTTTTTGAGACGGAGTCTTGCTCTGTCACCAGGCTAGAATGCAGTGGTACCATCTTGGCTCACTGCAACCTCCCAGATTCAAGCAATTCTCAGCAATCCTCCTGAGTAGCTGGGACTACAGGTGCGTGCCACCATGCCCGGCTGTTTTTGTATTTTTAGTAGAGACAGGGTTTCACCGTGTTAGCCAGGATGGTCTCCATCACCTCACCTTGTGATCCACCCATCTTGGCCTCCTAAAGTGCT
This sequence comes from Callithrix jacchus, assembly GCF_049354715.1. Classification (NCBI taxonomy): domain Eukaryota; kingdom Metazoa; phylum Chordata; class Mammalia; order Primates; family Cebidae; genus Callithrix; species Callithrix jacchus. Next base: position 42,297,104 of record NC_133502.1, read on the forward strand.
GTGATTATAAGCATGAGCCACCATGACTAGCCTCAAATGTTTGCTTTTAATGTGTTTATAATGATTTCATTTTAGTGTATATTTACTCTAGCATTTCTAGAAATTGAATATATTGTATAAACAGTTCATTTTCAAGAGGTAAGTATGGTATAGTGGTATTGTTTAATTTCCTAAGAAAAGCATACAATTTTTTTTTTTTTTTTTTTTTTTAAGATGGGGTTTCACCATGTTGGTCAGGCTGGTCTTGAACTCCCGACCTCAGGTGATCTGCCTGCCTTGGCCTCCAAAGTGCTTGGATTACAGGTGTGAACCACCACGCTTGGCCGAAAATCATACAATTATTCAGTTCTTCAAAGAGTTTTATTGAATTAGAAAAACATTTAAAAATAATCAATTGATGTGAATATTTTTTACAACTATCATCAATACCTAACAAAGAAGAATATGAATCTTCTTGTTTACGTTTTCTAAGGAACGTAATAACTTGATAACTCTTTTGGACGGGCCAGCATTCATGTTTAAATTTCAAATAAAAGATAAGGGGAGGGGAAGTAACATTTACTGAGATTCTCCTATGTGCCAGCGCTTTATATATGTTCCTAAATTTAATTTTCACAACTACCCCTTCAGGTTTACATTAATATCTAATTTTATAAACACATTTACCATAAGAAGAGAAACCAGCCTGATGTACATTCAAAGCCCAGGATAATTCCACTCCAGGATTTGAAATGCCATCTGCTTAGAGTAGGGATGAAGGAATGCGGAACTGTGGGTATGCAGAACTGTGATCTATCCTACTATATCTGAATTACTGGCTAAGCTGACTTTTTAATGGCATTGTTACATCACAGCATTTCATTTATGTAACCAGGGTACACCTATAGCACCATCTCAAATGTCACAATTAAACTACTGGAAGTATTAATAATTTTTCACTTTAGAAGGTAAGTGTAAGATTTCATATCCTGTGAAATATCAGTTCATAATGTATAAAAACATCACAATGAATTTATGAAACACAAGACAACATTAAAGGACTCATGTTTAGTACAAAATATTTTTGGAAGTTAATTCCATAAATGACATGGCTTTTTTGAAAACTGTTGCTGTTATTAGGGGAATCTTAACTTCTGTTCAAATTCAACATATTTTGAGAAATGTTATTTCTCATTTTTAATATAATTTTCAACAAAAAATTTCTTACATATAAAGTAAGTACTAAGAATGGCAAACATTTATTGAACACTGTTGAATATAATGTTTAGGCACTATGCTATCTGTGTATATTATGGAGACTATATAACTTATTCCTCAGAACAACCCTATCAATCAGGTGCTGTTAGCACTACTCTCATTTTTTTTTTCTTTTTTTTGAGACAGAGTTTTGCTTTGTCATCCAGGCTGGAGTGCAGTAGCGTGATCTCAGTTGACTGCAAATTCTGCTTCCCAGGCTCAAGCCATCCTCCTAACTCAGCCTCCCAAGTAGCTAGGACTACAGGTGCATGCCATCATGCCCAGCTAATGTTTTTGTATTTTTTGTAAAGGCGGGGTTTTGTCATGTTGTCCAGGCTGGTCTCAAACTCCTGGGCTCAAGCAATCTGCCTTCCTCGGCATCACTCTCATTTCCTATATGAGGAAACTGGCTGTACTGTCTAATACCACAGCTATTAGCCACTGTGGCAATTAAAATTATCTTTAACTTTATTAAAATTAAATTAACTTTAATTAATTTTAAGTTAATTTGAATAAAATTAAAGATAATTTAATTTTAATAGAATTAAAAATTTAGTTCCTCAGCAACACTAGCCACATTTCAAAGGCTCAGGTTGGGCGTGGTGGCTCATGCCTGTAATCTCAGCACTTTGGGAGGTCAAGGCGGGTGGATCACCTGAGGTCTCGGGGTTTGAAACCAGCTTGACCAACATGGAGAAACACTGTGTATACTAAAAATACAAAATTAGCTGGGTGTGGTGGCATATGCCTGTAACCCCAGCTACTGCCTGTAATCCCGGCTACTCAGGAGGCTGAGGCAGTAGAATTGCTTTAACCCGGGAGGTGGAGGTTGTGGTGAGCCTAACCAAGAATGTGCCATTGCACTCCAGGCTGGGCAACAAGAGCAAAATTCCATCACACAAAAAAAATAAAAATTACAAAAGAAAAAGAAAAACAGAAACAGTAACAACAACAACAAAAACTCAAACAAATGCTCAACATCTACATATAGCTAGCTAGTGGCTACCATACTAGACACAGCACTGATATGGAATATTTTTATCATTATACAAAGTTCTATTGAACAACAAAGGTTTAGAGAGTTTAAATGTACTTGCCCTAACTTAAAACTAAGTACTGAGTTGATTTTAAAAACTTCCTTTTAAAATCTGTATTTTAAAAAACTTTATTATAGAATATTTCAGAAGGGAAAATATGTAATAGCAAACCCTGATGTATCTATCACCCCACTTCAACAATGATCAACTCATTAAAGTGCTACTTTCAATCACTATGATGCATAACATTTTTGTTCTCTTCTTTAATTATTTTAGTTAAAGAAAAATTATCCCTTCTTCAGAATAGAACATAGAGGGGCAGTATAACCTAACGGTTAGGAGAATAGAATTAGCAAGCAGACAGATATTGATTTGAATTCTGGCTCTATTATAATGCTGTATGTTCTTAGAGAACAAGTTGCTTAATTTCTCTATGGCTGAATTTGTTCATCCTTATAATTTTCTCCCACAGCTAGCTATTATTTTCTCTATATTAAGTATTTTAAGATACTTTAATTCTTAGTAAAATAAATAATCAAATAAATTTATCTGGAAATAACTGTGAAAGAAGTATGTTTTTCCCTCAGAACTTGGATATACTTCCCCATCACAAGAATATAAAGGTAAAATAAGACATATAAAAGATTCAAATTTTAAGGCTGGGCACAGTGGCTCATGCCTGTAATCCCAGCACTTTGGGAGGCTGAGGCAGGTGGATCACAAGGTCAGGAGTTTGAGACTAGCCTGACCAACATGGTGAAACCCCGTTTCTACTAAAAATACAAAAATAAGCTAGATGTGGAGGCGCATGCCTGTAATCCCAGCTACTCGGGAGGCTGAGGCAGGAGAATCGCTTGAACCCAGGAGGCAGAGGTTGCAGTGAAACTAAGATCGTGCCACTGCACTCCAGCCTGGTGACAGAGCAAGACTCTGTCTCAAAAAAAAAAAAAAAATCTAGAAATAAATTAATAATTGTGACATTTAAAGTATAAACAGAATCCTAAATTATTTAAATAAATCATCAAAAATTTAAGACGAGGAATAAAGTTCTAGACCAATTATTTTGGAGGGGCAGAAATGAAAGAAGGTAATTATTATGATTCATTAAAAATAACATTTATTCTTTGGAATTGGTTACCAATAGTTTTATATTTTTGTTTGCATACTTTAATAACCATCTTCTTATTGTTTTCCAATTCCTTTATTTATTTATTTATTTATTTATTTATTTATTTATTTATTTATTTGAGGCTGAGTCTCACTCTGTCACCAGGCTGGAGTGCAGTGGTGCGATCTCAGCTCGTGTAACCTCCTGGGTTTGAGTGATTCTCTTGCCTTAGACTCCTGAGTAGCTGGGACTACAGGCCCACACCACCATGCCCAGCTAATTTTTGTATTTTTAGTACAGACGGGGTTTCACCATGTTGGCCAGGATGATCTTGATCTCCTGACCTCATGATCTGCCTGCCTCGGCCTCCCAAAGTGCTGGGATTACAGGTGTGAGTCACTGTGTCTGGTCCCAATTCCTTGATTTAACCATTTTTATTCCCACCTAATTCTCTGTTTTTACATTTATAATCAGTTAATATGAAAATTTGAATTATTCTAATAATCTTAAAAATCTAATAACTAAACCAACTAACTATCTATCCACAAGTAAAATTGTTTCATTTACACATATGTTCATTATTTTATTTCAGTTTAAAAAACCAAAATGGTCATAGCAAATTGTTTTGGATAAGATCTCATACTAAAACACTGCAAATTACAGAAGTGAAAGGAATTTATTTATTAACATTTAAAAGTTATTTTCATGTAAAAGGTCAAAAGAAAAGCCAAAAAAATTCCTTGGCAAAATCAACATAAATCTAAGCAAATGTTTATTGTTTTCTTTGTTTTAAAAGCCATTTTAATGCCACAAATGGCATATTCCTCCTCTTCCTTTGGTCAATCTATAACATACTAAAGAATTCTAGGGAAACAAAGACCAATAACTGTTGAGTCCTCTAGGATAGATGAAACATTATGCTCATAAGCGTAGTAACACTGTTATTTCCATGCAAAGACAAGAACACAGGTGGAATGTGAACACCTGACATTATCTGACCTTAGTTTTTCTAAGAGAAGTTTAATCATTACTTTTAACATCACCTTCATAATTTTAATTTTATTTTTATGATTTACAACCCAAATTCATCTATACTAGCAATATGGTACATCTATATTATTCAAATAAAAGATTTGTGGATGATTTACCTGACATCCTTCTCAAGTTGCGCAATAGATTCCGTCAATGAATCAATCTTAGAATCTCTCTGACGCACTGATTCAATGAGATACCTGTAGGGCTGTTGAGTCTGGTTTAATAACGAATTGGCTCTGTCAAGCTAAAGAAACAAAGGTTTCATTAAAACCTAGAAAAAGTGACAACAAAATAAAATCATTCAAAATGCTCTAGCCCAAATATAATACAGAAATTCCTTTACATGAATTATCTGAAAAGCTTTTCCTATGTTAATTTGAAGGTTTTAAGAATGAATCCATTGCGTAATAAGAACAAAAAAAAGAATAAATCCATATAGTTATTCTTAATAACAACTATAAACAATAAATTATTATTATTATTATTTTTTGAGATGGAATCTCACTCTGTCGCCCAGGTTGGAGTGCAGTGGCGTGATCTCAGCTCCCTGCAACCTCTGCCTCCCAGGTTCAAGTGATTCTCATGCCTCAGACTTCCAAGTAGCTGGGATTAAAGGTGGCCATCACCACTTCTGACTAATTTTTGTAATTTTAGTAGAGATGGAGTTTTGCCATGTTGGCTAGGCTGGTCTTGAATGCCTGACCTCAGGTGATCCGCCCACCTCAGCCTCCCAGAGTGCTGGGATTACAGGTGTGAGCTGCCATGCCCGGTTGAGAAAATTTTAAATAAAATATTAATAGCAATTTTGAGAATGAGTAAACTTAAAGTTTCTTAGTATTTGTTGGTCTGAAAAGCTATATGACATAAAATATATCTTTTTAAAATGAAAGCACTCAGCTAAAAGTTAAAATCTTTTTTTATTTTTTTTATAAGAGGGGTTTCACCATGTTGGTCAGGACAGTCTCGAACTCCTGACCTCAGATGATCCACCTGCCTCGGCCTCCCAAAGTGCTGGGATAACAGGCGTAAGCCACTGCGCCCGGCCCTAAGTTAAAATCTTTTATTTAAGCTTCACTTCTAAAAATAGTCACATGGTAATTCAATAATTTTTTTCATTTCTTCATATTCTTTTGTTTTAAAAATACTTAATTTATATATCCAAATCATTATGTATAAATTTTTGAAAAATGTGGTTTAAAATATAATGTAAAATTTACCATTTTAATCATGTGAAAGTGTATAATTCAGTGTCATTAAGTACATTCACAATGTTGAATAGCTACCACTCCTATTTCCAGAACACTTTCATCAGCCCATATGGAAACTCTACCCAATAAAGAAAAACTCTCCATTTTCTCCTTCCTCCTGGCCCTAGAAACCTCTATCTTACTTTCTGCCTCTGTGAATTTGCCTATTCCAGATACCATATAAGTGGAATAATAAAATATTTGCCCTTTGCTGTCTGCTTATTTCACTTAGTGTGGTGTTTTCAGAGTTCATCTATGTTGTACCATGTGTCAGAACTTCACTCCTCTTAATGGTCAAATAATAGTTCATTGTATGTTTATAGTACATTTTGTTTATCCATTCATCTCCTGAACACGGGTTGTTTCCACTTTTTGACTATTGTGAATAATGCTGCCATGAACATTGGTGCACAAATACTGTGTATGTTAGAGTTATTGTTTCACTTCTGTTGGGTAGCTACCTAGAAGTGTAGTAGAACTGTTGGATCATATGGTAGTTACATAGTTAACATTTTGAGGAACTGTAAGGGTTCCAGAGCAGTGATACCATTTTCCATTCCTACCAGCAATAAACTTGATTCCAATGTCTCCACATGCTGGCCAAACACGTGTTATTTTATGTGCATACTGGTCATCTGGATATCTTCTTTGGAAAGAACTCAAGTCTTCTGCCTACATTTTAATTGTGATTTTTGTTGTTGCTGAGTTGTAGTTGTTCTTTATATATTCTTGATAATACAGTCTTATTAGACATAAAATTTGCAAAGATTTACTTTCATTTTGTGGGTTATCTTTTCACTTTCTTGATAATCTTATTTATTTATTTAGAGATGGAGTCTCGCTCTGTAACCCAGAATGGAGTGTAGTGGTGTGATCTCGACTCACTGCAACCTCCACCTCCCGGGTTTAGGCAATCCTCCTACCTCAGCCTCCCAAGTAGCTGGAATTACAGGCGTACACCTGGCTAATTTTCATATTTTTAGTAGAGACAGTGTTTCACCATGTTGGTCAGGCTGGTCTCAAACTCCTGACCTCAAGTGATCCACCCACCTTGGCATTCAAAAGTGCTGGGATTACAGGCATGAGCCATTGCACCTGGTCAATAATCTTCTTTAAAACACAAGTTTTTATACTTATGAAATTCAATTTATCTATTTTATTTTTTTGTGCCTGTCCTTTTGGAGAAATTGCCAAATCCAAGGTCATGATTTTCTCCTATGTTTTCTTCTATAAATTTTATACCTTCAGTGCTTAAATTTAGGTATAAAATTTCTCTGATTCAGTTTGAGTTAGTTTTTGAATATGGTATAAGGTGAGGGTCTAACTTCATTATTTTGCATGTAGATACTCAGTTTTACCAGCCTGAATTGTTGAAAAGACCAGCCTTTCTCCATTAAGTGGTCCTGGCATTCTTGGTGAAAACCACTGGCCATATAGGCAAGTGTTTATTTCTGGGCTCTATTCTATTAATAATCCATGGGTCTTTATGTCTGTACTTATTCTAGTTGCACACTATTTTGCTGACTGTAGCTTTGTAGTAAGTTCTGAAATATGGAAATGAGTCTCTTCAACTTTGTTTTTCCTTTTAAAGGATTGTTCTGGCAATTTGGGGTGCCCTGAAATTCCATATGAATTTTAGGATGCATTTTTCTATTTCTGTAAAAAAATGCCATTGGGATTCTGATAGGGGCTGCATTTAATTTGTTGAATGTTTTGGGTAGTATTATCATTCTAACAATATGAAATCTTCCAGTCTGTGAAGATGGAATGTCTCATGTCCGTTTGGTTTGGTTAAATTTATTACCAAGCACTTCCTTCTTTTTGAGACAAGGTCTTATTCTGTCACCTAGTCTGAAGTGCATGTGGAGTGCAGTGGCAACCATGGCTCACTGCAGCCTACCTCTTGGGCTCATGTGATCCTCCTACCTGAGCCTCTCTAGTAGCTGGGTCTACAGGCATGAGCTACCATGCCTGGCTAATTTTATTTTATTTTATTTTTTTTGAGACGGAGTTTTGCTCTTGTTACCCAGGCTGGAGTGCAATGGCGCGATCTTGGCTCACGGCAACCTCCACCTCCTGGGTTCGGGCAATTCTCCTGCCTCAGCCTCCCAAGTAGCTGGGATTACAGGCACGCACCACAATGCCCAGCTAATTTTTTTTGTGTGTGTATTTTTAGTAGAGACGGGGTTTCACCATGTTGACCAGGATGGTCTCCATCTCTTGACCTCGTGATCCACCCGCCTCGGCCTCCCAAAGTGCTGGGATTACAGGCGTGAGCCACTGCGCCAGGCCCTATTTTTTTATAGAGACAGAGTCTCCCTATGTTGCCCAGGATGGTCTCAAACTCCTGAGTTCAAGCAATTCTCCTGTCTTGGCCTTTCAAAGTCCTGGGATTACAGGCATGAGCCATGGTGCCTGGTTGTATTTTTTTCTTTTTGATGCGATTGCAAATGGAACTGTTTTCTTAATTTCCTTTGTCAGACTGTTCATTGCTAGTTTGCCATATACAATTTTAGGCTGTGCCTTTTCACATAACCTTATACCAGAATCATTTTTCCAGGTTGTTAGGGTATGCTATTTATATTATTAGTGGTTACAAAACTGCCTAGCAAAGCCAATGTATTATAATTTACACTATGTATAGTAACAGACATTTAGAATGTTATCAATTATAACAGCAATTTATGTTAGTAAAAACAATATTACAACAAATCTTTTCAGTAAGGTAGTTTTTTTCTTAAGTTAGTATTTTCTTTGTTATTTTTTTTTCCAGTACAGAAGACATACTAGGCTAAGGGGTATGACTATTTAATGTTCTTACTACATGAGACAAAAGTTTTCTCCCAGAGGATTTTTATCAACTTATATATACTCAACCATAGTTTTTTAAAAAGTTACTTGTTTTTGTTTTTTTTTCTTAAGCAAATGTAAACTGTATGTCACTACAAAACGAAATGAAGGATTATCAGTGTCAGCAAGCTCTTACTTTGGTATATAATGAGTTCTTGAAAAAGGTATTCTATAGTTGAATAATTACAACCAAACTGATGGATATCCTATTATTAGGGTGAAGGAGTCAGGAAGGGGATATCTTATTACACAAAACAGAATGACAGAATTCCTAACTATTCTATGACCTTTAGATACTCTTTGATGGTAAACTTCTAGCCTTTTACACATGTTTAAATATTTTCCCCCCTCTTTATATCATAATTGCTAAAAAGTTCCATTAAAGTTAAAGATTTACTATTTTCCTGGGACAAGAAAAAATTTGTATTTCTTTCCTCAAATGAATTATGTTCATGAGATCTATATACTTTTAAAGGATCAAGACCTAAGAGTATATTTTAGCATTTCAATTTTTTGGTTTTCCACTCATTTTAATAAAATGAGTGATTTGAAGCCCAGGAGCTGAAGAAGCAGGGAACAGTGGGATGGATATAGTGGTAAATATGGTGGGAAGCAGAAAGAATCAAGGTTAGTAGTGAGAACATTGTTAAAATGATCAGCCATGAGACTGGTTAGGTAAGGAGGACAATGAAGCCAAGAGGGGGCTGACCGACTGTTAGAGGATGTCTGCTTGCACTTAGAGAACTATTCTCTAAAAGCATTTATTCATCTAAATTGTACAGGAAAATTCTGATAACTATGTTAACTATAGTACAGGAAAAAAATTCCTCAAAAAGAAAAGAAAAGGAAATGAATAGTGAAAGAAAAGAAGACTACTTTTTGGAAGGAACATATTTCATTACAGTGAAAGTGCAGCCATAAAGAAAAAATACCCCCCCAAAAAAAAAATCTATGAATAGTTTCTATAGTTTGGGTTTTAGTGTATTTTTTTCTTTGCTTTGATAATCATTCTTTAAAAATCTATTACAGTGTCACTGGAATCTTATTATTGTAGTAAGTTACTCTATGAACATTCAAATATGCAGCTGGACAAAAATAAAACTAAGTTCTACTAACCTGTATAACCAGTTTCTCTAGTCAATTAAATCAAACAATTGCCTTGGTTTTGTTTTCACAGAACTGACCCTAACTGAATAAACTAAACTGACAAGTTGCTTTGTGTTTCAAAGTGCAGAATAGTCCAAGTGTGTGTGTGGGGAAATAACTAAGGGAATAACTAAGAACATTTGTGAACTGTAGTTAACTTCTGTTCAGAATGAGCTGTTTAAAACATATCAAACCTAATTTCAATTGCATAAAACATACAGCACAGTCTTAATTACTTTAGTTCAATTTTTTTCATGAAAGTAGTTACATAAATTAGGTATATATATATGTGTGTGTGTGTGTGTGTGTGTATGTGTGTGTGTGTGTGTGTGTGTGTGTGTGTGTGTGTTTTGAGACAGAATCTCATTCTGTTGCCTTGGCTAGAGTGCAGTGGCGTGCTCTCAGCCTCCCAAGAAGCTGGGATTACAGGCATGTGCCATTATACCAGGCTAATTTTTGTATTTTTAGTAGAGACAGGATTTTGCCATGTTGGCCAGGCTGGTCTTGAATTCCTGACCTCAAGCAATCCGCCCACCTTGGCTTGCCAAAGTGCTGGGATTACAGGCAAGTGAGAGCCACTGCGCCCAGCCAGAAATCACTTTTTTTTTTTTTTACATTTTCCCCAGTGATTGAGAGCATAGAGAAGTTGTACCAAAGTGTTGCCCCATGTGGGACCTCAAGTAGGCATATTTTTCATTCATAGCATGATTTCAAATATTAAGCAAAGATATGTGACTGGTTGTGTACAAACTACCACCACTCCTAGAAAGTATCTCTTGCATATATTTTATACACAGAAAGCAACTCAATGTTGAATTCCATTCAGCAGTATTGGTTTTATTCCTGGCAATAAAGAACTTCATTTCTAGTTTCTGTGAAAGTAAACTCCCCAAGAAAAAAGCTCCCCATGTAGGAAAAACACAGCAAAATGTAGTCACCTTTATATTTGTGTTTTTGAATTTTAAGAGAAATTTTGTAATTTTAGGTTATCATCTAAGTTAAATTAGTATTTGAATCAAAAGATATAATTATGTTTTAATCAAGTGTTGCTTTTCTCGGAATCATATGTACAGGTTATTGAAACAAAAGAAGAATAACACTTCTATAAAATGTTGTGTCATGGGTTTAATCCAGAGTCACTTATTACTTACATGATTCCTGAGTCACTAATTACTAAGGCTTTCCTATAAGGAAATGATTACTAACAATAGGCTATGTGAGCAATTGCAAAAGTTTTTAGATAGTAATTATTACAGTTTCAGGAAGATTTTTGAAAACTGTATTGAAGGAATTAAATTCTAGTAAATTACATTTATTTCAAACATGGAAATTAGCATCACTTTTTATTCAGAGACATGTACTTTCTTCCTAAGGAATGAAAATTAACTTTGGGGATTCAGAAGCCTAAAAACAGGCTTATAAGGAAATATATCTGTAACACTGACAACAGTGTTGTATTTATTATCCAGAGTAAGGAGGTTATAGGTTTTATGTTATAAAGATACCTTTTGAAAGTAAGACTTCTGGTCCTTAACTTTGATTATAACATTAACATCTTTAGTCGGGCATGGTGGTACATGCCTTTGGTCCCGGCTGCTGAAGAGGCTGAAGTAGGAAGCATGTGTGGCCCACTGTACTCCAGCCTGGGTGACAGAATAAGACACTGTCTCAAAAAACCCAGAAAAACAAACAAAAAAGTGATTTTGGGGTTCTACTATTCTAGTGGGCCCCAGTCCTACTGAATCAAAATTTCTCAGGGTTGGGTCTCAGATTCTGATAATCAGACAGATTTGAAGAATACAGTCCTAGTGATCTTGGACTTGATGTAGGCCACTCCATCCAAACTAATATGTAAATCACTTTCGTCATGAACTTATAATCCTCTCCACTAAAAGCAGTTCCTTCTCTCACGTTCCCATGCAATTACATTATCATCTTTAACAAGGATAATATTTAACTGAAACATTTCAACCAATTAGAATACTGGTGAAACTGTATGCGCCAGGTATGACCTCTTTGTTGCTGGATTACAGGCAGGTCTCAGCGGGTCTCAGGAGAAGGGCCAGGACAGATGAGACTGTGGTGGAACTGATAGGATCTTAGTGTAGAGCTACTTACCAGTGTTTTTGCAAGTATTTTGTTATTTCAATAACTAAAAGCAAGGACACACTAGTTGATTATCAGCTCTGCTTCTGGTCTTAAGATTCACAAAGTATGGTCCAAATAAGCGGAAATTCACAAATGGGATGATAAAATACTTGAGAGTAACCAGCATGGAAGTGATGACTGAAATCACTGAAGTAGGTAGGACTGTAGAACATTATTACTTTAAATTGTGGCCCTGCATTACACTCTCTCTCTCTCTCTCTCTCTCTATATATATATATATATATATATTGGATATAGGGTTTGTCATCTTTGTCTTGCTTTGTCATCCAGGTTGGAGTGCAGTGGTAGAATCATGGTTAACTGCAGAGCTTGTTAAAAATGCAGATTTCTGGGCTGGACTTCCTTCTAGACTCACTTAATCACAACCTCTGAGGGCAGAATCTAGAAGCCTATATTTTACATTTTAAATAAGAATCCTAGGTTTTGTTTGTTTGTTTAATTTAAGAGGCAAGGTCTTACTCTGTTGCCCAGGCTGAAGTGTAGTGGCATGATCATAGATCACTTCAGCCTCAAACTCCTTGGCTCAAGGGACTTTCCCACTTCAGCCTCTCAGGTGGCTGAAACCATAGGTGCATGTTGCAACAACTGGCTAATTGTTTTCTTTCTTTCTTTTTTTTTCCACCCTGAGACAGGATCTCACTCTTTCACACAGGCTGGAGTGCAGTGGCCCAATCCTGGCTCACTGCAACCTCCACCTCCCAGGTTCAAGCAGTCCTCCCACTTCAGCCTCCCAAGTAGTTGGGATTATAGGCGTTCACCACTGCACTCAGCTAGATTTTGTATTTTTTTTTTTTTTAAGAGATGGGGGTCTTGCTATATTGCCCAGGCTGGCCTTGAACTCCTGGCCTCAAGTGATCCTTCCATCTTGGCCTCCCAAATAGCTGGGCTTAGAATTTTATTTTTTATTTCAATAGTTTTCGGGAAACAGGTGGTATTTGGTTATATGACTAAGTTGTATAGTGGTGATTTCTGAGATTCTGGTGCACCCATCAACAGAGCAGTGTACTGTACCCAATGTGTTGTCTTGTATCCCTCACCCTGCTCCCACCCTTCCCCATGAGTCCCCAAAGTCCACTGTATCATTCTTATGCCTATGCAATCTCATAGCTTAGCTGCTACTTATGAGAACATATGATGTTTGGTTTTCCATTCCTGAGTTACTTCACTTAGAATAATGGTTTCCAACTCCATCCAGGTTGTTGTGAATGCCGTTATTTCATTCCTTTTTATGGTTTTTATGGCTGAGTAGTATACCACGGTATAAATATATACCACATTTTCTTTATCCACTCATTGATTGATGGGCATTTATTTGGTCTGGGTTCCATATTTTTGCAATTGCAAATTATGCTGCTATGAACATAAGTGTGCGAATATCTTTTTCATATAATGATTTTTCTCTGGGTAGATACCCAGTAGTGGGATTGCTGGATCAAATGGCAGATCTACCTTTAGCTCTTTAAGGAACATCCACACTGTTTTCCACAGTGGTTGTACTAGTTTACATTCTTACCAGCAGTGTAAAACCTTTCCCCTTTTACCACATCCATGCCAATATCTATTATTTTTTGATTTCTTTTTATTATGGCCATTTTTGTGGGAGTAAGGTGTTATTGAATTGTGGTTTTGATTTGCCTCTCTCTGATAATTAGTGATGCTGAGCATTTTTTACATGTTTTGTTTTTTATTTGTATATCTTCTTTAAAGACTTGTCTATTCATGTTCTTAGCCTGCTTTTTGATAGGATTATTTTATTTCTTTCAGCTATAATTTTTGATGATTCTTTTTTTTTTTTTTTTTTACCAGTCATCTTTTATTTGGAGGTTAATTCCATTAGGATACGAAAGGATTCAGCAATAATCGAGACTGTGTTCCTTATGGAGGGGCTCAAGCCAAGAAGGTCGTGCAGGGGAGTGCAGAGCTTGTCTTCTTCAGTGGTACTTGCGTCGCCGCTCATGCTTGAGCTCCTTGTAGGAAAAGGTGTAGTTGAAGACCACGTAGCATGCCAGCACCATGGTAATCCCCGCGATGCTGCCCTTCTTCACGTTGATATATTTGTTATAGTACCGGTAGTAACCTCTTCGAAACGCTCCCACAATGCCACTAGGGCTGAAGTCCTGCATCAAGATCCAGCTTGGCAGCTCTCCTAGTTTGACCTCCAGAAGTTTCTTGTCCTTCAATGGTACGACTGACGCCATCTTGGAGTACTGGTCTTTTTAATTTTTTTTAAAGACGGGGTTTCACCATCTTTAAAAAGATGGTCAGGCTGGTCTTGAGCTCCCGACCTCAGATGATCCACCCACCTTGGCCTCCAAAGTGCTTGGATTACAGGCGTGAGCCACTACACCCAGCCTTTGATGATTCTTATACTCACTAACGTTTTAGAATCTTTCCTGAGGTGTAAGAACAGAGAAAAGAAGAGACACTTGAGGGACACTTACATTTAAGGGCTAGAGGATGAAGGTATCATCAGCTAAATAGACTGAAGAGCCACCTGAGTTACAGGATCAGAGCCAGGAAGAATTGTGTCATAATGCCAAAACAGAACAATATCTCTAGAATATCTATAGTGTCATGCCATAGACAGATCAAATTATATAGACTCTGAGAAGAGAATGCTGGCCATTAAGAGGTCATTAAGGATCACTGAGAAGAGTGTAGCTGATGTGGGAGAAGAGGAGAAGGAACTAAGTACAAAGATAGGGCATTAACTTTGGAAAGTTGCCTATGCCAATACTACTTCCCCCATGGATGTATGTATGTGTATATATATGTGTGTCAGTGGTGGTTGGCATTTGGTCATGCACGCACACACACACAATTTGAAGGGGGTACTAAAAGGGAGAAAAAGAGTAAGGAGAGATGCTGAAAAATCCTCAGGTGAAAATAGCTTTATATGACCCCATTGTAATAAGAAAAGGAAACAGATAATAGAATTGATAGCTTTGGGATTGGAAGTGATCTGCAATGGAGATAATGGGGAAATAGGATACAGACAGAAAAATAAAAACACTGGGCAACAGTAGTGAGGGCCTAGCTGATATTCAATAACATCAATTTATAATGCTTCCAAGCAGGAAGAGTCACAGATTTCCACAAGAATTTTTCAGCACTGTTACTGCAAAACCTAAGAATTTTCTCTTTCTCTCTCCTTTTTTCCATTAAATATTTACAGGCTAACTACCAGATTGCAAGGTAATACGGTAAAGGTAGAAATTGTCAAGAAAAGCCTGATGGGTAAATTTGGCAACAAAACAATCTAGAGAGACAGTGAATTCTAGTACTCAGGTGGCTGACAAAGTCCAAGGATACGTAGGTAGAAAAGTAAAACCAGGAGGGGCTTGACAGATTGGAAAAATATGCAAGGGTTTTGTGAGACAGGGACTTGTAATGAGTGCAAATAAAGTACAAATTTAGAGGGAATGAAAGAACTGGGAGAGCTAGAAGGGCAGGAGATTAGAGAACAGAATTTGAGTTCAAGTGTTTGCAATTTCTTTCTCCTTCAAAGCTACATTTGAGAAATTAATTTTAATGTGGTTCAATTGTATAACATTGCTGATTGTGTGTGTGTGTGTGTGTAAAGAATTTGCACTGTGATTTACAAATAGCTCTTAAATGAAAAAATTTATAGTCATTCATGAGTTTTCAAGGAACAACCAGCAGGTAAAAAATTTAAACAATTACCTTATTTGTTTGATGTGTAAACAGAGTAGAATTTATAAATAAAGTCATTTGTTTTTCCCACTTCAGTGGTGGTTGGCATTTGGTAACATGTACACACACACACACACACACACTCTTAGATGATCTGGTATTTGCACCTATACAAGCATGATTTAAATAACAAATAGTAGCATACTGTCTGGATCCGTGTTAACTGAATTTTTTTTTCCAGAATAAACCATAACCAGGACTTCTTGGATTAGGCACTTGGCAAAGTTAGACACAGAGCTACTACTACAGTGAAAGTGAATGTTTTGTTCATGTCACAAATCAACCATTCATACGAAGATATGTCCAACAAAATTAAAATAAAACATTATGTGTAATTTCATATTAGAACAACCTCAAAAATAAGTTACAGAGTGATAACAGTTAATAATTTCTGAGCATCCGCCCTCCCAACTCTGGGTCCTGTCTTCATTGCTCTGTTTCCTCCAATCCTAGAGGATACAGGTGGCTCTAACACCTCTGTGGCTCTGTGAGCTGCAGATACTGGGAGTACTGTACGGAGGACGCCAAGACATGATGGTGGACTGGAGACATTGTTAGCATGCCTCTCCTACTTGGAAAAACAAAGTATGTGTAGAGATTCACACGGTAAACTCTTTTTTACAAGAAGCAACACCAGAATTTAACAGAAGAATTGAAAGAAACCACAAATTCTTTGAAAGAAGTGCTGGCAGCAGCCTACACCGTGAACCAGATGGAAAACTCTGAGTCTCCAGAGCATAAGATGGGGAGACTTGGTCACTGGAACGAACACTCCCACAGGGGAGCTGGGCAGCCCAGGCCACAGGGGAAGGCCTTAACCCTCCACAGTGTGGGAGCTGATTAGTGAGCATGGAGAATACATGAGAAGGAGTGGCATCAGGATGTGCTCTGCAGCACTACCAGACTCCAGTGGGGATGGAGGACAGTCATTCCTGATCCTACCTCATGGCGCACCGCCGTGACCTCACAGAAGTCTGCCAGCTAACTCAGGCTGCAGTCACAGGTTGAAAGGAGCTCCTGAGAACTGCAATATGATTTTAAGTGGAGACTAACCCTGTTGGCTAGAACCAGGGGGAGAGCATGAAGTATGCTACAGTGCAGCAGCTGGGTACCCCTGCTTCACAGGTGGATAGGGAGGGGCATGGCCTGAAAGCCTAGTTTTTGTCGCTGATAGGAAGTCTTATTGCCTGGGGCAGTTTTGTGTTCTAAGTGCAGATTGCCTGGAACACAGCTAGCTGCTGTTAGCAGAATACTGTGGGTATGAAATTTGCTGTGTCAAGTGCATGGGAGCTGAGTGGGCCTTACTGCCTCCTGCTACTCCCCCGGCCCCACTCCTTGTGTCGATTCTTCTGTGCACCAGAGGCAACTCTGCTCCTCCCTGGAACATTACCCCAGTGGCCAGAAAGCTTTACTCTCATCACCAATGGGGACACTGCTCATACTTGTACCTGGGGAGCCTAAGTGAGGACTTGCCTGGTCCAGCCCTCACCAGGCTTTGCCATGGTACGATCCCTGGTAGCATAACACAATGGACAGGGATATTTGGAGGCTCCATACCCCCGTCCATTGCCTGAGACACCAGAATGCCTGCCCTGGGTAATATAAGACAAGCACAAATTCCACTGCTACCACTGCACCTGGGACTCTTTTGCAAGCACCACCTCCTAGCTGGTAGCCAACCAGCACAGCCCATTATGACACCTGAAGGCAGAATAACACAACACTCAGGAAGGAGAAAACTTCTGCATGCCCTCAGCTACTGCCATTGCCTGCATCACCCTGGCTAACCAGGAGGTCTTGAGTCTGTCCATGTGCCCAGTACATTACTGCTACTGTTGGCATCTGAGAAAGCCAACACTAAGGCTATCTGTAACCAAGGAAATCTCAGAGTCTACGTCACTCCTCTCCTACCCCCATCAGAGCTGGTGCTGGTACCCGCTGCTAGAAGACTAGAGGACAGGTCACATTACTGGATCCTTTGCAGATATTCTCCAGGACCATCCTGGAGTTTGGGAGCCCAGTGGGCAGCTAGACCCAGAGGAGTAGGAGGATTCACAGTAGTTGGGCTCTCTAGGTAAAGGAGGAGTGGCGTGCATTACGAAGGTACTCTGTAGGATAAAAGAAACCAGACTGCAGGCTTTGAGGCCCTAAACTTTCCACTTGTGGGAAGTTTTTTTCCAGCAGAGGCACAGGTGCAGTGCTGGGCTCACAGGGGAAAGTCTATAAGAAACATCAGCATTCCTGCAGATGAAGAGATGCTTGTCTGATCTGAATAGCTGGAACAGCAGGTCAGGAGTGTGCCTGGGAGGTGGATCACTTTCCTGCTGGCCTGGAAGGAGAGCTGTGGTGGCTCCCTCCTTTCTCCTTGAAAAGACCTCAGTGCATTTCACAGACCTTTCCCAGCTGCTTCTGTCAAGGCTGGGATTCTGCTCACCACAGAGTATGGCATTTTCCTACCTGCTTTAGTGTAAGGGGGTTTTTACCTATGGGCACCTCCTACTGGCCTGAAGCTTACACTGTTCAACTCTGTGAATAAAATACTGGGGCTTTTTTATTTTTAGTTTTTGAAAGGGCACACCGCTGGGGAATGAGAGAAGTTTCATGAGACCTCTGCCATTCTAGCCCCACAGGAGACAGCGAACCTGCTCACACATCCAGCACATTGCTACCACCGCCAGCATCTGAAAAAGCCATCACACAAGATTCTCTGTAACTAAGGAACTCATACAGAGCCTTCACACTGAAAGCACTGAATCAAAGCTAGGTAACAAACTATAAAGTCACATCCCCAAGGGGTTAAAACAAAGAAATTAAAAAAAAAAAACTCAGTTGTATTAGAAATACATAAGTTCCTTCTCATTCAGGTAGACAAAATAGTCAAACCCAATGAGAAGAAACCAGAAAAATAATTCTGGCAATATGAAAAAACGGGATTCTATAACACCCCCAAAAGATCACACCACCTCTCTAACAGTGGATCCAAATTAAGATTAAATCTTTGAAATACTAGATAAATAATTTAAAACAGAGCCTTTTTTTTTTTTTTTGAGATGGAGTTTCGCTCTTGTTATCCAGGCTGGAGTGCAATGGCACGATCTCGGCTCACCGCAACCTCCGCCTCCTGGGTTCAGGCAATTCTCCTGCCTCAGCCTCCTGAGTAGCTGGGATTACAGGCACGCGCCACCATGCCCAGCTAATTTTTTGTATTTTTAGTAGAGACGGGGTTTCACCATGTTGGCCAGGATGGTCTCGATCTCTTGACCTCAGGATTCACCCGCCTTGGCCTCCCAAAGTGCTGGGATTACAGGCGTGAGCCACCGCGCCCAGCTTAGATAAATAATTTAAAAGGTTGACTAATAAGTTACTCAAGGAGATACAAGAGAAAGGTGAAAACCAACATAAAGAAATTAACGCTGGGCTGGGAACAGTGGCTCATGCCTGTAATCCCAGCACTTTGGGAGGGCAAGGTGGGCAGATCTCCTGAGGTCAGGAGTTTGAGACCAGTTTGGCCAACATGGTAAAACTCCATCTCTACTAAAGATACAAAAATTAGCTGGGCATAGTGGCGGTGTGTGCCTGCAATCCCAGCTACCTGGGTGGCTGAGGTGGGAGAATTGCTTGAACCCAGGAGATGGAGATTGTAGTGAGCCAAGATTGTGCCACTGTACTCCAGCCTAGGTGATAGAGCAAGACTTCATCTTGAAAGAAGGAAAGGAGGGAGGGAGGAAAGGAGGAAGGGAGGAAGGAAGGAAAGAAATTGTCGTTAATTTCTTTCTTGGTGCAGTGGCTCACGCCTGTAATATCAGCACTTGGGGAGGCTGAGGCAAGTGGCTCACTTGAGGCCTGGCCAATAAGACAAGCCTGGCCAACATGGTGAAACCCCATCTGTATTAAAAATACAAAAATTAGACAGGTGTGGTGGTGCACACCTGCAGTCCTAGCTACTTGGGATGCTGATGCATGAGAATTGCTTGAACCTGGGAGGCAGAACACAGGATTTTTAGGGCAGTGAAACTACTCTGTGTGATGATCTGATGGTAGACACATGTCACTATACATTCGTCTAAACCCCACAGAATGCACGACACCTGCCAGGTGCAGTGGAGTCTTCCTAACTTTTGGCAACTACTTTTTTACTGACTCCATAATTTTGCCTTTCCCATCATGTCATATAGTTGTAATCATACAATTTGTAACCCTTTCAGATTGTCTTTGCCTACTTTTAAAAGTTACTTTTTCTCTTCTGTCCTGTTTTTCCACCCCTTAGATCTTATAAGACATAATCTATCTTAAAAAATAAATCCCTGGATTTTCTGAGAAAATAATTTAATGAAAGTTGCTTTATTTGGAACTTAACAAATATTTTACAAATGAGGACACTGCAGCCAAAGAGGTTAAAAAACTTTTCCAAGTTTACACAGCTAGTAATTGCCAGAGCTGAGATTAGACTCTAGTGAGTCTGGCTCCAGAATCGTGTTCAGGCAATACTTGTTACTGCTTCCCAATAACAGAAAATAAAGCAATATTAAAAATAACCCAGAAAAAGAATCCCTCTCCCCTATAACCCAAAGATAAAGAAGGTGTATTAAAGGCACATGCACGTGCGCACTGATATTTGTACACACACACACACACACACACACACACACACGATAAATAAAGGCAACTAACTATCCACAAAGAAATATGCTTCATAACCATTCTTCCATACTAGAGATGTCCGATTGTTTTTGCCAGAATGCCTGTGTTCATGCAGCATCTATAGGTCTAATGCCCTATGGCATTAGGTCTAATTTTCCTTGCTGGTTTGGCCACTTTCAGAAGATACTTAAAAACCATGGCACTCAATCTGAGCCTCCTGCATGCCCACTGGGCTGGGAACTACAGGCAGTATGAACTGTCCACAACCTTCTTCCTTGCTTATTTTTCTTCATATAACCCATCAGGTTCTAACTGAGTATATATTTCACTTGAAAAAAAATCTGTTTCTCCCCAACTCCAGTATGAGCTCCAAAGGGCAGGAATTTTTGTGTCTTATTCACTCATCTGCCCATAACCTAGAAGAAATGCCTGGCTGATAATAGGTAAAATAAATATTTGCTGAAAGAATGAATTTGATATTAGTACTGCCTAACACTTAACAAACATCATTACCAAATATACTTTATTTCTTATGGTGAGCTAAATGGCATGATGGGCTAGAATGATTTACAGTAACACTGCTTTTATAAATTAACCTAAGGTAAGTGCTCTGTGTATAAAAAGCCATAAATAAACAAATTTATCTGAGAAAAAGTTACACAGTTTTTGCAATGGGAATTCTTGCTATTTATTGCAGTTCTTCAAGAACTATGTAACTGAGTGATTAAAATGTTAACACATGGATACGTGGCCTTCAAAAAAGTTGATACTGTTCAAAATAATACTTATTTTTCAAAGGAAATCACTATTGAATTGGAGGGCTACCTTTTTGTGAAGATGTGGTTTAAACATCTCTCTAGATAAAGAATAAAAGTATTAGTGTTCTCTGAGTCTTAGCCATATAGGTGTATTATAAATAATCCGAAGGAATAGAGTACAGACTAGAATTATTCAAATTTGTAAATGATACTAATTCCAATCAACTGAGAAAACCACAGTCAATTTGTTCAAGATTGCTCAAGGGGTCAGAAAAGGGTCAGGCCAAAAATACAGGTATATACCAATTATTTCAGCAGTACACAGTGTTAATTTAAAATGATACAGAAGTTGGATTAGCTTGCTCCTATTTATAGTAGACATATATATCTGGGAAGCATTCTAGATATTTATACAACAGTCATTCACACTGGATGACTCCATATTTCTCTAGCATGCTTTATATTCATTCTTACTTTTTCACCTTTCTTTTTCAAATGTAAGACCAATTTTTCATGAAGGCTTCCTTAAGAAAATATTACACATCTGTCTAAATGAGTGTTTTCACACATATGTTGCAAGCAGGGTTAAAACAAAAGAAGAAATAAAAAAAAAACAGAACAGAATAGCAACTAATAGAATGTACTGCACATGGTAAGGATACTGTTTTAGATACACAAATACAGAATACATATTGGGGAACTGGGCTGCTATGTAAGGTATACTTCATATTATAGGTCATGGTCAAAAAAGTATGAAAGTTATTTGTCTAGGTAGTATTAACAGTTTTAATTATAAAGGATTATATTTACATTCAAATCAGCACTAATCTTCCAAATCAGCCTCAGGTCAATTTTGTGGCCAGCTTTCCAAAAGCTTAATTCCTTAGTGAAAATGTGAGATTCTCAAGCGTGGCAATACCATATATTACAGTACTCAGTATGTTTTTTGTTTTTCTTCTTCAATATGTTAGGTATAGCTAATAACATATCCATCAGGAACCTAAGAGTAGACTGATTGCAATTGAGTCAATTTTGCTAATTCTTTGAATCTCTGATATGCTTGTTGAGATAGTGAGGCTTTGTGTTCCCATCCAAAGCTCATCCTGAACTGTAGTTCCTATAATCCCTACGTGTCATCAGAAGAACCTGGTTGGAAGTAATTAATCATGGAGTTGGTTACACTCGTGCTATTATTATGATAGTTCTCACAAGACCTGATGGTTTTATTAGGGGCGGGGACTCGGCACTTCTCCTTGCTGCTGCCATGTAAAGAAAGAAATGTTTGCTTACCCTTCCACCATGACTGTAAGATTCTTCAGGTATCCCCAGCCCTGTGGAACTGTCAATCAATTAGACCTCTTTCTTTTATAGATTACCCAGTCCCAGGTATGTCTTTATTGGCAGCATGAGAATGGATTAATACAATAAATTGGTACTGGGTAGAGGGGTGTTGATGTAAAGATACCTGAAAATGTGGAAGTCACTTTGAAACTGAGTCACAGGCAGAGGTTAGAACAGTTTGGAGTGCTTAGAAGAATATAGGAAAATGAGGGAAAGTTTGAAACTTCATAGACACTTGTTGAACCTCCTTGAGCTTTGACCAAAATGCTGATGGAGATATGGACAATAAGGTCCAGGCTGACTGAGGTGGTTTCAGATGGAGATGAGGAACTTGTTGGAAACTGGAGGAAAGGTCACTCTTGCTATGCAAAGAGACTGGTGACATTTTGCCCCTGCCCTACGGATCTGTGGAACTTTGAAACTGAGGGAGATTATTTAGGGTATCTGGGGAAAGAAATTTTTTTTAATCATACTTCAAGTTTTGGGATACATGTGCAGAATGTGCAGGTGTGTTACATAAGTATACATGTGCCATGGTGTTTTGCTGCACCCATCAACCAGTCATCTACATTAGGTATATCTCCTAATGCTATTCCTCCCCTAGCTCCCCACCCTCAGAGAGGCCTGGGTGTGTGATGTTCCCCTCCCTGTGTCCATGTGTTCTTATTGTTCAACTCCCACTTAAGGGGTAAGAACATGTGGTGTTTGGTTTTCTGTTCCTGTGTCAGTTGGCTGAGAATGATGGTTTTCAGCTGCATTCATGTTCCTGCAAAGGACATGAACTCATTCTTTTTCATGGCTGCATAGTATTTCATGGTATATATGTGCCACTTTTTCTTTATCCAGTCTGTCACTGATGGGCATTTGAGTTGGTTCCAAACTCTTTGCTATTGTGAACATTACTGCTATAAACATACGTGTGCATGTGTCTTTATAGTAGAATCATTTATAATCCTTTGGGTATATACCCAGTAATGGGATTGCTGGGTCAAACGGTATTTCTGGTTCTAGATCCTTGAGGAATCACCACTGTCTTCCACAATGGCTGAAATAATTTACACTGTGGGTGAAGAAATTTCTAAGTGGCAAAGCATTTAAGAGGAAGCAGAGCAAAAATGTTTGAAAAATTTGCAGACTGACAATATGATAGAAAAGAAAATCTCATTTTCTGGGGAGAAATTTGAGCCTCCTGCAGAAATTTGCCTATGTAACAAGGTGCCAAATGTTAATTGCCAAGAGAGTGGTGAAAATGTCTTCAGGGCATGTCAGAGACCTTCATGGCAGCCCCGCACATTGCAGGCCTGGAGGCCTAGGAGAGAAAAATGGTTTCCTGGCCCAGGCCCAGGGCCCCCCTACTATGCAGCTTCAGGACATGGTGCCCTGCGCCTGCACCCCAGCTGCTTCAGCTCTAGCTGTGGCTAAAAAGGGTCAATGTACACAGCTCAGGCCATTGCTTCAGATGGTGCAAGCCCCAAGCTTTGGCAGCTTCCATGTGGTGTTGGGCCTTCAGGTGCAGAGAAGTCAGGAATGAAGGGTTGGGAACCTCTGCCTAGATTTCAGAGGATATATGACAATGTCCAGGCAGAAGTTTGCTGCAGGGGCAGAGACCTCATGGAGAACCTCTGCTAAGGCAGTGTGGAAGGAAAACTTGGGGTTGGAGCACCCACAAAAAGTCTTCACTGGGATACTGTCTAGTGGAGCTGTGAGAATAGGGCCACTGTTTTCCAGACCCCAGAATGGTAGATCCACCAACAGCTTGCACTGTGTGCCTGAAAAAGCTGTAGACACTCAGTCCCAGCCAGCCATGAAAGCAGCTGGGAGAGGGGCTGATCCATGTGAAGCCACAAGGCCAGAGCTGCCCAAGGCTGTAGGAGCCCACCTCTTGCATCAGTATGACCTGTATATGAGACATGGAGTCAAAGGAGATAATTTTGGAGCTTTAAGATTTGACTGTCCTGTTGTATTTTGGACTTAAATGGGGCCTACAGCTCCTTTTTTTGGGTCAGTTTCTCCTGTTTGGAATGGTTGTATTTACCCAATTCCTGTGCCCCCATTGTATCTAGGAAGTTACTAACTTGCTTTCGATTTTATAGGCTCATAGGTCGAAGGGACTTGCCTTGTCTCAGATGAGACTTTGGCCTTGGACTTGGGTTAATATTGGAATGAGTTAAGACTTTAGGGGACTGTTGGAAAGGCATGACTGTGTTTTGAAATATGAGGACATGAGATTTGGGAGGGTCCAGGTGTGGAACAATATGGTTAGGCTTTGTGTCCCCATCCAGATCTCACCCTGAATTGCAGTTTCCAAAATCTCCATGTGTTGTGGGAGGGACCCTGTAGGAGGTAATTAATCATGGAAACAGTTACCCTCATGCTGTTCTCATGATAGTGAGTGAGTTCTCATAAGGTCTGATGGTCTTGTAAGGGGCTTTTTCTCCTTTGGTTGGCACTTCTTGCTTCTGCCATGTGAAGAAGGATGTGTTGGCTTCCCCTTTTGCCATGACTGTAAGTTTCCTGAGGCCTCCTCATCCCTGCAGAACTGTGAGTCATTTAAACCTCTTTCCTTTATTGATTGTACCCAGTGTCAGGTATGTCTTTATTAGCAGTGTGAGAATGGACTGATACACCTGCCAACTTAATGGAAGCTCAGTCAGTTGGAGAGCTCTTCTCAGGCCTCAAGAAGTGTGGACACACTGGCCAACTCAGGGGTTTTGTGTTCTGGAAGTCCAGTTAGCCCAAGAAGTACTTCTGTGGTTTCTAAAGTGCTATGACTGGCATTAAGTAAGCTCTCAAAATTACTAGGTATTCACATATATACATACACACACACACATATATATTCATGATTATTTTTGTTATAATATTTACTGAAAATTGATAATAGACTATAATTACTCTTAAATAATATGTTTATATTCATTTTTGTCTTACATATTATTATTGCTTAACTTTCAACAAATTCATTTTATCAGTAATTCATATTCTCTAATTTGAATATAACAATTCAGGTTAATTTGAAGCTTCTCTTTGTTTTAAAAGAAAACATTTTTCAGAAAATGCTGATCATCACTAATCATCAGAAAAATGCATATCAAAACTACAATGAGATACCATCTCACATCAGTCAGAATAGGTTTTATTAAAAAGTCAAAAGTGGGGAGGCTGAGGAGAAAAGGGAATGCTTGTATATTGTTGGTAGGAATGTAAGTTAGTTCAGCCATTGTGGAAAGAAGTTTGGAGATTTTTCAAAGAACTTAAAATACAGCTACCATTCAACTTAGCTATCCCATTACTGGGTACATACCCAAAGGAAAATAAATAATTCTATCAGACACATGCACTTATATGTTCATCACAGCACTATTTACAATAACAAAGACATGGAATCAACCTATGTGCCCATAAACAGTGGATTAAATAAAGAAATTGTCATAGATATACACCATGGAATATTATGCAGCAATAAAAAAGAATGAAATTGTGTCCTTTGGAGCAATATGAATGCAGCTGGAGGCTACTACCCTAAGTGAATTAATGCAGAAACAGAAAACCAAATACTCCATATTTTTACTTATAAGTGGGAACTAAACATTGGCTATAAATGGACATAAAGATGGGAACAACAGATCCTGGGAACTAGCAGTGGCGTGAGGGAGAGGGAACCAAGGGTTGAAAAACTAGCTGTTGGATACTATGCTCACTACCTGAGTGACAGTATTAAACTCTAAACCTTTCCATCACATAATATACTCAGATAAATGCTGGGCACAGTGGCAGGAGCCTGTAATCCCAGCTACTTGGGAGGCTGAGGCAGGAGAATTGCTTGAACTCGGGTGGCAGAGGTTGCAGTGAGCCAAGATCGTGCCACTGTACTCCAGCCTGGGCAACAGAGTAAGACTCTGTCTCAGAAATAAACAAACAAACAAACAAACAAACAAACAAAACCAGATAATAAACGTGCCCATGTACCCCTGAATCTAAAATAAAAGTTGAAATTAAAAAGAAAGAACATTCACTATAATATGGTATTCACAGAGGAATACTTGTCTTAATTAAACAATAAATAAAACAAAAATGCAGCTTTTCCACATTTCTCCTAAAATGCTTACTATATATGCAATTAAATACACTTTTACATTTGATAAGAGCAGTTGATTATTCTTCAGAATTGAGGTTTTAGTACCACATACCTCTTCACAGAAATTATTTAAATTACCATTTAAAAATGTTGCTATTGTGTTAAAATATATTTTATTGTTTATTCTGAATACTTCCTTTTTTTTTTTTGAGACAGAGTCTTGCTCTGTCACCTAGGCCGGAATGCTCCAGTGGTGGGATCTTGGCTAACTGCAGCCTCTGCCTCCTGGGTTCAAGCAATTCTCCCTGCCTCAGTCTCCCAAGTAGCTGAGATTACAGGCACCCACCACCACGCCTGATTACTATTTGTATTTTTAGTAGAGACAAGGTTTCACCATGTTGGCCAGGTTGGTCTTGAACTCCTGATCTCAGCCTCCCAAAGTGCTAGGATTATAGGCACGAGCCACCATGCCAGGCTTATTCTTAAAACTTCTATATAGGCAAAATAATCACTATTTACTCAAATTTTGAAACTACTATTTCCTTTAAAAATTGCCAGATTTACTAGAAAAATACTTACTTTATTAATACAATGGCTAGCAAGAGGAAAATAAATGAAACCCTATAACAGAAATAAGATCCTACATTTACCGAGTGATTAACATATGCCAGTTAGTGTGCTAAGTGCTTATCTTAGAATGAACCCTCTCTCATTTTGGGGCAAACATGCAATACAGTATTATTTTTATTTCTACCTTATACTTCGGAAAAATGAGGCTTACAGAAGATGACTTGCCTGAAGTCATATAACCAGTCTTTCTAACTTGAAAATTCTTGGCTTTTCCCCCCTTTTCCCCTAAACAAACAAGATAGAGCCCTGGGGCATGTCAACACTGAAGACACAGCCAGAGAAAAAGAAGTCAACAAAGGAGACTGAAAAGTTCCAAGGTAACAAAGTGGTGGGAGGGGACAGCCAGTGAAGATTTGGGGAGAGGGGAGATGACAGAACATGAGGATAAGAAGTAGATTAGAATCACACTGGCCATCTACACCATGTTAAAGAATCTGGACATTGTCTTGTAGGCAATGGGCATTTAAAAGTAAGTCATGATTGACAGCACAGAAGACAGTTTTGGATGGGGAATGACTTTTAAAAAATTATTAATTTTTAAATGGATACATAATTGTATATATGTATAGAGTATATGTGATACCTTGATACATGCATATAATATGTAATAATCAAATAGGGATATTTAGGACATCAATAACTTTAAACATTTGTCATTTCTTTGTATTAGAAACATCTAGAATCTAGCTATTTTGAAATATGCAATAAATTATTGTTAACTATAGTCATCCTATTTTGCAGTTAAATACTACTAACTTATTCCTTCTATCTAACTTCAAGTTTGTACCCATTAACCACCCTCTCTTCATTCCCCATCTTTACCTTCCCAGGCTATGGTGATCATTATTCCAGTAAGAGAAAGAATTTTGATGGACTGATGAATTTAAAGTTTACTTGCTAAATTTAAAAAAAATCAGGCAATGTAGTTTCTCATCTAAGTGTTATTTTTTAAGCCTTGTGTTTCTAGTAATGAAATAAATGCCACTGTTGTCTACTAAAGGATTTTCTTCTTTTTTTGATACAGAGTCTTGCTCTGTCACTTGGGCTAGAGTGCAGTGGCACAATCTTGGCTCACTGCACCCTCCACTTCCCAGGCTCAAGAGATTCTCTTGCCTCAGCCTCCCAAGTAGCTGGGGCTACAGGTACACACCATCACAACCAGATAATTTTTGTATTTTTAGTGGAAATGCGGTTTCACCATGTTGGCTAGGCAGGTCTTGAATTCCTGGCCTTGTGATTTATCTGCCTTGGTCTCCCAAAGTGCTGGGATAATAGGTGTGAGCCACTGCACTCGGCCTACTAAAGGATTTTTAATACCAACAAACAGATAAACATTTTGAAAGGCAAAGGGACCCTATAAATCATACTACTTGTAATCTCTCCTATGAAAATAGGATACATCTGATAGTGGCTGTTGATAAAGACCATGCACGAAAAAATTAGTCTTGGCTGTTCATATTACTATTTCAACTGAGTTTTGAGTATGGCTAGTCCTTCACAGGTTGAGTACAACTGTCATTTAAGTTGCTAAAAAGATCACAATGGATTCATCATCGAAACAGAAGAAAAACACAGAAACAGAGTTGTGCAATGTATGATAAAAATCACTGCCTAAACTCTAAAAGAAAGTATGTCTAAATGAAAAAATTCAAGTGATAATAAAGCCTTGTATCATAGTTTAATTAGCAGCATCCTCCACTCTTCCTCTTAAGGAATTCCTCTTAGTGGTACATAAAATAGTGGAGGATTTTTGTTTTGTTTTTCAATGGCATTGAAGTCTTAGAAATATGGTTGACTTTGAACTTTAATTAGATCTAGTTCTTTTAGGACCATGTGGTAGGTACACGAGTCTTCTCCTTAAAAATGTTGAGGTGTGGTCCTATGAGTTGTATGTGCCACAGACTCCAAGAGACTGGGCTCACTGGGGATGCTGGAAGAACACTCACAGCAGTTGTCAGAGGCAGAAGAATGGATCAGACAACTCAAAGGGCAGAGATAAATGTTTTATCCCTTCAAGTACTTACTTTACAACAATAAAGCTTATTTTATATTGTTAATGCATGACTAGTGGTGTTTGTGTCCTCTTTGCATGACATATTTTCAGAGTTTTTCATTTTTCTCTGTTTAAAAAGAAACACAATCCCATCCTCTCTGTATATGCTGTGTACACACACACACATACACACACACACACACACACGTTAAAACCCAGAGAAATAGAAATTATTCTGCAATTTGTTTTTTTGAAAAACAATCAATACAGTATAAATTTATTTCAAAGTTAGTCTACTTTATTTTGCCTATGTATCTTGAAGCGTCTTTCAAATCTAGCAATGCTGCCTAGGTACAAAATTCCAGGTAGCTATGGTCACTGATGATTGTTCATGTCCCATTTTCTGGATGAGCTTCCTAAATTAAGTTAGTTGTAAAAGATAAATCTCTGAGTGCTTACAGTAGAAAATAAGGCCTTTGTGAATAAGGTTAGTTATGTTAGGAGTGAAAAGTCATGTCTATTTTGTCATCAGTGGTTGAATACAGTGGGAATTTGATAAGTATTTACTGAATAACTAGAAGGAGAGCAAATATCAAGGTTTAAGGCAGCTAAGAAAGACCAATTGTTGGTGGGAATGCGGCATGATTTATGATTCTGAATTTTCTACTGTTTAACAAACTCCATACCAACACTTGATTCTTAACTGTAAGTGGTGATTTCTTGAGAATTAGTAGGTATACACAGTACACAAAAAAGAATTACTTTTTTTCTCTTTTATTTTGGACCAACTAATGAAGCAATGGTCAAAAGACATGGGACATTATGCAGTGAAAGACAGTGATCCCTGACACACAGGAAACAAACAAGGTAAACTGTATCACTGTCTTAGTTTATTGCCTAGAGACAGCTTCCAAGCTGTGGTGCCAGGAACGAGAATTAAGGCAGAGCCCATCAAACTCCCTGGGTTAAGGAGCTACTGATAGAAGTAAAAACCAAGGTGGTTACAGTTCATATGGGAGAGTACTAAAGAAAAGAGAGATGCAAAGAGACAGAACTGTTACAGATAGTCCCCCTTAAGTATCCACCTGGCACAGAACAGTGCATATGCATAAGGACAGGAGACAGAACTACCAAC
The DNA here is from genome assembly GCF_049354715.1 of Callithrix jacchus. NCBI lineage: Eukaryota > Metazoa > Chordata > Mammalia > Primates > Cebidae > Callithrix > Callithrix jacchus. The sequence continues at coordinate 42,327,222 of NC_133502.1, forward strand.
AAGATTCAAGGGAACAATTCTGAAGTGAACATGGGCAAGGTATAGTGCTTATTTCAATCAGCTAAAGTAGAAAATCTCATAATTTACATGGCATGGATTTTGAAAGAGTTTTGTCATAGTAATGGGGGAGAAATTGGCCTTACGATAAACCCTTCTCTGTCTAAAGAAACTTAAAAGCAGCTTGGGGTGTGGTGGCTCATGCCTGTAGTCCCAGCACTTTGGGAGGCCGAGGCGGGCAGAAAACAAGGTCGAGAGTTTGAGACCAGCCTGGTCAACATGGTGAAACTTTGTCTCTACTACGAACACAAAACTTGGCTGGGCATGGTGGTGTTGTACCTGTAATCCCAGCTACTCGGGAGGCTGAGGCAGGAGAATTGCTTGAACCTGGGAGGTGGAGGTTGCAGTGAGCTGAGATTGTACCACTGTACTCTAGGCTGGGTGACAGAGCAAGACTCCATCTCGGCACAAAAAAAAAAAGAAAAAAGAAAAAAAACCCTAAAAGCAAGATCTAGAAGGATCAAACTATTTCTAAGAAAACTATGTTCCAGAACAAAGCTAACAAAAATGTATAGGCATATAAAATATCTAACACCAAGGTAAAATTTACAATGTCTGGCATCTAGTAAATAATTACTACATATGCAAAGAAGCAGAACAATGTGATATATAATGAGATAAATTGACTTTATTGAAGCCAGCCATGAAATGACAAATAGAATAATAGAATTAGTAGACAAGAATATAAAAAAGTTATTGAAATTATATTTCACATGTTCCAGAAAATAAACTTTGAGAATGTTAAAGAGAGACCCAAAAGACACAAAGATGACCCAATTTGAACTTCTAGAAATGAAAACTACAATATTTGAGATAAAAGCTGGATTGAACTGAAAGCAGATTATACAGTAGTGAAGAAAAGATTAGTGAACTGGAAGACATAGTAAAAAAAAAACTATCCAAAAGAAATGCAGAAAAAAGACTGAAAAAAACTAAAGAGAACATCGTTTGTTCTGTTGTAGAATAACTTTAAGCAGCCTAATACATGTCTAATTGGAGCCCCCTAAGGAAGGTGAGAGGATAGAAGCAGGATTTAAGAATTTTAAGAAATTTATAAATTTCATAAACTCACATATATAAGCTGCTCAACAAAATCCAAGCCCAGGAAACATGAAGCAAACTGCAGCAAGCCAAATGATAATCAAATTGCTTAAAGCCAGTGATGAAAAATTTCTTAAAAGCAGCTAAAGAAATACATATTACCTAGAGAGGAACAAAGGTAAGGATGACAGCAATCTCTTGGCAGAAACAACACAAACTAGAAGGGAATGAAGCAACATCTTTCAACTACTAAAAAAGAGAGAGACAGAGAGAAAAGTCAACCTCAGATTCCTTACCCAGGGATAGTATCTTTCTAAAAAACAAAGGTGAACCCAGCAAATCCATTCCCAGGTAAACACTTAAAATAATTGAAAACAGGCACTCACACATTTGCTTGTATTTGTGTGTTTATAGCAGCACTTTTACAATAGTCAAAAGGTGGAAATAACCTAAATGGTCATCAAAGGATGAATGAATAAACAAATTAAGGTAAATATACACAACAGAATATTATTCAGCCATAAGAAGAAATAAAGTACTAGAAACATGCTACAATATGGATGAACATCAAAAATCGTATGCTCAGTGAAAGAAACCAGGCACAAAAGGTCACATATTGTATAATTCCATTTATATGAAACATATCCAGATGAGGTAAATCCACAGAAATAAAGTGGTTGGCAGATGTCACAGGGTGGGAGCAAAAAGGAGTGGGGATTAAGGGCTCAATGGATACAAAATTTTATTCTGGGGTGATGAAAATGTTTTAGGACTACATAGTGAACGTACAACAATGTGAATGAATATTAAATAGTTTACTTTAAAATGGTTAATTTTATGTCATGTTAATTTCACCTCAATAAAAATCCCATGAAACCAAAGGTGAAGCACAAGACACATAAGACAAAGTGGACTTTATAAAAATTAAAGACTTTCGTGCCTCAAAGAACACTAAGAAGTGCGGGAAAGACAATTCACACAGAATGGGAGAAAATATTTGCAAATGATATATTTGATAAAGTCTTGTGTCCAGAAAACATTAAGAACTCTTACAACTCAACAACAGAAAGACAACCCAATTCAAAAGTGGGCAAATGACTTGAATAGACACTTTTCCAAAGAATATATATAAATGGCCAATAAGAACCCCAAATAATGGTTAACATCATTAGTCTAATTAGGGCAATGCAAAGCAAAATCGTAAGATACCACTTTGTAATCACCAAGATGGCTAGAGTTAAAAAAATGAAAAATAAGCACTGGCAAGATATGTAAATATCAGAACCCTTGACATGGCTGGTGAGAATGTAAAATGGTATAGTCACTATGAAAAAGTTTTGCAGTTTCTTTAAAAGTGAATCATATAATTACCATTTCATCTGGAATTCCACTCAACAAGAATTGAAAACAAGTGTTCACACAAAAAATTTGAACACAAAATGTTCATAGCAGTACTATTCACAACAGACAAAAATCCATTAACTGATGAATAAACAAAATGTAATTATTCTGTACAATGGAATATTATTCAGTCAAAAAAAGGAATTGAGCACTGATAGATGGTAAAATATGAATGAACCTTGAAAACATTATGCTAAGTGACAGCAGCCAGACACAAAAGGCCAAATATTAGATGATTTCATTTATATAAAATATCCAGAATACACAAATCCGTAGAGAGAAAGGGCACATTATTGCTTGCTGGCGGACTGAGGTGGAGTGGGGAATGGGGAGTGACTGCTTAACGGGTACAAGGTTTCCTTCCCAGGTGATAAAATGTTCTTTAGATAGTGGTGATGTACATGAAACAATGTAAACACACCATAAGCCACTAAATTGCACACTTTAGAATTGTTAAAATGGTGAATTTTGTGATCTGAATTTTACCACAATAAAAAAGTAAACCCTTCAATGCCTACTTTCAGTTAATTTGGCTTTATAGCTTATCTGTGAAAATTGTATTTTAATCTAGACTTTTGTCAAAAATAGTCAGAAATGTAAAAACAAAAAACCAAAAATATATAAAATAGCAACTTCCTGCTATATACAGAAACAGAAAGAATTTATCACCATAGACCTGCTCAACAAAAATCGTTAAAGGAAGTGCATCATCCAGAAAGAATAGATATCAGATTGAAATTCAGACTGACTAAAAGGAATAAAGAGCACAAGGTACGGTAACTAGCTAAATTTAACATATTTCCTTCATATTACCGTATCTCTTTATAGGATTATCACTATTTATTTTAATTTATTGTTTTGAGACAGAGTTTCACTCTTTTGCCCAGGCTGGAGTGACGTGGCGTAATCTCGGCTCACTACAACCTCCCTCCTCCAGGTTCAAGATATTCTCCTGCCCTCAGCCTCCAGAATAGCTGGGATTACAGGCACCTGCCACCAGGCACAGCTAATTTATATATTTTTAGTAAAGATAGGGTTTTCCCATGTTGGCCAGGCTGGTCTCGAACTCCTGACCTCAGGTGATCCACTCACTTCAGGCTGTCAAAGTGTTAGGATTACAGGCGTGAGCCACAGTGCCTGGCCTGATATCACTGTTTAAGTAATAATAGCAGCAATGTAGCATGGGAGTTCATACATGTATAAATAAAATGTATAACAGCAAGAACACAAAGGCTGGAGAAACAAATTTAAATATACTGTTTAAGGTTTGTATGCCATATATTTTACTAAACATCACTTACTTGGAACTAAATGGTGGTTAAAGATATATACTATAATCTAAAGCAACATTGAAATAACAAGATAAAGTTATAGCCAATAAGCAGCAACAAGATATAATAAAATGATAAAAAAATTCAATTAGTCCAAAAGAAGACAAGGAAAAAAAAAGTGAACAAAAAGTAGATGGGCCAAATAGAAAACAACAGCAAGATGAAAAACTTAAATATAACTCTATCGATAAATATACCAGCTGTTAAGTGTTCTAAAAAAATCTCCAACTGCAAATCATATTATGTCAGACTGGTTAAAAGAAGAAGGATGGAAAAACATGCACCCTGCTAATACTACTGTTTTGTAGTTTTCACTGTAAAAGTTTGACAATAAAGATGTCAAACAGTTGACAGCTTTTAGTTTTAGAGTGAAAACTAAAAAATAATAGTATTAAGAGAAATTAAAGAAGACCTAAATAAGCATAAAGATGCAGTGTGTTCATGAGTCAGAATAGTCAATATTAAGAAGTCAGTTTTCTCTGCTTCATCTATGTATTCAATGTAATATCAACCAAAATCACAACTAGTTTTTGAAAAAAATGAATGAACTGATGATAGAATTCATATAAAAATACAAAGAAAAAACAGCCAAACAATTTTTAAAATGAACAGTATTGGAAGACCAATACTGTCTGATGTCCAGATATTATAAAGCTACAGCAATCGACATAATGTAGTATTGACATAAAGAGAGATGAGTGAAACAGAACAGTCTCACAAATAAATGATTAACTGATTTTCAACAAAGGTTTTTTTCAACAAATGATGCTAGAACAGTTGAGTTTCAAGTATGCAAATAAAAATTTCAATCTATACCTTCTACTTGATACAAAAATTTAACAATGGATCACAGATATAAAACTATAAAACATCTAGAAGAAAACACACACAAAACCCCTTATGACCCTAGGCTAGGCAAAGATTTTTTAATAGAACACCAAAAACACAATTCATAAAAAAAAACAAAGTGATGAACTGTATTGGATAAAAGCATCTCTTCAAAAGACACTGTTGTCTGGTTGTGATGGCTCACACCTGTAATCCCAGCATTTGAGAGGCCAAGGTGGGATGATCACTTGAGCCCAGGAGTTCGAGACAATCTGAGCAACATAGCAAGATCTCGTCTCTACAAAAAATAAAAAAAATTAGCTAGGTGTGGTTGCTGGTAACTGTAGTCCTAGTAAGAGTTTGAGGCTCTCGAGCTCAAGAGTTTGAGGATGCAATGAGCTATGATCATACCACTGCACTCCAGCCTGGGCAACAGAGCAAGACTCAGTCTCTAAAAATAAATAATAATAAAGAAGTAAAAATAAAAACACACCATTAAGAGGTGCAACAGTAAGCCACAGGCTAGGAGAAAATATTTGCAAATCATTTAGCTGATAAAGAACTTGTATTTAGAATATATAAATAATGCTCAAAACTTAAGAATAAGAGGACAAACAATCTGATAAAACAGACACAAAATGTGAGGAGACACCTCTCCAAGAAAATAAACAGAGGGCAAAGCTCAAATGAGAAGATCCTCAACATCATTAGTCACTAGGGAAATGCAAATTAAAACCACACTGATATGCCACTACACACCCACCATAGTGGATAAAAAAACTAACCACATCAAGGCAAGGATGTAGAAAAACTGGAACTTTCATACATTATTGGTGGAAATGTAAAATGGTACAAACATCTGGGAAAACAGTTTTGCAGTTTCTTAAGATGTCAAATAGACACCTACCATAGGATCCAGGTAGTCTACTCCTAGATATTTACCCAAGAGGAATCAAAGTGTATGTCCATACAGAGACTTGTATGTGAATGTTCATATGAGCTTTACTCCAAAAACTGGAAATGATCCCAATGTCCATCAACAAGTGAATGGATAAACAAACTGACACACCCACACAATGAAATGTTACTCAGTAATGAAAAAAATGAACTACAAATAGGCTGGGCACAGTGGCTCACGCCTGTAAGCCCAGCACTTTGGGAGGCCAAGGTGTGTGAATAAACATGGTCAGGAGATCGAGAAGATCCTGGATAACATGGTGAAACCCCGTCTCTACTAAAAATACAAAAAAATTAGCTACTTGGGAGGCTGAAGAAGGAGAATTGTTTGAACCTGGGAGGTGGAGGTTGCAGTGAGCCAAGATCACACCACTGCACTCCAGCCTGGGCAACAGAGCAAGACTCCATCTAAAATAAATAAATAAAGAACTACAAATAAATCTTGAAATAATTATGCAGAGTGAAAGAAGATAGATTAAAAAGTATATATATACTGTAAGATTCCTCTTATATAAAAGTCTAGAAAATACAAACTAATCTATAGTAACTGAAAGTAAATCAGTAGTTGCTTAGGGACTGAGACTGGGAGAGTTGGGAGGGAGGAATTCCAAAGGCGTACATGGAAATTTTTGGGGAGATATATGTATTCATTATCTTCATTTTGGTGATAGTTTCATGGGTATATTCATGTGCCAAATGTTACTGTATTATCAATTATACCTCAATAAAGCTGCTAAAAGGGGGAATATTTGTTTTTATTTTGGGTATTACTTAGCATTGTCATTTTGTCAGTTCACTTATGTATAACCTCAGATATCATCTGAATAGCATTTAGCTCAATGTTAATTTTAACATTAGTTATTTGTGTTTTATTTGTATTATCAAAAAGGCCAAACTGATGTAAATATTTAACCTGATCCAAAGAATAGAGATCCTGAATCAGCCCAGTCAACATGGTGAAACCCTGTCTCCACTAAAAATACAAAAAATTAGCCCGGCGTGGTGGCATGCACCTGTAATACCAGCTACTCAGGAGGCTGATACAGGAGAATCACTTGAAAGTCGGGGGCAGAGGTTGCAGTGAGCCAAGAACGTGGCACTGCACTCTAGCCTGGGTGAGACAACAAGACTCTGTCTCAAAAATAAAATAAAATAAATAAAGAATAGAGATCCTGAGAGAATTTTCTCTATTATTTCACCATCTATTATGAATAGTCTATTGTTATAATGGCAATCTAATACTAATACTAATCATTCAGCTAGCTTATATAATTATTTTCAGTGTAAGCAATATAATTTTTGTGAAGCAGAAAAAAGTAAGATCCATGGAATACATTAAATACTTTATTTTCAATCTTAAGGGAAAAGTTATATACTGAGGTTGGCATAGATCCTTTAATATAAGGTTACTGGTTCTTTCTCCAAATGTCTTATGAAATGTTTTCAAACATACACAAAAATACAGAAGAACTGAGTACTAAACCTATATGTAAACGTCATCGCTCAAAGTTTCGTTAACATTTTGTGATTCTTGTTTTATTGAGCCCTTCCTCCTTTTCTCATGAAATATTTTAAAGCAAATTCCAGGTACCATATCTTTTTATATCATAAATATTTCAGCATGTGAGTCTTTTTCTCAATATAAGCCATTGCTTATTTAAAAATGACTTTATACAAAGTGAATTATACTTAATTATAGGAGCATTTAACACTTAGTTTCTTACATTTTCTCCCAGCAATTTATAGAAATTTGTTCACATTTAGAAATTTGTTCTTTTTTTTGAGACAGAGTTTCCCTCTGTTGCCCAGCTGGAGTGCAACGGCACCATCTGGGCTCACTGATACCTCTGCCTCCCAGGCTCAAGTGATTCTCATGCCTCAGCCTCCCAAGTAGCTGGGATTACAGGCATATGCCACCATGCCCAGCTAACTGCTGTATGCTTAGTAGAGACAGGGTTCCACCATGTTGGCCAGGCTGGTCTCGAATGCTTGACCTCAAGTGATCCACCTGCCTTGGCCTCCCAAAGGGCTGAGATTACAGGCATGAGCCACTGCACCTTTATTTTTAGATATAAAGGAATTTTTAGCCCAGGCTCAAACTCCTCAGCTCATGAGACCCTCCCACCTTGGCCTTCAAAAGTGCTGGATTATAGGCATGAGCCACTGTATCCAGCTCACATTTAGAAATTCTTTTTTTTTTTTGAGACGGAGTTTCACTCTTCTTACCCAGGCTGGAGTGCAATGGCGCAATCTCGGCTCACCACAACCTCCACTTGCTGAGTTCAAACAATTCTCCTGCCTCAGCCTCCCAAGTAGCTGGGACTACAGGCACGCGCCACCATGCCTGGCTAATTTTTTCTTGTATTTTTAGTAGGGACGGGGTTTCACCATGTTGACCAGGATCGTCTTGATTTCTTGACCTTGTGATCCACCCGCCTCGGCCTCCCAAAGTGCTGGGATTACAGGCTTGAGGCACCGTGCCCAGCCCTAGAAATTCTTATTTCAATTAACTGAAATGCTCAGGAAGGCATGTATTTTCGTATTTTATTTTTTAAAAAATATTTTTGAAAATTATTGTGAAATTAAAGCCAACATGAGGGGTCTACAGTATATTAGCAAACAGAGGTTCATTTGTTTCTTTATTCATTTATTTATCTTTTCTTTCACCCAGTGGTGTTCTGGAGTTTGCTACAGCAGCTTGTAGGAGTTCTCTATTATTTCATACAAAGACTTGAACATGAATGTTCATATGAGCTTTATGCTAAAAACTGGAAATGATCCCAATGTCCATCAACAAGTGAATGGATAAACAAACTGTGGTACATCCACATAATGAAATTAATGAAAAGAATGAAGCACAAATAAATCTAGAGAATTTTTAGGAACTTTGTGAGCTGGCTGTCAAACAAATACCATTAAAAACTAAATTACTTATATTTATAGTAAAATACATTTTACTAAAAACAAAGGTAAAAATAATCAAATTTGTCAATTTAAAATTATTTTACTATTTTCTACGTGCTTGAGTTTACTCACGTTTGTTGTATCTGTATGGTGCAAACATTAAGTACTAGTATGCTGCTGACACTCTTTACTCCATCTTCAGTAACCTCAGGTTGGCAGTTTGAAGTTAGCCATGGTGGGAATATTTATAATACAACAGACACAAGTCCATGCTGCAAATCGAGCTGTCCCTAATATCCCTCTTGGAAACCTGGTTGTTAACAATTACCAACACACTACTGTTTCTACCCTGAACATTAACTATGTGTCAGGTACTGCAGTAAAATGAAATATTTCTGGTCTTTTGAAATTTGAGAATAAAGATCCTCCTGATGTTACAGTACTAAAAGACAATGTAAAGATTATAAACAGATCCTTAAGAAAATAAAGAATACATGACATATATTAACTTTATTTAATGTATGTCTTTAAAAATCCCTTTATTATAAGATAAGTAACTTGTAAAAGTTTTAAAATATTAACTTCTTGGCTGGATGCAGTGGCACATCTTTAATTCCAGTACCCAGGTGGATCACTTGAGCCTGGAAGTTCAAAACTGGCTTGAGCAACATGGTGAAACCCTGTCTCTACCAAAAAAAAAAAAAAAATACCAAAATTAGCCAGGCATGGTAGTGCACAGCTATAGTCTTAGCTACTCAGGAGGCTGAGGTGGGAACATCGCTTGAGCCTGGGAGGTGGAGGTTGCAATGAACTGTGATCATGCCACTGCACTCCAGCCTGGCGAAGAAGCCAGACCTTGTCTCAAAAATAAAAACAAAAACAAAACAGAAAAAACTTCTTATGTTGACACTCAGGAACATTAAATAAACAAATAAAAGGAACATTAGTGAAGCAGTACCTTTGGTTTTAATTGTTTTATGACTTGAATTTCAAAACTACAGAAAAATGTAATTAGATCTTGACATAGAAGATGATTAAATTGCTATATAAAATGTATATATACACATATATGTATAAATATATAGTCTTTAAATGCCATAAAGCTGAGAAAAAGAAATATGAACCTGATTTTTAAAGTGTAAACAGAGTTAAATTTAACAAAGAAGTAATTTTTCATTAAACACAGAGGTGAAAACCAAATCTATTTTAATAATGATTAGTAAAAAACTGAAAATGTCACCAAAGTTTGCCAAACTTGTTTCACCAGTTGATATTATCAGAAATCAAAGCATTGTTTGTCTAGTGTGCATTTTTACTTAGTCTGGGCATTTAACCTCCCTTTTGTTCTCAGTTTTGCCATTCGCTGTCAGTTGTTTTACATGGCCTTAACATTCAGTCAGTTTCATAAATTGTGAAATCATTTTGTACAAACAGCTTATTTAAAAACTGCTCAAAAAAACAAACAAAAGAGCTACAAAGAATTAAATTCATACTGTGATTCTTCCTATGGGTTATTTTTGTTTAAATTATTTACCTCTTGTGAAAGCTGTGTCACTTGGTCCTTTCGATGTTCCAGGTCTTTTAAAATCAGCGAGTTCTGCTTCTCTAATTGAAGGACTCTTCTTGCCAAGTGAACACTAGGCAAATGAAAGGAGAAAATTAAAGCTTAAAAGTGAAATGCTGCTCGAAATATTCAAAATGTGTTTGTATACTTGAAAATAGATATTATTTCCTAGTTATACATAAATATTAACAGAAAAAATATAGAGTCAAATATTTTCGGTTACCAGTAGTAAAAGACCAATACCCCCCAACTCAGAATTATGCAAGTAACAACATTAAAATCTCTGTAACATAACCGGGATATACTGATTACTGCAGTTATGGTTTTTAGCTCTTGCTATAAAAGTGAAGAGTTACATGATAATACTTGCTTGAAAAGACCACAATACAGCAATTTACAGCTTGTCTCCACTCTTACAAATATTTTCCAATTACAACAAATCAGAAAATTAGTTGAAATATTACAAAAATAATTACCATATCACTTTAAGAAGTATCAGAGTTTACCTCAAACAACATAATACGTATTATAATATAAAACAGAAATGAGGTTTTTAATTGAAAGTGGCAATGAAAAAGATATATAAAACTTAGAGAATGTCTAGAGTAAAGGTCAAGCTTCTGTACTAAAAAAAAAAAAAAAAATCACTCCCTCTGATGCTCTGCATTACCATAACTTATTGCACTGGCCTTTAATATTTAAAATTACATGTGAAATATCTCAATTCTACTTTTTTTTTTTTTTTTGAGACGGAGTTTCGCTGGTGTTACCCAGGCTGGAGTGCAATGGCGCGATCTTGGCTCACCGCAACCTCTGCCTCCTGGGTTCAGGCAATTCTCCTGCCTCAGCCTCCCGAGTAGCTGGGATTACAGGCACGCGCCACCGTGCCCCGCTAATTTTTTGCATTTTTAGTAGAGATGGGGTTTCACCATGTTGACCAGGATGGTCTCAATTTCTTGACCTCGTGATCCACCCGCCTCGGCCTCCCAAAGTGCTGGGATTACAGGTGTGAGTCACCGTGCCCGGCCCAATTCTACTTTTAAGAAATAATTTTAATAATAAAATCTATTCCTTTTAACTATGGTGGGGGGAAGTGGCATATTTCTTTAAAGAACTGCTAATAGGGCCAGGCGCCGTGGCTCACACCTGTAATCCCAGCACTTTGGGAGGCTGAGGCGGGTGGATCATGAGGTCAAGAGATTGAGACCATCCTGGTCAACATGGTGACACCCCGTCGCTACTAAAAATACAAAAAATTAGCTGGGCACGGTGGTGCGTGCCTGTAATCCCAGCTACTCAGGAGGCTGAGGCAGGAGAATTGCCTGAACCCAGGAAGCGGAGGTTGTGGTGAGCCAAGATCGCACCATTGCACTCCAGCCTGGGTAACAAGAGCGAAACTCCGTCTCCAAAAAAAAAAAAAAAGAACTGCTAATAATTTTGAAAAGACATGTTGCTCCAAAGACCCTCTCTGTATTTCTAGTAACTTAACATTGTCATATTTATTGCATTTTCATGTTTTATATCAGTTAACCTATTAATCTGTGAATTGTAGAATCCATGGACTCCAAGATGGATGTTTTATAATGACAAAAAGTAAGGTAACTGTGGTCTAAATAAAATCATAGGGCAGAAATAGTTCTATTATATATTAATATTTCCCAACATCAGATAAAGAAATGCAGACAAAACTCTAGAAAATAATGTTAAGGCGAGGTATGGTGGCTCATGCCTGTAATCCCAGCACTTTGGGAGGCTGAGGCAGGAGGATCACTTGAGGCCAGGAGTTCGAGACCAGTTTGGGCAACACGGTGAGACCCTGTCTCTACAAAAAACACAAAAATTAGCTGGTGTGGTAGCACATGGCTGTGGTTCCAGCTATTTGGGAAGCTGAGATGAGGGGATCACTTGAGCCCAGGAGTTTGAGGTTACACTGAGCTAGGACTGTGCCACTGCAATCCAGCCTGAGTAACACAGTGAGCCCCTGTCTCTAAAAAGAATAATGATAATAATAATAATGAATAGTGTTAAAAATCATCCTATACACATATTTCTAAGAACTCGTACCAAGTAAAAAAGATGAGTTCTGGCAAAAGTTTATATAGTGATTTGAGTTGCTTGCTTAGATTTAAAATTCCATCCTTTCCATTTGTGTTAGAGATGAAAAAAGCATATAATCTTTGATTTTATTTTTTTAATTTTAATAACATATAATTTTACTGATTTGCAACTTGCATATCATTAAGTCTACACATTTAAAGTGTACAATTCAATGATTTTAGTATAGAGCTGTGCAACTATCACCAGAATCTAATTTTAGGGTATTTTCATTATCTCAAGAAGAAACTTTGTGTCCATACCAGTCACTCTCCATCTTCCCCATATTCCAACTTTCTCCTTTGCTCCTTACATTCAACCTTAGGGAACCACTAATCTACTTTCTCTCTTGATACATTTTTAAGAAGTTTACAGTTTATGACTATACTGTTCTTCATTTCCCAATATAAATATACCAAGTTCTTTCTAATTTGAGGCTAAAATAGTAAGATTTCTACAAATAAAATAAGTCTTAATGAGAATTTTGTACTGTATGTCGGTTGATTTTATTACATGTTTGCAAACATCAGTTTATCATTAGCTCTATTTTTATTAGGTTAATTAAAAAATCTTGGAGCTATCTTTATTTTTTATCTTTCTTACCCTTCATACATGTTAGATTAACTTTTTTCATCTTTCTGTCTTCCACAGAACTTGACACTAGGGTCACTTAAACATGGTAATTTTTCAGTAAATGTATGTTGAAGGTGTAGAACACGTATGTGTATACTCGGTATAGAACAATAAACATGATCAAATGCAATTCCACAGAAACAGTTACAAATGAATGAAATGGAAGACAAAGAGATGCAAGAAAATAATGAGAGGCAGAGGTCATGCATCACCCACATTCTGAAGAAGACAATGATCTGAAGACAGCAAGCTTAATAATATTAAATTGTTCATTTGGTTCGAGTGCTTTTATTTTGTTTTGGAATTGCATAATGTTCTTATACAGATATGGTGATATTACTTAACAATAAAAATATCATAAATCATAAAACACTGACTCAAGACATTCTTGGTATGCTAGTGTTGAAGTGTTAACACCAAGACCACTTTCTTCAAACAAGAATTTCCCTGATTTTGACTGGGGGATTCCAAGTAAGGAAAATCAACTCTAAATAGAAGGAAAGATGGTGTCTTCAGATTGCTTACAAATACGCTCTATAGTGCTTTACTAGTTTATAGTACAATTTTACTGAGAAAAACTTTCTGAGAATTGATGGTGATGGGAAGAACGGTGAGTACTAGTATGATTGTTGATGTCATTTATGATGCATAATGATAATAACATAGAAGACACCATAGTACAATTGGTCCCCAATATTTATGGACTTCAGATTTTAAAACTCACCTCTAAATCTTATAAGGACAGTAAAACACATTTCCTCTTATATATATTAGAAATGGTATTAAAGTTCTCAGTTGCCCTAAAAGACCCCTTTAGCCCACTAATGTAGTACACACAGAAAAGAATAGTGTAGTACACACACACAGAAAAGAATAAAAGATAATGTAAAATCTTTCATTAAAAGGTTATACTTCATTAAAAGGTTCATTATCTTCTTCAGAATGTGGGTGATGCATGACCTTTGCCTCTCATTATTTTCTTGCATCTCTTTGTCTTCCATTTCATTCATTTGTAACTCTGTTTCTGTGGAACTGCATTTGATCATGTTTATTGTTCTATACCGAGTATACACATATGTGTTCTACACCTTCAGATTTATACTCAGATTTATTAAGATTATTAAGGATATAAGAAAATATATTAAGATTTAATGAAAATAAATATTAAGATATATTTAAGCAAAAAGAACACAGCAGAAACAAAAATACAATTGTTTTTCATCATTATAATACTTATAGTAAAACAAAAACAGTAAAAAACATTAGGCTGAGGCAGGTGGATCATGTGAAGCCAGGAGTTTGAGACCAGCTTGTCCAACATGGCAAAACCCCATCTCTACTAAAAACACAAAAATTATCTGGGTGTGGTGGCACAAGTCTTTAATCACAGCTACTTGGGAGGCTGAGGCACAAGAATCTATTGAACCCAGGAGACAGAGGTTGCAGTGAGCAGTGAGCCAAGACTGTGCCACTGCACTCCAACCTGGGCAACTGAGTGAGACTCTGTCTCAAAAAAAAAACCAGAAAAACAAAAATAAAAGGAAATTACTGTTTTTTTTCTTAGTGATGAATATCAATGACTACTGAAAAGCAGGGTGAATGAGAAGAAACATATTAATTCATTAAAAAAGATATTAATGAACTCTTCCTTTTAAGAAACATTCATTAAAAACCTATAATTTGCATAGGCACTGAGAATCTATAATATCTACCTGGAAGGTCTAATAGTCTACTGAGGAAGATAGGCAAATTAAAAAATTACCATAGTAGGCTAAATGGTAAGAAAAGGCATACCACTGAGGAATAAAAACTAATACTAACTAATCTGGTGAAAAAGCAGAGAAGCAGCATTCTAGGTAGAGGGAAATGCATAAGAAAAGAATGAAGTGCTAGGGAAAATTCTAAGTAGTATAGTATGGATCAGTAATATATGACGCATGATGAGGGTAGAAGCTAGAGAGATACAGGCAGAGATATGCTATGAAAAGCCTTGTATGTTTGGATTTTATCCTGAAGTTGGTTAGGCATGACATGATCTGGTCCATACTTGAGAAAGAGTACTCTATCAGCAGTGTGCAGAATGGCTTGCAGAAGGAAGAAGACTACTGTCGCTCAGAAGGTTATAATAATAATTTAGACCATTGGTCTTCAAAAGTAGTTATGTGCAAAATTATTTGTTGAACTGTGGGAACTTTTATTTGCATTTATTTTGATGTTATATTATCTTAACTTTTAATTTTTTGTGTAGGTTTTATATCATTACGTACATACTGTTTATATTTGATAGCATATGCATACATAATCTACAAATAAATATGAATACATTTACATATATTGTTGAGTATGTACTCAAGTATTTTCCTAATAAGGATTCATATCAAAAAGTTTGGAGACCACTGGCCTAGGTCAGCTTTGTCCAATGGAAACTTAATGCAATCCACACATGTAACTTAAACTTTTCTAGTAGCCACATTAATAACAGTATAAAGTCCTTACCTCATGAGACACCAAAAAATTAACTAAATTGGATCAAAGACCTAAATACAGAAGCTAAAACTATAAACTTTGAGAAGAAAACATATGAGTAAATCTTCACAAACTTGGATTTAGCAAAGGATTCTCAGGGCAGCAAAAGCATAAGTAACAAAAAAAATCAGATAAACTGGACTAGATCAAAAAACAAAAAATTCTGGGCTTCAAAATGCATCATTAAGAAAGTAAAAAGATTTTAACCATTTGAGTTTTGTCATTAAAAAAAAAAAAAGGCCAGGTGTAGTGGCTCACGCCTGTAATCCCAGCACTTTGGGAGGCTGAGGCAGGCAGATCACTTGAGGCCACGAGTTTTGAGACTAGCCTGCCCAACATGGTGAAATCCCATCTCTACTAAAGGAAGAAGACTACCATCTTAGCTGGGCATGGTGGTGCGCACCTGTAATTCCAGCTACTAGGGAGGCTGAGGCAGGAGAATCACTTGAAACTGGGAGGCAGAGGCTGTAGTGAGCCAAGATCGTGCCACTGAGCTCTAGCCTGGGCAATATAGCAAGACTCTGTCTTAAAAAAAAAAAAAGCAAAGAAAAAAAGTGAAAAGAGAATCTGCAGAATGGAAGAAAAAAGTTCTTACCACATATCAGGTAAGAAACCTGAATCCAGAAAATATAAATAACTGTTATAGTTCAACAATAAATACCTAGTACAAACAAGATATTTAGAAATTGTCTATGGAATGAATGAACTTCTGCTCATTCGTACCTCCTGTTTCTTCATACCCCAACCAACACTGGGCACTGTCATCTTAGGAAGTTTTGCTTTGGTGAGTGATTTGGTGCTATAGGCAGATCATTTTTATAAGTCTGGGATCTTAGAAGTGGGAAGAAGAAAAGGTTTAAATGGAATTCAAGTTAGCCAAAACAAACACAGAGGCATACAAAAAGACCACATTAGTGCCTGGGTGTCACCATTTAATGTGGCAGGTTAAAGAGCATAACCAAAACATGTAACCAGAAAGTCTTGTTTGTTATTTGCAAAACAATCACAACTGAAATGAAAACATTCCTTCAGATTTTCAAGTTAAGTCAAGGAGAGCCTATTATATTTTAATCCTATAAGCCCTTGTAACTTTCTACAGTTATGTCTCAGAGTTTTAAAAAATAGGGGTGGGTGTGGTGGCTCAGGCTTTTAATTCCAGGACTTTGGGAGGCTGAGGTGGGATGACGGCCTGAGACCAGGAGTTCAAGACCAGCCGGGGCAACACAGGAAGACCCTGTCTGTACAAAAAATAAAAAATAAAAAAATTAGCCAGGTACAGTGATGCATGCCTAGCTAGCTACTCAGGAAGACAAGGAAGGAGTATTGCTTCAGCCCAAGCGTTTGAGTTGAGAGTGAGCTATGATGGCACCACTGCATTCCAACCTGGGTAACAGAGTGAGATTCTATCTCATAAAAATAAAATAAAATAAAATATTTAGTTATTATTCACATTTCTATGAAACTCCCAAAATGTGAGTAACCTTATGATGTGTTTAAAAGACATTTTTAAGAGTTTTTTTTCGAACTAGAAAAATTATGCTACTACTTTATAGGAAATTGGATTTACAATATTATGTCTTAAGAAACGGACTGATATTAAAGAAAGTGAATCTCAAAACTAGTTTCATGTTTGGGAGGTAACCCAATTAATTAATTCAAGAGGCTTCTGTACGATTTAAAAAAAATGTTGTCTTAAATGAAAACTCAAATTGTACCTAGTAAAAGATCAGAACCCTGGCTTTTCCTCTAAAATTAACTATGTAATTTACTTTAAGAACACATCAATTGGTGTAACAACCTAGCACTTACTGAAGATCTACTCTGGGTCAGGTACTTCACATCCATTTTCTCATTTTAATTCTGTGGTATTGCCTGGGTACCAATAGACAACTAATATTTTTCAGTAACTATACAATTTATTAATGAAAATATAGCACTCAAAAACAGAAGTCCTAAAAATTAACATTTTGGATTACCATTAAAAATGATATTTCTGAAGAATATCCAATGACATAAGAAAATGTTTAGAATGGAATTCTATATAATAAACTATTAAGTTACAAGCAATAATATCCTAAATAAGTAGGAAAGTATATGTATCTGTATACATTTCTAAGTGGTTATTTTGGATGGCAGGATTACCAGTAATTTTCTAATTTTATAAAATAAACATGGCTGGGTGCAGTGGCTCAAGCCTGTAATCCTAGTGCTTTGTGAGGATGAGGCAGGCAGATTGCCTGAGCTCAGGAGTTCGAGATTACTTAAGACCATCTTGGGTAACGTGGTGAAATTCTGTCTCTACTAAAAATACAAAATTTAGCTGGGCGTGGCCGCAGGCACCTGTAATACAAGCTACTCTGGAGGCTGAGGCAGAAGAATTGCTTAAACCCAGGAGGCGGAGGTGGCAGTGAGCTGAGATCATGCCACTGCACTCCAGCCTGGGTAACAGAGCAAGACTCCATCTCTAAAAAGTAAAAATAAAAAGAGACATACTTTTATAATAAATCAAAAACCTCCCTCCAATTAAATGTTACCCTAAAATATATAATTCTGGTTATTGAATATATAAGATTTTAAATCAAATTTAATATGAATGGAATCTATTGTGTAGTGGTTGGAAACTTTAATATATTTTGGTATAGGCTGACGCACAATGAAAACTTTATTTTGCAAAGATTTCATTTACTGTTCTGACTGAGTTATCATTCACCTTAAGTTTCCATTGATTTTCTTTTCTTTTTTTGAGCGAGAGGAGTCTCTATGTTGCCCAGGCTGGAGTGCAGTGGCTGGTCACAGGTGCAATTACAGTGTACTACAGCATCAAACTCCTGGTCTCAAGTGATCCTTCTGCCTCAGCCTCCCCAGAAGCTGGAATTGCAGGTGCATGCCACTACGTCTGGCTCTAATCCTTTAATTTCAAATTTGAAGGATTAAATATAATTCTCTCAACAATTATACTGTTTTTATCTCAAATAAACATAAAAAGAGCACAAAGCCAACTGCCTTCTTTACAAATATCCATTATAAACTCAAATGTGGACTTTGCAAACTTCAGAAATGTGTCAGACTCTAAACTGGGATCTTCAGTACCGCTGAACAATTTTGTGCATACAGTAAGCACTCAATAAAAGTTGCTGAATGCATGAAGGAATGCATAAATGTTTTCTTTAGATATCTAACCTTACTTTCCCGTCATTCAGCTTAGATGATCTGAGAAGCACTTCCTCAAAATAACCTCTGGCTCACCATGAGAAGAATGCCTGGCACCAGCTGGCCGGGGATATTAATAGCATGCCCATTAGGCACATGTTCAAGGCACATAGATAGCTCAGTGATAGAATCTTTAGAATATTTGTACAGTTAACATTATTTAGAATATGAATCAGTTGTGGTTCCTTAAATTTTCACTTTATATTAAAAAGTCAACCTTTATTTTTCAAAATTCTTAAAAAAATAGTAAGATGCAATAGAAATAATTGCTTGCAATTTTGAAAAAACTCAGCGCTTGGGGCTAAGAAAAGCAACTTCTAACACTAAAATTCTTTCTTTCTTTTTTTTTTTTTTTGAGACGGTCTCACTGTTACCCAGGCTGAAGTGGAGGGGGACAATCATGGTTTACTGCTGCCTGGACCATGTAGGACTGGATGATCCTCCCACCTCAGCCTCCTGGGTACGGTAGCTGGGACTACAGGCATATATCCCCATGTTCGGCTAAATTTTTGTATTTTTTTGTAGAGACGGGTTTTCATCATGTTGTCCAGGCTGTTCTCAAACTCCTGGACTCAAGCAATCTGCCTTCCTTGGCCTCCCAAATGCTGGGAATAGAGGCGTGAGTCACCGCATCTGGCCCTGTTTTTGCTTGTAACAAAGATTCTTTTGAAAGATTCAGAAGCCAAAATAAAGACGAGAATGTGACTTCTCCCTTTAAATTTCAATTTTTAGTATTTTGCCTATCATTTACCACTGATAAATCTCTTACCCATGTAACTATGTTCTATTCTTCCTTAGGTAACATCAGATTCAGAAAAAGATATGCTGAAAATTATAAAATATCCTAGGTTACCTGTTGTGACTTTTGGAGAAAATGAGAATGAGAATGATTTTTTAAAATAATACATTATTTAGAAATATCTGAATCCTCACCAGACAGAATTAAACATTCCAGCTACAAATTGATACTTTCTATTCATACAGCCTTGATCAAAATTTGGCATATATTTAACTGGTAAGAACCGTAAGTTCTAGGCATCTCTTCCTTGCTTCTCATAAAGTGGTCTATATCCTACATCACCTTAAAAAAAAATTCACCACTATATTAATGAGGATACATCATTTTAGACAGCCATACAGACATTCTATTTTCTGAGTCATCACTTAAAAATTTCCATGCAAGTATCAGAGTTAAGATGGTTTTTCTTAGTGTATAATGTCTCTAAATGTCTAAATCAGTTCATGTGAAAAAAAAAGCAGCTTTGAATTCTCAAATGCTCAGATGAAGAAACAATTTTACTAGGTACTCTGTACTGAGATAGTGAAAAATAAAAAAGAATAAGATGCAGTTGGCAGGGCATGGTGGCTCACACCTGTAATCCCAGCACTTTGGGAGGCCAAAGCGGGCAGATCACTTGAGGTCAGGAGTTTGAGACTAGCCTGGCCAATATGGTGAAACCCAGTCTCTACTAAAAATACAAAAATTAGCTGGGCATGGTGGCACATGCCTGTTATCCTAGCTATTCAGGAGGCTGAGACAGGAGAATCACTTGAATCTGGGAGGTGGAGGTTGCAGTGAGCCAAGATCGTGCCACTGCCCTCTAGCCTGGGCAACACAGTGAGACTATATGTCAGAAAAAAAAAGATGTAGTTGCTAGGCCGGGCGTGGTGGATCACTCCTGTGTTCCTAGCACTTTGGAGGGCCGAGGAGGGTGGATCACTCGAGGCCAGGAGTTTGAGACCAGCCTGGCCAACATGGTGAAACCCCGTCTCTACTAAAAATACAAAAATTAGCTGGGTGTGGTGGTGTACGCCTACAGTCCCAGCTACCTGGGAGACTGAGACAGGAGAATTGCTTGAACCTGGGAGATAGGTTGCAGTGAGACTAGACTGTGCCACTGCACTCAGGGTCTGGGCAACATAGTGAGACTCGTCTCAAGAAAAAAAAAAAGATGTAGTTGCTGACTTTGAAGAACTTTCCATCTAGATAGGTAAATTACACAGGAAATTACACCTAATGAGATAAGACAAATGCTCTACAGTGTGGTATAGAGAAAACAGATGTTTTCTAGGCAGAGAAATAGAGAGGTACATCCATCCGCATTTTGGGTAGAGAGGCAAATAAGGCTGGAGAGGTAGGGCTGTATTATGGAGGCACTTGGAAGTCTGAAAGAAACATTCAGATTTGATGGATTTGATGTGGTAGTGAATTGGGCAGTGAGATGTTTTTGCAAATAGGATAAATTTTGGAGAAAAAGAAGTTAGGAATAAAAATCAGGCAGGTCAACTGGAAATCTGATTAATATAGGTACAATTTCCTGTTAGTATACAGTTGTCTGTTGGTATCTGCAGAATGACTGATTCCAGTGTACACTCCCTACCTCCTGTGGATAACAAAATCCTTGAGTGTTCAAGTACCTTATAGACAATCGGTATAATATTTGCATATAATCCATGCATACCCTCCCATAAACTTTAAATTATCTGTAGATTACTTATAATACCTAACAAAACGTAAATGCTATGTAAATAACTGCACTGTGTTAAGGAATAATGACAAGAAAAAGTCTGGACACGGTTAGCATAGATGCAGCCATCCATTATTTTCTCAAATATTTTGGTCAGTGGTTGCTTGAATTCACACATGCAAAGCCCATTGATATAGAGGGATGACTGTACTTTTGTGAAGTAGTACTTCACAAGATAACTAGCAGATCTTCCAAATATTCTCTTGGTTTTCACAAAGCCTTTTATAGTTTCAATCACAACATTTGCATTAATTCCATATCACTTTCCCTAACATGCATGTCAAGGAATGTAGGCAGGTGAATAAAAATGAGAGAAAGAAAAAAGAAGCATAATGAATTTTAATCTGAATATTGTTGATACAAGCATTTGTAGCTCATCTGAAATTAATGCGAAAATAAAAACAAGATCCTTATCATCAAATCTGATTCTACAGAAATTCTAACGTACACTTCTATTCTACAAACCATTAAATTTATTTATATATGAAATACATGATTATTACTGTTTTATTTTGTGAGAAATTTGATATTTCTGCATAGTAATAATAAAGGACTTTGTCACTGAACCCAGTACACTATCAGAAAGCACAAATGTAATTACATTTAGCTTAAATAGATAAATAAAATAAATATATACTGATTTTACCTTTGCTTCAGTCGTCTTTTGGCTGTTGTGGGAACATTAGCACCATAGCCATAGGAAAAAAGAACTCTTTCCGCCTCATCCTCATTTTCAACTGGAAAATATTAAAGTGTATAATATGAAATAACTTTTTTCCCTTTAACAGGGTAGTAGTGAAAATAAAAGAGGTTATAATAATAAATTAGGGAGCATAAAAAACATTAGAAAGGGCTAAAGTAATATTAAACAGCCATTTGTAAGTAGAAGCATGTTTCTTAAAACTATATCCTTGCTTGAATTTGCTCCATTTATTTTTGAAATATATAAGGGATTGCACATCATACCACATTAGGTTTTCCTGTTAAAAAGTATAATAATACTTATATTATTCTAAAGGACTCAAAGGTTTTTGCATGAAATATGTAATATAACAAAAAAATAACATCAAAGTCATTCTCTTCTTGATAATGATTTTTAAATTAAGACAAAATTCATTATTAATTTAAAAGTACAAAAAGTATTAAAAGAGTAACATACATTTGTGGGTTTGAGGGAGGGATATTTAAAATTAAAATATATAATCGAAAGAAAGACCAGATATTTCTTGCTCTGTCCTTGGGCAACCAAGAAAATAAAGCCTGTTTTAGATCTCAAAAATAAAAGAGAGACTTGATAGAAGTAATAGTGCTCAGTGCTCGCAACTTAAGTCAATTTACACTCTTGTTAGATAAGTCCAAATTCTAAAGCCTACAAAAAGTCTGTTAAATCAAGGGGGAAAACATTCACTTTAGGACAAAGTTATTCAGGATGAAAGAAAAGCATGTCTTCAGTGAGAGAACTGCCTGCTGTCGGATGACTTCTTGCTAATGTGTTTAAAGATTTTGGACTTCTAAGGTTTTTATAGTGTTCGGTCTTATGTTTATGTCTTTAATCCATCTGGAGTTAATTTTAGTGTAAGGTGTCAGGAAGGGGTCCAGTTTCTGCTTTCTGCACATGGCTAGCCAGTTTTCCCAACACCATTTATTAAACAGGGAATCCTTTCCCCATGCTTGTTTTTGTCAGGTTTGTCAAAGATCCGACGGTTGTAGATGTGTGGCATAGTCTCCAAGGCCTCTGTTCTGTTCCATTGGTCTATATCTCTGTTTTGGTACCAGTACCATGCTGTTTTGATTACTGTAGCCTTGTAGTATACTTTGAAGTTAGGTAGTGTGATGCCTCCCTCCAGCTTTATTCTTTTTGCTTAGAATTGTCTTGGCTATATGGGCTCTCTTTTGGTTCCATATGAAGTTTAAGGTGAGACTGAATGTCAGAAATTTTAGACCAGAAGAAGTCAAATTCACTTAATGGAACCTTGGATTGTTTCAAATAGTGAAGAAAACCCAATTCTTCTGGGTACGAAATGAGCAAGGCATGCCCTCTCCAATTTAGGCCTCTGGCTGTTCTACCCACACGATGAATACATTCCTTAGGGTCAACGGCAGGGGGGTCATGCTGAACAATCCAGTCAACTTCAGGAATGTCCAGTCCTCTTGCTGCCGCATCTGTATATAATAGTGTTCCAGAGTCTGTATTGCAGAACTGGAAGAATGCGGTTATATGTTTATTTTGCTTTTGCTTTCCATGAATGGCCAAGACGGGCAAATCAATGTAGTTCAGCAACTCATAGTGGTATTTCACAGACATACAAGATGAAAAGAAGACCATGAGCTTCTTCTTTCGGTTCTTCTTCAGGAATGTAAAGAGCAGAAGGAATCTCTTTGCAGAAGGACAAAAAACATATCCCTGCTCAAGACCATCCACTGTTGCATAAGCTTTATCATCAACAACACCAACATACAATGGCTCCTTTTTCAGAGAAATCCTTGCCAGGTCTTCAACTTTTCGAGTTTGGGTGGCAGAAAAGAGCATAGTCTGTCTACATGTTGGCAAAAGTTTAATAATTTGCTTTAATTCCTCTTCAAATCCAACATCCAAGATACGATCAGCTTCATCAATATCCAGACACTGCAGGTTGTTATACATGAACCCTGGGATATTCTGCATATGGTCCAACAGACGGCCTGGTGTGGCCACAATGATGTTGATCCCATTATCAAGTTTCTGTGCTTCAGCAGATCTGTTACTGCCACCCATTATCAACCCATAGGTAGGCACGTGGTGAGTCATTAGCTCCTTAAGGACACCAAAAGTTTGCACGGCTAGTTCTCTAGCAGGTGAGAGAATAAGGACTCCCATTCCATTTCTGGGCATGAACTTTAACTTAACAATGAGTTCAACTGCAGGGATGAGAAAAGCCAGGGTTTTACCACTGCCTATGTTTGCAGCTGCTAGAAGAGCCCTGCCTACCAGAAGTGGTTTGTTACTTTTGTTGAATTGCAGTCATGTTTGTGAAACCCATTTCTTTTGCTGCCTTCAGAGTGTTTTCATTGACAAGATTACATAGAGAAGCAAATAAAGTATCCTGAAAAGCTCTAGTCAGTCTCATGGACAGGCTGGGCACCTCACTGTCATCTTCATCATTACCTTGCTTTTCTACATTATTTTCTGTTTCTTTAGGAGTCTCGGCACTTTCTCCTTCAGATTCCCCTTTGTTTTCGGTTTTTGCTTTTTTTGTATTAGGCCCAGCTTCATTCACCATTTTTCTCTTTTTCTTTTTTGATTCTGAATTGGGAGACTGCATTTTTGCTTCTCCACTGGTAAATACGGTGGATTTCTGGGGAGATTTTTTAACTTTTATATTTTCCACTGCTTCTTGAGACACATCTCCATTTTGAGCTTCTGACAGGCCCATATTCATAGAATGTTTTGATTTTTTTAACTTTTCTACCTCCCATTGCTTCTTCAGACACATCTCCATTTTCAGTTTCTGATTGTCAGATTTGAGGCCTGCAACTTTAGGTTCCGCTGCTGCAACTTTAGGTTCCGCTTCTTAATCTTCTTACACTGGAGTTTCACCGGCAGGTGAGATATACTGTCCAAGAAGTGCCTAGACCACCGCGCCACTCAGTACAGCTGCTCAATTCTCTGGGCTGACATTATTTCAAATATTCATTATTTTATCAGAACAACTTTATTTTGATTTGCAACAATAAAATTATGTACTTATGTATGTTACTCTGTTAAAAACTGTGCGCTCAATTAGGAAAGGAGGAAGTCAAATTGTCTCTATTTGCAGAGGACACAACTGTATATTTAGAGGACCCCATTGTCGCAGCCCAAAATCTCCTGAAACTGATAAGCAACTTCAGCAAAGTCTAGAGATACAAAATCAATGTGCAAAAATCACAAGCATTCCTATACACCAATAACAGACTTAAAAAGAGCCAAATCAAGAGCAAACTCCCATTTGCAATTGCTACAAAGAAAATAAAACACCTAGGAATACAACTACAAATGATGTAAAGGATCTCTTCAAGGAGAACTACAAACCACTGCTCAACGAAATCAGAGAAGACACAAACAGATGGAAAAACATTCCATGCTTCTAGTTAGGAAGAATCAATATTGTGAAAATGGCCATACTGCCCAAAGTAATTTGTAGATTCAATACTATCCCCATCAAGCTACCAATGACCTTCTTGACAGAACGGGAAAAAAACCACCTTAAACTTCATATAGAACCAAAAGAGAGCCCATATAGCCAAGACAATTCTAAGCAAAAAGAACAAAGCTGGAGGCATCACACTACCTAACTTCAAAGTATACTACAAGGCTACAGTAATCAAAACAGCATGGTACTGGTACCAAAACAGAGATATAGACCAATGGAACAGAACAGAGGCCTTGGAGACTATGCCACACATCTAGAACTGCTGGATCTTTGACAAACCTGACAAAAACAAGCATGGGGAAAGGATTCCCTGTTTAATAAATGGTGTTGGGAAAACTGGCTAGCCATGTGCAGAAAGCAGAAACTGGACCCCTTCCTGACACCTTACACTAAAATTAACTCCAGATGGATTAAAGACTTAAACATAAGACCTAACACCATAAAAACCTTAGAAGAAAACCTAGGCAAAACCATTCAGGACATAGGCATAGGCAAGGACTTCATGACTAAAACACCAAAAGCAACAGCAAAAAAAGCCAAAATAGACAAATGTGATCTAATTGAACTCCAGAGCTTCTGTACAGCAAAACAAACAATAATTAGAGTGAACCGGCAACCAACAGAATGGGGAAAAATTTTTGCAACCTACCCATCTGACAAAGGGTTAATATCCAGACTCTCTAAAGAACTAAAACAGATTTACAAGAAAAAAAAAATAAACCCAAAAGAAGACATACATAAGGCCAAAAAACATATGAAAAAATGCTCATCATCACTGGTCATCAGAGAAATGTAAATCAAAACCACATTGAGATACCATCTCACACCAGTTAGAATGGCGATCATAAAAAAATCTGGAGAAAACAGATGCTAGAGAGGATGTGGAGAAATAAGAACACTTTTACACTGCTGGGAGGAGTGTAAATCAGTTCAACCATTGTGGAAGACAATGTGGTGATTCCTCAAGGATCTAGAAATAGAAATTCCATTTGACCCAGCAATCCCATTACTACGTATATACCAAAGGGATTATAAATCATTCTATTATAAAGAGATATGCACACGTAAGTTCACTGTGGCACTGTTTACAATAGCAAAGACCTGGAACCAACCCAAATGCCTATCAATGATAGACTGGACAAGGAAAATGTTGCATATATACACCATGGAATACTATGCAGCCATAAAAAATGATGAGTTTGTGTCCTTTGTAGGGACATGAATAAATCTGGAAATCATCACTCTGCGCAAAGTGACACAAGAACAGAAAATCAAACACTGCATGTTTTCACTCATAGGCAGGTGTTGAACAATGAGAACACATGGAAACAGGGAGGGGAGCATTACATACTGGGGTCTGTTGGGGAAGACTAGGGGAGGGATAGTGGGGAGTGAGGAGGTTGGGGATGGATGCCAGATATAGGTGACGGGGGGATGGAGGCAGCAAACCAACTTGTCATGTATTTACCTATGCAATGATTGTGCTTGATCTGCTCATGTACCCCAGAACCTAAAGTACAACTAAAAAAAACCAACAACAACAACAACAACAAAAAACGTGCAGCTCTAAGCATGTATTGATGGCCTCGGTTTCTTTTCAATGAAAAAAAATTCTGTGAAAATAATTTACTTTTAAATTCTGCTATTGTCACACCACTTCCAAAAAAGGAATTTTAACTAACAGGTTAACATCTTCTAGGTAAAAAATTGAAATGCAATGACATTTTACTGCCAGTTGGGATTAAAAAAACATGTATTTTTTTTAGCCAGAATTTCACACTTGTTGCCCAGGCTGGAATGCAATGATGCACAACCTCTCGCCTCACAGGTTCAATCGACTCCCCTGCCCCAGCCTCAGTATCTGGGATTACAGGTGTCTGCCACCAAGCCCAGCTAATTTTTTTTGTATTTTTAGTAGAGACAGGGTTTTGTCATGTTGGCCAGGCTGGTCTGGAACTCCTGACTCCAGGTGATCTGCCCGCCTTGGCCTCCCAAAGTGCTGGGATTACAGGTGTGAGCTACTGCGTCCAGCTAAAAAATACTTCATCATAAAAAAAAAAAAAATCTCAAAAACCAAAAAAAGTATTTCATCAAAGGGCGCAGTTTTAATACATTGTTAAAGCAATGACATATAAAAACTTTAATAATATTATTTATCAGCAACCATTATTTAAATGTTAAAAAGATAAATCACTTTCAGGAATATTTCAGAATTAAAACAAAGCCACATATTTTACAACCATAATGATGTTTCATTATCTGCATGACTATCAATGTAATATGCATACATTTGTTGATTGGCCCTTCTGTAGTAAAGATTTTAGAAACATTCATTAACTGCTTTCCTATCTTTCAAGGTGAATCAGGGTTACCTTTCTGAGGAAGAATTATTAGTCGTGAGAGACATATGGAAGAGATGAATGCATGTCATTACCAATACTATGATCAGCTATCAGATAAGTTCAGATCCAAGATGAGTTCTCCAAATCAGCTCTACTAGAACTAGAGCTAACATTTAGATATGTAACTGACACTTGTCTCCCCTTAATAGTTCTAAATTCAGGGGATAGAGGGGTAAATGTAGTTGACATCTCAAAAATCCATTGATTAGATATTAATAGACATGCTAAGTATGAGTTTAATACTTAATGGATTAATAAATCATGGGATAACTATTCTAGCAGGGATTAATTATGGAAACAATGTATTATACAACGTGGTAAATGCTACTAAAGAGATCTGAACAAGTGTCTTAGAAGCAGAGCACAGAGCAACTACATCTGAGTGCCACTATTTCCCATGGCA
This sequence comes from Callithrix jacchus, assembly GCF_049354715.1. Classification (NCBI taxonomy): domain Eukaryota; kingdom Metazoa; phylum Chordata; class Mammalia; order Primates; family Cebidae; genus Callithrix; species Callithrix jacchus. The sequence continues at coordinate 42,355,273 of NC_133502.1, forward strand.
CAAGGTATAAGGTAGGTGTGAGGAGATCGAGATTCAGAGAAGGAACAGAAGAGAAGTGCAAGTGCAGAAGCACGGACTTGTAAGGTATGTGAAGTTTTAGTTATTGTGAGGAAAGTGGCTGAATTTGGTCTGGAGAATGGTGGTAGCAGAAAGGTAGACTTAGTTTCAACAGTGAATGATAGTAAAGTCTTGTTTGCCAGGCTAAGTAGATTTTATTCTACAGTCAATAAGAAACTATAATACATGACCAATTGATTTTTGTTATTGATGCAGATGTTATTTAAAACATTCCAATAATGGGAAAGAGGATGGCTTAGAATAGTGGCCCAGAGAATTCCTAACAAGTTATAATAATAATATTTGAGACCTAGTCCATAACAGCAGTGGAGAAGAGAGCTTGGATTCTAGACAATTGAGCAGGTGTGGGAGTGAGCTGAGGCACTCATGATAGAATGAAGGAGGAATAAAGGTTGATGAAAGCTAGTAGAGTGGTTAAAGTTTACTAGAAAACCACAGTTGCTCATCCTTTGGTATCCCTGGGGGACTGGTTCCAGGAACTCTGAGGATACCAAACTCCACAGACAATTAAGCCTGTATATAAAACGGTGTGTATCTGTATATAACATATATACACCTTCCCATATATTTTAAACATGTCTGGATCACTTGTAATACCTAACATTATGTACATACTAATATATATAGTTGTTATGCTATATTAAAAAGATGTACTTTTAAAATTGTTTTTTCCCCAATATTTTCAATCCATAGTTGATTAAATCTGAGATGCAGAATCTGCTAATACACTGAGCAACTTATACAGGAAAATTAGTAAGTTTCAGGGAAGAAAGAGAAAATGCAAATAATGTTAAATTTTCAGCTGTGCATGGTGGCTCATACCTATAATCCTAGCATTTTGGGAGGCCAAGGCAGGAGGATTCCTTGAGGCCAGGAGTTTGGGACCAGTCTGGGCAATACAGTGGGACCCTGTCTCTATAAAAAGTTATTAGGCACAATGGAATGTGCCTGTAGTCCCAGTTACCTGGGAGGCTGGGCAGGAGGATCACTTGAGCCCAGGAGTTTGAGACTACAGTGAGCTATGATCGCACCACTGTGCTCTAGCCTGGGCAACAGTGTGAGATCCTGTCTCTAACTACAGAAATTTAGCCTATTGATAGTAACTGAAGTTGTGGAAAGGGGTAAGATTATCCAGAAAATAGTTAAGTGATGGAAAATAAACAATCAAAGGCAAATGATTCAAGAAGCAAAGAGAAGAGAATTCTGAGAAATTAGACAAATGCCTAGTGGACGTTTTAAGTAGGATGAGGATGTGCAGCAGGTAACTGAATTTAACAATTAGAAATGTAGGTGTTTTTTTTTTTTCTAATTTGAGTTTATTTAGTTTGTCGGCAATACATGTACTTTCAACAACTTGCAATCTTTGAAAGCTAAATTCCTCAAATATCCAAATAATACTTATTTTATTACAGAAAGCAATACAAGTATAAATAGGAAAATTTGCTGTGGTTACACCTTAATAAATGAAGCCTAACAGTCTTCATGTCAGCTGAAATTCTCAATTAAATGGCAAGCCTTTGAAAATTGTAAACAATGCAGTAATAAAAAAGTCTGTGCTCATTTCTTTGAAATTTTAGTTAATCAGTAAGTATTCATTAAATAAAGATAAGATGTATTCTAATTTCCAAAGTGAATGGACAGAGAACTGGAAGTTATTGATCTTACAGTACGTCTATTTTATTTGAAGTTGGTTTAGACAGAACAAAAATTAATTTCTGTATTTTTTTCCAATGCTTTTAAGAAATCATTTACACACATGGACACACTGAAAAACCTGTACAGTATACATCCCTATACTCAACATCTGGAATTTTTTTTTTGAGACAAGGTCTCAATCTGTTGCCCAGGCTGGAGTGCAGTGGCATGAACAGTCACTGCAGCCTTGATGCTCAGGGCTCAGGCGATCCTTCTGCCTCACCCTCCGATGTAGCTGGCACCACCAGGCCTGGTTCATTTTTTAATTTTTTCTAGAGAGGGGGTCTTGCCATGTTGCCCAGGCTAGCCTTAAACTTCTGGGCTGAAGCAATTGTCTTGCCTTGGCCTCCCAAAGTGCTGGAGTTAAAGGTTTGAGCCACTGTGCCTGGCTCCGACATCTGGATTCTAAATCGAACATTGTACTATGTGTTTATTACACACATATTCATCCCTGTTTCCATGAATCTGTTTTTTTAAATGCATTTCAAAGAATGTTTCGGACATTTGCACACTTCACTCCTCAACAGTTTAACATGCAAATCATCAATTACAGTTTAGTATTTATTCAGTTCTTTTCTAAAAATAAGATTTGTAACTGTCATCATGTATAAATTTTATTTTTACTTTTTAAGTCTATCATTCAACAAGTTTTGAAATGTATACACACGTGTTGCACAAACCTTGTCAACATATACAGAACATTTGAACACCCTGCAAAGTTCCATCATGTCACTTTTCTCAGTTAATTCTTGGTGACAATCATCTTTCAGAGACAACTACAGTTGTGATTTTCTTTTTAAAATACTTAAAACACTTTTTTTTATCCTCTACCCCTTGATTTTTTTCATCATAGATTACTTCTGCCTCTTCAAGAACTTAGTATCAATTTAATTACATAGTATGAACTTTTTCCAGAAAGACTTCTTAGACTAAGTATGTTTTTCAGATTCCTCCATGTTGTTGAGTAAGTCAACTGTTTGTGACTTTTAAGTGAGGAGAGAATTCATTCTACTACATGAATGCATAATGGTTTGATTAGCCATTTTCCTTTGAGATAAACACCTTGGCTGTTGTCAGTTTTTGGCTGTTACCAGTAAATTTCCTATGAACATTCTAGTAGAAATATTTTTAGGTGCATATGCTTTCTTCTCTCTTGGGTAAGCAAGGGAACTGCTGGATCATGGATTAGACTGTTGATCATCTTGTAAGAAATTGCCAGTTGCTCCACTTCTCACCAACATTTGGTACAGTCTTTCTAATTTTAGCCATTCTTGTGGGTATACCGTGGTATCTCACTGGGCTTTTAATCTGCTTTTCCCTCATGACTAGTAATGTTGAATACTTTTATTACGCTTATTTGCCATTCACATATCTTCCTTTGTGAAGTGTTTGTTTAAACTTTTTGCCCATGTTTTAAATGGCTTTTTTTTTTATCACTGAGTTATATGAATTTTTAAATATATATTTTGGTATATTAACTTCCTACTGGTACTGTAACAGACTGCCAGACTTTATGTTTTAAACAATATAAACTTATTATTTTATAGTTCTAGAGGTCATAATTCCAAAAATCAAGTGTCACTGGTCTGAAGTCAGTGCTTTGTAGGGCTGGTTCTATCTGGAGGCTCTGTGGTAAAATCTGTTTCCCTGACTTTTCCAGCTTTCAGAGGTTCCAAAGAATAGGACATGGACATATTTATTTATTTATTTTTAGAGACGGAGTCTCACCATGTTGTCCAGGCTGGTCTTAAACTCCTGAGCTCAAGTGATCCACTTGCCTTGGCCTCCCAAAGTCCCGGAATTACAGGAATGAGCCACAATGCCCAAGAGGACACGAACATCTCTAGAAGGGTGTTTTTCAGCCCACCATACTTGGATATAATTTTTTTGTCTAATCTATGTTTTGTGAATATTTTCTCCTCAATGTTTTCTTATTTTGGATACCATTTCTTTGTCAGATATAAAATTGTGGTTATTTGAGTCTGTGGCTTGGCTGTTTCTTAATGGTGTCTGTTGAAGAATCGAAGTTTTAAATTTTGATGACATCTACTTTATCAGTTTTTCTTTTAAGATAATTACTTTCAAGGGCCATGTCATAAAAGTCTTAAGTATCCCAAGTTGCAAAGATACTCACCTATTTTTTTGTTACATATTTATAGTTTAGCTATTCCATTTAGGTATCATCTCAGATTAATATTGGTATATGGAAGTTTATTTCCATAAAGATGTCCAATTTTTTTTTTTTGAGACGGAGTTTCCCTCTTGTTACCCAGGCTGGAGTGCAATGGCGCGATCTTGGCTCACCGCAACCTCCGCCTCCTGGGTTCAGGCAATTCTCCTGCCTCAGCCTCCCGAGTAGCTGGGATTACAGGCACGCGCCACCATGCCCAGCTAATTTTTTGTATTTTTAGTAGAGACGGGGTTTCACTATGTTGACCAGGATGGTCTCGATCTGTTGACCTCATGATCCACCCACCTTGGCCTCCCAAAGTGCTGGGATTACAGGCGTGAGCCACCGCGCCTGGCCAAGATGTCCAATATTTTAGCACCATTTACTAAACAAACTTTCCCTTCCCCATTTGTTTGCTTTGTTGCCTTTGTCAAAAATGAAATTGCTATTTAAGTATGGATCTATTTTTGGGTTTTCTAGTCTGTTTCATTTCTGTATTTGTCTTTCCTTATGCCAGTACTATATTAGCCTGACACTGAAGCTTTATAGTAAGTCTTGAAAACAGATAATGCAAATCTTCCAATTTCTTCTTATTTTGTGGGGAAGAAAAGGTCACACTATGTTTCCCTCACTGGAGTCCAATGGGTATTCACAGGGATGATCATAGCACCCAACAGGCTTTAACCTTTTAACCTCTAAGCTCAAGCAATCCTCCTGCCTCAGCCCCCCAAGTAGCTGGGGGTATAGGAGTGCACCACCACACGAGGCTTCAAGTTTTTTCAAGATTGCTTTGGATATTCTAGTCCTTTGCATTCCACATGAATGAAATGCAAAAAAGCCTGCTGCCATTATGACTGAAAGAACACTGAACTGATAGAATTCACAATATATTTCGTGATTTTTGGAGGGAAGGGGGTTCCTTTAATTTACCTTAGCAATGTTCTCTAGGGTTTTTTTGGCTTAAATTTATTCCTAAGTATTTGTCTTTTTTGATGCTACTTACTTCTCTAATTGTTCACTTCTAGTATATTTTGGGTAATGACTTTATGTCCTGTTATATTCACTTTTCAGTTTTAGTGTTTGTTTTCTAATCTGAAAATACATTATTAATCCTTTCTGATTTTTATATATTTTATATCTTCTCTCATCCTATCTCACAGGTTAGGAATTCAAATACAGTGCTTAATATGTCATATAAATCATGAAAATACGAATCCTTGTCTTACTCTCCCCCTTTATGGGAAAAGTATTCAATATTTCACCATCAAGTACAATTTTAGCTGTTGGTTTTGTAAATGCCCTTTTTCAGATAGAGGAAGTTCCCTTCTATTCCTAATTTGTTTAGACAAAAGGACATATGCAAAGTTATGGAGAAAGAGTATAAAACTGTCAAAACAATAATCAGACATGGAGGAAAATGGCAAGATATGAAAAGTAGAAAGATAAACATGAGTCTAATCTAACAATTCATGTAAAAAATTTGACTTTATTGTTTTAATGAAGACAATAAAAGTCATTAAAGCAGGCATATGAAAGGAAAATTTGAATTTTACAAAGATTACTTTGACTCCGGTGAAGAAACTGAAGATAAATTTAAAAAGTATTGCAGTCATCCGACACTGACCTTAGAAATGGGAAATAAGACAATGATAGGAAAGAAATAAAAGTTTTTCTTACACTGCCCTGCAAATAAAATAGAATCCTTATGTGAAAATGTACCTAAAATAATTAGAACCCTACCTAGATTCAAATTCAACCTCAACTGAAGTTTAAACCCATTTTTATAAGAATGCCATGGTTATATGACTTTTGAACACAAAAAATGTACTGTAGCAAACATCACAGCCAATGTTAATTTAAAATATTTATTAATGTTAGGGATAAGACAGGAATATAACATAACAAGAGGGAAAAAAAGAAAAAAAGATAGAAATTAAAGATCAAAGGTTATAATACAAGATATCAAATGAATTTCTATTTGTATGTCAAGACTCATTCCAAGGCTGGGAACAGTGGCTCACACCTGCAATCCCAGCATTTTAGGGTGAGACAAGTGGATCACCTGAGGTCTGAAGTTCGAGATCAGCCTGACCAACATGGAGAAACCACATCTCTACCAAAAATACAAAATTAGCTGAGAGTGGTGATGCATGCCTGTAATCCCAGCTACTTGGGAGGCTGAGGCAGGAGAATCACTTGAACCCGGAAGGCGGAGGTTGTGGTGAGCCCGAGATAGTGTCACTGAATTCCAGCCTGGGCAAAAAGAACAAAAGTCCATCCCCATTCCCCCTCAAAAATAAGACTCATTCCAGTGTCATCTCCCCTCTTAGATATTCCTTGCCTCCAAGGTGGGATTAATTAATGATCTCTTTTGTATTTCCACTGATACTAAATGATGCTTATAGCATTTATCTTATCTTGCTACTCTAATTATTTGTTATTATGTTCATCTCTCCCAGTAGATTAGACTAGAAACACCTTGAGGTAGGAATTATTTCCATGAACTCCTAATCCTCAGTTCCTGACAGATGTAAATACTTAATAATTGTGGAATAAGTGAATTAGATAAAAAATAAAAAAAAAAGCTATCATATTTAACCTGTTCCTTTTTTGACTTCGATTTCTGTGACGAAGAGATGAACTAATATTTGAAATATAGACTTTTATTTAGAAATGGTCACCAATTATATTTTAACAAAATATACCAAAGTAGTTTTATTCTTTTTCTTTTCTTTTCTATTTTTGAGACAGAGTCTTGCTCTGTTGGCTGGGCTGGAGTGCAGTGGCATGATTTAGGCTCAATGCAACCTCTGCCTCCCAGGTTCAAGCAATTCTCCTGCATCAGCTTCTGGAGTAGCTGGGATTACAGGCACCTGACATCATAGCTAGCTAGCTAGTTTTTTTTTTTTTTTTTTTTTTTAATTTTTTAGTAGAGACAGGGTTTCATCATGTTGGCCAGGCTGGTCTTGAACTCCTGATCTCAAGTGATTCGCCCACCTTGGCCTCCCAAAGTGCTACAATTACAGGCATGAGCCACTGTGCCTGGTCCCAAGGTAGTTTCAGAAATAATGTCAGGCTTCTTTTGTTGCCAGAAAAATAAGCGTTGTGCATGTGTGTGTGGGGAGACTTACTTTCTGCAGTCTGCATTATTATTTCATCAAGTTCTTTTTCCAATTTCTCATAAATGTCTAGCCTTGCTTGATGCTCTGAGTTCTGTGCTTGAAGTTCAGTAATGCGTTTTTCAGAAGAGGCCTGGAGACTATAAAATTCTTTGGTTAAAACCTAATAGTGGAAGAGAACAATTACAAAGGCAGAATTAATAGGTGCACAGTTAAGACAAAAACATGATGCAAACACATATGTAAGGCTTTTTTTTCCTTTTTATTATTTAAATATTAAGAGAAAGTAGCTCAATTAAGATAACTAGTAGGGAAACTAAACTTATTTATTTATCTCTAAGGTAAATAATTCAACTGTTTTTAACTGAAAATTATGAAGCACCTTATCCTTATAAGCTGAATAAAAAACAAATTTAAAATTAGAAATAATTAATGGAGTAATATTAGCATTTGCTTGTTAGAATTAAAAAAAATACAATGTCATATTTACATAGAGGTCATTTATCTGGCAATCAAATTGAGAGAGGCTTACAAAGCTGTTTGTAAAAACGATAAACTGACAATAAGTCCGTCAATTTTCCATCACAGCTTATTGAATCCACTCTTACTATGATCTTAATAACATATCCGGTTTTCTGAACAGTCATAAATTTAAAGCAGCAAATCAAAAGGTAAATGTGAAGTGCTGCTTGAGGCAGTATCAGAAAATGCCTTTGTGAAGAAACTGTATTAAAACACATTAAAAATGAGATGCAAAAGGCATGGAAATTGGAGTCATTTTGTATACAAGCAAAAAATACTACACTCCAATGATAATTCATTGAAGGAAACTCCATGACAACAATGATAAATTAACTAAAAAAAGAGATGCCTCTAGTGATAAAGAAATGTTTTGATGCTTAAATTCCAATTATCTAGAACATTTACTTACTATCACAGACTAAATTACAGAGTGGATTACACCTGCTTCCTAACACATCATAAGCAATATACTGTCTCCTGAGAGGCAACAGACTACTACAGTGAAGAATATGGTTTGGAGACAGAAAGATTTGGATTTCAATATGGTCTTGACACTTATTAGCTGCAGTCTTAGGTAATTACTTATTATTTATAGGCCTACCTTAAACCATTGTTGAAAGACTTAAATGAGATGATAAATTTACAGTGCTTACAGAATACAGTAAGTATTGAACAGTACTATTGCTAAGAAATTTAATTATATGACAATTCTGTATGAAACAGCTCATGCAAATAGAGTTCCACTAATATAATTATCATGAATTCTCTACAATAAAACACTTTTAAAGACAACTATTTTCTCTAATGACAAAGTTTACCTTAAAACATGTATTTGATTGTGCTGGCTTCTGAAAAAAAAGCACATATACTTAAAAAAAAAAGTGTATGATTATGGGCTGGGAGACCAGCCTGGCCAACATGGTGAAACCCTATCTCTACTAAAAATACAAAAATTAGTTGGAGTGTGATGGCAGGTGCCTGTGGTCCCAGCTAGTGGGGAGGCTGAGGCAGAAGAATCTCTTGAACCCAGGAGGTGGAGGTTGCAGTGAGCCAAGGTTACTCCACTGCACTCCAGCCTGGGTGAAAGAGCAAAACTCCATCTCAAGCAAAAAGAAAAAGGGTATATGTTTTTTGAGATGTGAAAAAAGGGAAAAGGATTTATTTATAGTTCTTAGTGAGAAGAAATTACAATTTAATTTTCCTTAACTCACTTCAGGTTATTCCTTCAATTTTCAGCAAAACTTTCCCCCAAAGTAAACAAAACATTATCCCTCACTCTCCATATAAATTCCTTTGGAGAGTGGAGAAGGAATAAAATGGGACAACATTTTTACAGTGATGTCCAGTGTCTCGGGTTGGGTCAGAGAAAACAAAATGTGTGTTTTAGCATTATTTCTTCTTTATTCTTGTTTGTTGGGACTGTGTTATCTGGGGCTTACATGGATTTCATCACACTGGGATGAAATTTATTAAGGATCTCGTTGCTGATACCAATTCCACTGTTGAAAGAGAGTGTCAGTAGAGGCAGTGTTAAATGACTATTCCCACTGCAGAGATGATACTTTTTCATTTGTACCCCTCTTCTCCCAGCAAAAACACCACATAAACAAAAACTAAAGAAATGATTAGAGATAAGGAATCAAAATGCTGAAGATGGGATATTTTATTAGGTATTATTTTAAGAAGAGATTTTAAAAGTATTATGAGAGATAAAATTTTAAAAATCTCTTCATAACATGAAAGAGAAGTCCTGAGAAACTACTGATGTGGGATATGTCCCAATACCTCTGGTACCCCATATTAGAGAATTTTCTGTTTCTGTGGATTTGTCTGAGTGGTTGTTATACGTAAACCTATTACTGTTTCTGAAAAGCCAAAGAGAACTTGACTATTGGGCCCATGGAATACTATAATATTAAAGATTTTTTTTCATAAAAATCAATACATGAACATTTCAGTTTAAACATGGAAAAATAAAATAAGCCAATTAGTTTTAGGAATCCATTAAATGTCAAGTTCTTGCAGTAAAATTTTCCTTCCTTTGAATAATAGATTAACTGAATGATAATACAAAAATTAACTGTATGATAATACTAAATTAAATAATTTTGCTTAAACAGAGACAAATATATAAAGCCAATGTTTTGGGATCCTTTGCCAAATAATAATAAAGCAAAAATAAAAAATCCCCAAGTTAACAGTTAATAAGAATATTGGGATAAAAGCCCAAAAAAGTCCATTATCTTTTCCGTCATGAAATTATTTCTCTATAAATTAATTATAAATAAGAATTGTCTTAGAAATACTTTCCAGAATCCTCCCCACAACAAAAGATTCAAACGATGGTACTGTATTATTCTCAATCAAACCATTTATTCATCAAGTATTTACTGAGGATTCATTGTGAGAGAGGCATGGTGACACAGTGATACATGAATAACCCCTGTCTTCTCAAGGCTTCAGTTTAATAGAGGCACACAATGTTAAGAAATTCCCTCAAGTCTTAGTTTTATCAACCAGAAACTTTAGAACCATACCATTTCTTAGAAAGGTGTTTTCCATATAAGACCTTTAAACAAAGAGCATAATAATTACTAGTCACCTACATCCAGAGAACAAGTGGACAGATCTATTGCAAACTGCAAGTTGCAGTTTTTTGGAGGTTATAAAATCAGTTTGGTTTGTAACCAGCTAAAGGCAATAAAATAGGATGTGTGGGTGAACCACCTGCAACAGATTATGACTCTGCAGCATTTTCCTGAAGAAAGTATATGAAAAAAGTTTTAAATACTGAACACTGCTTTGCTTTTGTAGACAGACACCATCTACAAATTTGGCTTACGTCTTTTTAAACATACATATATATTTAATACACTTTTATGTTTTTCACTAAGGCTTTATTTCTGAGACCCGTTAGTTTCACTAATCAGAGTACTTTTCAGAAGTGCAATCTTGGAGAGATTATAAATATATATATATATTTTTTGAGACGGAATTTCGCTCTTGTTACCCAGGCTAGAGTGCAATGGTGTGATCTCGGCTCACCGCAACCTCCGCTCCTGGGTTCAGGCAATTCTCCTGCCTCAGCCTCCTGAGTAGCTGGGATTACAGGCACGTGCCACCATGCCCAGCTAATTTTTTGTATTTTTAGTAGAGGCGGGGTTTCACCACGATGACCAGGATGGTCTCGATCTCTTGATCTCGTGATCCACCGCGCCCAGCCTATAAATATTATTAAATACTGTGGTGGTTAAAAGTATGGGATTTAAAGTGAGGTTAGTCAGGTGTTGAGGTCTAATGACAGTTTAGTCACTTACTAGTTGTGTGATATTAAATAATATAACTTCTCTAGAATAAAAAAGTAGAAATAAAGTATTAAAATGAGTCAAGGCTGATTTTTTAACAACCCCTTAACTTAATGGTGTATTTCTTTGAAATATTTTATTTTCACCTTAAATATTAAAACAAAATCTAGAACATATAGCTGTGTAAAGGGATATTGTCACCTAGTACTATAAGTGTATTTTCCATATTATGTGGTCTTAAAATATCAAATGAATACCATTAAAAAAGAAATATTTTGCTGGGTGCAGTGGCTCATGCTTATAATCCCAGCACTTTGGGAGGACGACGCAGGTGTATCATCTGAGGTCAGGAGTTTGAAATCAGCATGCCCAACATGGTGAAACCCCATCTCTACTAAAAATACAAACATTAGCTAGGTTTGGTGGCACGTGCCTATAGTCCCAGTTATTTGAAAGGCTGAGGCACAAAAATCACTTGAATTTGGTAGGTGGAGGTTGTAGTGAACTGAGATGGAGCCACAGCACTCCAGCCACGGTGTTAAAGTGGGAGTCTGTCTCAAAAAAAAAGATAGAAATATTTTGGATAAATGACAAACATATGTAATACATGTATTTTCAGATTAAAGACAAACCAGTTGTATTTTGTGATATTTATCCTGTAACTGAATTGCATTATAAGTTGGGGGAAAATAACTTTAATATCCGATTTTCAGTTGAGAAAGGCTTTTACTTGCTTGAATAACTTTCAGTTTCTTTGCATTTTAGTTTCTCTTAATGACCTATAATTTCATATTTTTGTAACTGTAAAAGAAGCTTTCATATGCAGAAAGGAAAACTGGAAGAGTAAAATGCTTGAGTTTATTAGTGAGCACACTATTGTGGGGTCTGAGAAGTGAAAAAAAAATTATCTTTCATCCAACAAATAATTATCTTTTGGGAAAGGATATTTCATTTTCCTAGCATTTCCTAACTTTAACTAAAACAAAATTCTATAGCATCAAAATAGTATTTTGAGGACTTCTATGAATAGGTACTGAGCATAAATGGTTGTTTTATATGAGCCAAACAGATTCTCTATAACAACATTTTGAAGCAGTTGCTATTATTATTATTCCCAAAGAAAATGAGTAATTTATCCAGAGAGTGGTGAGTAACTGGGTTCAAATCTTAGGTCTTCTGAGCCTAAAGCCCGCAGGCCAATCCTTACCCAATACTGCTAGAAGAAATTCTATTTGGGTAGAAAAGAACTTCTGTTTTTTTTTTTTTTTTAATGATAAAACTAAGGAGAAAAGTTTTCAAATCCTACCAGTGCCCAACAGTAAGAACGTGTAGAGCAGTCCAATACCAGAGCCACTAGCTACATGCCACTAATTTTAATTTAATTAAGAAGCTTGGTTCCTAAATATCAACTAGCCACAAGTGCTAAATAGCCACATATGGTGAGTGGCTACTGAACTGGAGAGAGCAGATTAAAACATTTCCATCATTACAGGAAGCTCTATTCAAAGCCCTATTCAAAATTCTTAGTTTCCTGAAGATAGGAATCATTTCTTAAAATTTGTGTGTGTAATCAGGCCCAGCACAGTGCTTACCGCCTAACAGGTGCTCAGTTAGAAAGTACTGCATACTATCAATTCAATTAACTATGTGCCAGGCTCTGGCTGAGACCTAGGAACCTATTTTTAAAAAGGCCTTCATCTAGTGGGGAGAATGAAGAAATAAAAATCACCCATAATCATACCATTAAGAAATAAATTTTAATATCTGCATATATCTGGCCAGGTGTGGTGGCTCACACCAGTAATCCTAAACTTTGGGAGGCTGAGGCAGGGGGATCACTTGAGGTCTGGAGTTTGAAACCAGTCTGGCCAACATAGTGAAACTCTATCTCTACTAAAAATACAAAAAAATTAGCTGGGCATGGTGGCATATGCCTGTAATCTTAGCTACTTGGGAGGCTGAGGTGAGAGGACGGCTTAAACCTGGAAGGCAGGGCCGGGCGCGGTGGCTCAAGCCTGTAATCCCAGCACTTTGGGAGGCCGAGGCGGGTGATCACGAGGTCAACAGATCGAGACCATCCTGGTCAACATGGTGAAACCCTGTCTCTACTAAAAAAAAAAAAATACAAAAAATTAGCTGGGCATGGTGGTGTGTGCCTGTAATCCCAGCTACTCAGGAGGCTGAGGCAGGAGAATTGCCTGAACCCAGGAGGCGGAGGTTGCGATGAGCCAAGTCGCGCCATTGCACTCTAGCCTGGGTAACAAGAGCGAAACTCCATCTCACAAAAAAAAAAAACAAAAAACGGGAAGGCAGTGAGCCGAGATTGCGACACTGTACTCCAGCCTGGGAGACAGAGCGAGAGACTGTCTCAAATAAAAAAAATTGGATATATTTCCTGCAAACGTTTTTCTATGTATACTGATGATTTTCACTGAATATGTAAACCACAGTCAAGACCATACTAATTTCATAACTTCATTCCATGTTTTTAATGAGCCTTTTCCCCAATTCTAAAATACCCAGAACATGCAGTGCATGGACACAGCAAAATACACGATTTGTAATATGCCAATTAAAAACTTTATCTACTGTTAAAAATTTACTTCCAATTTTTACATAATAAATAATGCTGTGACATGTATCATTTATATAAATCTTTATATGTATCACTTACTATTTCCTTAGATAAAATTCCTTTAAGTAAAATTACTGGATCAGCTTTTTTTTTCTTTCCATTTTATTTTGGGAGTTTACTTAATATTTAAAAGCCGAGGAAAGATTATCACACCTTTGGCATATTGCATACTGAAGCAGAGACTATAGGTTCAGATGCCAACATTCAATTCTTTTTTTTTTTCTTAAGCCACATGGCCATTGTTATTGGAGTACAGGTGGTATTTGGTTACATGAGTAAGTTCTTTAGCGGTCATTTGTGAAATTCTGGTGCACCTATCACAGGAGCAGTATATACTGCACCATATTTGCAGTCTTTATCCACTGCCCCCATCTCACTATTCCCCTCAAGTCCCCAAAGTCCATTGTATCATTCTTACGCCTTTGTGTCCTCATAGCTTAGCTCCCACATATCAGTGAGAACATCTAATGTTTGGTTTTCCATCCTGAGTTACTTCACTTAGAACAATAGTCTCCAATCTCCTGAGTTACTTCACTTACAGTTACAGTCTCCAGTCTCATCCAGGTTACTGCAAATGCTATTAATTCATTTCTTTTTATGGCTGAGTAGTATTCCATCATAAATATATACACACTGTGATATATACATATCACAGTTTCTTTATCCACTAGATTGATGGGCATTTGGATTGGTTCCACGATTTTACAATTGTGAACTGTGCTGCTATAAACATGTGTGCAAGTATTTTTTTCCTAAAAATGACTTCTTTTCTTCTGAGTAGATACCCAGTAGTGGGACTGCTGGGTCAAATGGTAGTTCTTTCAGTTCTTTAAAGAATCTCCACACTGTTTTCCATAGCAGCTATACGAGTTTACATTCCTACCAGCAGTGTGGAGGTGTTCTCTGATTGCTGCATCCATACCAATATCTGTTTTTTTGCATTTTTTTGAGAGGGAGTCTTGCTTTTGTTGCCCAGGCTGGAGTACAGTGGCACGATCTCAGCTCACTGCAACCTTTTCCTCCTGGGTTCCAGTGATTTTCCTACTTCAGCCTCCAGAGTAGCTGAGATTATAGGTACCTGCCACCATGCCCAGCTAATTTTTAAATTTTTAATAGCTACTGGCTTTCACCATGTTGACTTGGCTAATCTCGAACTGACCACAGGTGATCTGCCCACCTTGGCCTCCCAAAATGCTGGGATTACAGCCATGAGCCACTGCACCCGGCTACTGTTTTTTTATTCTTTGATTATGGCCAATCTTGCAGGAGGTAAGGTGGTATCATATTGTGATTTTGATTTGCATTTTCCTAATCATTAGTGATGTTGAGCATTTTTTCACATTTACTGGCCATTTGTATATCTTCTTTGAGAATTGTCTATTCATGTCAATAGCCCACTTTTTGATGGAATTGTTTTTCCTAACTCTGTGAAGAATATGGTGGTATTTTGATGAGGATTGCATTGAATTTGGTGATTGGTCTTGGCAGTATGGTCATTTTCACAATATTGATTCTACCCATCCATGAGCATGAGATGTGTTTCCATTTGTTTGTGTCATCTATGATTTCTTTCAGCAGTGTTTTGTAGTTTTCCTTGTAAAGGTCTTTCAACTCCTTTGTTAGGCATATTCCTAAGCATGTTATTTTTTTTGCAGCTATCGTATAAGGAGTTGAGTTCTTGATTTGACTCTCCACTTGGTCCCTGCTGGTGTACAGAAGAGCTACTGATTTGTGTATATTTATCTTGTATCTGGAGACTTTGCTGAATTGTTTTATCAGTTCTAGGAGCTTTCTGGAGGAGTCCTTAGGGTTTTCAAGGTAAACAATCATGATGTCAGCAAACAGGGACAGTTTGACTTCCTCTACTGATTTGGATGCCTTTATTTCTTTCTCTTGTCTGATTGATCTGGCTAGGACTTCCAGTACTATGTTGAAGAGCAGTGGTGAGAGTGGGCATCCTTGTCTTGTTCCTGTTCAACTTTTCCCCATTCAGTATTATGTAGGCTGTAGGTTTGTCATAGATGGCTTTTATTACATTAAAGTGTGTCCCTTGTATGCTGATTTTGCTGAGGGTTTTAATCATAAAGGGAGGCTGGATTTTGTCAAATGCTTTTTCTACATCTGTTGAGATGATAATGTAATTTTTGTTTATAATTCTGTTTATGTGGTATATCACATTTATTGACTTGTGTATGTTAAACCATCCCAGCATTTCTGGTATGAAACCCACTTGGTCATGGTGGATTATCTTTCTCATATGCTGTTGGATTCAGTTAGCTAGTATTTTGTTAAAGATTTTAGCATCTATGTTAATCAAGGATATCGGTCTATAGTTTTCTTTTTTGGTTGTGTCCTTTCCCGGTTTTGGTATTAGATGATGCTGGCTTCACAGAATGAATTAAGGGTTCCTTCTTTCTCTATTTTGTGGAATACTGTCAAAAGAGTTGGTACCAATTCTCTCTGAATGTCTGATGGGATTCTGCTGTGAATCTGTCTGCTTGTGGAATTTGTTTCTGGTAATTTAAAAATTACTGTTTTAATCTGGCTGCTTGTTATTGGTCTGTTCAGGGTATCTAATTCTTCCTGATTTAAGCAAGGAGGGTTGTCTTTTTCCAGGAATTTATTCATCTCTTCTAGGTTTTCTAGTTTATGTGCATAGTAGCCTTGAATGATCTTTTGTATTTCAGTGGTGTCAGTTGTAATATCTTCTGTTTCATTTCTCAGTCAGGTTATTTGGATTCTCTCTCTTCTTTTCTTGGTTAATCTTGCTAATGGTCTATCAATTTTATTTATCTTTTCAAAGAACCAGCTTTTTCCTTCATTTACCTTTTGTATTTCTTTTTTTTTTGTTTCCATTTTGGTTAGTTCTGCTCTGATCTTGGTCACTTCCTTTCTTCTGCTAGCTTTGGGTTTGGTTTGGTCTTGTTTCTCTAGTTCCTTGAGGTGTGACCTTAGATGGTCTGTCTGTGCTCTTTCAGACTTTTTGATGCAGGTGTTTAGGGCTATGACTTTCCTCTTAGCATCGTTTTAGCCGTGTTCCAGAGGTTTTGATAGGTTGTGTCATTACTGTCATTCAGTTCAAACAATTTTTTAATTTCCATCTTGATTTCGTTTTTGACTCAATGCTCATTCAGGAGCAGGTTATTTAATTTCCATGTATTTCTGTGGTTTTGAAGGTTCTTTTTGGAGTTGACTTCCAGTTTATTCTACTGTAGTATGAGAGAGTGCTTGATATAATTTCAGTTTTCTTAAATTTATTGAAGCTTGTTTTATGGCCTATCATATGGTCTATCTTGGAGAAAGTTCCATGCGCTGTTGAATAGAATGTGTATTCTGCAGTTGTTGGATGAAATGTTCTGTTTATATCTGTTAAGTCCATTTGTTCCAAGGTACAGTTTAAATCCATTGTTTCTTTGTTGACTTTCTGTCTTGATAACCTGTCTAGAGCTGTCAGTAGAGTACTGAAGTCCCCCACTATTATTGTGTTGCTATCTCATTTCTTAGGTATATTAGTAATTGTTTTATAAACTTGGGAGCTCCAGTGTTAGGTGCATATATGTTTAGAATTGTGATATTTTCCTGTCTGACAAGGCCTTTTACAATTATATAATGTCCCTCTTTGTTTCTTTTAACCACTGTTATTTTTTTTTTAATTTTTTGCCTTTTTAAGAAAAATTGCACTTTAGGTTCTGGGGTACATGTGCAGATCATGCAGGACTGTTGCACAGGTACACACATGGCAAGGTGGTTTGCTGCCTCCTTCCCCGTCACCTATATCTGGCATTTCTCCCCATGTTATCCCTCCCCAAACTCTCCACCCCCTTATCCCTCACCTAGCACCCCCCAACAGACCCCAGTGTGTGACACTCCCCTCCCTGTGTCCATGTATTCTCATTGTTCAACACCCGCCTATGAGTGAGAATATGCAGTGTTTGATTTTCTGTTCTTGTGTCAGTTTGCTGAGAATAATTAACCGCTGTTACTTTCAAGTTTGTTTTGTCTGATATAAGAATAGCTACCCTGCTTGTTTTTGGTGTCCATTTGCACGAAATGCCTTTTTCCATCCCTGTAAGTTTACGTGAATCCTTTTGTGTTAGGTGTGTCCCCTGAAGGCCGCAGATAGTTGGTGAGTTCTTATTCTGCGGTTCTGTTATCTTTTAAGTGGAGTATTTAGGCCATTTATATCCAATGTTAGTACTGAAATGTGAGGCACAATTGCATTCATCATGCTCTTTGGTGCCTGTGTATTTTTTTTGTTTTTTGCTTTTTAATTTGTATTTTTTTTTTTTTAGGTCCTGTGTGATTTATGCTCTAAAGAGATTTTGTTCTGATATAGATTTAGAGCTCTTTTTAGCAGTTCTTGTAGTGGTGGCTTGGTAATGGCGAATTCTCTCAGTATTTGTCTGAAAATGACTGTATCTTTCCTTCATTTATGATGCTTAGTTTTGCTGGATACAAAATTCTTGGCTAAAAATTGTTTTGTCTGAGGAGGCTGAAGATAGGGCCCCAATCCCTTCCAGCTTGCAGGGTTTCTGTGGAGAAATCTGCTGTTAATCTGATAGGTTCTCCCTTATAGGTTACCTGGTGCTTCTGTCTCACAGCTCTTAAGATTCTTTTCTTTGTCTTAACTTTGGATAACCTGATGATGATATGCCTAGGCAAAAATCTTTTTGTGATGAATTCCCCACAAAATTCCCGCTAGTCTAGGTCTCTAGCAATGCCAGGGAAATTTTCCTCAATTATTCCCCCAAATGTTTTCCAAGCTTTTTTTTTCAGACCTCTGAACTTTTTATTGGCCTGTCTCCCCAAAAGGTCCCCTGCTTCTGCTGGCTTAATGTCTCAGAACTTTGGTGTCGTTGGTCTCAGACACCACTTTGCCATCCACTATCTGGCGGGTGGTGGTCTTTTGGATGGTTTCCATGGAGTTGCTGCTGTCCAGGGCATCGCCAAGACTGAAGTCCCTGCCATCTTCCAGCAGGTAACAGTAGGTGGCAATCTCAGCCTTCAGCTTGACCTTGATGTTCAGCAGGGCCTCGTACTCCTGGTCCCGGCGCTGTCCCTCTGCCCAGGTCTGTGCCAGCTCTGACTCCAGGTGCAGCAGGATCCCATTGAGTTGCTGCATCTGCAGGGTGTAGCAGGCCTCCACCTCCCCCAGGTTGTTCTCCAAGCTGATCTCATAGAGTCCAGGTCAATTTCCAAGGACTGAACCATACGTCTCAGCTGGTTGAGCGTCATCTCAGCTGCTCCAACCTCAGCGGACTGTGTAGTGACCACTTTGGTGCTCTCCTGAATCTGCTGGGACCAGTATTTGTCAAGCTCCTCTTGGTTCTTCCGAGCCAGCTCGTGATATTGAGCCCAGATGTCTGCTGTGATCTTGGTGAGGTCCTGAGATTTGGGGGCAGGTACCTCCACGGTCAACCCAGAGCTAGCAATCTGGGCTTGCAGGCCAGTATTTACAAAGATCTTAGCCCTCAGGTCCTTGATGGTCTTGAATAATAGCCCCAGTCTCTGACCTGGGTCCCTTCTTCTCCAGATGCTCCAGGATTTTGCTCTCCAGCTTCTAGTTCTCAGTCTCCAGGCTCCTCAATCTGTCCAGGTATGAGGCCAGGCAGTCATTCAGGCTTTGTATGGTCTCCTTTTTGTTCTGGATGCCTCCCATTCCTGCCACAGTCCCAGCCATCCCTGCAGCCAGGCCCCTGGCCCCCATGCCACCCCAGAAGCTGGTGGAGCGAGACACAGAGATACTGGAACCAGAGTCCCTGGCGCCTGCACAGACGCTGGCTGCACTGCTGACTGGCCTGGCACTGTAGCTGGGAACCTGGACGGGAGCCTACGGACTGGTAGTTGGTGGAGAATGTGAAGCGAGTGGTGAAGCTCATGCTGCCCAGGGAGAAGAGCAAGAGGACAGGACTTAGGCTTTACCGACGACCTTTTCAAGCTTTCAGGATTGTCTTCTTCCTCAGGAACACTGATTATTCTTTGTTTGGTCGTTTAATATAATCCCAAACTTACCGGAGGCTTTGTTCATATTTTCTTATTGTTTTTTCTTTGTCTTTGTCAGATTGGGTTAATTTGAAGACCTTTTCTTTGAGCTCTGAATTTCTTTCTTCTACTTGTTCATTTCTATTTCTAAGACTTTCCAGAGCACTTCACATTTCTAAAAGCATGTCCAAAGTTTACAGAATTTTTGATTGTTTTTTTTCTTTAAGCTATTTCCTTGAATATTTCTCCCTTCACTTCTTATATAGTTTTTTGAATTTCCTTGCACTAGGCTTTGTCTTTCTCTGGTTCCTCCCTTATTAGCTTAATAACTAACCTCCTGAATTCAGTTACATCAGGGATTTCTTCTTGGTTTGGATCCACTGCTGGTGAACTAGTGTACTTTTTGGAAGGTGCCGATGAGCCTTGTTTTGATGAGGGTTGGTTTTCTGGTTCCTTTTCACTTGGGTAGGCTCCGTTAGAGGCAAGGTCAAGAGTTGAAGGCTGTTGTTCAGATTCTTTTGTCCCACAAGGCATTTCCTTGATGTAGTACTCTCCCCCTTTTCCTGTGGATGTGGCTTCCTATGAACTGAACTGGAGTGACTGTTGCCTTTCTTCTGGGTCTAGCCACCCAGCAGAGTCTAACCAGCTCTGAGCTGGTACTGGGGGTTTCTGCATAGAGTCTTATGATGTGAACTGTCTATGAGTCTCTCCATCATGGATACCAGCACCTATTCAGGTGGAGGTGGCAGAGGGTACAATGGACTCCATGGTATTTCTTAGCTTTGGAGGTTTAATGCTCTATTTTTGTGCTGGTTGGCTCCTGCCAGGAGGTGGTGCTTTCCAGAAAGCATCAGCTATGTGGAGAATGACCAGCAGTGGGTGGGGCTCCAGATCTCCCAAGATTATATGTCCTTTGTCTTCTGCTACCAGGGTGGGTAGGGAAGGACCATCAGGTGGGGGTGGGGCTAGGTGTGTCAGAGCTCAGACTCTCGCTGGTGGGTCTTGCTATAGCTGCTTTGGGGAATGGGAGTGAGATTCCCAGGTCACAGGAGTTGTGTACCTAGGAGGATTATGGCTGCCTGCTGAGTCATGCAGGTTGTCAGGGAAGTGGGGGAAAGCTGGCAGCCATAGGCCTCACCCAGCTTTCACAAAAACTGAAGGGCTAATCTCTCTCTCACTGTGTTCCATGCAACAGCCCATGCAACAGTTTGTTTCCAGGCCGAGAACGAACAGGGCTTGAAAACTTGTCCGAACCTTTCTACCTCCCAGAGTATCTGGGGTGTCTTCCGGGCCTTGCAGGTGCAGTCCGTTTCCTTGAGGTGGGTCCTTTCAGGATTGCTGGTTTGTTCTTGAAGTGAACCTGGAGCTAAAATTCACAATCTGGATCAACTTTTTAAGCCCTTTAACGTAGATTACCATAGTGTCCAGAAAGGCTGTTCCCTTTTTCTAACTCATGAGATTTCCCACTTAATGGTCTTGCCAGCACTATAAAAACAACACACAGACCTATATAAAGGTAAGAAAAAAGATTAAATTTACATTTCTTTTTTTTTTTTTCTTTTAATTTATTTAAAGTCAGGGTTTCACCATGTTGGTCAGGCTGGTCTTGAACTCCTGACCTCAGATAATCCACCGCCTTGACCTCCAAAGTGCTTGGATTACAGGCGTGAGCCACCATGCCCAGCCTTAAATTTATATTTCTGTAATTATCAGTGAGAATTCACATTTTCATTTATTATTAGTAATTTGCATTTCTTTTCTTGGAAATGGCCCATTCCTTTTTTTCCACTTATTTATGCAGAAGGGGAAGGCATGTTCTCTTGATAAAATATCTTTTAAAATTAAGGACATAAGCCCTTGCTCATATTTAACCCAAATATTTTTCAGTTCTATTTTGCCTTTAAATTATATTTTTAAAATAAATTCAGGTTTTATTTTTCCTATGATTTCTTTCCTTACTTTCATCAGATTAACAGATGTAAACATCAGATATAATTTCATCTGTATTTACTTTTTAAGTTTTTTTTTTTTGACAGTCTTGCTCTGTTACCCAGGCTAGAGTGCAGTGGCGTGATCTCAGCTCACTGCTGCCTCAACTTCCTGGGCTCAAGCAATCCTCCCTACCTGAACCCCAAAGTAGCTGGGACTACAGGTGTGCACCAACAAACCTGGCTAATTTTTATGGTTTTTTAGTACAGAAGGGGTTTCACTATGTTGGCCATGCTGGTCTCGAACTTCTGACCTCAGGTAATCCACCCACTTCAGCCTCTCAAAGTGCTAGATTTACAGGCATGAGCCACTGCACCTGCTCATCTGTATTTACTTCTAATACTTTTATACATATAGTGTGTCTTGTGTAGCTATAAAAGTGTGTAACTATAAAAGTGTGTGTGTGTGTGTGTACATATGTACATATATATGTAGCTTAGCCATCTGAGTTTAATTTTGCTATATGGTATGAGGTATTGATTCAACTACTTTCTCTAAATATTCAAATGGTTATCACAGTATCATTTATTGTGCAATCCATACTTTCTCTACTGATTTGAAACATGACCTTTACCATGTATAAATTTTTTTTTTTTTGAGAAGGAGTTTCGCTCTTTTTACCCAGTTGCTGGAGTGCAATGGCATGATCTTGGCTCACCGCAACCTCCATCTCCTGGGTTCAAGCAGTTCTCCTGCCTCAGCCTCCTGAGTAGCTGGGATTACAGGCGCGCACCACCATGCCCAAATAGTTTTTGTATTTTTAGTAGAGATGGGGTTTCATCATGTTGACCAGGACGGTATCGATCTCTTGACCTTGTGATCCACCCATCTCGGCCTCCCAAAGTGCTGGGATTATAGGCGTGAGCCACCACGCCCGACCTAAATTCTTAAATTTATGTAAATGTGTTTTGAAGCTTTACATTTTGTAACATTTGTGAACTAATTTTGTGTGCAATTTAATTATTCTTGCCTCAGAACACACTTTAAAATGTGATACGTATTTCCATTACTTCTTTTTAAAAAGCACTTTTAAAATATTAACTATTCTGTATTTGTTTTTCCTTCCAGTAGCACTATAGAATTATTTTCAGTTAAAAAATATGCTGGCATTTCATTAGACATAAACATATCATATTACTTGATGAAAACTGAAAAACTGTATACTTCATTCCCTCCCAGAAACATGGCAATTCATTTCATATGTCAGTGAAGCTCTATAGTTTTCTTCATATAGATTCTGCACTGTTCTTATTAAAAATATTCCAAGTCATATATATTTTTGGTTGCTATTGTGAATGAGATCTTTTCTTGCTTTTTTTGTTTTCCAACCATTCCAGTATTTTTCAGTATACGTCTTTCTAAAATACATATTTCCTTGTGTTTTTTTCTGTGCAGGGTGGTGCCACATCCTATAGGAGAAATAAAGCTCAATATAATCTTGTACTTAGGGAGCTTACATGCCATGCTAATGTTGAAAGAAAGGCTTGTACATGTACCTCCAATTTTTTCTGATATTTTTCACATTCCAATTGACACTGTGTGAGATTTCTTGCCGTTTCCTCTTGTAGAAGTTGAACACGCTCACTTTCAAAAGATTTTAACTTACTTTGATGGAGAAATTCTGTTACTTTGTTTTCTGTACTAAGCTGTAGTTCTCTGTACCTGCAAGAAGCAGAATGGTTATGCCACTCTACAGAAAGCAGTCTTAGTGACTTATATAAACATAAACTTCTACATTTTCTACTCCCCCATATTTATGCAGTTAATAATTTATATTTATTCAGCAAAGCTTTTATAAATAGTTTAGATAGGTATATATATGAAAATATGTAATTCCAGTGAGCATATCAATTAACTTTCACCATTCTACCCTTATTTTCATTCCTTCCACTCCAAAATATTTCCTATTATTTTGTACATTTAAAATAAAAAATGGCAAGAGCAAATTTCAGTTCTATTGTTTAGAATGATTTAATTTCTATACTTTTCATAGGTCTTCTTAAATCTATGGCATTGTTTCTAAGCTTGTTATTTCATCCTAAGTCTAAATAATATCAGATGGAGAAGAAAGCCATGAAATATGCACATTAAACTACAAATTCATAAAACACTAGTAAAATAAACTTAGTAAATATACATATATCTTGACATTACAAGAAAAAAAAGTAATGTGTAAACTGTGAAGATAAATACAGACCTACAAGTAGGCTATTACAAGTCAGATAAGAAACATTCTCTTCATTCCATAGGTATAACTAGTAATAAAAACCATTTCCACTTAACATATAAATCACTACCTATTATAAGTTAGAAAATACTTAAGGTTGACTGTATTCTAACAGAAAGCAAAATACAGACATACTATGTCTTTTCAGGGAGCTATTATATACCCGGTATAATGCTAGATGTTATTAAAATTCATTTATTCAAATATTTATTGAGCTAGTCAGTATGCTAGGTAGTGCATATACATCGGTAGATAAAATATTGCTTTTTAAAAGGGCAGTTTTCTGGGGAAAACAGGTAAATAAACATGAAAATTCAATGGAGTATGGTAAGTGCTTCAATAGGGTAATCCCTAGGTTCAAGTTCAATGGGAACATATATGAAGGACACCTAACTGTTTGTTAGACCTAACTCAGTAGGGTGTGTGTGTGTGTGTGTGTGTGTGTGTGTGTGTGTGTGTAAGGCAGGAGGAGTTAAGGGGTGGGAAGTGTTCTAGGGAGAAGAAACGTGAGATATGTGCAGGGCAGGGAAGCAGAGAGCAGAGTCTGTTTTATCTATGGTATCTCATTTAATCCTTACGACAGACCTGCTAGGTATTTTGCAGATGAAGAACCTGAGGCTCAGAGAGGTCAAATAATTTCTTTAACAGGAACACACTGCTAGTACACTTCAGGTTGGGTCTCAAACCCAATTTTATATTACACTTCACAGCAATAGTCTTTCTGCTATTATATAATATTCTTAGCTGATATTTCTGAGGTAAGATAAACTTTAAAATGCTTTTTAAAGGCTATTTCACTCCTGTAAGTGAAAATAATATTCAAAATATAATTAGAGAAAATGGGCATTAGATATACACCATGGGCTACCTCACGTCTGGCACTCTCTTATTCAGATTGGTGGAAGTGCCATACAACGCACATTCCACATTAATATACAGTGAAGCTTTAAAGTGAATGTCAGTTTTTGTGATTAACTTTTTTGGAAAATCCTGGCATTAATTATGTAAAACTCTTTACAGTTTTATTTAAAAATTCCTTTTTATGTAGAAAAGCAAACCTGATAAATTTTTTATTGAGATGTAATTCATACCCCATAAAATTCACTCTTTTAAAGTACACAAATCTGTTTTTAGCTTATTTACAAAATTGCACATCATTATCTAATTAAAAACATTTTAATTACCTTAAAAAATTCCTATGTCCATTATTCACTCCCCATTCTCCTCTTCATCCAGGCCTGACAACCACTGATCTACTTTTTGTCTCTAAAAGTTTGCTTACTCTGAACATTTCATATAAATGCAATCATATAATATGTGGCCTTCTCATGTTTTCAAGGTTCACTCATGCTGTAGCATGAATCAACATTTCATTCCTTTTTATGACTGAATAACATTCAATTGTATAACTATATCACATTTTGCTTATCCATCATCAGTTTGGACGTTTGGACTGTTTCTGATTTTGGGCTATGATGAATAATGCCACCATAAA
This sequence comes from Callithrix jacchus, assembly GCF_049354715.1. Taxonomy (NCBI): domain Eukaryota; kingdom Metazoa; phylum Chordata; class Mammalia; order Primates; family Cebidae; genus Callithrix; species Callithrix jacchus. The sequence goes on from NC_133502.1 coordinate 42,380,490, forward strand.
CATTTATGTACAAGTTTTTGTGTAAACATAAATTCATTTCTCTCGGTTATATATCTAGAAACAGAATTGCTATGTCATATGTCACTCTATTTTTAACTTTCTGAGAAACTGCCAAACTTTTTTTTTTTGTTTTGAGATGGAGTTTTGCTCTTGTTGTCCAGGCTGGAGTATAATGGCACGATCCCAGCTCACCGCAAAGTCCATCTCCTAGGTTTAAGCGATTCTCCTGCCTCAGTCTCCTGAGTAGTTGCGATTACAGGCATGTGCCACCATGCCCAGCTAACTTTTGTATTTTTTTTTTTGTAGAGACAGGGTTTCTCCCTGTTGGTCAGGCTGGTCTTGAACTCCTGACCTCAGGTGATCCAACTGCCTCGGCCTCCCAAAGTTCTGGGATTACAGATGTGAGCACCATGCCCGGCCAAAACTGCCAAACATGTTTCCAACATGGTTGCACCATTTTACATCTCCATCAGCAATAATGAGGGTTCCAATCTCTCCAAAATTCTAAACAACACTTACCATTGTCTGCCACACATTGATTATTCGTCCTAGTGTGTGTGAAGTGGTAAAAAAAAAAATACCCTTAACTAAAAACAATTTATTAATTTAAGGCAAGCTGTTTTATAAATATAAATGCATTAAATGTGTGAAATCAATACTTTGTTAGACTAGAACACACATAGACCACATTATAAAATAAATTCTATTCCTTGACATGTACGGGTAAAAAAAAAAGCTAAAAAAAATTCTGGATAAGTAATTTAGAATGATATTAATCTTTAAGATAATTTATTTTAAAAAGATTAAACTGTACATTTTTCCTTTTATGGATTCAGGATGTTGTTGCTTCGGATATCAATGCCAACTACAAACAGGTAATTAAAGACTTAGTTTTTAGCATCACATGTTTTTATTCATTACATGTTACCTGAAAATTATTTTTTCTTTATATTGAAAAGTTAAACAGTAAACAATATTTAGATATTCAGAGTACAGAAAATTTAACAGAAGTTAAACAATAATAAACCATTTGGTGATAATGAGAATTATCTCCTAGAAATCTGGATATAGTAAGTTTCATAAATTGAAGCTTCATAAAAAGAATTCTAAAGGACTTCTTTAGAATTCTTTGAAATTCTAAAGAAGAATGTTGTTTACATAATTGAAAGAATCTGCCTCAAATTATTATACTTGTGTAATTATTTTAATTTGTTAAACTGAACTCTGAAAACGTGGAACAAATATAGCTACAAAAGTACCTCCAGCAGTGAGGAACTGATGATACCCAGCAGCTAGTTTCGGGTAACTCCCACTTAACTTGTTTTGCTAATATAATCCGGCACATTTTACTTTGTTGACTCAGACTTCTCATCTCATACTCTCAATCTGAACATCTTAACTGAGGTAAGTCAGTATTATTCATACATTAACAACTTCATGTTTGAGATTCTAATTTATTAGCATAGTAACCTTAAGAGGTCAAATTTTCCACACAGAATCTCTACCTATCCTCACAACCATCTCATACCCAGGCCCAAAATTTGGTTCCATTTATCTTTATGCTACATTTGTAACTGGGTTTTTAGTTTTCATGAGACCCACCAATATATCACATACTACTTTAAAAATAACAGAAAGGACAAGAACTAACAGTTTTCTCTAAAGGAACAGACACTGCAACAGCAATTCTGGGGTTGGAAGTACAGGGAGGAAAAAAAAATGTTAAAAGGTGAAAATCAGCTATTATACAGGGAGCTACAAAGAAAGTAACCCATAAGAAGTGTCTCAGGCTAGGATGAATTAAACTCCCAGTAGCAGAACATGTTCTGTGATGCTGAGAAGTAACCACAGGAGAGACATCAATGTTACACTCGTGTCTCAGGATTAGAAAAACGTATTTGGTAATAAAAGCACTGGATAAAACATCAAATAACAGATTTTCATAACAAAATTTATATTGGCAGTCTTTACACATAGACTACAAGGGAAGTTTTACTTGTTATACTCTGATATATTAAGCCATCCATGAACATGGTTTATTCCCAACTCTTATTAACAAGGCCATCATTGAGTAATAAGGTGAAAACCCATATTTAACCCATTTAACCACTTATTTAATTTCATTTCTTTATTTTGATGAGAAACAACTGATCTTTGAATTCTGTCCATAAAATGTTCACAGCTTGTACTACATTAAAAATATTGAACCCAGCTATCAAATCTCATTTGGTAAACAGGCATTCTAAGGCAGAATACCTAAAAAGTATTAAAACTCAGTGGTGAGGTTCATGTAATCAATCACCACGGCCAGAATATGGAACTTGCTTTAAGAAATTTAACTGATCTAGGTTGGAAGTAAGACAGTGTAACAGTGGAGGAAAAGCATTTATCTGTATGTGGCAGGACAACTGCGTGCAGATAAACAGATCAGGGGAAGTAAGACCCTGCCCCAAGGTAGATTGGCAAAAGAAGTTAAAGCAAAGTCAGAAGATCCCCAATACTGGTAAAGGTTCAGGGGAGGATTTTTAGTATTAAGTCATTAGGTAAATTAACTAAAAACAAAGCACTAAAAGATACTTTCAACTTCTTGTTAAAATATGAAGAGATGGGTCAATAGAGAGAACACTGAAGCTTGGAAGAATACACAGAAGTAGGTAGTCACAGATAGACCACTGAGTACTTTGTATAAGCAGGAAAATTTAATTTTAAATTTCTTAAGCAAGTGAGGCAGAGGTTGGTAAACTTTGTACACTTGAAAGGAGTTCTGTGAAACAAGGATGGGCCTGAATCTCCAGATAGGAAGTCTTTGGTGGATTCAGCTGTAAGAAACTGGAGTTGACAAGGACAGAAGCTGACACTTCTAGTGAACCAAGAATTCAATCTTGCTCACAAAAATAAGTTGTTTATATCTTCATAAATTTCCTTCTTCTCTGCATAGGTAAAAATTTTCAAATTTATTTTCAATTCTAGAAATAATTTATCAAATCCAATTTGAGGATAAAAACTCCAAACATCACAAATAGAGATGACAGATTTAATTTTAGGTATTTTTTTGTAGAGACAGGTTCTTATTACATTGCTCAGGCTGGTCTCGAAATCCTGGGCGTGAGCCATCCTATCTCAGCCTCCCAAAGTTGTGGGATTACAGGCATGGGTCACTGCACGCAGCCCAGACCTCTATCACTACTTTCAATTCCATTTCTCCTTTGAGTGATAATCACTGTTTTTAGTTTTCTGTGTATCTTTCTAAAAGGTCTTTTTAAAAAACATGCATGTATACCACATATGAATTGATAGATCAGTTTTCTTTTTTTTTCTTAAACAAATGGCATCATATCATACATATTATTATCTGTAACTTCATTTTTTTCATGTAGGCTGTCTTGGGATCAAATTTTTCCATGTCTATACCTCATTCTTTCATTTGCTATATAATAGACCACAAATGTGGACATAATCATTTAATCAATTCTAAACTGATTACAATTTAGATTGTTTCAAAATGCTTCAAAGTATTATACACAGTGCTTCAAAGATCATCCTAAGAATTGCCTCCCATGCACAAGTAAATGTCTAAGAAAGATAACAGGAAGTGAAATTGTTGGGTAAAAAGATTTGAAATTTTGAATACGCACATTTTCCCTCCCAAATGGCTACATCAATTTAAAATGCAACTGTAAGTATATGAAATATGGTTTTTCCATATCTTCACCAATATTTGGTATTATTCTCTATGTTTGCTACGCATATTACACATGAATTACAATTTCATATAGAATTTGCTATACTTTCCCCAATATTATAACTTAAAAATCTTGTTATTAAACCTCCTTCAAAAATATTTTGAGTTGGCCTCACAATTTTCAATTCTCAACAATTCTTTCATTGTTAAATAGGTAACCTCTTCCCAATTTCTCACCCACTGTTCACAACAAACAGTATACCCAGTTTATTCATCTACTGAATGCAATGGGATTTATTCTGGTTGAATTTACAGAAACAAAACAAAAATTTGAAGGAAGAAAACTGTTAAAAGTTATTCCGGCCAGGCACAGTGGCTCACGCCTGTAATTCCAGCACTTTGGGAGGCTGAGATGGGTGGATCACGAGGTCAGGAGTTCAAGACCAGCCTGGCCAAGATGGTGAAACCCCATCTCTATTATTTAAAAAAAAAAAAAAAAAAATTAAAAAGAAAATGTTATTCCAAGGACTGTGCTAAAAATAACTGAATTGAGCAATACCAACACTGTCAGAAAAAGCATGTAGGCTTCTACTATCCAGACTTTGGCAAAGGGTATTACTTGTGTCCATATATTCTGATGTTTTTAAAAATAAAAAACTTGACTCATTATATACACATTTAGACATGAATCATGGATATATCTAAAATCACACAAGGACATTTAGAGTTACATAAAAAGAAAGGAAGTGTACATCTTGAAGAAATAATATCCCATACCGGTAAAGATATCTGAGAAAAGAGAAGTGAGAGGAGAAAATTAGATGTTTTTACATTACATGGTTCAACTTAAAATTAATTTTACTGAAGGCAACTCAAAAATGTTTTTATATGAGAAATTTAAAAAATAAAATAATTAAGCACTTTCTATTTAAATAATTTTGGCTCAGATATATCTTTTACTTCTCACAACAAAGTGTTATTAGCTAAACAGAGATGAAAGTATTACTACATAAGTGTATAGTATAGGTCTTTGTTTAGTTATTTTTTTTATATCCTGAAAACATTTAAAAGATCTCAGAATACAAAAATAAGCACCCTTACCATATTATACTCAATCTATAACTTCTAACTGGGTCCCAGTTCAAGCAATTCTCCTACCTCAGCCTCCCAAGTAGCTGGGGTTACAGGCATGAGCCACCATGCCCAGCTAATTTTTGTATTTTTTGGTAGAGGTGCGGTTTCACCATGTTGTCCAGTCTGGTCTTCAACTCCTGACCTCATGATCTGCCCGGCTCAGCCTCCCAAGGTGTTAGGATTACAGGCATGAGCCACTGCATCTGGCCACACATATATATTTATATCATAACTTACAGAGAATATATCTGAAATTATTTTCCTTTCATGTTGTTAAAATACAAAATATTAGCTTAGAGATTTTACTTTCATCAATTACTGCTACCTATTGTTCTACCAATTGTTTTCTTTTGCTTTTTAGTAATCTGTATATTTAAAAATTTTAAATATATACCTAGATACTGAACCACAAATATCTTCAATGAAAATTAGGGGAACAATTACATTAGTTTAAAAATGTACACATAAAATTATAGTGCCAAAAGATGTCCAGTGAGTTGGAACAACTATAGAGAAAGAGAGTTCTAGTAACTCAAGTGTCTCTCTTTCAACTGTGAAAGTTTCCAAATTGAAAAGGAAGAAGGTAAGGAAAACTTATAAAGCCAATATAATTGTGGCAACAATGATTACTAAAGAACATGAGAGAGGAATTTAAAAGGAGTTTGGGTATTTCCCCAAATGTTTCTGCCATTTAGATGGCTTCTTCAACCAGTTCACTTCTCAGCTGCAATACTACATCTGTCATTTTTGGCTTACAAGCTAATTCTTAAATGAATGTGAGAGGTCTTTTTTTTGCTGAGTTAAAAACGCTGAGTATGTTTGACAACTGTACCATGGATTTATAAGAATTTCAAGCATGTATCTGGAGTAATTCAATGCATCTATCATATCATGATCAAATAAAATATGTAATGTCATTAATAAAATAAATGTGTAGTAACATTTAGTCATCTTATGAAGGCAAAAAATAGGTACTACAGGTATGTGAAGAGTACTTAACTGAAACAAATGTAAGGAGAGGAATGTTGCCATAAAATAAAGCATGCATGAGATAACATTAGAGTAAAACATTTTATTAACAGTGTTTGATTGGGTCTGTTTTCCTTTTGTGTCAACATGACAACAAGCACTTAAAATTCAGCCTGAAATATCCTCTCAACCAAGAGTATTTGTATTAGTGCTTCATAGCACTAAAAACTCAATTTCATGCTGCTTTTAATGTATATCTCATTGTTGGTCTACATTAAAGAAAAAAATTCAGAACATATAAACTGAATCTTAAAAAGTCATTAGAAAAAGCACTTTTGGGGGGGGTGTTTTTATGAAGAATAGTGTAAAGTATTAGCAGTAGCAAGATGGAGACTAATCATGCCTTTGCCCTACTTTTCCATAACATATAGCTCAAGAAAAGAAATGAATTTACTATAGTTAACATACATATTGTAAAAGGCAAAAAGGGATGTAAAAGTCATTTATTTAGATTGACTTCCTCATAACAGGCAAGTCTTACAATTATTAATTTATACAAACTAGTGTTCTGAAATGGGCTAGGGAATATTCCAAAAAACTCCTGAAGACAGCATCTGAAGTCCTGGGTCTTTATGCCTAGGTGATCTGGTAGTAAAGGTGGATCATTCGCAACACTTGCACTCCAGCCTGGGTGACAGAGTGAGACTCCATCTTAAAAAAAAAGTTATTGTTTCCAGGTTTAGATGTCAATAAAACATGAAAACAAATTACAGAGTGTGAAGAAGAGAGAAACCAAAATGCTTATAGGTTAGGTATGACCAAAGTACAAGAAAGATTAAACTCTCAAAAAATACACATTTGGATAGTAGTTAAGGTGGTAGAAGGAGACATGACAATATTCTAAAAATACGTATAAAAAAGAAATGCAAAAAGGGAGCAAAGTAGTGTGATATGACAGGCTCTGTTCTGTAACAAGTTAAAATGATTACAAATTTTACACACAATTTTAGGAATCTAAGTGTGACTTGCTAGCATACCTACAAGAATGTAATAAAGTCTATCATGAGGGCATACAAAACAGAAGAAGAAAAACGTAATATAGTAAGAACTAAATCACTATTTCCCCACCTCTTATTTCTCTCATTAGACTTAATGGACTAAATAATTACTTATTAGTATTTCTGTTAAATTCTATCTTGGGATCTTCAAACAAATATATAGTAAATATAATCTTATATTAGGCACTCATAAATACATACTATGTTATATTTTCTACAGATGTTTATGAAATGAGAAAGTTTAAAAGTTTCAGAAAATGTCTACAGATCTTGGTATCTATTTACCCATCTTTAACACTTCAGGATAAAAATGCAACAATAAAAAGCCTAATATAATCAAAGCAACTCAATAAGTATTAATTTGATTACACAAACTCCAATTTTTAACATCTTACATTATTATTTTGAAGAAAGGTCTTCTCTCAAACATTTTTTGGGCCTTTTCTTCCTATACTTTTCTATGTCCTCCACTTGCAAAAAGTGTTGCTCTTCCTCCCTAGGTTGGCTGAAATTTGGTGCTTTTATTATTGCTCCGTCTCTTATTCCTTTTCTCTCACTTTCTATTATAACTATGACTAAGTGGGTTGTGAGAGGCTTGGGATATTAATAAAAAGCCAGTGATGAGGGGAAGGATAGCAGGGGGTGGAGGGATTGGGGAAGGATAACATTAAGAGAAATACTTAATGTAGATGACGGAGGGATGGATGCAGCAAAGCACCATGGCATGTGTATATCTATGTAACAATTCTGCATGATCTACTCATGTACCCCAGTATAATAATAAATATAAATAAAAATTTTTAAAAAGTCAGTGATGAACTTTAAAGGCATTTATTATACTAAGAGGAAACTTGAATTGGCACGATGCCTGTCAGCATGTGTAGAGACCAATATAAAGAAAAGGAGCCTAACATTTGAGTGCTTTTATTTACTTTCATATACAGGTATAAACAGTTCATTTAGTCATCTCTAAAGCTCTAATACAGAAATTAGAATTATCCTTTTTAAAAAATCTTTAATTTTTGTAGGTACATATTAAGTATATGGGGTATTTTGACAGAGGCATACAATGTGTAATAATTCCATCAGGGTAAATGAGGTATCCATTACTTCAAGGATTTATCCTTCGTGTTAAAAACAATCCAATTATATTCTTTTAGTTATTTTATTTATTTGTTTGTATGTTTAGTCAGAGATGGGGTTTTGCCAGTTGGCCAGGCTGGTCTCAAACCCCTGACCTCAAGTGATCCACTCACGTTGGCCTCCCAAATTGCTGGGATTAGATGTTAGCCACCACCCCGGTCTGGTTATATTAAAATGCACAATTAGGCTAGGCATGGTGGCTCATGCTTGCAGTCCTAGAAGTTTGGGAGGCTGAGGTGGGCAGATAATTTGAGGTCAGGAGTTCAAGACCAGCCTGGCCAAAATGGTGAAAGCCTGTCTCTACTAAGAATAGAAAAAAATTAGCTGGTGTGGTGGCACATGCCTGTAATCCCAGCTACTTAGGAGGTTGAGGCGGGAGAATCACTTGAACCTGGGAGGCAGAGGCTGCAGTGGACAGAATTGCACCACTGCACTCCAGCCTAGGCTAGAGCTGCTATATGATCCACAGAGACTCTGTGTTAAAAAAAATTATTAAATTATTACGACCACAGTCACCATGTTGTGCTTCCAAATAGATCTTATTCAACCTTCCTATTTTTTGTACCCATTAACCATCCCCCTTTCTCCTCAACTACCCTTCCCTGCCTCTGGTTACCATCATTCTACTTTCTATCTCTCTGAGTTCAGTTGTTTTATTTTTTAACTCCCACAAAGAAGTGAGAACATATAAAGTCTGTCTTACTGTGTCTGGCTTATTTTACTTAACATAATGACCTCCAGTTCCATTCATGTTGTTGCAAATGACAGGATTTCATTTCTTTTTATGGCTGAAGAATACTCCATTGTATATATGTACCACATTTTCTTTACCCAGTATCTGCTGACAGACACTTGGGTTGCTTCCAAGTCTTGGCTACTGTCAATGGTGCTGCGATAAATATCAGAGTGCAGATATTTCTTTGATATACTGATTTCCTTTCTTTTGGGATACACTCAAAAACTAAAAATAGAGCTACCATATGATCCAGCAATCACTGATACAGCATAAATCTACTTTTTGTTTCCTGAGGAACCTCTAAACTGTTCTCCATAGTGGTTGTTCTAAGTTACATTCCCACGAACTGTGTATGAGGATCCTCTTCACTCCACACCCTTGTCAGCATCTGTTATTGCTTGTCTTTTGGATAAATGCTCTTTTAACTGGGGTGAGATGATGTCTCATTGCAGTTCTGATTTGCATTTCTCTGATGATCAAAGATGTTGAGCATCTTTTCATAACCCTGTTTGACATATGTATGTCTTCCTTTAAGAAATGTCTATTCGCCCGCAGCCCCGGAGTCAAAGCCGGTTCCCGGCCCAGTACCGTCCTGCAGCAAGCCTGCCTCCTCTTTCCTTTCAACATGACAGATGCCGCTGTGTCCTTCGCCAAGGACTTCCTGGCAGGTGGAGTGGCCGCAGCCATCTCCAAGACGGCGGTAGCGCCCATCGAGCGGGTCAAGCTGCTGCTGCAGGTACAGCATGCCAGCAAGCAGATCACTGCAGATAAGCAATACAAGGGTATTATAGACTGCGTGGTCCGTATTCCCAAGGAGCAGGGAGTCCTGTCCTTCTGGCACGGTAACCTGGCTAATGTCATCAGATACTTCCCCACCCAGGCCCTTAACTTCGCCTTCAAAGATAAATACAAGCAGATCTTCCTGGGTGGTGTGGACAAGAGGACCCAGTTTTGGCACTACTTTGCAGGGAATCTGGCATCAGGCGGTGCTGCTGGGGCCACATTCTTGTGTTTTGTGTACCCTCTTGATTTTGCCCATACCCGTCTAGCAGCAGATGTGGGTAAAGCTGGAGCTGAAAGGGAATTCCGAGGCCTCGGCGACTGCCTGGTTAAGATCTACAAATCTGATGGGATTAAGGGCCTGTACCAACGCTTTAATGTGTCTGTGCAGGGTATTATCATCTACTGAGCTGCCTACTGCGGTATCTATGACACTGCAAAGGGAATGCTTCCAGATCCCAAGAACACTCACATCGTTATCAGCTGGATGATCGCACAGACTGTCACTGCTGTTGCTGGGTTGACTTCCTATCCATTTGACACTGTTGGCCGCCGCATGATGATGCAGTCGGGGCGCAAAGGAACTGACATCATGTACACAGGCACACTTGACTGCTGGAGGAAGATTGCTCGTGATGAAGGAGGCAAAGCTTTCTTCAAGGGTGCATGGTCCAATGTTCTCCAAGGCATGGGTGGTGCTTTTGTACTTGTCTTGTATGATGAAATCAAGAAGTACACATAAGTTATTTCCTGGGAATGTTCCGCCTGTGAACAGGCATGTTGAATTATATAACATATCTTGAGCATTCTCGACAGACTCCTGGCTGTCAATTTATCTGTGGCAACTATTTACTGGTTGAAAATGGGAAGCAATAATATTCATCTGACCAATTTTCTCTTAAAGCCATTTCCATGATGATGATGGGACTCAATTATATTTTTTATTTCAGTCACTCCTGATAAATATCAAATTTGGAGAAATATCTAAAATAAAAAAAAAGAAATGTCTATTCATATCTTTTGCACACTTACAAATTGGATTATTAGATTGTTTTTCCTATTGTTTGAGCACCTTATATATTCTGGTTATTAGTTCCTTGTCAGATGCATAGTTCGCAAATATTTTCTCTCATTTTGTCCGTTGTTTCTTCACTTTGTTGATGCTTCCTTTGCTATGCAGGAGCTTTTTTACTTGATGTGATCCCGTTTGTCCATTTTTGCTTTGGCTGCCTGTGCTTGTGGGGTATCACTCAAGAAATCTTTGTTCAGAACAATGTCCTTGAGAGTTTCTCCAATGTTTTCTTTTAGTAGATTTATAGTGTGAAGTCTTAAATTTAAGTATTTAATCCATGTTGATTTTACTCTCGCATATGGCAAGAGACAGGGGTCTAGTTTTATTCTTCTGCATATGGACATCCAGTTTTCCCAGTATAATCTATTGAAGAGAGTATCCGTTCCCTAATGTATGTTTTTGGCATCTTTCTCAAAATAAGTTCACTAGAGATGTATGAATTTGTTTCTGATTTCTCTATTTTTTTTTCCAGTGGTCTGTGAGTCTGTTTTTATGCTAGTACCATGCTGTTTTGGTTACTATAGCACTGTAGTATATTTTGAAGTCAGGCAATGTGATTCCTCTGGTTTGTTCTTTTTACACAGGATAGTTTTGGCTATTCTGGGTCTTCTGTGGTTCCATATACATTTTGGATTTTTTTTCTACTCCTGTGAAGAACGTTATTGGTATTTTGATAGGGACTGCATTGAATCTGTAGACTGCTCTGGGTAGTATGGACATTTTAACAATATTGATTCTTCTAATCCATGAAAGTGGAATATTCCTTTCTAATTTTTGTGTGTTCTTCTCAATTTCTTGCATCAGTGTTTTATAGTTTTCATTGTAGAGATCTCTTCTTTGTTTTTGTTTTTTTCCAAGATGGAATCTTGCTCTGTTGCCCAGGCTGGAGTGAAATGGCATTATCTCAACTCACTGCAACCTCCGCCTCATGGGTTCAAGCGACTCTCCTGACTCAGCCTTCCTAGTAGCTAGGATTACAGGTGTGCACCACCATGCCTGGCTAATTTTTTGTATTTTTAGTAGAGACAGGGTTTCACCATGTTGGCCAGGCTGGTCTCAAACTCCTGACCTTGTGGTCTGCCCGCCTCAGCCTCCCAAAGTGCTGAGATTACAGGCATAAGCCACTGTGTCCAGCCATTTCTTTAATTCCTAGGTATTTAATTTTACTTGTAGCTACTTTAAATGAAATTACTTTCCTAGTTTCTTTTTCAAATTGTTCACTGTTGGCATATAGAAGTGCTACTGATTTTGATATACTGATTTTGTATCCTGCAACTTTACTGAATTTGCCTATCAGTTCTAATAGGTTTTTGGTGGAGTCTTAGAAGATCTTATATCATGGTGCTCACTTCAGCAGCACATATATGAAAACTGGAATAATACAGAGAAGATTAAGGTTAGTATGGTTCCTGCACAAGGATAACATGCAAATTCGCAAAGCATTTTTTTTTTTTTTAAAAAAAGACCCTACCATTTAGTAATAAGAATAATTTAGCTTCTTCCTTAACAATTTGATTGCCCTGTATTTCATTTCCTTGTCTGGTTGCTTTAGCTGTGACTTCTAGTGCTATGTTGAATAACAGTGGTGAAAGTGGGCAAGCGATTATTCTCTTTTTAGAGATAAAGATCCTGAGACTCAGAGAAGTTAATAACATGCCCAAGTAAGCAGAAAAGCTGAAATCTGCCTCAGATTCAAGTCTGCCTCAAATTTCTGGGCCCTTATGCTCTAACACTCAATATCCAAGAGAGAAAGTCATATTAAAAAAAATAAAAGTAAAGCAGGTACCAAAAGCACATACTGAATTTCCAGCAGCATATCAATGGCAGATAAGTATGGACAGAGATGACTAAATTAGAAAGACACTGACAAACTATATGACTGAAAAATGAATTTAAAAAACAGGTAACAGCTCTCCACAAAAACAAAACACAAAAAGGCTCTCCAAGGGAGAGAAAAACCTTTTTTTGGTGTCAGGGGTTTAAGGAGGTTCAGGTCATTAAAGGGTGGCATGGGAAGTCAGAGATAAAATTTATTTCCCTCGCTTGGGGCAAAGATAGTTCTGTACCTTACCAACTCCTATAGTCTGTGTATGAATTTTAAAAAAAGGTGTTTCCTTTCAAATTATCCTCAAGACAAAAAGAGTGACCCCTTTTATGTAAGTCCTTATAAAGTCTCTCCCATTGAGCAGTCCCTCATTATTTTGAAAAGGCAAAATACGGTTTAGGAAAGACACACTGGCTTGTGAAGCAAATTTTGAAATCTAATTTTGTTTATGTGAAAGAATCAGTAAAAATGGGACCAAAGATATAACACAGATTTAATAATTATTTCTGGGATACAGCCTCACAACTACACTGAGAAAAGGTTTTGGAGTTTACTGAAAAAAGAAACATAAGTAGTTGATTTTTAAGATCACAAACACACCAAAAGAACAAATGGGGGAAAAAAATTATTTGAATAGACACTGTGGCTAAAAATAAAAATTCAGTCACGGTATCATCTAGGGATTCAAACAGTGAAAAAATTTAAAAAGTAGTGAAAAATGAAGTGGAAACTACTAGTTGATTCAAAAAGTGCTGCATGAAACATCTCTACAGTGAGAATCACTAAATACAGCTCAAAGAATTTCAGAGATAATACAAATGAAAAAACATTCCTTGCTAACAGATACAAAGAATCAATATTGTTAAAATGACCACATTGCCCAAAGACAGTAAATTCAATGCTATTCCTATCAAATTACCCATGACATTTTCACATAACGAGAAAAAAAGCTATTCTAAAATTCAAATGGAACCAAAAAAGAGAGAAAGAAATCCTAAGCAAAAAAAACAAAAAGAAACAAAATAAAACAACAACAACAAAAACCAAAGTTAGAGGCACCACAATACCTTACTTCAAGTACAAGCCTACAGTAACCAAAACGGCATGGTACTGGTATAAAAACAGACACATAGGCCAATGGAACAGGACAGAGAACCCAGAAATAAAGCCAAACACACCTGCAACCATCTGATTTTTAGCAAAGTCAACAATAACAATGAATTAGGAAAGAACTCCCTATTCTTAAATGTTATTAGGATAACTGGCTAATCATATGCAGAAGATTGAGACTGGACCCCTTCCTTATACCAGGTACAAAAATCAACTCAAAATCGACTAAAGACTTAAAGACCCAGAACTATAAAATCCCTAGAAGAAAACCTAGGAAATTTAGCCTTGGCAAATAATTTAGGACTAAGAACCTAAAAACAACTGCAACAAAAATAGAAACTGGTAAGTGGGATCTAATTAAACTAACAAGCTTTTGCACAGCAAAAGAAATATAGTAAACAGGCAATCTATAGAATGGAAGAAGCTATTCACAATCTATGCATCCAACAGAGGTCTACTAACCAGAGTCAATACAGAACTTAAAACATTCAACAAGCAAAAAAACCCCAAACAATTCCATTAAAAAATGGGCAAAGAACATGAACAGGCATTTTTCAAAAGAAGTCATGCATTTGGCCAATAAATACATGACAAAAATGCTCAGCATCACTAATTATTAGAGAAATGCAAATTAAAACCAGGAACTACCATCTCACACCAGTCAGAATGTCTATTATTAAAAAATCAAAAGAATAGCAGATGTCAGTAAGGTTGTGGAGAAAAGGGAACACTTAAACACTGCTGATGGAAATGTCAATTAGTTCAGCCACTGTGGAAAGCACTGTGGAGATTTCTCAAAGAACTTAAAGCTACCATTCAATCCAGCAATCCCACTACTGGGTATTGGAAAGGTATTCAAAGGAAAACAGATCATGCTAACAAAAAGACACATGCACTCATATGTTCACTGTGGCAGTATTCACAAAAGCAAAGACATGCAATCAACCTAGATGCTCGTCAATGGTGGACTGGATTAAAAAAATGGGGTACATATACATCATGGAATACTATTCAGCCATAAAAAAGCTAAACACTGAATACACATAAATACAAAAAGGGAACAATACACACTGGGAACTACTTGAGCTGGAAGGGTGGCTTGGGTTGAAAAACTACCTGTTGGGTACCATGCTCATTACCTGGGTGATAGGATTATTTGTACAACAAACCTCAGCAACACACAAGTTACCTAAGTAACAAATCTGCACATGTATCCCCTGAACCTAGAATTCAAATACATACAAATGTATATAATAAGAAATCTAAAACTAAAACAAAAAGTGCCTCAATCTTGAAGCTTCATGAGATTGAAGTATTTTTTAATGTAATGTGACTTTAAATATTTATTTATTTTTATAGTTTCAATTTTTATTTTAGATTCAGAGGGTTAAATATCCATGAATAATTTTATTAAGCAAGGGTTCTAAAGCCAGACTGCATGGGTTAAATTCCATACCACTCTTTACTACCTGTGTCTCAGCTTCCATATTTATAAAATGAGAGTAATAGTGATAATCTCATTAGGTAATTAGGATAACTAAGTGGGTTAATATTAGTAAAATGGTTAAAACTGTGTTGGCACAGTAAGCACTATGTGTTTGTTAAATTAAACATTCAAGTTTGCTGAAGTGTTTTGTTTTAAAGCTTGTCATAAGAAAAATAACAGATGACTTTATATGTTTTCCTGGCTGCAGGAGTTCCAATTTTTAGTCTGGCCAAGATGTCTTATCATGTTCCCTATGTTTTTCCTTAAAGCATGAGATGTTCTAATACTTTAAAATATAGGAATTTTGGAAGCACAGAATTTGATTTTTCTTCCAGTCAGTGGAATGTGTCCTATCCTTACCAAGAAACAGAGCTACACATTCAAAGTAATAATTTTCCTACCGTGCTGAAGAGATGTATGGGAAAAAGAACAGCTGATATCTCAAAAGCATCAATAAATGGTGACCCATCTACTCAGACTTGTGAATGGTCTCAGAGAAACAGATAAGCACTTAGCAGTGTTGCTTAACTGATGCTGCTAAAAGCTAGCATGCAAATAGCTTTTGTAAAGGACCAAAGAGTAAGTATTTTAGGCTTTGTGGACAGTAGAGTTTCTGTTGCAACAACTCAACTGTGCAGTTGTAGCAGAAAAGCAGCCATAATTTATAAATAAATGAGTAGAACTATGTTCCAATAAAACTTTATATACACTAACATCTGCATTTCAGGTAATTTTCATGTGTTATCAAGTCTTTATTTTTATTTCCCCTTCATAATTAAAAAAAAAAAATCACAAACCAATCTTATCTTGCAGGCTGCCCAAAAACAGATGGTAGGCTGGGTTTGGCCTATAGGCCATATATCCAACAGAGGCTTGTCGACCTCTGGTTTGAATTAAGAGAAGCTGTGGGAAATTAAGGATGGCATACTGACCAAATCCATGACCTAGATCTTATGGCAGCTTGGAATTGTTTTATTCAAAATCTATTAGATTATTGTATTCTCTATAGTTGGCATTCTAAAACTGCCTTCTTTTATTAAGACTCTCAGGTCCTTTAGAGTCTTCTTCATTGTCATTTGATGACTTCCTTTTTACTAAGGTCAAGATCTGTCCCATAAGGGTTTATTTCAATTCCCTCCTCCCTACCTTAAAACTTGTTTATATTCTAATTTTCTTTTTTTCCCTACACTCCTAATCAGAACATTCCTTCTCTGGTTGGAAGGATTGTAGGCCTCCTTCATTTCTTGATACAAAATAACTTTAACCTCCTCAATTATCACATTTAGCTTACATTTTCAAACTTTCCTTTTTCAAGTTCTTTCTCCCAGAAAATATAGTAATTCCTAACATTTATGTGCCCAGAAACAGCGTCAAAATGCCAGTTAAAACCAAAAAAGAAAAAGAATGAAAAACAAAAATAGAACAAAGAATGAGGGCAAAAAGTAGAAAAAAATACATATGGTAGATGCAAATCCAACTACAGTATATCAGTAATCACTTAGTATGTAAATGTTCTAAATTCACAATTAAATAAGAGATTGTCAGATTAAAAAAACCACCCAACTATATATTGCCTAAAAGAAATGCACTTTAGATATCAAGATACATGTAGATTAAAAGCGGATGGAGAAAAATATACCATTATAACACTACTCAAAAGAAAGTGGGAATAGCTTATATTAATTTCAGACAGAACAAACTTCAGAGTAAGAAAAGTTATCAAGGATAAAGAGGGGTATTACATAATGATAAAGGGAGGGGAATTACATAATGATAAAGGGGTTCATTTTCCAAGGAAATATAATAATCCTTAACATTTACATGTCAAAGAACAGTGTCAAAATACATGAGTCAGAACTGACAGAGCTTCAATAAGAAATATATGAATCTACTACTATAGCTGAAGACTGCAACACCCAGTATTAGAAATAAACAAATCCAGCTGGCAGAAAATCATTAAGGACATAGAATTCAACACCATCAATCAATTGGTTGTAACCACAATTTATTCAGAAACAGCAGAATACACATTCTTTTAAAGCTCACACGAAACATAGATATGCAGAAGATAGACTGCGTCCTAGGCCATAAGCACACATGAACAAAGTTAAAAGAATAAAAATCTGGACAACTCGGTGGTGGCCACTGCGCAGACCAGACTTCGCTCGTTCGTGCGCCTCGCTCCACTTTTCTCCGCAACCAAGTCTGACAAACCCGATATGGCTGAGATCGAGAAATTCGATAAGTCGAAACTGAAGAAGACAGAAACGCAAGAGAAAAATCCACTGCCTTCCAAAGAAACGATTGAACAGGAGAAGCAAGCAGGCGAATCGTAATGAGTCGTGCGCCGCCAATATGCACTGTACATTCCACAAGCATTGCCTTCTTATTTTACTTCTTTTAGCTGTTTAACTTTGTAAGATGCAAAGAGGTTGGATCAAGTTTAAATAACCGTGCTGCCCTTTCACATCAAAGAACTACTGACAACGAAGGCCGCGCCTGCCCCTCCCATCTATCTGTCTATCTGTCTGGCAGGGAAGGAAAGAACTTGCATGTTGGTGAAGGAAGAAGTGGGGTGGAGGAAGTGGGATGGGACGAATGTGAAATCTAGAGTAAAACCAAGCTGGCCCAAGGTATCCTGCAGGCTGTAATGCAGTTTAATCAGAGTGCCATTTTTTTTTTTGTTCAAATGATTTTAATTATTGGAATGAACAATTTTTTTAATATGCAAATAAAGTTTAAAAACTTAAAAAAAAAAAGAATAAAAATCTTATGCTCTCTACTCTCAAACCACAATGTAATTAAACTAGAAATTAACAATAAAAAGATAACTGGAAAATTCTACAACATGTGGATATTAGAAGAAAACTCAAGAGAAATTAGAAAATATTTTAAATGAAATGAAAATGAAAATACAACTTGTGGAACGTAGCAAGAGCAATGCTTGGAAAATTAATAGCACTGAATATGTGTATTAGAAAAGAAGAAAGATCTAAAATCAATCATCTAAACTTCTACCTTAGGAAACTAGAAAAAAAGAGAGTGAATTAAATTGAAAGTCAGTACTAAGAAAAAAAATTACTGCAGAAATCTAAAGAAAACCAATGACATCTAAAGTGCTTCTTTGGGGAAAAAAATCAATAAAATCAGTAAAACTTTAGCTACACTAGAAGAAAAAGAGAGGACCTAAATTGCTAACATCAGAAATGAAACAGTGGTCATTATTACAGATCCCCTAGACACTAAAAAGATAATCAAAAGAATACTATGAACAATTCTGTGCCCACAAACTTCATAAACTGGACAAATGGACCAATTCCTTGAAAGACACAATCTGCTAAAACTGACATAAGAAGAAACAAAGAATCTGAAGAGGCCTACATGTATTTTAAAATATTTAATCAATAATTTAAACCTTCCAAAGCAGAAAGGACAGGCCCAGATGGGTTCACTGCTAAGTTCTACCAAATATCTAAGGAAGAAATTATACCAGTTCTCTACAGTATCCACCAGAGGCTAGAAGCAGAAGGAATACTTGCCAATTTATTCTGTGAGGCCAGCATCATTCAAATACCAAAACCAGACAATGACATTACAGGAAAAAAAACCAAGAGACCAATATCTCTCATAAATATAGATACAAAAACCCTCAACAAATTATTAATAAATTGAAACTAACTGTGCATAAAAAGAATTACATACCACAACCAAGTGAGATTTATACCAGTTATGCAAAGCTGGTTCAAAATTTGAAAAATCAATTAATGTGATCCATCACATCAACAAGCTGAGGAAGGAAAACCCTAAGATCCTGTCAGTAGGTGCAGAGAAAGTATTTGACAAAATCTAACAATGGCTGATAATACAAACTCTCAGTAAATGAAGAAGAGTGGGGAACCTCCTCAACTTGATAAAAAATAACACAAAAATCCTACAGATAACATCTTAATGGTAAGAAACTTGAAGTTGTCCAACTAAGATCAGAAACTTTTATACATAATACTTGAAGTTAGTGCTAACTACAATAAGAAAAGAGAATAAAAAGCATATAGATTGGTAAGGAAGAAATAACACTGTCTTTCTATGCAGATAGTATGACTGTTTATGTAGAAAATCTGAAAGAATTGGCCAAGAACTACTGGAACTAATAAGTGATTATAGCAATGTTGATGGATTCAAGGGCAGTATACAAAGGCCAATCACTTTCCTATATATCTGCATTGAACAGGTGGAATTTCAAGTTAAAAACACAATTAACATTTATATTAACAACACTTAAAATAAAATCTTTAGGTATAAATCTAAAAGAACATGTACAAGAGCTATATGAGGAAAACTAAAAACTCTGATAAAAAAAATCAAAGAACTAAACAATGTAAAATACTCTATGTATATGGGTAAGAAGAATCAATACTGTGAAGATGTCAGTTCTTCCCAGATTGACTTATAGATTCAATGTAATCCCAATAAAAATCCCTGCAAGCTATTTTGTGGATATTGACAAACTGATTCTAAAGTTAACATGGAAAGGCAAAAGACCCAGAATAGCCTATATTACATGGAAAGAGAAGAACAAAGCTAGTAGACTGACACTATCCAACTTTGAGACTTACTATAAAGTTACAGACACAGGAAGGTGCAGTATGGGCAAAAGAATGGACAAATAGATCAATGGAACAGAATACTGAGCCCTGTAGCAGACCCACACAGTCAACTATCTTTGACAAAAAGACAAAGGGAATACTGATGGAAAGATAGTCTTTATTTTGAGACAGAGTCTCGCTCTGTCACCAGGCGCCAGGCTGGAGTGCAGTGGCATGATCTCGGCTTTTTAACATATGTTGCTGGAACAATAGGACATCCACATGCAAAAAAAAGAATCTAAACACAGACCTCACATTTTTGCAAAAATTAACTCAAAATAAATCACATACCTAAATGTAAAATGCAAAATTATAAAACTCCTAAGATAACACAGACAACAATCTAGATGACCTTGGTCTGGGCCATGACTTTTTAGACAAAACAACAAATGCATAATCCATGAAAAAAAGAATAAACTGGCCTTTATTAAAGTCAAAAGTTTCTGCTCTGTGAAAGACACCATCAAGAGGAAGAAAATAAAAACTCCAGACTGGGAGAAAATACTTGCAAAATACATATCTAATGAAGGATTGTTATCCAAAATATACAAAGAACTTTTAAAACTCAACAATAAGAAAACAAACAATGCTATTAAAAAACAGGCCAAAGACCTTAACAGCCACGTCACCAAAGAAGTTACATAGATGGCCAATAAGCACATGAAAAGACACTCTACATCATATGTCATCAGGAAAATGCAAGTTAAAACGAGATACCACTATACATGTATTAAAATGGCCCAAATCCAGAACACTGTCAATACCAAATGCTGACAACGATATGAAGCAACAGGAATTCTCACTCACTGCTGGTGGAGATGTATACTGGTATGCATACTTTGGAAAACAGTTTCATGGTTTCTTCCTCTTTTTTTTCCCCCACACTATACTGACACATTTTGTGGTTTCTTACAAAACTAAGCACTCTTACTATAAGATCCAACAATCAAACTATTTGAATATTTGCCCAAAGGAGTTAAACACTTATCTACACAAAAACCTGCACAAGGATGTTTATAGCAGATTTATTCATAACTGCCATAACCTGGAAGCAGTGAAATGTCCTTCAGTAGGTGACTAGATGAACTGTGATACATCTCAGCAATAGAATGTTATCCAGCACTGAAAGATATGACCTATGAAGTCATAAAAAGACAGGGAGAAACCTTAAATGCATATTACTAAATGAAAAAAGTCTGAAAAGGTTACATACTGTACAATTACGACATTTTGAAAAAGGTAAACCCAAGAGGACAGTAAAATAATACAGGTATGAAACTATTCTGCATGGTACTATATTGCTGAATATATGCATGGCAGATTTGTCCAAACATATAGAATGTACAACCCCAAGAGTGAACTTGGACAAAAGATGAAGCGAAGGAATTAAAAAGTAATTGGACCAAGAGTGAACCCTAATAAAAACTATGGCATTTGGGTGATAATGATTTGTCAGATTCATCAATTGTAACAAATGTAGCACTCTAGTGGGGGATGTTCATAATGGGGTAGGCTATACAAGTGCAGGGGTAGACATTATATGAGCAATCTGTACTTCCTTCCAATTTTGTAGTGAACCTAAAAGTGCTGTAAAAAATAAAGTCTAATTGAAAACTAGCTTTACTGAAGCATAAATTACATACAAAATTTACCAATTTTAAGTGTGCAAGTTCGTAAGTTTCAACAAATGTTTATAGTAATGCAACCATGACTACAATCATAACATGCGTTTCCATCACCCCCAAAACCTCTCTGTGCTGCTGCTTTTCAGTCTGTTCTCTCATTTCACCTCTGGCTCTAGGCAACTGTCAAATGGATTTGTGTCATTAGCCTGCCTTTTCTATTATATCATATAAGTGGAATCAAACAGTATGTAGTCTTTTGTGATTGCCTTCTTTCAACATAGTGCTTTTATAATAAAAAGATTTTCCATTTATAAGTAGTTTCTTCTTTTTTTCTTGCTATATAGTATTCCACAGCATGTATAAACCCAAATTTAGTTCGATGCACTAGTTGTTTCAATTTAGGGATATTAAAAATATAGCTGCTATAAACATTTACATAGAAGTCCTTATATGTATATAGGTTTTTCATTTCTCTTAAGTAAATAACTAGAAGTAGAAATGTTGGACCTTATACTAAGTTTATGTTTAACCTTATAAAAACTGTCAAATCATTTCCAAAGTGACTATGATTCTGCATTCACATAAGTGATGTGTGGACATTCCAGTTAACTGACAATCTTACCAACACTTGTAATATCAGTGTTTTAAAATCTAGCCATACTAGTTGTTGTAGTGGTGATGAATTCTGGTGTAACTTCCATTTCCTGATGATTGATAACAGCATCTTTTCTTGTGCTTATTGGTCATCTGTAGTTCTACTTTCATAAACTGTCTGTTCAAATCTGTTGGCCATTTAAAAAAATTTTAAATTGAGTAGCTTGTCTTAAGTTGCAAAAATTCTGGATGTTAGCCCTTCATTAGATATGCAGTTTTCAAATATTTTCCTCAAGACCATGGCTGGTCTTTCTCCTTTCTTATCAGAAGAGCAAAATTTCATTTTGAGTAAGTTCAGTTTAACAAGTTTTTCCTTTTTTCCCCAACTACCAGCCAAGTTGGAATATCAAGTTTTTCTTAGGCTGGGCGTGGTGGTGGCTCATGCCTGTAATCCCAGTACTTTGCGAGGCTGAGGCAGGTGGACTGCTTGAGTTCAGGAGTTCCAGACCAGCTTGACCACCATGGTGAAACCCCATCTCTACTAAAAAATGCAAAACTGGCTGGGCATGGTGGTGCATGCCTGTAATCCCAGCTACTTGAGAGGCTGAGGCAGCAGAATCGCTTGAACCCGGGAGGTAGAAGTTAAGCCGTGATGGCGCCCACTGCCCTGTAGCCTGGGCAACAAGAGTGAGATTCTGTCTCAAAAAAAAAAAGAAAGAAAAAGTTTTTCTTAATGGTTCATGTTCTTTATGTCCTATTTATGCAATCTTTGATAACTCAAGGTTTCTAAGGTTTTCCTTTTTTTCCTAGTTTTCTAGTTTTTGATCTTACATTTAATGTATGAATAATTACAAATTAATTTTTATATGTATGAAATAGGGATGGAGGTTTACTTTTTTTTGTATATGGTATCTAAATGGTCTAGCAAGATTTGTTGAAAAGATTATCATCTCCTCATTGACTTATCTAGGCACCTTCATGTTTCTTTTTCAAAGTTGTTTTGGATATTCTGGTCCTTTCGATTTCCATGTAAATTTTAGGTTAGCAGATTAGACTACAAAAAATGTCTGTTGAGTTTTTGACCAGAATTGCACTGAATCTATAAATCAGTTTGGGATAATCTGGCACTATAGCATATTAAGTGTTCAAATCTATGAACATGATATCTTGCTTCACTTATTAGGTCTTTCTTATTTTTCCTTGGCAATATTTACTATTTACTAGCTTTCAGTGTACAGGTCCTGTACTTGCTTCATGTTTTCTCAATTTGATCCCTAAGTATTTGTTATTTTTCTGCTATTGTTAAGGTTTATTTTAGATAAGTAATTTCCAATTTTTAAATGAATAATGCTAACATACAGAAATACAATTAAATTTTTTCACAGTAAACTATATCCTATAATCTTGCTAAAGTTACTTACTAGTTTTTGTAATTTATTTCTAAATCCCAGCCATGACATTTTCAGAAAACAACCTCTTTGAGCCTTAATTTCCTCACAGAAATAAAGCAGTTATTAGAAATAAAAATTGAGACTAGAATCAATCAAACAAACAAAACTAAAACATTTAGCCCAGTATTACCCTACAGCAATTATTAAATCTCTTCCCAAATTTCACAGCACTTACTACAGGTTTCGGCATTGTTGATATGTCCCGAATCTTTATCTACAGGCTTGTCCTTTCTCCCAGGTTTGAGATCCTTATACTCATTTGTCAGCTCTATTTCTATACCTAAATGGTGCTTTGGCATTTCAAGTACAATTCCTAAATCAAAATTACAGCCTTCATTAGCACATGAATCACTTCTGTTTTTGGAAAGTCCTATTTCTAATAATGAAATCACTGTCATCTTAAACTACCCAGCAAATTCTCTAAGAATCACTGATAACTCTCCAAGATAATTCCAATTATTGTCAGTTGCTGCATCCTATAATAATCACAATGGCTAATATTTAACACATTGTGTAACAAATACTATGTCTTAGACTCATTTAATCCTCACAACTTTATGAGTTGTTACTATTATTATATTTTATACATGAGGAAACTGAGACATAGAGATTAAGTAACTTTCCTGAAGTCGAGCACCCAGGAACAATAGAGCTAGTATGATAACCTCCTAGGCTATTTACACTCCAGAAACAGTATTCTTAAACATAAATTATATTGCCTCTATTGTAAGAGGATCCATCTGTTAGTGGTGATATAGGGACTGGGTGCTATTAAATGATATTAGGGTAGATTCAAAAAATGTCTAAATGCTTTATTAAAATAAGCATCCCTTACCATGAGGCTTTTGAAAAAGGGGCTAGCAGCAAATGGGAAATAAAATTATGATGACTTTATTAGCTGGGCTTATAGTTAAAACTCCAACTAAGAGTTCTTGCATAGAACTCTGATAAGGTTTAAGAGAGGACATTAAACCCCAACACCATCTTAAAACTGGCTGGCTCCTGGAGATTACATACATTAGCATATCTATATTGCAGAAGCCTGACAAGTGGTGCAAGTGAGCTCCAACACTGTTTTTCCAGAGCTAGGAAAAGATGACGTGGAAGGGGAAGCTCTAATCATGACTGGGATCATTTAGAGAAAGACCACCTGAGGCCATGCATGGTAGCTCACGCCAGTAATCCCAGCACTTTGAGAGGCTGAGGCAAGTGGATCACGAGGTCAGGAGTTTAAGACCAGCCTGACCAAGATAGTGGTCTACTACAAATACCTACTAAAAATACAAAATACAAAATTAGTATATACTAAAAGTACAAAAATTAGCTGGGTGTGGTGGTGGGTGCCTGTAATCCTAGCTACTGAGGAGGCTAAGGCAAGAGAATCACTTGAACCCAGAAGGTGGAAGTTGCAATGACCTCAGATCGGGGCACTGCACTCCAGCCTAGGTAACAGAGCAAGACTCTGACTCAAATATATTTTGCAATATGATCTAAATGCGTAAAAATTTCTTTTCTTTGTGAGGGATGGAGGAGGGCGATAGCGAACAGGTGGAAAAATCTCTACCACCCATCACCTCCGAGTTGCATTTCTAAAACCAATTTTCCCATCTTTACTCTCTATGCCACCATCCAATTCAGGCCATAGTTACTAATTGCCTGGACTTCAGGCACTCCTATTCAGGGCATCTTGAATTACTATAAACATATATACATATATTACTTCCAAGCTAATTCTCTAAAATGTAAATTTTATCATGTCAGCCTTCACTACCCACTGTAGTAAATAAAAGCTCTTTATTCTCACATTGCAGCTACCAAAAAAATGAAACTGTTTATCCTTATCTCCTATCTATTTGTACACTCCAAATCAGGTGAATGAATTATCTGCTGTTTCTTGACAATTCTTTAATTTTGTTTCTTCTATATTTAGGTTTACAAAGTTTTTGGAATAGTCTTTTCTCATATCTACATGTTAAATTTCACACTTCAAATGCTCGTTTCATGTACCACCTCTTCTAAAAGGCCATTCCCAAAACAGATAGGGACATTCGCAGCCTACAACAGACTTCTTAACATACATAAAATTTTGCTTTAAAATATAAATATGTATATAATGTATTTCAGCTCTTTGAAAACAAATTATGTTTTAATTTTTAAAATTCTCTACAGTGTGTCATGCACAAAGGTTCAATAAATATTGACTTGAACAATTTCTAGCCCACTATAGGAAAAGTTTAAAGAGATACTTTAGCATTTTATTTCTCTTTCCATAGTCCATACTCAAACAAAGAGAAATCTGAGCACACATACATATTTTTCTCCAGATTCTCGTCTGAAACCATGGGGAGAGATATGTTTCTCTTTTGCCTTTTGATGTACTCAG
The DNA here is from genome assembly GCF_049354715.1 of Callithrix jacchus. NCBI lineage: Eukaryota > Metazoa > Chordata > Mammalia > Primates > Cebidae > Callithrix > Callithrix jacchus. Next base: position 42,406,181 of record NC_133502.1, read on the forward strand.
TAAAGTGCTGAGTTCATAATGTTGTCTCTCGTTTTAAATAAAAGGAAACAAGGCAAGCAACATTAAACATTTGAAATTGACAGGAAGGGAATGTTAGGTTCATCCATACATTAAAGAATTTAGGACAGAGAACAGTTCATAGAATGGGCTATGGAGACTGAATTCTCACAGGAAAAAGGCAGTCATGGCAATTAATTTCCATTAGGTTCTATTATAAAATGGTAATGGAAAATAAGTTTAACTATATGGAATTGTACATCATGTACAATTATGTGGGAACAAATTTATAACATTTATCAGATGGCATCTGCAATTAATTCATAAAAGTGGTTATACAATTAAACTGTAATTTTTACAAAAAACGTTCATAAAAAAATAACTTTTTTCATAATCCTACCTAAATAAACTCAAAAGAATTACTATTACTAGTCTTTTTCACTGAAAACTCATGAAATACTTGAGTCATTTAAGTCAATATTGCTCTAGTGGTCTGTATCATTAAAGGTGTGTGTGTGTGTGTGTATGTGTCTGTTTAAGTAGCCATAACCTTTGGCTATACCTTGGTATAACTTATTCTTTGTAAACACTGTCTAAAACTTGTGGAATGAAAACTCATACAGAAGAATAAAGAGAGGCAATCAGAGCAAATGACTTTCTTACAAGTGGAATGCTTAATATTTAGTTAGGGTATAGACAATAACGGGGAAGAAGTTGTTTCTTCCATTAAATTTTTTTTTTTTTGGGTAGAGCTGGGGTCTCACTATGTTGCCTAGATGGATTTCTAACTCCAAGTCTCTAGTGATTCTCCTACCGTGGCCTCCCAAAGTGTTGGGATTACAGAACAAGCCACTGCACCTGGCCATGGAAAAGGTTGTTTCTATAATGAAGAAGTGATATTGCTTATACTGGATACCAAGCTGAAGTATCTATTAACTTACTTCTGGATCAAATGTACAGTTTAAACTACGGCAAAACATGACACAAAAGAATAGACATGTTCTGTTGCACCAACATACAGAACATTCCATTCTTATAAATGACAGGCTATTTACCATACCTTGACTTTCCCGTAAACTACTTTTATAAACTATTTCAAAGCTAACATTTCATTGTCATTTATGGGTATGTGAGTTCCTTTATAGGTATGTGAGTTCTTTAACAGGTTTGCATATGGATAGCCTATCTGACTAGAATGAACAAGGTGCATTCTTGCCCGAAGGCAGGGAGAATCTTTTTTTTTTTTTTTTAAGAGAGACAGAGTTTTGCTCTGGTGCTCAGGCAGCAGTATAGTGGCACCATCTTAGCTCAGTGTAGCCTCAAACTCTGAGGCTCAAGGGATCCTTCCACCTCAGCCTCCTGAGTAGCTGGGATTACAGGCACAAGCCACTATGTGTGATTAATCTTTTAATTTTTGTATAGAGCTGGGGTCTCACTTTGTTGCCCAGGCTGAACCTGAACTCCTGGCCTCCAGTAATCCTCCTGCCTCAGCCTCCTAAAGTGTAGGGATTACAGGAGTGAACCACCACGCACAGCCCAGAGACATATTATTTTGGGCATCTGCCATCTTCATGATTTTAGACAAAAAGAATTTTAGAAATCATAGGCATCATTACATGCAGAGAATCTATAAATAATCTCACTAAGAAAAATTCACATTTTGGGTCCAAGTGAATTAAGAGAAAACATTTGAATTCTATTAATAGATATGCGACTGTCATTTAAGCTTTGCTATTTGAAGATGCATGAACTCATTTTCTATTTTTTACAAATTATATAGACACTTTCCATTTGTAAAATGAAAACAACACTGCCTTGGAGTTTTAAAAAACACATCAATTTTAAAACACATGAATATGTTTATTTTTTCATAATTTACAAAAAGATCCAAGAAAAATGCCAATGGTAGGTGTTGCTAGCAATCAGAATACATAGTAAGTTGAGGAAAGGGGACTCTTTCTTTAGAGAGCTCATTGTAGTAGTGAAGTTTACTCATCTGCATGAAATATTTGTTAGCAGATCTATTCAGAGACTACTCTACCTTTATGGTACTGAAAAGAGAACCCAGACACATTTTACTTTAAAAATCAACTAATTAGATGAGGATAATAATAATAGCTAACATTTGTTGAATACTCAGAATTAATGAATTTCATTTAATTCTATTAATAACTGTATTTGTCCATTTTCATGCTGCTGATAAAGACATACCTGAGACTGGGCAATTTACAAAAAAAAGAGGTTTAATGGACTCACAATTCTACATGGCTGGTGAGGCCTCCTTGGGAAGGCATGGAGGAGCAAGTCACATCTCTTGTGGATGGTGGCAGGCAAAGAGGGAGAGCTTGTGTGGGGAAATTCCCATTTTTAGAACCATCAGATCTTGCTAGACTTATTCACTATCACAAGAACAGCATGGGAAAGACCTGCCTCAATGATTCAGTTATTTCCCACTCAGCCCCTCCCACAACACATGGGAATTATGGGAGCTACAAGATGAGATTTGGGTGGGGACACAGACCCAAACCATATCGATAACTGTATGGAGCACAGACTTATATAATATATTCATTGTTTCTCCTTTCATTTACAGTAATACAGTTTTAATGGCTAAAATAAATTCAGAGTATCTTCACATCTAGTAATAATAATTTCTACAGACAGAAGCAGAAACTAAATGATCGTACATCTGGCTTACATAATACAAATATACACATCATGCATAAACATTTATTAAAACCAGGAACATGAAAAAAATAAGGAACAAAAATACAATATGAAATAGTCATTATATTATGAGAGCATCCAAAATCTAAAGGATCTCAAATACAGTAGGGCAAAATTTAATTGCTAGCAATTAAATGACCTAAAATGAAGCTAATATAGCTTGTCTAAATGCTAGATTTTTACACTGTGTCTGTTAAAAATGTATAGCTACTCTGTTTCTTTAACCCTAATGTCACTGTCATGATGTTCTTAAAGAATGTTATTAAAAGTCACACAGGACACCTTTTAAGACATAATAAATATATGTCATAAATCAGATGGGAGAGTCTAGAATCTCTAAGGTATGATTTCATTCAACAGCTAACAGTTTGCCAAGTGGCACATTAGTAGCTTGAAAAGAAAGTCCATAGAAATACCATAGAATTTCTGTAACTACTAAAATTAGCTGATACCTTATAAAATTCTAGTTGAATAATTTCAAAATAAAATGTTACCCTTATTGAAGAATCCCCATAAATATAATTCATATGACTTAAAAGGTGTATGTGGTAGGCTGAATGATGCCCCAACCCCACCAAAAAAGAGAATTCCATGTCCTAACTCTCAGAAGCCGTGAATATTAACCTTATGTGGAAAAAGGTTCTTTGCAGATATGATTAAGTTAAGCATCTTGAGATGAGAGACCTGGCCTGAATTATCTGACTGGGCCATAAATGCAATCAGATGTATCCATATAAGAGGTGCACAGAGGAGAAAGTCATATGAAGACACAGGCAGAGACTAGAGTGATGTGGTTACAAGCAAAGGAAGCCAAAGAATGCCTGGAGGTCCCCAGAAGCTGGAAGAAGCAAGGAAACAATCATCCCTAGAGCCTTAGGAGACAGTAAAGCCAAGTCAACACCTTTGTTTCAGAGTTCTGGCCTCTAGAATGGATAATAAATTTCTGTTGTTTTGCCACCAAGTTCTGGCAATTTATCATTGCAACCCTATGAAATTAATACAGTACAGTTTTAAATTTTGTTGTTTTTAATCTGTATATTTGAGAACAAAAATGTACCTACTGATGTTCAGCTTCACACATATTATGGTTCATATACTGTTTACTAATGGCGTGGCAGAAAGAATAACTGGGATGGGAACGAAGAGAACAGATATCTAATTATGGCTCTGTTCCTAATAAGAGTATAACTGAGGACAAGTTGTATTACTTCTTTAGCCTTGTTTCCTCATTTGCAAAATAAATGCAATGCTTGCAGTGATCTTTAAGCATTTTGGACCTAAGTTTTTATGAACTTTTAAAGTGTTAAAAATAACAAGGCATACTGTAAAAATTATAGTAACAAAAATCAAGAACATTTAAAAGGTAACAGGTTGGTCACTGAAATCAGCCAGAAGATTCGTAGAATTCATACATTTATACAAGGTAATTATTAAATACTTATTCAGAGTTGGCAATACACAAAATTCTCTATATAATCATTGGTTTTTACAAACACTCACGAAGTTTTAGTTATATGCCCAGAACTGCACTGGGCTCCATGTTTTCTAATAGAAACAAAGCCTGAATGGCTTACAGAAAACATACTACTGCCTATCACGCAGGCATTAAAATAGTTAATATGTATAGAACAGTTAAACAGTATTAGGCATTATGCTTAATGGATATTAAATTTATTATCTAGGATACATCACATATTCTCTTCTCCAAAGTATCTTCTATCCATAAAAGGACCTCACAACTACAACTTTTTAAGATAATGTTAAGAGGTTTTATGTAGTAACAAAATTTAAAAATGGTAACCATTTTTTTGCTCCTCCAAAACACACACTTCCAATCAATCCTGTTTCCTATTACTGAAAGAACTTTTCATGATGACTGCAAGACTAAACGATAATTTAGAAGCAGTCTCTAAAACTGGAAGTAATGTTCATCTAAATATGCCTGCCAAGTTTAAAAATGTATTAGAAGTTAAACTGAAACATGTTGAAAATGACTCATTGTGGACCAGAATACACACTGTAGGAAATAAGAGCTCATTTACAAGTGGGAGAAATATACTAACATTTCATCTGTGGTAATTCTCTGGACTTTCCTTCCAGTAAACATCATATTTTAAAATAATTGTGGAAAATAATCTTACCCTTAACTTTAGTTTTTATGAGTTGATTTAGTTAGCTGGCATTCCAATTTTTCATACATCTTTTTTTGGATGTGGGTATATTTACCAAATGTAAATCTATGAAAATTTTCCCCCAAAAGCAACAGAGCAGCAGCCTATAAAGAAAGCTGTATGAACACACACACATGCATGCACATGAGCACACACACAACTCACTTTCTTACTTTCTCTGGTTTTCAGTTCACAAGTATTAATGACCAACTAGGATTCTAGATTTCTAAGAAACATCCTAAAAAATGTGCACACATAGAATCTGTTTCCTTCATCCACATCATTTCCTTTTGATGCTATTGATGAGTAATCAGAAGAACATGTACTTGGGTTCTTTTTCTAGTAGCACTTAGATATTTGTATTGATTCAGTCTACTCTTTCAGCGAGTAACCCCAAATTACACATATGGGAGGCAGCTGGCTAAACTTAGAAAAAGACCATGGAATACCTCATTTCCTTACTCTCTCAAAGAAGGTCTATAAGATGAATGAAACTGATTTTTAAACTAATTTATGAGTCACACACTTAAATATATATCCATAATTGTAACTTTAATGTGGCCTTAAGCTGGATTTAGTTAATAAGTGCTTATGAATTAACATGATTCCAACTTGTTTATATTTTCTGAGTTTAGTTTCTTTGCTTCATTAATTGTGTTTTAAAGCAGAAACTATAGTAATCAATTAACTGAATTATCTGTTCAGCATGCCCTTTATTTAGAACTTTATCTAGACAGTATACATACCCCTAAACCATGTTTTTAAAATGTGATCATCGCCTCTGGCAACAGTTGAGCTGCCTGGGCTGGGCATGGAACCTAGAATGGAACAATAAGCACTTTCCCTATTGGAAATCTGACACATAAAGGTTCTTAAGCACATCTTTATTGTATACACAGGAATTCTCAAGGTTCTGAATTATTATTTTAAGACAGTCTTTAATAAATTATTTTAGAATAGCTTTAATTCTGTATTATTTTGCCTTTTTTCCTCTTTAAAAATCCAGAGTAACTTATTAATGTGGAAAAAAGTTTTATTTTTGACACAAACTGTATTTCTTTTCCTATATACATGGTGAGTTTGTCACATTTACAATTGCTGTTAGAAAATATGTGTTTAGTCTTCTTCTATCTTAATTTATGGTCTCTTGTTTTCTACTTCTTTGCTGTTTGCTTTGCTATCTGTCCTTTGTTACATAGCCTGTGGTTGTTTTTTATTTCCCTCCTCTGGTAGTATGCAAATTATATAGTCTGTTCCATTTATAGTTTTAAATGATATGATAAAACATATACTTCTTCATAAAACTATTGATTCTTTCACGAAATTTGAGAACATTATATATATTGTATATATAAACACTGTTTCTCTTACCATCAATTCCCTAATTTTGGTTGGAAGTTTCTGCTATTTTGCCTCTACTTCTATTATTATTTTTATGTTACAATTTCTTAACAATTATGATTACAATGTTTTGTAACCAAAATGACAAAGGTCATTAAGATTACATTTTACACTAAATGTTCACTGCTATTAGTTCTTTGATTCTTTCCTTCTTTGGTGAAGTTACAATGTCCAGCAGGTTTTTCAGGAAGGCCATATGGGTAATATGTTTCATGGGACCTTACATGACTGATTCCTTCTCATCTTTCAGACTGCAGACTTCCCTGAATCATACTCTATTTCATGTATTTCAAATAACTCTACTCCCTAAAAATTATTTAGTTATTTGTGTATTTTCTGGTTAACATCACAGAAACACAAGTTCCGTTAAGACAGAGTCTTTCACCTTAAACCCTTAATTCCAGTGCCTGAAAATGGTGCTTGGCAGTTAATAAATATTGCTAAATGAATAAACAAAGTATTATTATGGAATAAAACCTTGAGCTTAACCAGATTAATTAATTTATTTGTTTATTTGAAGGAGGCATCTCACTATATTTTTGAGGCTGGTCCTCAACTCCTGGACTTTGGCGATTCTCCTCAGCCTCCCAAGTAGTTGGGTCTTTAGGTATGTCACCGCATGAAGCTTAGACTTATTTTTTTCCTTAGTAAATGACTTAGTCAGCTCAGATGCTTCTAATACTATTCCTTTAATATTTGTGTTCTGTAACTTCACTTAGACTTATGATGTTGCTATTTCCCATCCTCTTCATACTACCCAGAATGTGATTTCTTCTAAACTGCATACTCCTTATTTCAGAAAACGTTTTCTTCTATTATATCCCTAAATGTTTTTTCCTGTTCCATTTTGTTTTCTCCCCTTGGCACACTGAAGGTGAATATATACTATCTGTCCTCCACGTCAATTACTTCTTCTCTAATTGTTTTTATAACTTTATTCTTTTTTCTACTTTATAAATCTCCAGCCTCAAATTACCAAAACGGTTTTCTGAAATTCTCCTGATCCTAAATACTATTTCTCTTTCATTTCTTTTTATTTATTTACTATCATTTTCACAGATAGTTTCTCTCATCAGTTTTTGCCATCTTATTCTATTGCCATATTTTTGGCTTCAAAGATTGTTGTGCTTGCTTAAATTTGCTTAGTTGTGAATAGGTTATAATCTAAAATCATTTTACATTTCTAGAATAAATCTTTCAAAATGTTTTAACTTTTGTAGCTTTTATATTACCCCTGCTGTCACCCTTCATTTTTTTTTAAAAAAAAGCTTATTTGTGTCCCATATCGGTCTTTTCTGACTCCCCAACAATAATTTATTTTACCATTGAATTTGCAATCTACTCCACTGTATTACTCTGCCAAATTGCAGAGTTCTCCTACCACACATTCATTTTGGAACTTGTTACACTGAATCTGACAAATATTCCTTGAAATTTATGATATAAAATTGGGATCTTCTGTATTTCCTGTGGGAATCAAAATTTCTTCTCCATTTTAATTTTGTCCATATAATATGGGCATGAGTTTCATCTTCACTTTAAAAAGTCCCCCATCAACTGAACATAACATTTCAGTGTTAAAGACAAATTCCTCTTTAAAGCATAGGTCAGAGTTTCCTAGTGCATAATTTTATATAAAACTCAGCTAACTTACTGTTATTTTTCTATTAGACCTGAGGAATGGGAAGAGGGATCTCAAAATGGCGTATTGACAGGTACATGGTATTCACTTTATTGAATTTATAACTAAATGGAGGTTTGTTTAAAGTGTGACAATTGAAAAGAACTACCTTTACTATTTTAAAGTGTGACGATTGAAAAGAACTACCTTTACTATTTTAACCAATGACTGATTGAAAATTAAGTGAAAAAACTTGAAAACATTTAACGAGTAAGGCCCCTTTAAGTTAATTTACTAGTCAACATTCTTTGGAAATTGATCTTTAATCTGCTTTAATAATAATGTTATTTACTATTTTCCATGTATCTACAAATATTTTTAAGCTTGATAAAACATTTTGCTTAAATTGGTATTTCTTCCATAAGTGGCATTCTCTTCCGGAGCTTCTAGTAAATAGCTCAAAATTAAAAATTAGTTTGTCAAGACAACAGTTAACTAATGGTGGCTTTTGGTTTTCACCATTTCCTTTTCTCAATGTTATTTGTTTAAAACTCTCTTGTAGAATGTTCATGGTGGGATCTATTCAAGCTTACTGGTATATAATTTCTGTAATTCTTCCTCTTCAACATTTTAGGGAATAAAGACATTTGCCAGAGTTCTGGCACTTGTTCTACTAACAACATTTGAAAAGGAAAACCAACATTTTTCCTGTAATCACTTTCTAAAGTTCTTTCAAACCTTAGGGTGCTAGGGCGTTTGCTTTAGAGAAGAAGTTTACTTTATCTTAGAGACTGCTGGTAAGGAACCAAGGAAGGACACAGTGATAGACAATAATATCTATTATATTAATAGTATACATAGTCATAGTTATCTATATTAATAGTGCAGATAGTAATAAGTATATATAAATATGTTAATAGCACAGATGGCAATAACTATATTAATAGTATAGTTAACTATATTAATAGTACAGATAGTAGTAACTATACTATTACTTACAGTTTACAAAGTGTTTCTTTACAAAGTTATTTACAGTTCACTAAGTACTATACTTTTGTAGAGTACTTCCCAAAGGCATATATGAGGAAAGAATACATCAGGATTAGCTGGAGAGCTTTGTAAGTATAAATTCCTGGGTTGGCCGGGCGCGGCGGCTCACGCCTGTAATCCCAGCACTTTGGGAGGCCGAGGTGGGTGGATCACAAGATCAAGAGATCGAGACCATCCTGGTCAACATGGTGAAACCCTGTCTCTATTAAATATACAAAAAATTAGCCGGGTACAGTAGCACGTGCCTGTAATCCCAGCTGCTCAGGAGGCTGAGGCGGGAGAATTGCTTGAACCCAGGAGGTGGAGGTTGCCGTGAGCCGAGATCGCGCCATTGCACTCCAGCCTGGGTAACAAGAGCGAAACTCCGTCTCAAAAAAAAAAAAAAAAAAAAATTCCTGGGTCACCTCTACAGGATCCTTATTTACTATGAGTGGAAGAGGACAAAGGAATATATGTCTTCTGAAACAAACAAAAAACATCTCTAGGTGACTGAAATTGATCTGGATTTGTGAACCACAGGTGTAGTGAAATGAAGAGTCTAACAGCCTGGGTACTCTTTTGAGCATTCAGACTGCCTTTAGAGGGGAAAACTCTAAGTCAAGATTTGAGATGAAATATCCCAGTGAGTTAAAATGGATACATGTTTATTGAGACTTATATCAAAAGACACTGAGTAAAGGTCTTTCTAAAGAAATAAAGTTGGGTAAGAGAAAGTTTCCAACCTCAAAGAACCAATAAACAGAAAATTATATTACAATGCTAGAAATATAATGAAGAGCCTTAAATACTTTTGAAGGGAAGTTAAGGTTTCACGGAAGACATTATTATGAAGTTCAGTCTTAATTTTTAAAAATGGGCATCTACCTAACAGATAAATGGTAAGATATGTGAGCAAGGGAAGAAAAAAGGTAATTCCTAGCCAAACAACAGCAACCTCGACAACAAAATCATATGACTTAGTGAAGAGAAAGGACCATACACACAGAGAACTGTGGAAGATCAATTTGTGTGGAGTATATGGGGAGAATCAAAAAGAAAGATCTGAGTCTGGAAAGATGGGCAGAATGTATTGTAAATGACCCTAAATGCTAAGCTGTGCAGCCTGGATGTCATACTGTTGATTAACAGGATCAGAGTTCTCAGTTACCCTTGAAGAATGAGTGATGAAAGTAGAGGGGACTAAACGAAAACCAGGAAGATAGTTCAAAGACTACCGTAATAGTTCAGGAAAGAGAAAATAAAGGCTTGACTAAAGCAGTGGCACCAGAGGTTAAGAGGAGAAAAATGATGTGATGTACTTGGAAATCAGAGACAAATGATTTAGCTTAAGTGTCAGGGAGGTCTTTCATGGCTACCCTATGATACTGTACCCTGCTCCAGACATTATTCTTCTGTATACAACCTAGTTCAGAGAAATTATCAAAATATATAATGATAATTTAAGAATTCTACAGTAAACTGTTCATTTTCTGTTTCCCTTTATTTTTCAGCAGGAGCAACCTCTAGTTTATTTACTAATTTATACCTTAAGGATACATTATCTTAGAGGCTTATCTTAATGTCTTACACATGGTAGATGTAGATATCAGTATATATTTATTGGCTGAATAAAAAGGAGGTGAGGAAAAAAAGTAGTTATGAATCAGCAACTTTCTTATTCAAGTTCCTAGGCAAATTATGATGTCAGAATGTAAAACTATGAAAGAAAGAAGTGATGTCGGTAAAAGAATTAATTCAGTGGGGGAGACAGAGCAACCAATTAAGAGGTTATTGTATATAATTACAACATGACGCCAGTCAAGAAGCAATAAGAAGCTGATTCAGAATGATGGCCACAAGAGTGAGGAGGATTTTAGAGATACTACGGGGGTAAAATGCATGAAATTTGATGAGTGATTAAACACAGGAGAAGGGGGAAAGGATTATTATTCTGAAGGTTCAAACAGAAATGGCTTTAAAATGGTAGTAGTGTAACTTATAGATAGATATGAATACAGATGTGAAGCAAATTTTTGTTTGCCTCAACAGAAACTGAAGAAGAGGGGTGAATGTGGAAACATAGTGAGTTTGCTTCAGAAATGCTGAGTTTAAACTTCAGAAAAACATCCAGGTAAAAATGTCAGTCATGCAGCTTGAAATCCGAGTTCACAAGACATAAGAAAAGGCATGGTTTGTGTTTTAAGACATTGTTGGTAATTTCCTTCAGTTAACAATTGAAGATGAGCAAAAGATGAAATCCTGGAAGGAGAATATACATAAAATTAAAGGAAAAAGGACCTAATGTCATAAGAACAAAGTAAAAAAGAAAAAGTAAAAAACTGTTAAAGTTTGAGGCAACTGAAGAGAACTGATAACTAAAAGTAATGTATGATTCTGGACAGTATCCTGTGCGGGAAAAAAAAAAAAACTGTTATAAAAAGTCATATTTGGGACAGCGTGTGGTGGCTCATGCCTGTAATCCTAGTCATTTGGGTGGTCGAGGCAGGCGGATGACTTGAGATCAGGAGTTTGAAACCAGCCTGGCCAACATGGTCAAACCATCTCTACTAAAAAAATACAAAAAATATTAGCTGGGCGTGGTGGCAGGGCCTGTAATCCCAGCTACTCAGGTGGCTAAGGCAGGAGAATCACTTGAACCTGGAAGGTGGAGGCTGCAGTGAGCTGAGATCATAACACTACACTCTAGCCTGGGTGACAGTGATACTCTGCCTCAAAAAAAAAAAAAAAAAAAGAGGAGAGGTTTTCAAGATGGCGCAGTAAGAACAACTCGGGATCGCAGCTCTCAGTGAATGCTCAGAGGGTGAGTCAAACCCACATTTCCAGACGGATCTTTGTTGCCCACAGAACGGGGAAAGTCCCAGGTGTAGGAAAGACATAGGATGCAAGTGCAGCCGTTTCGGCTGTTGCAGCCGCTTCAGCCGGCGCCACTGCGCAGGCACTCCCCAACAATACGCACAAACGGGCCCAGGGGCCCTGCTAAACTGGCAATCTGAGACTTGGGAGGGCAGATTAGCATATCCATCTGATTAAACAGGACTTGGACAGTGAGCCAGACCAGGAGATTCCTGGGAAGTGGCGTTTGAGCCAGCGCAGTAGCTAGCTGCACGGGAAATCACACAGATCCCGGTGCTCTAACAGCGGGCAACCGAAACACCTGGGAGAGAGCCATCCATTCAACTTAAAAAAAAAAAAAAAAAAAGAAAGGCGCTCTGAGGCAGGGAGCCAGGCGAACGGGCTCGGCAGGTTTCACCACCACAGGGACAAACAAAACGGCAACTCGAAATGCTCCGGGTGGAGAGTTTCACTGTGAACACAGCTGAACCCAGGATGGTGCAGCTTGGTGGGGGAGGGGTGTTCGCCATTATCGAGGATATCCGCCCCTACGGAGGTACACTCCCATTGCTGATGCAGCCTGCCGTTGCTGAGGCAACACGCCATAACAGAGAGACTCTGCTGCAGGGCAGAGCTGGTGGCAGCAGGACGGAGCCTGCCGCAGAGGCCGTGGCTGCAGGGCAGAGCCCGCAGCAACAGGGACCACACAACATTAGCCGGGCAGAGCCTCGGCAGGCAAATAGTGACTAGACTGCCTCCTAGCTGGGCAGGATAGTGCCACAGACACTCATAAAGAAAGCCCCAACCTCCCCCCCGAGACAGAGTATCTGAGGAAAAAAAGGGGTTCTAAGAGTTCTGCTGCAGCAGACTTAAACGCACCTGCCTAACAGCCCTGAATGAACAACGGAGCTCACAGCTCAGCACTTGAGCTCCTATAAAGTACAGACTATCTCCTCAAGCAGCTCCCTGACCCCTGTATATCCAGAGTCACCTCAAAAAGGACTGATCAGACTGACATTAGGCGGGCACCATTCTGGGACAAAGATAGCAGAAGAAACTGGTAGCATCCCTCACCGTTCTGCAGCTGCTACAGGTGTACCCCAGACAAGCAGGGCCTGGAGTGGATCTCAGCAGTTGTACAGCAGAGGGGCTAGACTGGTAGAAGGAAAACCAAGTAACAGAAAGACCTCATCATCAACAATCTGGGCGTCCACTCAGAGACCCAATCGAAAAGTCAGCAACTACTCAGATGACAGGTGGATAAATCCACAAAGATGGGAAGAAACCAGCGCAAAAAGGAGTAAAACACCTGAAACCAGAACACCTCGCCTCCTAGAAAGGACCAAAACTCCTCACCAGCAAGGGAACAAAGCTGGACGGAGAATGACTGTGACGAAATGACGGAATTAGACGTCAGAAGCTGGGTAATGAGAAACTTCTGTGAGCTAAAAGAACATGTTCTAAATCAATGCAAAGAAACTAAGAACCTTGAAAAAAGACTTGAAAAAAATTCGAGGAAATGATAACAAGAATGGATAACTTAGAGAGGAATATGAATGAATTGAAGGAGCTGAAAAACACAACACGAGAACTTCGCGAAGCATGCACAAGTTTCAACAGCCGAATTGACCAAGCAGAAGAAAGAATATCAGAAGTTGAAGATCAACTCAGTGAAATAAAACGAGAAACCATGATTAGAGAAAAAAGCGCAAAAAGGAATGAACAAAGTCTCCAAGAAATGTGGGACTATGTGAAGAGACCTAACCTACATTTGATAGGTGTACCAGAAGGGGACGAAGAGAATGAATCCAAGCTGGAAAATACTCTTCAGGATATTATCCAGGAAAATTTCCCCCACCTAGCAAGGCAGGCCAACTCTCAAATTCAGGAAATACAGAGAACACCACAAAGATATTCCACAAGAAGAGCAACCCCAAGGCACATAATCGTCAGATTCAACAGGGTTGAAATAAAGGAGAAAATACTAAGGGCAGCCAGAGAGAAAGGTCGGGTCACCCACAAAGGGAAGGCCATCAGACTCACAGCAGATCTCTCGGCAGAAACTCTACAAGCCAGAAGAGAGTGGGGGCCAATATTCAACATCCTTAAAGAAAAGAACTTTCAACCAAGAATTTCATATCCAGCCAAACTGAGCTTCGTAAGTGAAGGAAAAATAAAATCCTTTGCCAACAAGCAAGTACACAGAGATTTTGCCACCACCAGGCCTGCTTTACAAGAGCTCCTGAAAGAGGCACTACAAATAGAAAGGAACAACCAGGACCAGCCATTCCAAAATCACACTAAATGCTAAAGAGCATCAACATAATGAAGAATCTACAACAACTAATGGGCAAAACAGCCAGCTAGCATCAAAATGGTAGTATCAAATTCACACATAACAATATTAACCCTAAATATAAATGGACTAAATGCACCAATCAAAAGACACAGACTGGCAAACTGGATAAAAAACGAAAACCCATCAGTGTGCTGTATCGAGAAAACCCATCCCACATGCAAGGATACACAAAGGCTCAAAATAAAGGGATGGAGGAAGATTTACCAAGCAAATGGAGAGCAAAAAAAAGCAGGAGTTGCAATTCTCATCTCTGATAAAATAGACTTTAAAGCAACAAAGATCAAAAAAGACAAAGAAGGTCATTACATAATTGTAAAAGGATCGATACAACAAGAAGAGCTAACGATCCTAAATATATATGGACCCAATGCAGGAGCACCCAGATATATAAGGCAAGTTCTTAATGACTTACAAAGAGACTTAGACTCCCACACAATAATAGTGGGAGACTTTAACACTCCACTGTCAATATTAGACAGATCAACCAGACAGAAAATTAACAAGGATATCCAGGGCTTGAACTCAGACCTGGAACAAGCAAACCTGATAGACATCTACAGAACTCTCCACACCAAATCCACAGAATACACATTCTTCTCAGCACCACATCACACCTACTCTAAAATTGACCACATAAATTAGAAGTAAAGCACTCCTCAGCAAATGTAAAACAACTGAAATCATAACAAACAGCCTCTCAGACCATAGTGCAATCAAGTTAGAACTCAGAATTCAGAAACCAACTCAGAACCGCACAGCTTCATGGAAACTGAACAACTGGCTCTTGAATGTTGACTGGATAAACAATGAAATGAAGACAGAAATAAAGAAGTTCTTTGAAACCAATGAGAATGAAGACATAACATGCCAGAACCTCTGGGACACATTTAAAGCAGTCTCTAGAGGAAAATATATAGCAATAAGTGCCCATATGAGGAGAATGGAGAGATCCAAAATTGACACCCTATCATCAAAATTGAAAGAGCTAGAGGAGCAAGATCAAAAAAACTCAAAACCCAGCAGAAGACAAGAAATTACTAAGATCAGAGCTGAGCTGAAGGAGATTGAGACACGAAAAACCCTTCAAAAAATCAATAAATCCAACAGCTGGTTTTTTGAAAAGATCAACAAAATAGACAGACCACTAGCCAGATTGATTAAAAATAAAAGAGAGAACAACCAAATAGATGCAATAAAAAATGATAAAGGGGAAATCACCACAGATTCCACAGAAATTCAAACCATCATCAGAGAATATCACAAACAACTATACGCACATAAACTAGTAAACCTGGAAGAAATGGATAAATTCCTGGACTCCTGTGTCCTCCCAAGCCTAAACCAGGAGGAAGCTGAAACTATGAATAGACCAATAACAAGGTCTGAAGTCGAGGCAGCAATTAAGAGCCTACCTCACAAAAAAAGCCCAGGTCCAGACGGGTTCACAGCCGAATTCTACCAGACACACAAGGAGGAGCTGGTACCATTCCTTCTAAAACTATTTCAAACAATCCAAAAAGAGGGAATCCTTCCCAAATCATTTTATGAGACCAACATCATCCTGATACCAAAACCCGACAGAGACCCAACGAGAAAAGAAAACTTCAGGCCAATATCCATGATGAACATAGACGCAAAAATCTTCAATAAAATATTGGCAAGCCAATTGCAACAGCAAATCAAAAAACTTATTCATCACGATCAAGTAGGATTCATCCCAGGGATGCAAGGCTGGTTCAACATACGCAAGTCTATCAACGTAATTCACCACATAAACAGAACCAAAAACAAAAACCACATGATTATCTCAACTGACGCAGAGAAGGCATTTGACAAAATTCAACAGCCCTTTATGCTAAAAACCCTCAATAAACTCGGTATCGATGGAACGTATCTCAAAGTAATAAAAGCTATTTATGACAAACCAACAGCCAATATCACACTGAATGGGCAAAAACTGGAAGCATTCCCTTTGAAATCTGGCACTAGACAAGGATGCCCTCTCTCACCACTCCTATTCAATATAGTACTGGAAGTTCTAGCCAGAGCAATCAGGCAAGAAAAAGAAATAAAGGGTATTCAAATAGGAAAGGAGGAAGCCAAATTGTCTCTATTTGCAGACGACATGATAGTATACCTAGAAGACCCCATCGCCTCAGCCCAAAAACTCCTGAAACTGATAAACAACTTCAGCAAAGTCTCAGGATATAAAATCAATGTGCAAAAATCACAAGCATTCGTCTACACCAATAACAGACTTAAAGAAAGCCAAATCAAGAGTGAACTGCCATTCGCAATTGCTACAAAAAGAATAAAATACCTTGGAAAACAACTCACAAGGAACGCAAGGGACCTCTTCAAGGAGAACTACAAACCACTGCTCAACGAAATCAGAGAGGACACAAACAGATGGAGAAACATTCCATGTTCATGGTTAGGAAGAATTAATATTGTGAAAATGGCTATACTGCCCAAAGTAATTTACAGAATCAACGCTATCCCCATCAAGCTACCATTGACTTTCTTCACAGAACTGGAAAAAACCACCATGAACTTCATATGGAACCAAAAGAGAGCCCGCATAGCCAAGTCAATTCTAAGCAAAAAGAACACAGCGGGGGGCATCACACTACCGGATTTCAAACTATACTACAAGGCTACAGTAATCAAAACAGCATGGTACTGGTACCAAAACAGAGATATAGACCAATGGAACAAAACAGAGGCACCGGAGGCAACACAACATACATACAACTATACAATCTTTGATAAACCTGACAAAAACAAGCAATGGGGCAAGGATTCCATGTTTAACAAATGGTGTTGGGAAAACTGGCTAGCCATGTGCAGAAAGCAGAAACTGGACCCCTTCCTGACACCTTACACTAAAATTAACTCCAGATGGATTAAAGACTTAAACATAAGACCTGGCACCATAAAAACCCTAGAAGGAAATCTAGGCAAAACTATCCAGGACATAGGAGTAGGCAAGGACTTCATGAACAAAACACCAAAAGCATTGGCAACAAAAGCCAAAATAGACAAATGGGACCTAATCAAACTCCACAGCTTCTGCACGGCAAAAGAAACAGTCACTAGAGTGGATCGGCAACCAACAGAATGGGAAAAAATTTTCACAGTCTACCCATCTGACAAAGGGCTGATATCCAGAATTTACAAAGACCTCAAGCAGATTTACAGGAAAAAAACAAACAAGCCCATTCAAAAGTGGGCAAAGGATATGAACAGACACTTTACGAAAGAAGACATATATGAGGCCAACAATCATATGAAAAAATGCTCATCGTCACTGGTCATCAGAGAGATGCAAATCAAAACCACATTGAGATACCATCTCACGCCAGTTAGAATGGCGATCATTAAAAAATCTGGAGACAACAGATGCTGGAGAGGATGTGGAGAAAAAGGAACACTTTTACACTGTTGGTGGGAGTGTAAATTAGTTCAACCATTGTGGAAGACAGTGTGGCGATTCCTCAAGGCCTTAGAAATAGAAATTCCATTTGACCCAGCAATCCCATTTCTGGGTATATATCCAAAAGACTATAAATCGTTCTACTATAAGGACACATGTACACGAATGCTCATTGCAGCACTGTTTACAATAGCAAAGACCTGGAATCAACCCAAATGCCCATTGATAATAGACTGGATTGGAAAAATGTGGCACATATACACCATGGAATATTATGCAGCAATCAGAAATGATGAGTTCGTGTCGTTTGTAGGGACATGGATGAATCTGGAGAACATCATCCTCAGCAAACTGACACAAGAACAGAAAATGAAACACCGCATATTCTCACTCATAGGTGGGTGATGAAAAATGAGAACACATGGACACAGGGAGGGGAGTACTTAACACTGGGGTCTATTGGGGGGCAAAGGGGAGGGCCAGTGGGAGGGGGAGGTGGGGAGGGATAGCCTGGGGAGAAATGCCAAATGTGGGTGAAGGGGAGAAGAAAAGCAAAGCACACTGCCATGTGTGTACCTACGCAACTGTCTTGCATGCTCTGCTCATGTACCCCAAAACCTAAAATGCAATAAAAAAAAAAAAAAAAAAAGGCATGTTTGGAGCAACTGACAAAAATAATGCTATCAACATTATCTTGAATTTTAAAGGTATAGTACACTTAATAATAGAACTTTTTTTTTTTTTAAGACAGTGTTTTGCTCTTGTTGCCCAGGCTGGAGTGCAATGGCACGATCCTGGCTCACCACAACTTCTGCCTCCCAGGTTCCAGTGATGCTCCTGCCTCAGCCTCCTGAGTAGCTGGGGGATTACAGGCATGCACCACCACACCTGGCTAATTTTTTTATATTTTTAGTAGAGACAGGATTTCTTCATGTTGGTCAGACTGGTTTCAAACAACACATTCTTATTCTTAAGAAATGTATTTTGAAGGCTTAAAGGTTCATATTCAACCTATTCTTAAACTATTCAGAAAAAAAAGTGTGTGTGTTTGTGTGTGTGCGCACGCGTGTGCGCATGTGGGTGTGTGTATCTATGGAGGGAGGGAGGAAGAGGAAAAAGAGGAAGAGGGAGGGATAGAAAAAGAAATAAAAATGATCAATGTAGCAAAATGTTAAAAAGGGGTGAATATGGATAAAAGATACAGAAGGTTTCTTTGTACCATTCTTATAACTTCTATGCACATATAAAATTATTTTAAAAAGGAAGTTCAAAAAATACAGACCCAGACAGAATTGTGAGAAACAGCCTTGATTTTACAAGGTATAAAGCAAATTCATCCCAAGAGTGACAGCCATTCAGTTATTCAGAATTGAGAAGAAGTTTGCATCAGTAGAAAACAGCATTTTCCCATACCAATCATTCAATTTATACAACAAAATATGCTGATAATTGTAGTCTATTTCTATATGAAGATGTTCTATACCACGGAATTTCAGGTTAACAACACTAACATCCATCAATTCTCCCAATAGATAGTAAGTATTTTCTGACACAAATCCTCCCCAGTCCTTCTTTTTAAAGAAGACCGACAGAAAGAAAGCAGTATTAAATTGTTCTGTGTGGGTATTTTGACTTGCTACTCAAAAATATTCAAGCTGTGTACTTTAGAGCCAGTGCCCACTTACTGGTTGCCCATGAATGGTTAAAGGATTCCCAGGGCCATTGTTACTGGTAGGGCAAGGGATTTAAGATTAGACTAATACCTAAAACAGAAAAAGGAAGATAGATGAGAGTTGACATAAAAATAAAATCTATACACTGTGATCTTAATATGGGAGTTTCTTATCACTTTCTTCTAGTCTTCTGTTCAGACGGAAAGGAACAGATATTTTTACTCAGAACTGCATTTCTTAATGCTTTCATGTCTACTATATTGCTACTATTTTTCAAGCCTGTACTGGGAAAGGAAAAGAACCACTCATGGTAAGTTAGGAAGCAATGAGTCCAGTTTGAGATATTAATATAAACTTGTCCAAATGAATATACGTCAAATGAAACAGTGGCTTTAAAAGCCATGAAAAAATTCTGGGGGAGGGGAGAATGAAAGAAATTTCTGCATTCAAAAAATTATGATGTAAGTTATTTTGTATAACTATGAGAACTAGAGGTAATATGAGTAAAATTATCAGAGCTTTTCGTTAAGTAACAAAAGCCTGAATGATACTACAGCTTTCATTTCAAATCTCAGTATCTTTCATTCCATTAAATTTATCTTGCAGATGGCAAACATTTCCTTATCTGTTGAAGAAGGCAGCAGCAGGGCCAGGTGCTGTGGCTCATGCCTGTAATCCCAGTACTTTGGGAGGCTGAGGTGGACGGATCACTTGAGGTCAGGAGTTCTAGACCAGCCTGGCCAACATGGCAAAACTCCATACCTACTAAAAATACAAAAATTAGCCAGGCATGGTGGCAAACACGGGTAGTCTTAGCTACTTGGTAGGCTGAAGCATGAGAACTGCTTGAACCCTGGGAGGTGGAGGCTGCAGTGAGCCGAGATCACGCCACTGCACTTCAGTCTGGTAGCAGATTAAAATACAGAAGATAAAAGTATATAGAAATATGAAAAAAAACACTGAATGGAAATTTAGGACAGCTGGTTTCTTTATCAAGTTTTAAACTAGCCCAATATGACATAAAAATCAGCTACTCTGCCCACCTGATTTTCCATGCCTTCTTACCTTGGCCTTCTACTAATATAAAATGAGGACAAAAATCCAACCGTTACCAGAGAAGTTGGGATTGAAAACCTAATTTCAAACAGTATTCATTTAAAATACTTAGACTGAAAATTATTTTAAAATACAGAATACACACACACACACACACACACACACAAAGACACACACACAACATATATTCTCATATATACTAATGATTACATTATTATTTTTTTTTTTGGAGAGATGAGGTTTCACTATGTTGCCCAGGCTAGTCTGAAATGCCTGAACTCAAGTAATCCTTTCACCTTGGCCTCCCAAAGTGCTTGGATTACAGGTGTGAGCCACTGCACCTGGCACAGAATGTATATTTTTTAAAATAAAATAAATCACAACTGAAAAAAGTTTACTATTAAAATGAATTTTGACTTGCAAGCTTACATTTTAGATCCAAAATATAGGATTCTAGATAGTAGCTAATAAATGTAACAGTGTATCCAATTTATTCTACTACTCACACTGAATTTTAAAATTTCCTCTTTCTGGTAGCAAGAATCTCAGGAGTGCAGGCAGGGATTCAAAGCAACAGGACATGATGTAATAACCATTCATGTGCATGAAAACTGGGCATTTACCTAAAAATTGTTGAGCTTGAATTGGGACATACATGGGGTCCTTTATTTGCTTGAGAAAAGTCCTGTCCTTTGTAAAAAAGTAATGTCTGAGTAAAAAGCCATTTTAATTCATTTGAAAAATGGCACACCAGTTCCATAGATTTCTCTTTATAATAACACAAGTTGTTTAATCATAAAAATGTGGCATTTGATAAACAAAAACTTCTAACATAAATGAAAAAGATGAGACTAATTATACCTGACTAGAAAAATTACATATAGGCATGTCAGAGGCTTTACTCAAGCATGATTCAGGGAAATCACATTCCACATGAAGATTAAAACACATTTGTTTATTCTGATTTTGTTACAAAGGAAGCCAGAATCACATATTTGAATTTTAAAAATTTAACCTCTGAAAAATAGAATATTTTTCCTTAAGTTTCACTATATACAAAATATATACAATATTCCTAAAATATATGACTTTAAACACACAGGCAACATAGGCACTCTACACTCAAAATAACTTCAGTAGATTCTCTGTGTCCCTCCCACATACACAATGTCTTAAGAAAAAAAAAAAAAAACAAGGAAAAATGAACTACAGAAATCTTCTAAATTATACCCTCTAAATTAGCTTGGGTTTACCATTTCTTTTGCATGGTAACTTAATGAATGTATCAACTCTTGTACACTGTTGTCACATCAGGATGAAAGGGGGCTTTAAACTCATCAAGTTATCTGCTTGATACTGCAATCTTCACAAGCACATTTCTACTGAATTTGGCTTATGCCTGAATACTTCTACTGATAGGGAATGTATTAGATGCTAAGGCATTCTGGAAAGCCCTACTATCTTTACTCTTTTTTGTACTGGTTATGGGGTGGTCCCAATTCTACTTCTTTAGGTCTTGACAAATAAGAAATCCAGCTCTTTCATATGTGAACACTTAAAATATTTGTAGGCAGTTATAGCCTAGCACTAATAGAGCACTTTTGAATCTTTTTGCAGTTATTGTCATATTTCTCTGAAGACCTTCTGGCTTAAAGCTTGGGTGCCCAGGTTCTACAGGTAAGGTAATTATAGATTACACTCTACATATAACTTTTTTTACTGCAGAATAATATCTCCATATTGAAACCTTCCTGGTCATTTTCACATTTCACGTCTAAGCCTAAAAACCTATAAACCACACGCTTTCTGGACCCAGTTGCATGATCTTACATTTATTACCATTAAAATTCATTCAGCTCATTAATTCTGCCTGAAAAGATCTATTAGATCCCTATTTCATTACTCAATTAATTTATTCTTCTCTGTTTTGTATCAAATTTGTTAAATGTGGTTTTAATTTTTCCTGAATCACTGACAAAAATGTAGAAATACAGTACTGCAGGATATTACAGATGAGCATCATACACCCACTTCTTGATTACTGATTCTCTAACAACACTTGGGCCCTTCAACAGTTACTAATCCATTTACCTGACCTTGAATTGTCTCCATAATTCCCCCATCTTGTTTAAAAGAATGTCATGGAAAGTCTTTATCAAATCCCTTGTTCCCTACCTAACTCATTTCCATGCTTTAGCCCTGAAATATTAAAAAATGGAAATGTAGTCTTCTTTGATTTGTTCTTAGAGAATCCATCCTAACTTTTGGTGGTGATACTTGCTTCTTTCAACAGCAGTCTTAAAAACCACTGCAAGCATGGCTGCTTATTGAGCATAAACTATGATGCATACTTAAAATATATTATATCTAAGCCTCAAAGCAATCCTAAATGGTTAGAATCATCACGCCTATCTGACAATGAAAAAAACAAAGGGTCATCAAAGTATTTACATACATTATAGTTTAAAAAAGTTAAGTAATTTGCTTAAAATTTATACAAGATTGCATTGAATCATTACATCAAAGTATAAATTATCAAAATATGATATGTAATGTAATCTACTAATATGTTCCCTAATAGCTGCAAGAATCCACTACCTTTTTCCCCTTTATGAAAACAAGATGGTATTTGTTGACTCCCTTTACTCACTCCCATTGTTCACCAGGAGTATTAAAAACATAATTTTTGAAGTTTCTCAGTAACTAAGATTTGAAACTTGTAAGTATTCTTAATAATCACTCTTTAAATTTAATTAAAAACACATTGTAAGTTTCAGTATGTATGAGGTACAAAATAGGATACATAAATATGTACCCATATTTATGAGGTGCAAAATCTCTATCTGTCCACCAGCCACCCAACACCTGACTTCCTTCTCCAGAAGCAGTAAGTGTTAATAGATTTTTCCTGGTCCTGATATAAAGAGCTACTTACTTCCTTTTGTATAACTACATTGTGGTATTCTGTAAGTGTATACTCATGATTTACAATTCTTTTAACTACTGCCTAAATGTCAACTATACTACAGTGAATAAAGTGGTAGATGTAGTATTTGGAACCTAGCAAGTGTACTTGCAGGATGACGTATTGGAAATAAAATTCCTTGATTGAGAGCAAAGTGTGGCTGGGCATGCCTGTAATCCTAGCACTTTGGTAGGCTGAGGCAGGCAGATCACTTGAGGTCATGAGTTCGAGACTAGACTGGGCAACATGGCAAAACCCCATCTTTAACTGATTCTTCTGCCTCAACCTCCCAAGTAGCTGGGATTACAGGTGGGCACCACCACGCTTGGCTAATTTTTTTGTATTTTAGTAGAGACAAAGTTTCCCCATGTTGGCCAGGCTGGTTTTGAACTCCTGACCTCAGGAGATCCACTTGCCTCAGCCTCCGAAAGTGCTGGGATTACAGGCATAAGACACCGCTCCTGGCTGAGAATAGGTATGGTTTTATTATGAAGTTAATGTTCATTTATTGATTTGGAGAATGGAAAATCAGTCACATGACTGTGACAGATGTTGCAAATATTTTTTTTATTTTTTATTTTTTTTTGAGACAGAGTTTCGCTCTTGTTACCCAGGCTGGAGTGCAATGGCGCGATCTAGGCTCACCGCAACCTCCACCTCCTGGGTTCAGGCAATCCTCCTGCCTCAGCCTCCTGAGTAGCTGGGATTACAGGCACGTGCCACCATGCCCAGCAAATATTTTTTCCGAGATTGCATTTGCATTTTTTTTGACTCTTCTTATGGTAGTGATGTCATACCAACATTCTTCATTTGTAGGGAGTCAAGTTTAACAATTTATTACTTCTATAACTCCTGAGTTGCAAAGGCCTTTTGTAATTCAAGATTATAAAAACACTGTCCTATGGCTTCTAAGGTTTTTAATGGTTTTACATTTAAATCTCATCTTTATGTAATTTATCTTTTTTGTAAGTATGACATCTGGATCTCAATTTTCTTTTTCCCCTAGCTGGCTAACTTAGTGGCCTGTCACAATTCATTGTCCTTATTTAGAAATGCACTTTCTTAATTTTTCCATATAAGCCACAGACCTTATTTGTCTGATTTTTTTAAAAGTCTTATTGGTGTTCTATTTGGATTACATTAAACGTATAGTTTAACTTAAGGAAACTGATATTTTCACGAAAAATAAAATTAGTTCTCTATGTACACTACCCCAAAATTGAACTTCAGATGAAGAAAAGGTGTAACATAAAAAATATAACTATAAACATTTACATGGAAGAGTAAATGTACAAGAATAGCCATTAATAATTGTAAAAAAGAAGTTTAGTGTTGGTTTGCCAAGTTTCACAAAGTCCTTTGAAAATTCTGACATGAATTGCACTGAATTCATATATTAATTAAGAAAGAATTAAATTGATGGTACATCTAAAATTCTACTTTTAAAAATGTCATTTAACAACATTACAATCCTAAGCAGGGAGATTTTTCCCTTTGCTTATTGATATTACATGTTAAAAAAACAGATAAATAACTTTAGCTATTTTAAGCATTTTAGTAAAGCCTAAGTTTATTTTGAGTTTTACATTCCCAGATATTATTCTCATTCATTCATTCATAAATCTCTGTTTCTGTAATGTCCTTTACAGTCCTGAGCATTAGCTCTATTTTCTGCTCAAGGGTTATTTTTAGTGGTGTCTAGGAACACATTTTTTTCCCTGTCTTGATTTTAAAACTATCATAAATATTTAAGGTTGGCTGAAAATTAGGTTCTGAATAAGCAAGGATTTACTATGACTTCAAAGAATTATGAATAAACAAGCTTCCTCTTATCTGGCAGTTTGAAAATGAGGTCTTCCAGTTTATCTAATATTCTAGTGAAAAATTCATTGGAAAGATATCAACTTGTGAAGAACAAAATTCAGTTAGTAAAGTTTCACAACAAAATTAAATTGGACAAATTATTCTAGGATAATATTAGTTATCATAGCAAGACACTGTTCTAAGTTTTACAATGCTTATTTACAAACATCAAATAATCGAATCCTCAATGATTTAATAGATACTTTTAGGTATTAAAGTATCCCATGGCCTTTGGATGAATATCAGCCACAAATGTATGGACAAGTAAGAAGGTTTGGGTGTGAGAGTGTAAGATATTGCAGAGCTTACAATAAATATAAAATAGTCAATTTTATGATCAGACTTACTTTCCCTCCAACTTTACAAAACCACACAGTATCTAGCAAGTCATAAATATAAGTTCTGATTTACTGGCCAATAGCTTGTGTTGTCTTTTAAACCTTAATAGTTTGCCTATAAATCTTATTCTAGAGCCATCCCTAAAATCATATATATCCGTAAAACTACATAAGAAAAACTGACATAAACACAAAATCAAATGAATCTTTAGGAGACATCATATGATTTGTAAGTGGAAGTGTTACATGTAATAAAATATAAAACATAAAGTTTTTATAGGCACTCCAATAAAAGGAGGTAATTTATATACCATGATCTTTTATATCATGATCTTTATTTTTTTTAGATATATTAAAAAAATTTTTTTTTGAGACAGAGTCTCACTCTGCCATCCAGGCTGGAGTACAGTGGCATGACCTCCTCGGCTAACTGCAATCTCCGCCTCCTGGGTCAAGTGATTCTCATGCCTTAGCCTTCTGAGTAGCTGGAATCACAGGCATGCACCACCACACACAGCTAATTATTTTATTTTTAGTAGAGACGGGGTTTCACCATGTTGTCCAACCTGTTCTCAAACTCCTAGCCTTAAGTTATTCACCTGCCTCAGCCTTCCAAGACTGCTGAGATTACAGGCACGAGTCACTGTACCTGGACCGATACCATAATGTTTATTATAAGACATACTTCCACATTATAGGAATGGCTTCTTCAATATAACATTTATTAAAATTCCTCCATAGGCCAAGTTTATAAAATTGATGTGAATTCAGAAGTATCACAATTTGAGCGATTCTAAAAGATTTTTACAATAGGTTAATTATATGAAGACTTGCCTCAAATTTTAGTTTTATGTATTGCATATACCTCATATTAATCTGATCTTCATTTAACAATTAAAAGACCCATTGAACTTAATTTCAAAAGTTTATTAGTATGTGAAGGATATGGAGAAACTTTCTGTACCATTTTAGCAACTATTCTAAAATTATTTCAAAATGAAAAGTTAAAAAATTAAGGTAGCCACGGTTTTTACTCTCTATATACTCAAACCATTGAAAATTTAGAATGTTTAATGAGGTAATGATATTTACCATAATGCCTATCACTTATTTTCCTTTTCACAAAGCTATTAAAAATCAATATTGTTTTCTATTGATAAATTAAAGATAAATCATTCTCTCTGATACCTTTCTTCCAACACACATACTTTAGAACATACAGATTTGGGAAAAAAAAAAAAAAAAAAAACCTAGAGAGTATACAATGGTACAACTGCTTTGGTGTTACCTTTGGCAGGTTTTTAAAAAGTAAAACATTTATCTACCTGATGATTACCAATGCCAAGAGAAATAAAAATATACACTTTCTCAAAAAATTATATGGCAGCTTTATTCATGATAGTGACAAACCGGAAACCACCAAAATGACCACTGACAGTTGAATAAAATATATTCATACTCAGCAACAATAAGGAGTGAACTACAGATACAACAACAAAGTGTAATGGCAGAACCTGGACACAGAGTATTTACAGTCTAAGAGGAGCAAAACTAATCTGTGGTGACAGAAACCAGCAAGTGGTCCCTCTTGAGTAGCAGTGGTTAAGAAGGACTAAAGGGCCGTAAGGAAACTCTCTGGAGTGACCAAACTGTTCTATACCACATTTTCAATATACACAATAGTTGCATGTTGTAAACATAAATTATACCTCAATTGAAAATTATTCTCTCCTTAAAATCCATTTTCTAAATGAAAATGTAACAGAAACAATGATGGAAGAGTTTTAACATTTCTATTTTCATAATGCTTACCTGTCGAAGAGCTGATCGTGTTTTTCTAAAGCATCCTTTTCAGCCATCACTGCTCGTTCCTTTTCAGCCACAGCATTATCCCTTGCTTCTCGGAGATTTCTAAAATTTATAACATGCATTTCAGTTATTTCAAATGCCTAAGTATCCATCTTTTAAAGATTCATCAATGTCCTTTCTCAAAGATAGACTATCTGATAATCTTAAGGGCCCCATCTGAGAAGCTGAGGACCCAAAGTACACACTATATAAACTACCTGGCTTGGTTCAGTGTCTCTAAGAGCAGGATACACCAGTGTAGGTACAAATACGGTCTATGTGTCATGCTACCCTTCTCTGCATGGGTCAAAGGGTAGGCTAACCTGTTTGTATATGCAGTAATTTATGTATTCTTTACCAGAATCCAATGAGATAGGTGTAATTACTCATATATCCACTAGAAAACTGAGATTTGGGGAGGTTAATAAATGTTCCCTAAAATATTTTAAGTGAAAGATATTTTGTGGAGACTCAAAATAAGAGTGCAGTTTGGGATATGAGCAAGAGAATAGTTGAAATGAAGGACCTTGAAGTCTTAGTTATATAGGAAGGAAAGGGAACACAGGTTGACAGACAGGAGAAAGTAGAAGGGACAAAGAATTGGAAGTCTTGATAAGATATGACAAATTAAGTGACAGCGTAATAGTTGTATAAGCAAGATGGGAAGACTAGAGACTGCTGTTGGAAAATGGTGATTTAGAGGTAGAACAGTACTTTCAGCGGCAGAATTCCGGTGGCTAAAAAGACAGGATGTGAAAATCAGTATGGCTAAATGAAGTAGAGCTGAGATGAAGGTCAATATTCATGTAGGGCTCAAGGAAGTATGAGGCTAGGGTATTGGAAAAGTCATATACTTAACAGTGCTGAGGACAGTAGAAACTGAAATTGATGGAAACAATACATTTAGAGTCAGTTAAAGGGAGTGTTCAAAAGCTGGAAGATAACAACAATGACTAATTGGGAGATTATACAGTTAGGCATGAGCTTCCAAAGATCAAAACGTTGGCCTTTTAATCAAGATGAAACCTTGAATCAAGAAAAATACCAACATTAAGTTTCTTTCAGATAGTCACTTCTTTTTTTTTGATCTCCTTCTCTAGCAGTTACGACATAAATAAAAGGAATGTAACATAAATAATTTTGCTCATTTAATGCCAACAAAGCCCTTATATTTATTTTCTAACCTACTTTATAGCTGAGTAAACTGAAGTTTAGAGAACTCATGTACCTAGCCTCGAGTCACACGGTCTAAGAGGGCCATAATTTGAATCCAGTTATTTCTTACCCAAAGTCAGTGCTTTTTACATCATGCCACACTATGTCTCATGAAAAACTGGATTGGAAATCATAATTTGTTTTTATTATTCATATAGAATGTGAGTAGGGAGTCATGAAAGCCTATAAAGTTTAAATAGATGTATCTACTGAATATTGGATAGAAAAGCCTAGTAGTCATACTTGCTGTACCAGTACTCAATCTAGCCTTTCGCATGATGATGATGTCACAAGATCCTTGGGGTGTCACTTAACTGGAAACCTTTGTGGCCGGTGGCGCCTTTGCCCGAGTTATGCTCAGGCTTACTGGGCTTGTTCCACCTACTCGGCTTCATAGGCTGTACTTGGCTCAAGCTACTGGCCGAGATGCCAAACTGGCACAGGGCAAGCCAGGCATAGAGCGGCAAGGGGTACGTGAGCAAGTGAGCAAGTGAGCAAGTGCGGGATTCAACCATTGTGCACAGCCAGGCATGCTGGCTATAGTGGGAAAGGCAGCTCCAGGTTCCTTGTGATACTGCAAGCAGCTTCCACTACTGGCACCAGGGAATGCAGTGGTGCCCAGAAGCTTAAAGACACCAGGAATTGCAGAGCCCCAAAGAGATGTCAGAGCCCTTGTCTGGGCAGCTCCTAGGTCTAGGCTCCTCAAAGGGGTGCAGCTCTTCTCTCCTTCCCACTTCTCTCCTTGTCGAAATGTGGCAAGTGAGGGGCATGTTTCATCCCTGTTTGTGTTACAGCTCTTTCAGTCTCACCATTCAGTGGGTCCCAAATTCTTGTCCTGTGTCCAGGAACAATGAGGTACATGGACAACTGGAGAGTAAGGCAAAGAGGTGCTTTATTGAGTGACAGTACAGCTCTCAGGAGATGCAGATTGGGTAGTTCTTAACTGCAGGCAGGCTATCCCAATGTCTGCTCAGCTCTTGGCTAAGAGGAGACCCACAGTGGGCAGCTTCTCTATGCAAGCAGATTGTTCAGATGTCTGCTCGAGTGTTTTGGGGCGGGGTGGGTTTTGTGGGCTTCAATGGGGAGAATGCACAAGCTGATTGGTCCATAGGTGTCCATGGGTGGGTTGGGAGATAAAAGCACCATAAGTTCTCACTCCAGTCTGTGAAACTGGCAGCCCAGCTCCTGTGCTCCAGGCTGTCCCTGGCTTCAGGTGGGGCTTCAATGGGGACCTGCCCCTTTCTGCCCAGGAGACTGTCTGCCTTCTGGCGCCGTCAACCAGCTATACTCTGGTGCCTAGGCTGTTGGTGCCAAAAGGTGCCTGCAGGCCTGTACTAAGCTGCCCTCATTCCCCATGTTGGCAAGCCTCCCTCTCGTGCTTGTCAGTGTACAAAGTCTGAAGAGAGCTGAGGTGGCAGGGAGTGTAGGAATGCCTGGGTCTGTAGCTGTGTCTGGGCTGCTGCAGCAGTGCCTTGGAGGGCTCCTGCCCCTCCAACTAGGAAGGGATCGGGGTTTCTGCCTGTTTCTGGCTCTTGCTGGTTCAGTAGAGCATGCAGCCCTGGTGTCTTTACAGCAACTGCTCCAGATGGGCCACTGCTGCCACCAATATTAACAACAAATTTAAAACTTGAAACATGTCAACCATTTGAGGTTTGTCAATAAAATAGCTTATAAGCCAGAGATAAAATAGACATTTTAGAATTGTTGGAGTACAGGTGAAAGAGAATAAACTACTTTTGTGGGTTGTTATCTACGTGAAAGTACATTCTAAAGTAGCTATCACAAAATGACATGTTGTTATTTTCTGATATCAACCTGATTGCAACAACCTTCAAAAATTTTCTATTCTCAAACAAACTGAAACATGAAAAATTAATGTTTTAGACAGCATAAAATTCTCACAGTGTATTAAGCATTTATATACTTTTTTCTTTCTAAATGATCTAAATATTTTAGTCAGCAAATCACTACAAACTGGTTTCAATTTTCATTTCTCAAATATAGCCTCATTATTCTATATGTTATTTCTGCAGCAGAATTCCAAGTAGATCACATTTACAGTACTAATGAATCATGAATGCTCAATTGGTAGATGGAGAAGCTTCAGTTCCATTTCCTTTCTTGCAACAAGAGACATTAGAAATGAAAACAAGACACAGAAAATAAAACCTAGAACAAGCTAACATCAGGGCTTGTGAAAGGAGGTATGATTAGAGGGTACTATGTTAAGGCATGTTCAAGTATGATTAGAGGGTACTATGTTAAGTACTAAAGCATAAACAAAATTCTAGGGCCACAAAGAGAAGGAGTTGATTATTTACTAGAGTTAAGAGAGGTAGGTGAATAAAGTGAAACATTTTTTTAAGAGACATGTAAGTTGGGCTTTAAAGGACAGATACGTAAAGCAATTCAGAAAGAGAAAACTGAAATCAACTGGGGAATGGGTGGGAAGAAGCTAAGGCTTCTACCAATAGGTCCTCTCATAGGTGTTTGTGGGTAACATTTCCGTGTAAATCCAATCTCTTTATCAAGTACCACACCTTCCAGATGCAGTCCACAACCTGCATACTTTAGTAAAAAGCAGCATAATTCCTTATAACAAATACATACTTTCTTTAATATTATCAATTCACATGTTTCATATGAAGTCTGAGAGAAATAAACTGAATGTATTCTTCCATTGACAGTAACAGTAATAGCATACTGTTTACCACATGCCAGAAGCCATTCTAAGCACTTTACATTATCATAACTCATTTAATTGTAAGGACAATCCCACAAAGCAGTTTTATCATTACCTCTATTTTACAAATGGTAAGACTAAAACACAAAGAGGTTAAGTATTAAAGTCATACAGGAAGTATGCTATAGAGCCCAAGTGTGCACCCAAATAATTTGGCTCCAGAGTCTGTGCTGTGAATCATACTATGCTGCCTCTTAAAATTTCCTTTGCTTCACAAATGTTTTCTCCTTCAGAAATTCCGATATTTTGAGATTTATATGACCACCTCAAGGCACCAACAGATGTGAAATCAAAATAAGTCTTGAAAGAATTGTGAATATATTATACATTAGCTTTCATGGCTCAGAGTATGTAACATACTCTTTCAAAAATAAACTTGATAAAATACTAGATGTATTCCTTCCACAGATAAGACAGTAACTTTCATTTAGCTAGTAAGTAATCCATTTCTAAATGTTAAATGCATTAGAAGATATAACAGAAATACAATGACCAAACATATTACAGGAATTCAAATATTTTTCAAAAGAGAAACTGGAATTGATAGAAGTTATCTGTAGCATGTACAAGCTAATGAAGCTCGAGTTTTAGTACAACCAAACTAAGTGTATAAGCAAATGTAATTATAACGAAGAAGGATCAAACAAGTGTTTTAAGATACAAAAAACTGAATATATCATCCTTAAAATACTTTTATAAATTTAATGTTAGATTCCAACACTGTTTTTCATGATTCTTTCATGTTGTTTCCTAGCAACTTTATGTATCTTCCATATGCACATACTTTGTGTATATGTCCTATCCTCCCTATGTTGTGGGTGGAAGACATACTGAGAAGAAAGATTAAAAAAAAAGGAATTTTTTTTTTTTTTTTTTTGGTCTTGCTCTATCACCCAGGCTGGAGTATAATCTCGGCTCTCTGCAACTTTTGCTTCCTGGCTTCAAGCGATTCTCCTGCCTCAGCCTCCCGAGTAGCTGGGACTACAGGCATGTGTCACCATGCCCAGCTAATTTTCTGTATTTTTAGTAGAGATGGGGTTTCACCGTGTTAGCCAGGATGTTCTCAATCTCCTGACCTCCTCGGCCTCCCAAAGTGTTAGGATTACAGGCATGAGCCCCCAGTCCTGGCCAGGAAAAGGAATCTTAAATCAATACTATGTGAAATGCAAAGGGAAAGTGAATAGCCTACTTTTATAACTAGAGAGTGGTTCAAATAATGTAGTTTTTAACCTGGGGCACTTTTTAGAATAAAAAAGGGTGCTATTAAAAATTATGCCAGAGAAACAGGCATAAACTAGTACTTTCTTAGACAAACCAAAAGATATAGTTACTTATATTATAACATGTAAATGAGAAACTTAAGAAGTTCTTAATCATTTACTTAAATAAAAGGGTTTTAATATTATAGTAAAATAGACATAGTTCATATGCAATATAGTGTCATTTGTGCAGCAGATAATTTAATACACAGAAGTTTATTCAACAGTAGCTCACAACTAAAACTTGAAAACCCCACGACATAACATTCATAAGATTACCATACAGGGTAGAATGTATTTTCCTAGTACTAGATGATAAATTTCATAGTACCAATAGGCTAAATCTAAATTTACATCTGAAAAGTCGTAAGAAAAATGTCAGAAGAATGAGAAAAACTTCAGGAACCTTTGAAATTCTAACAGTATCAAATCAGAGTTTGGCAATGTGAGGAGTATGTGTCAGCCTGAATAAACATCCCTAATGCCTCAGAACTTATAATTTACCAAGCATAAACAGTGAAAAAAAAAAAAAGGCTGTCAGAAGAGCTCAGCAGGCGCTACTAAGCAATCATCTCTTTCTTCTGTCTTCATGTAAAAACATTTTTGGCTAATAAAAGTAAATATATTTTTCTAGTTAGCACAACAAAGGATTAAAATAGTCTGTTTTATATGACAAGCTTATTTATAGGAAAAGTGTTTGAATTTATCACCTCTACCTCCAAAGTCTTCCTGGACACAACATAAACCTGCTCATTTCCATATGTGATGCCTTTGCTTTTAAGATGGCATAAAATAGAAAGGTTGCAATAGATTATCTTTTTTCTATTCAATGACTGATAGTTTTACCTTTATCCTAGATGACTGAAAAGTCAATGAATAGGATATAGAAACAAAATAAGCAAAGTGGAAATCTTATTTAATAACATTTCTTGGGAGGAGCTATACATTTTAACAGTAGAAACTTTTTGAGATCACAGCTGAGTGAAAATGCTACACTTTCCTATTCTTTTATTATAGTTCATGCCTTGGTTTAAAAGTTTGTGCCCTCCAAAACTCATGTTGAAATTTAACTGCTATTGTAACAGTATTAAGAAGTGGGACCTGACAATGGTGATTAGGCCATGAGGGTGGGATTGGTGTCATTATAAAACGGTGAGTTTGGCTCCCCCTTGTTCTGTCTCCCACCATCTTGCCTTATGTCATATAATAATGCAGTGAGAAGGCCCTTGCCGGATGCCAGCACACAGATATTGGACTTCCCAGCCTCCAGAACGGTGAGCCAATAAACATCCGTTCATTATAAATTACCCAGTCTCAGGTACCCTGTTATAGCAGCATAAAATGGACTGAAAACAGTGCTCAAGCAGATTTTTTTTTTCATTTCTAGATATGAAAACTTAGGCACACAGTTGATAAACACTGAACCCAAATTATGGTTGAAAAATAATAAACAATTTAAGTAACAAAATGCAAAACACTTGCTTAAGTCCATTAATGTGTTAAGGTTTACAAAGTAAGTGACAGAATAAGAGGTAACATATCAAAATGAAACAGAATGAATCTGGTAGATGGTTAACTGAGTAACTACTATAGATCTGTCACTATACTCAGTCCTGATCAAATTCATTGTAAACCTTCGAGTAGGTTTTCATCTAAACCAACATGAAGGTCTTAGGGGCTTTAGTAAAAACATCTTTACTGGAGAATGGTGGCAAAAGACATTTATGTGGCCAAGAAACATATGAAAAAAAGTTCAACATCACTGATTATTAGAGAAATGCAAATCAAAACTACAATGAGATAGGATACCATCTCACGCTAGTCAGAATGGTGATTATTAAAAAGGCAAGAACAATAGATGCTGGTGAGTCTGTGGAGAAGCAGGAATGCCTCTACATGTTGGTGGGAATGTAAATTAGTTCAACCATTGTGGAAGACAGTGTGTCGATTCCTCAAGGATCTGGAACCAGAAATACCATTTGACCCAGCAATTCCATTACTGGGTATACACCCAAAGGAATATAAACTATTCTACTATAAAAAGACACATGCACATGCATGTTTATTGCAGAACTATTTATGACAGCAAAGACATGGAACCAATCCAAATACCATCAATGATAGATTGGATAAAGAAAATGTGGTACATATACACCGTGGAATGCTATGCAGCCATGAAAAGGAATGAGATCATGTCCTTTGAGGGACATGGACGAAGCCAGAAGCCATCATCCTCAGCAAACTAACACAGGAACAGAAAAGCAAACACCTCACATTTTCACTCGTAAGTGGGAGTTGAACAATGCAAACACACGGACACAGGGAGGGGAATAACACACACCAGGGCCAGTTGTGGAGTGGGGGGCAAGGGGAGGGAGAGCATCAGGACAAATAACTAATGCATGCAGGGCTTAAAACCTAGATAACCCATTGATAGGTGTGGCAAACCACTATGGCACATGTATAGCTATGCAACAAATCTACACATTCTGTATTTATGTCCCAAACTTAAAAATAAACTAAAATAAAAAAGAAAAGAAAAGAAAAATAAAGTCCTGTTTGCTAACTTCAAAAATTATAAATGCTTGGCTGGGAATGGTGGCTCACAACTATAATTCTAGCACTTTGGGAGGCTGAGGTCAGGAGAGGATTGCTTGAGCTCAGGAGTTCAAGACCCAGCCTGCACAACACAGTGAGACTTTATCTGTGTGTATATATGTATATAATTATAAATGCTTTTATAAAGTTCTAATGATACATACTTGGCCCTCAAGCATGGAGTGTGGTTTGCAAATTCTCTTAAAAGACAGAGATTCTCCATCATTGTCAGCAAACTAATAAAGAACAGAAAAACAAACACTGCATGTTCTCACTCATAAGTGGGAGGTGAACAATGAGAACACATGGACACAGGGAGGGGAACATCACACATTGTGGCCTGTTGGGGGATAGGGAGATGGGGTAGGGATAGCATTAAGAGAAATACCCAATGTAGATGATGGGTTGATGGGTGTAGCAAACCACCAAGGCACGTGTATATCTATGTAACAAAACTGCATGTTCTGCATGTTCTGTATCCCAGAACTTAAAGTATAATAATTTTACAGAGTTTCTATTTTAAATAAATTACCTTCAAAATTATAGTTTTGATAGGAAATCTTTGATCAGTTTACATAGCCCTGACCAGTTAAACAGGAGTGTGAACTACATTGCAGACTCAGATGTATCTAGTTTATAACAACAAAATATTTGTAATAATCATAGGCAAATCACAGTTGATGTCTCGACTTCCTTATCTGTAAAACAGGGATTTAATACCTAAACTTCATAAAATGCATTTAATTCTTTTTTACAATGTATGTAAAGTGTTGAGTACAATGCTTGATGGCTAACAGGTACTCAACAAATAGTAGCTATTGTAGTATGCTACCTAAATATGAACATCTAAATGAAAACGTGATGCTTATTTAAAGGTTGATAATTATAACAGTTTCCTCAAATTTTTTATTGTATAAAATAAAAATGATCTTTTTTTTTTTTTTTTTTTTTTAGAAACAGTCTTGCTCTGTTGCCCAGGCTGGAGTGTAGTAGAATAATCTCGGCTCACTACAACCTCCACCTGGGTTCAAGCCACTCTCCTGCCTCAGACTCCCAAGTAGCTGGGACTCCAGGGGCACACTACCACGCCCAACTAATTTTTTGTACTTTACTAGAGATGGGATTTCACCCTGTTGCCCAGGCTGGTCTCAAACTCCTGAGCTCAGGCAATCTGCCCACCTTGGCCTCCCGAAGTGCTGGGTTCATAGGCATGAGCCACCGCGCCCAGTTGAAAATGACAATATTTTTAATGGAATCCTAGGAAACCAGAGAAGACTGTTAGATGGGCTTTAGCAGCTTAGGGCCCTCTTCTGCTACTCTGAGGGGTAAAGGAAGTAAAATGTGGGGCACAGCAGAGAAACATCTCTAGTAATAAGCTATGTGATCTCAGATAAGCACTTTTGGGCTTGGTCAGGGCTGCCACATCCATAAAAGATCAGAAATTGGGCCAGGCACGGTGGCGCATCCCTATAATCCTAGCACTTTGGGAGGCCAAGATGGGTGGATCACCTGAGGTCAGGAGTTCAAGACCAGCCCGACCAACATGGTAAAACCTCGTCTCTACTGTAAGTACAAAAATTAGCCTGGCATGGTGGCACATGCTTGTAATCCCAGCTACTTGGGAGTCTGAGGCAGGAGAATCGCTTGAATCTGGGAGGTGGAGGTTGCAGTGAGCCGAGATTGTACCATTGTGCTCCAGCCTGGATGACAACAGTGAAACTCATTTGTCTCAAAAAAAAAAAAAAAAATCAGAAATTAATTTTCTTCCTTTCTAAATTTTGTCTGTATTCTGGAGCTGATGGTCATGCCTTATCACCAATCACTCTGAGACTACTGAAGTAGAAAAGCTGGAGTCATCCCTCATGTTCTTTTCCTGTCAATCACCAGATCTTGCCAATTCTCATACCTAAATATTCTTTAAATTCATCCATTATTTTCTCTTTCTACTTCTCATTTTCACCTAAACTGTGCAATAGCCTCCTATGTGATCTCCCTGTTTCTAGGCTTTTCTTCAATTATAATCCATCCCACAGAGCAACCGTAGTTACAAAAAATGAGTAAGTCATGTTTCTCTCCTACTATAAAGCCTCTGGAAATTCCCCACTGACAACAGAACCTTTAAAAATCGGGCCCAATCTTATTTTCCTAGCCTCTCCTACCACACAATGAACTATATCACACAGGTAAATCTAAATTCCTATGCAACCTGAACTTACTTTGTTTCATATCTGGAATACCCTATAGGGCTTGGAAATTTTAAATATTATTAATTAAGCAGTGAACACACGTTGTAAACATCTACAGGTGTAAAGAATATAGTTACCAATAAAAGATAACTGATAATAAAAATTAATTGAACATATTTGAGCAGATGCTGAAAGAGTTATCTGCAGAGCCATATATTCAAGAATTATCTAACTGAAAAGACAAAGTGATTATTATTAAATTTTTCCATAGAAGAAATTAAAACATTATACAGATATATGGTAAGATATTAACAAAAGAGGTCTGTTTGTTTGTTTAAACACTGAGGACATACACTTTTAAAATGACGAATGGAACCTCTGTACACTAGTTCAATTCACCATTGCAATGCCTTACATATACTCAACTAACCTTTGTAAATAGATTCAAGATTCAAAGTTGTTTAACATCACTCTAAGATTCTACACAAATTTCAAGTTTATATTATTAAGTTTCTTCTTGAGTACTTTTGAAGATAAATTGTGGTCAAGATGGTTTTTATTGATATGGCAGAAAAATAAAATCACTAAAGTGATACTAATTGTTGCACTTAAAAGCATCTTTTCGATCTCTTTTTCTCTATTGTCTACCCCTTTCAAACAATTGTAAAGCTATTTTATTTTCCAGATTCTGTACTGCATCAAGGGCATAATGAATGCTTTTATTATTATATTTTTTACAGTGTCACTCAGAATAGCTCTTTCTGTGTTTACAGTAACAAGATCACCTTAAATAAAGGCAGTTTTACTTTATGGAAAAACTTAACCAGCTGAATTTATCTCCTTTTATTTTATCGCATAACCTAGTTAGGAAACATATAAGCTAGTCATCTTATGGAAAAATTTAGATGGAAAAGAATGGCATGTAGACCCTCTACATTATGTCAAAAACACTTAAGAATATATATTTTGTATGGGGCCGGGCGCGGTGGCTCACGCCTGTAATCCCAGCACTTTGGGAGGCCGAAGCGGGTGGATCATGAGGTCAAGAGATCGAGACCATTCTGGTCAACATGGTGAAACCCCGTCTCTACTAAAAATACAAAAAATTAGCTGGGCATGGTGGCACGTGCCTGTAATAATAGCTACTTAGGAGGCTGAGGCAGGAGAATTGCCTGAACCCAGGAGGCAGAGATTGTGGTGAGCTGAGATCATGCCATTGCACGCCAGCCTGGGTAACAAGAGCGAAACTCCGTCTCAAAAAAAAAAAAAAAAAGAATATATATTTTGTATTAGTTATCTTCTAATGATAAATAATCCCATAATATTATCAGTTGACTTTTATATAATGATGATTTTCCTTAAATTGTCAACATAACAGATAAAAAAACTATTTCTTCAAGTATTCCACATAGGCACAAGGTACCAAAATATCATTTATAATCCATAATTTATAATGTACTTTTTGCATATATTATCTCATTTAGACCTCACAGGCCACCCTAAAAAGTATTATAAGTTAGTTATTATTATTTTTTGAGACAGGATCTTACTGCAGTTGCCCAGGCTGGAGTATGAATGGCATGATCTTGGCTCACTGCAGCCTTGACCTGCCAGGCTCAGGTGATCCTCCCACCTCTACCTCCTGAGTAGTAGGACCACAGGTCTGTGCCACAATGCCTGGC
The DNA here is from genome assembly GCF_049354715.1 of Callithrix jacchus. Classification (NCBI taxonomy): domain Eukaryota; kingdom Metazoa; phylum Chordata; class Mammalia; order Primates; family Cebidae; genus Callithrix; species Callithrix jacchus. Next base: position 42,445,201 of record NC_133502.1, read on the forward strand.
TAAGTTTCTGGTATTTTCAATAGAGATGGGGTTTTGCAATGTTGCCAACGCTGGTCTTGAACTCCTGGACTCAAGCAATCCGTGTACCTCAGCCTCCCAAACTGCTGGATCACAGGTATTAGCCACCACACCCGACCTATTAGGTCATTTTATAAAAGAGGAAATGAAACTTGAAGGATATTAAGTGACTTATTTGCTGAGCTAGCAAGTGGGAGAACCAGGACTTAAGTTCAGTCTTTTGATCCAAATCTCTTTCATAATTTACTCCCACTCACAGAATAATGTCTTATTTCCAAATGCGTAAGAGGGTCCATAACATTTCAGTCACATCATACCTACTAAGCAAGGAGTTATTTATATACTATATCTCAGCACTGTAGTATCTTTCACTGATTTCCCACAGCTCCAAAGTGGCATTTTAAGTAACTAGAAAATATAGAAAAGACAAAAAGCCTAATTCACAGCCTGGACCAAAGCATATATACATATTATAATTTCAACTACAGTATGTTTGATTTATTTATATATTCAAGGTCTCTCTTTGCTTGTATCTACTCTTTTCCTAAGTCTTTATATCTTCTACCTTCTTTCTTTTCTCTCAAACCCTTAACTTCAAGAACTACTGGAATGACTGCAGGTCAGATACCAAGACTGGATAGAGTTAAGTTCCACATACCTTTTCCATATTAAAGAAGAGAAAAGAAAAAGTATTCTTTCAATATCTTCCAAAGTATAGAAAGCAAATTAAAGGCAAAATATATTTCACTAATTGCCATTTCAGTTTCTTTAGAAAATGTTTGTTGGGGCCGGGTGTGGTGGCTCACACCTGTAATCCCAGCACTTTGTGGGGGCTAAGGCAGGCAGACTACCTGAGATCAGGAGTTAGAGACCAGCCTGGCCAACATTGCGAAACCCTGTCCATACTAAAAATACGAAAATTAGCCAGGCGTGGTGACATGCACCTGTTATCCCAGCTACATAGGAGGCTGAGACAGGAGATTCACTTAAACCCAGGAGGGAGAGGTTGCAGTGAGCTGAGATCATGTCACTGCATTCTACCTGGGAGTACAAGACTCCGTCTCAAAAAAACAAAAAGTTTATTGAGGGAGAGGTAAGGAGACTAAATATAAACATGCAAGTATAAGTACTTCATCCATTTCAACTCATTGTAACAGTACCCTTTGATAAAATACCACTAATTAACACAATTATACATCTTAGGCCAAAGGTTAATTTACCTAAACACACACACACACACACACACACACACACACACACAATCCTAAATGTGTAAACTTATTATGAATTTCATGTTTTATAACAGAAAATATTAAAATTCTTTCTTTAGCCATTTTAAGTTCTAAGATTTCAAGATAATTTATTTTTTACTGTGTGGAAGATTAGTATGATACAAGCTCTAACTACAGTTAAATCTGCCATAATGAAGAAACTATGATCCCCAAAGATTCAGACACATAAAATACAGGTTGAATTACTGTGAGATTAAAATGATAAAGGCAAGCCTGTACAACTAGCTAGTTAGGTCTCCTGTGCAATTCAAATTCATCTGGGCTCAGGCTGAAATTTGGCACCACCTGGTGGCAACTGCCCACTCTAGCCTCAGTATACACCCGATCAATTCTGAGTCCTGTGGCTGGCCGGGGCATCTATACATCAGCCCCAATCCCAGAAATCCCCTGGTTTAGGGAGTGTCTATTTTGATGTGGATAGGGGCCAGAAGAACACTAAAGACAAGGACATCTGCTTTCAGTCTTCCTCCTTCAAGAAATGGCTCTGTTGGCTGTTTCCCCACACAGCCTTATCAACCTATGCCCACCAACCACATTTATGTTACAACGGGATAAACTAATTTGAAGATTTTTTAAGAACTGCAAAAACAGCTAAAAAAATAGAAAATTTTCAAAATGATTACATGCCAAAGTTTATACAGTTATGTGAACTGCTTGGGAATAACCACAGAAATTTCCCACAAATTTTAAAGTTATTATATCACTCAGCAAAAGCCTATTAAATCCACAACAGAATTGCACCACAAAATCAACAGTACTAATCTATAAAATAGAAATAATATGATCTATACCACAGGCCTCTCTAATGCCCACAACTTTCTCTTGAGGCTCAGAATCTTCTATAGTCAACTATTTTATTTGGCTATCCTACATACACTTCAAGTAAAACAAATAAATTTATCATGTTTTCCTATTAATGCTTTGTATTTTCTGATGTTTTACAAACTGCATCACTATCGATGCAGCTGTTTAATTCAGAAACCTCACTGACATCCTTAATGAGTTCTCATCCCACCAATCCAACCTAGTCAATGAGTCCTGTTGGTTTTATCTCCTAAACATTTTCCCAACCTGGCCCGTTTCTCTCTTTACTGCTACTAATCCAGTTCCATTATCACCTCTCATCTGGATAATGGAAATAACCTCTAAAAGTAGAGCCTCTTTATCTTATGCCATTCCAATCTATTCTCTACATTGCAGCGATCTTTTAATATAAAAAGTGATATCATGCCTCTTCTTAAAATCTTTTAATTGTTCCCCATAGGTCTTACATAATGGTCCAAATGCATTATTTGGGCCCATTTCCCATTTCTGTTTCATCTCTTATAACCCCCTGCCTCTCAGTCTATCCTTCAGCCATGCCGAATTAATTTGTTTAAAAAACTTCATTTTGTCCTACTTCCAGGTTTTTCATTTTGTCCTACTTCCAGGCTTTTATATATGCTATACATTCATTTCCCCAATTCCTTTCCCTTCCTTAGTTCACAGTATTAAAACAAACTAAATATGGCCTAAGAAGGACTCTGTACTTCTATATTTGAGTCCTTAGGGATGAACTGCAACTTAGCTTAATAGGCAGACAAGATTGAAAACCTAACTTGGGGGTATGCACCTGTAACAACAGCTGAGTCTTGGCCAATCCCAGCAGCCATACTTCAATCATTCCTATGCAGCTGTTTCTGCACCTCATTTCCAATTTCTGTATATCACTTTACCTTTTTTGTCTATAAATTTGTTCTGATCACAAGGTATTCCTGGAGTCTCTCTGAATCTGCTGTGATTCTGGAGGCTGCCTGATTTGTGAATCATTCATTGCTCAATTAAACTTTACATTTAATTTGTCTGAAGTTCTACTTTTAACAGTAGTTTTAGTCAAACAGTAGTTCTTCATTTATGAAGTTTTCTCCAATTCCTCCCAAGGCTAGGTTAGATACAGAGATGGTCTCATCTTTTAGCCTATCAATTGTTCACCACCATCATACTTAGGATAATTGTTTCTCTATTTGTCTTTACCCTCCATTAGACTACCAGCTTTGTGAAGACAAAGGTTACCACTATCTATGACGTCTAGAATTTAGCTGGCATACAGCAGGTTTCAATAAATATTTGCTAAAAACATTAATTTGTTGCTCTGAAAATTACACGAGGGTGCAAATGTAAAACTTTCCAACATAAAACTTAGCATATGGTAGGTGTATATCTCTTCTTTTAGTCTGCATTTTGAATTCTAAGAGTAAGTAATCACAAGGTACAGGATACTCCTTAATGTAGGGCTGAAACCAAATGAAATTTTGTGAAAGATAAAGAATGTCTTTGGAATTCCCTCTCCAATCTCTTAATAACTCTGCTGCCCTAAGCATGTACATTCATAAAACTGTCATACTTTTGTTATGAACATGAAGGGACAACTAAGTGCAAAAACAAATCTTAAAATCATAAGGTTATGTGAAGAAGCCACAAAAAATATATGTAAATATAATTCCATTTATATGATACTAATATAATATGAAAAACTAAATATTGTAGAGAGATGTTTATTTACTGGTAACACAGGTAATAAAAGTATAAGAAGCAAGGAAGTTATTAGCATAACAGAATAGCAGTTATGAAAGAAAGGAGTTAAATAGGAAGAGTCTCAAGGACATTTCTGTAATGCTGCATTGTTCTACTTTTTTATAATTATGTATTAAATAAACATTAGAAAATTTTCTCTGAATATCTGTTATTTTACAAACATACATGCAAACATATATATAGTCAAAAAAAGGGCAATCATAACATAACTAAACTAAAAAATAATGCTATTAAAAGAGTGGTACAATATTTCTTTGAGCTACATGGAACAATATTTTCTCGGGATTCAAGATATGAAGGCCAGCTTAGGACTTCAAAGGCCTTACAGAAAAGATTATGGTGCTCCTACTAGTAATTCGATACTCAAATACTAAAAAACAAAAAACAAAAAACTAGGTATAAAGAAAGGCAGAAGTATTTTTACTTTTCCTAAGATAAAAAATATTATTTTTAAAATTAATATGTCAAAACATTTTTAAAGAATATATAATTTTTAAAGAACATATACATTTGCTGGTGCCCAAAGCATATTTTTAATTTGTCTACTGCTAAGATAGTACTGAATGATCACTTAGAATTTTTATAATTTAAAATTATTTGCCATTTTCATTGAAAATATAATCCTAGACTAAATAAAACATAACTATTTTAAAGCTCAAATAAGAGAAGAATAGAAAAAATAGGTAGAAGAGTATAATCACAAAGTATTTGTTGAATACACAAATGAATAATTTCTTTTGTGTTCAGTGTTTGAAGTTCCTATTAATTTCCTTCAGCCAGGGCCGGGCACGGTGGCTCAAGCCTGTAATCCCAGCACTTTGGGAGGCTGAGGCGGGTGGATCACGAGGTCGAGAGATCGAGTTCATCCTGGTCAACATGGTGAAACCCCGTCTCTACTAAAAATACAAAAAATTAGCTGGGCATGGTGACGCGTGCCTGTAATCCCAGCTACTCAGGAGGCTGAGGCAAGAGAATTGCCTGAACCCAGGAGGCGGAGGTTGCGGTGAGCCGAGATCACGCCATTGCACTCCAGCCTGGGTAACAAGAGCGAAACTCCGACTCAAAAAAAAAAAAAAAATTTCCTTCAGCCTATACTTCTATGCAGATTTTCAAAAAAAGATCAAACAGGTAGATAAAGATCTATGCATGCCACATTTATGAGGCAACTAATAATCTGATTTTTTATGACTTTCTACAAAGTCATATTAAGAAAACATCCTAAAAAAGTTCTGTAATAAATTGTGTATCTACTCCCTTATCACCACAAACATTTTTACCCGAGAACAGAGAGGCCCAAGAACAAAATCATACCTCAGAGGCATTAGCATAAAAACCTCTACCAATCTGCTGTATTAACAATTTAACAGTAATTTAAAAAAACATCTTTGCTAATTTACTACCAAAGGATAATTCTACATATACAGTTTTTATAGTAGTGGTCACCTTACACATACCATATTAATATAGCAGCTTTTTTCTCTGGAATTGAGGGGTGAATATACCAATTTTTCTGCTACTATACTTCTAGTAGAAATGACATGTTACAATGCTATTATAGATTAAGTCTGATTTAAAGCCTTGCTGACAACAATCAAACTATCATATGAGCAAATCAGTGCTGATAAACTAATATCACAATTAAGTCCATTTCAAAATAAATTTCTCATTAAAGTATAATCTTTCCAAAGCCATATTAACTATAATAATGGTATAAAAATAACTGCCACTGAAATAAATAGTGTTTATTTTCCCCTATTTCTGCCAATCACTAACTACGGGAGCCTAGTATTTACTAATCTCTGCATGAATAAAAATGATGTTTCTTCAGGATTACCTAATGTGACATCTTTCAGATCTAGCAGCTAAATGAAGCATATGTAATTCAAATTATTATTCTAGTTTTAAAGTTTCCAGGAGAAATTGTAGGTATAGTACAGGAAGAACTGTTCTCAATCTGAACTGAAGCAAATGAAAAAAGAGAAGTCACGGCGGGGAGCGGGGGGGAGACATAACAGAATACCAGAGCAAAAAGGTTTAAAGTCTAGTAAATCTTGTTCTAAGACTTTAGAACCTTAATGTTCACGTTATATTTAGATTTAGATTTATGACAAGTTTTCTTTAATGTATTAAAAAAGATATTATCTAACAGAAATAGCATTTAATTTCAATAAAGCTTCTATAAACTCCGAAGATAAATATAATACTGCACAAGCATTTTTTTTTTACCTGTTTTCTCGTTCATACATTTCCCTGGAAGCATTTCGAAGTTGATCAATTTCTTGATTGGTTTTCAATCTGATTTGTTCTAGTTCATCATGTAGTTTATTTTCATATTCTGTTTTATAATGGTCTCTGTAATGAATCAAAGGAAAAGCCATAAATTTTATTTTGAAACAAATAGGCTTTTATACTCTATATAAGATGTTAATATCAGTTATCAAGTATGCTCTATATACTATGTTACTTGAAAAACTTAACTATTGAGTATAAAGTTTGATAATTCCTAAAAATACAATTCCTGACAAGTATGATTTAAGATTTCAACATGTTAAACATTATTTTCCAAAAGACTTACTTACTGTATAAAATCTTAGTAATTCACATTGGATAATTATTCATCTTTGAAAACACTTTGCTAGTAGTTTTAATGCGTATAGCTGAGACTTAAAAATTGAGAATGCCCTTCATTTAGAAATAATAATCTGGTATGGTGGATGTTGAGAGATGAATAATATTAACAAAAATATAAAAATGAAATGACTCTGAGTCTACAAATGCTTTCCTTTCAAGCATGACAACCACAGCCACACGGTGATCTTTTAACAAAGTCAATTACATAGGGTATCAAAAAGTACTACAGGCTTGGAAAAAATTATGAATGTGTGAACTCTTAAAGGTAAAATTTGTTTTTAGTTTTTTTTTTCCTTAAAGGGATAGTGCCTTGCTCTGTCACCCAGGATGAAGTGCAGCGGTGCAATCACGTAACCTCGAACTCCTGGGCTGAAGTGATCTTCCTGTCCCAGCCTCTTGAGTAGGCAGGACATTGTGCCTCTTGAGGAGGTGCTTGACATTGTGCCTTGCTAATTTAAAAACTTTTCTTGTAGAGATAGGGTTTTGCTATGTTGCCTAGGCTGGTCTCAAACTTCTGGTCTCAAGCAATCCTCCTACCTTGGCCTCCCAAAGTGCTGGGATTACAGGCGTGAGACACTGCACTTAGCATGTTTGTTTCTAGTATGTTGATAAGAATAATTCAACATTATCCTCGATAAAAATTATAAAAGCTATTAGTATAAAGGTACTTTAGTAACTTCTACACATCTAATAGAAGAAATAAGGCAGGACTGAAACACAGGGAGTCTGACTCAAGGGTATGTAAGTTAAAATACAATGTAATACCACCTCTTCATAATTCTTTTACATTTCACACAGTTAGGAAATCGTTAGCATACTGAGATTTTCTTCTAAAATATAATTCTATAGAGATACTTTCATACTTTCTTTTAAAAAATACTTCTACAGAGATCTTAGTCATAGGAATTTTAAAAATTCTGTCACAAATAAAAAAATAGTCATAGCATATATCTCTCTAAAAGAAATAGGCTTTTCATATTGTTGAAAAAACCAGTGTCGTTTAAAATATTAACTAGAAAGGAATACCATATAAGAAAATAAAATTAGATATTATCTTATATTGTCCTATAGATCTTAAAAAATCACTATGTTTCCCAAAGCCAACAGTTCCCTTAAAGAGAATATGTTAATTGACATCTATTTATGTGGGAAATAATGTAAATCTTGCCTGGATGTTACATATTTTTCATACATCTCTTCTCTAGCCTTTTTGGTTTCTTCAAGTTGAGCCTGAAGTCTTTCAAGTCGATCCTCTTCATGGGCACAGCGAACACTAAGCTCCATGTTTTGGCGATTGAGATATTCTTTATCCTTTTGCAGTAAAGTAACAGTCTGCTGTAAGGTGGCCACCTACATACATGTAGAGACAAAAATCATACAGAGTGATGCCATCTTACTTTTCAAGGTTGACTGTATTAGTTTCTTTCCTTCATGTTTTCATTCACCACATGACAATTTTCCTTTTAAAAAGGGCTAATTCTTAGCATGCCTTTTTTTTAAAATCCAAAAATAGCTATGAAAGTCTCTTTTTGGGGCCGTGCATGGTGGCTCACGCCTGTAATCCCAGCACTTTGGGAGGCCAAGGCAGGTGGATCATCTGAGGTCAGGAGTTTAAGACCAGCCTTGCCAACATGCTGTTGGCTACTAAAATGTAAAAATTAGCCAGGCATGGTGGCACATGCCTGTAATCCTAGCTACTGGGGAGGCCGCGGTAGGAGAATTGTTTGAAACCAGGAGGCAGAGGTTGCAGTGAGCCAAGATCACACCACTGCACTATAACCTAGGCAATAGGGCAAGACTCCCATCTCAAAAAAAAAAAGTAAAATAAAAAGTCCCTTTTTGGGAACCAAGTATATTTAAAAAATGTCTCTCTCTCAAATCTACTCTGGGCTTTTTTTTTTCACTAACACTATACAATAAAATATAAGTGACTCTATTCGTAAGCTTACCTCTTTTGATAATTCACTTCTTTCTCTTGTTTGAATTATGTGAGAGGCTTCAAGTATTTCATGTTTTCTCCTAAGCTCACTTACTTCTTGTTCAAATGCATCACGTTCACTATTAAAATAAAATTCAAATAGACATGTAATTTTGCATCCCCTTTTACAGTAAACATTTTTAAAGGGTTGACTATGTATTAGGACACTAGCAATGGGGCTTGAGTGTAATTCGATTAACTATAAAGTATCTATTTTTCAGATTTAGAAGGGACCCTATTTCGGATCTTGTTCAGATACATAAATACCAATTTATTACTTTAAAGGAATAAATACATAAACTACATAAGCCAGTACATAATAAAACTAACTAAGGTACATTTGGTATTTCTTCACTAGTCATCTTCAATCTTATCTTAAGGTCAAAACTTTTAAAGAATGTATACATGGCTCTAGGCTTTCAGTTCAGTTAAGGTCAAAAAACACTCACAACTTATCATTTAGATTGCACAGAGATACACAAGCAGGCATTCTTGTGACCATTTCATTCACAAATTGTTTATAATTACTCAGATTTTAATTTCTATTTTAAAGCAAGTTCCCCAAAAAAGTAATACCAAGAATTGGATTAAAACCTACAACAGACATTTTTAAAAATGAGCAGAGAAATCAATTTACTAACTCTTAACTACTTCTCTGCAGTCAGAAGCAGTGCCTTTGCACTTTATTTCACTGACCCACCTGGTATTTCCAAAGAGAGGGCTGTTAGGAATTGTTTTCTTTTGCATCAGCTTTTCAAAAACTTTTAGAAAGCCTTTTTATCTTCTGGTTAACAAAGTATTATGTTTACTGAAGAAAAACTGAGCAAAGCACAACATAACAATCACCTACAAACCCAATAAGTAAAGATGACTATCAGTATTAATATTCTGATGCACATTACAAGTACTTTGTGCTTTTTTATTTTTAAAATGTTTATTCTTAATTTTAAAACATTTTTAAGTTTTATTGTGTGCTTTTACATGCAATTTTTATAAAATCTTTTTTTTTTTTTTTTTTAATGAGATGAGGGTCTCGCTATGTCACCCAAGCTGAACTTGAACTACTGCACTCAAGTGATCCTCTAGCCTCAGCCTGCCAGATAGCTAGGACTACAAGTGTATGCCGCTGTGTGCCTGGCTAATTTAAATTTTTTTTTTTTTTTTATAAAAATGGTCTTGCTATGTTGCCCCGGCTAGTCTTGAACTCCTGGGCTCAAGTGATCCTCCTGCCTGGGCTTCTGAAAACACTGACATGCTGCACCCCGCCTGGGTCTTTTTAATAGTTTTACTTACCAACTGTTAATACTGTTGTATTTGTTTTGTAATATTAACTAAATATTACTTTGCCATATTTATTCAATTCCTCTTGTTAATATATGTGAATGAATATGTGCAGTTGTCTAACAGTATATGTGGAGAATGGTTCCAGACCCATCCCTACAACCTGAATATGCAAATCTGTACATACTGAAGTCCGCAGTTGTGCAGATCCCACCGAAAAGTCAGTCCTCGATATATTCAGGTTTCACATCCTGTGAATGGTGTATTTTCTTTCGATTGGTGTCAGGTTGATAAAAACCCAAATATAAGCAGACCCCGTGTTGGTCAAGGGTCATGTATCTATACGTGTATATACACCTACATACACATACTCATACATGTGCATTTGTTTCCTCAACTGAGACATTAGGTCCTTTTACCCCCTAAATAATTCAGTGTAAATTTCCTAAGATTAAAGATAGTCTCATATAATCACAGTACAATTAGCACATTCAGGACTTAGCCCTAATACAGTATTATTATATAACATACAATTCATTTTCAAATTTTGTCAACTGTCTCTCAAAACGAACTTTGTGAAATTTTTTTTCCCTCAGCCAAGGTTTTAGTCTCCTTTAACCTTGAAGAGTTCTTAGTTTTCCTTGTGTTTTATGACTTTTTATAGAGCGCAGGCTAACTGCATCATAGAATGTCCCTCAATTTTCACTTGTCTGAAGTTTCTTCATGATTAGATTTAGGTTAGGCATTTGGGCAGGAATAAGGAATACCACAGAAATGATAATGCATTCTCAGTATATCATACTAAGATGTACTGAGGCATGTAATGTTAGCTTATCCCATTACTGGTGATAGGAACTGGTCACTAGGTTAAAGTAGTATCTGCCGCAGTTTAACTATAAAGCTACCTTTTTGAACTTTAAAATTAGTAAGTAATCCGTGAAGAGATACTTTGTGTAAGTATCTTATTCCCTAACATACTTACATTAGATAGTTTTAGATTCCAATGATCATTCTGAATCAATATTACTATGCAGCTACAAAATGGTCATTCTTACATGCACATACATTTGTTGGCTGGCATTCAATTGTAAAGATCCTCTTTCCCAAAAAGGATATAAATATTACCACTGAACTGTACACTTAAAAATGGTAAAGATGATATATTAAAAAAATTTAAGATCCTCTTTCTGTATTTATTATTAGCCTGTACTTATAAATTCTTACTCCATTCGATGAGCTGTAATTCATTATTGTCAATATTTATTTTGATATTCAGGTTTGCTATATTTAGCCAGTTGGCACCTCTTTAAACTGGTTGTTGCGGTGTTGAATTGGAATTTGAAGTATCAATGTGGGTTGGACATGGTGGCTCAGGCCTGTAATCCCAGCACTTTGGGAGGCTGAGGCAGGCAGATCACGTGAGGTCAGGAGTTTGAGACTAGCCTGGCCAACCATGGCCAACATGGTGAAACCATGTTTCTACTAAAAAAAAAAAAAAAAATACAAAAAAATTAGCCAGTCATGCCTGTAGTGGTGCATGCCTGTAGTCCCAGCTACTTGGGAGGCTGAGGCAGGAGAATCTCTTGAACTTGGGAGGCTGAGTTTGCAGTGAGCCAACATTGCGACAGTGCACACCAGCCTGGGCGACAAAGTGAGACTCCGTCTCAAAAAAAAAATCAGTATGATGTCATCTACAGTGTGTTAAGCCTCCTCCCCCTTCTCCCTCCACTGTCTCTACCAACTGAAGGGCCTAGAAATAATGGCCAATGTAGCCATGACCACAACACCCAAATCTTAATTTCTAAATAGGATTCCCCACTAAGAGATCAAGACTCCTTAGACAAAGAGCTGAGGCAATGAAATTACAAAACAAACAAAAACCAAAACTAGGAACATTACGTTATGCCAGAAAATAAGGGACAGCTAAATAAAAAGATACATTCATATCTAATTTAATGATTTTACCTGCTACATAAAATTATATTGCAGAAGAAATCTCAATTTATCTTCCATTCTGCTACTGAAAAGCATTTGAATTTCTTCTAATAATGACACAATTAACATCCATACAACTGTTCCCTTTTGTATATTTGTGAGACTTTAACCAGGGCATAAAAGTACTTTTTTTTCTTCACTTTATCTTATATTTCATGACCTGTCTATGTTTTTAAACTCATTCATGGCCGGGCGCGGTGGCTCAAGCCTGTAATCCCAGCACTTTGGGAGGCCGAGGCGGGTGGATCACGAGGTCAAGAGATCGAGACCATCCTGGTCAACATGGTGAAACCCCGTCTCCACTAAAAATTACAAAAAATTAGCTGGGCATGGTGGCGCGTGCCTGTAATCCCAGCTACTCAGGAGGCTGAGGCAGGAGAATTGCCTGAACCCAGGGGGCGGAGGTTGCGGTGAGCCGAGATTGCGCCATTGCACTCCAGCCTGGGTAACAAGAGCGAAACTCCGTCTCAAAAAAAAAAAAAAAAAAACAAACAAACAAACAAAAAAAACTCATTCATTCTACTCAGTGAACCAAAAAGGGTCATAATTTGAGTCCTTCTTTCTTGTTTTGCTATTCCATTCCTAGCCATAAAGATGCTTATCATGCATTTTGATCAAGGCTATATTTTTCTTTTCTAAGTTTTTATTATCATAAATGAAAACATATGTAAAAACAGAGATGATATAATAACACCCACGCTCCCATCACCTAACTTCAATAATGATCAACTCATGACTCATCTTGTTTCATTCATCATTCACGGCCCTGGTGGATTATTCTGATGACTATGTTTTTAGTTTTCTCTTTTTATATTGTATCCGTCATTGCTATAGACTTACAGTGGAAAAGGGGACATCAAAATACCAACTAGTATCATCTTACCATCACTATTTATTTCATTTTTATTTTTATTTTATATTTTTAAGAGATGGGGTTTCACTCTGTCACCAGGCTGGAATGCAGTGGCATGATCACAGCTCACTGTAGTCTTGAACTCCTGGGCTTAAGCAGTCCTCCCACCTCAACCTCCCAAGTACCTGGGATTAAAGGCATGTGCCCCTATGATCTGTACTTCATTTTTAAATGCTTGTTTTAAACTCCAGCTTTATTCCAGAGCCCACTGACCACAGCTCTCATGGATTTAAAGCTCCAATAATTATCACATTTTGGCATAATGCTAATACATAGTAAGACATACTATGTGTCAGTCATAATGGGAATAGAAATGCCAATCTCCTATCCACAAATATTTGCAAATTCACATATTATGTAATTTATAATTAAAATTACGCAATTTAAAGAATTTAAGAATTATTTCAGGTGGAGTGAACAATTAAGATAAAAGGTCATTCCATTTATATTACAAATACAGTACATATACAAGTAAAGGCTTTCATAAATATTTATTTGATCTTAGATTATATAGTGCAGTTATCCAGATTAGCAACATCTCATAAATGATGAAACTTAAGCTTGCAAAGAAGAGAGATTTATCGAGGGACATACAGCTAAGTAGTGGCTCATTAAATTATTGAACAAACAACAAAAAAGAATATTCCAGTTAAACAAAGATATTTGCTATAGCTTCTTAGTAGCAAATATTAGGAAATACATTCTCAGAAAGTGTTTTTTTTTTTTTTAAAGTGTATCTTTTGTCAGGAAGGAACAGCTGAAAAAAACTTCAGAGAAAAATGTAAGTATTTACATTGATTCCATTACATAAAAATAATCATCAAGTAACATTGAAAAAATATTTGCACATGTGATTTTACTGGGTTCCTATCTTTGTTTACATTTTAAGACAGCAGTGACATCTAAATAAAACAAAAACAATCAATATAAAAATTCAGTATAAACCCAACAAACTGCCAAAACTGCATGCATTTGTGCAAAGAAGAATAAGGTAAAAGTAAAATTAACAATTGGTTGTTGGTAAAAACTCAGGTGACTCTGATGCAAGCTAAAGTGAAAAACTACTAGAGCAGCCATTTTAACTGCTTACCTCTTGACTTTATCATAGTTCTCTTGACGGTAGTCACCTTGCTGAATTAACTGTTTTGTGTCTGCTAATTCTAAGGCCAAACGTTGACATCTAATTTGAACTTCTGAGTAGTTTTTTCGATCTTCCTCATATGTCTATAAATCAAAGGAATAATAACACATTTCAGACTAAACACTTAACATAGTTGATTAAATTCTGTATTAAAGTCTTTTGTCAAGCTGTGATTGTCCTTGTAATTAAACAACAACAATAAAAATCCTCGATTTTTAAATTTAGTAAATTTTTCCTACTCAAAGGCAAGAGATATTAAATTCAGAGTGGTTTGTAAACTCAGTTGTTTAAAACCTAAACTGTTTTTCAAATAAAAAAATACAATCACTATGTTTTGGTTACTAGACTAAAATATAAAATGACTACAAATATTAAATAAATTTCTAAAAATATTTACTGAGTTACTATCAAATGCTAAAGATACAGAAGTGAATAAAACGCACTTCCCGTTCTTGAGAAGTTTATCCAGTTCCAATCTTGACATTCAGCAAAAAAAAGAAAAAAAATCGTGTGACCCTTGAAACACATCTTTACATTGTTCTTCCCTCTATCTTCTCGCCCTGCCAGTAGCACATAAGAAAGGGATTAAGGGATTGCTGATATGGGAAGAGCAGTGAACGTAAAAACCTTAAAGTTGGTCACAAGGTTCTTTAGAATCTGGTACTGCTTACTACAAGCCTCATTTCTCACTATTCCTAATAGTCACAATTCACCTTGCAACCCTAATGAGAATCTGAAGTTCTCTGAACCCACCAATGCTGCTTCTAACCTGTTCCCACTGCCTGAATACCTGCATAAAATCTAAATGCTTGTCTCCTTCACAGCATTGATCTCACTGTATCATTACCATCGGATTAGTTTTCTATCGCACCAGAGTGTAAACATCTTAAAGGCAGGGACTTTGTCTTGCTCAATGCTGGACCTCCACCACTTTAAACATTACCAGGTATATAAGAATGAAATAAAAGCTAACAAAGAAATAATTAAATATGAAAATGGGGACAAGAAGAAGGAGACAGGTACTAAATTCCTCCTTATTTTCCTTCTTTGAACTCATCAAATTTTGCGACCAACCATCAACCCCGCCTTCAGAAGCTGGCATGTTAAATGCATCCTGTGTTAAGTCATTATTGCTTAAGTAGCTGACCAGCTACTTGCACACATACTGCACACATACTGACTAGATCATTTCCATGTGACTGGTCCCGGATTAGGCACTATAGATACAAAGACAAGTAAGATAGTTTTGTCCTTTTTAAACTATTAAATATAATTTTGATATTTTAGTCCCCAAATTTATATCAAAGGGCTATTTGAGAGAATTATGGAAAAGCCATATTCAGTGTATGTTGCTTTGGTATGGTATCATGTTCTTCCACACTGAAGTTTTCCATGAGAATGGAATGTTACTATGGTATTTATTATGGGATTACCTGAAGAATCATCAAATATATCATTTCAGACCTAAATCCTACAAGAATCTTTAGTTCTTCTGAAGAATGCTTTATCCTTCTAAACACCATTAATCATGCAACCGTTTAGAAGAGGGTATAATGTTATGGGTAGGAAGGCAAGCTCCAGAATTCAACTGTCTAAAATTGAATTCCTACAGTAAGACTCTCTGGGCAGGTTAGTTTACCTCTCCATTCTGGTGTCCTACCTCATAGTTCTTGTGAAGCTTATATCAAGTTATACATGTAAAGTGCTTATAAAAATGCCTAACATGTAGTAAATGCTGATTAACTATAAATATTGTTATAATGCTTCCTCTTTGCTCTGGCTTACAAAGAGATCACAGACAATTAACAGTTCAACTTTATTAATTGCACAAACACCATGACAAGATTTGTAGGGACAGAAACACAAGGAATGTAAACATTAAAGGATGGGCAAAAAACAGGGATCCCCAAAAACCCAAAAAAGTATTAGCAGAAACAACCAATAAACCAGGGTGTGTGTCAGGAAGAACAGTAGAAGACAGTGCTTTGAAGTAGTCAGTAACTTTGAGAAACACTACTTATTGGTACGAAGAAATACTACCGAGAAAAAACAAAGAGCCTTTCAAGTATTCAGGGGTAGGGGCAGAAGGTAGAGTGCCAGGGACTAAAACAAATATGTATAAATACTCAGTATGCCCCTGTTTTTGGCTATTTTATATACATTGTCTGACTTAATAAATTTATGATGGGATATAAAAATTATCCTCAGTTTCACAGATGAAAAAAACTGAGGCCTGGAAAGTCTCAGAGCGCATAAATAGTAGAGTGAGGACTCCAATTTAAGTTTGTCAAATACCAATCAGTCGAAAACTCTTTCTACAGCTTAATAGTAAAAGGGGAGAAAGTGCAGTAGTTAGAGAAGAAAATAGGGCCAATGAAGGTTTTAAAAGATGAAACAAGCTTGACAATATTCAAATATTGACGGGAAACAACTAACAGCAAAAGATGAATTACTGTTGGAGAAAAGGGGCTGCATTCAGGAGAATGAAGCATAATCTTGAATAAGGCTACAGGAGATGGGATCCACAGTTTAGATGTGGAGATTAGTCTTAGATCTGAAGCCGTGTTCATCAAGGCAGACTTTTTTCCAGCTGATACAGAGTATTAACAACTTGAATATTTTAGATAGCTCTTATCAATTTGCTACAGGCCACAGCCTACTCTTACCCTAAGGCTTCACAAATTTATATTATCCACCTGGTTTCTAGAGGCATATGACTTTTTCACCCCTTGAGGGTAAGACTCTTTCCATTACAAACAGCAAGAACAAACAAACCAGAATGAGTGCAGATGTGAGTAGATTTGGTGGCAGGACAAAGTTCTCATCTGAGGATTTCCATTTTCTCTGTGAAATGAAACACTAAGTCATCTACTGAGAGTGACAAGAAACATGGAAAACTGGAGATGTTAAGCAGAGTGGTTGGTTCCCTTAAGTAACCTCTGTGAAAAATGAGAGAACTAGAAATAATAGAATTACAACCATTTAAGGCTGGTAACAATAAACTGACAGTGCTTGTTACTGCTTGTGTGATTTTTGCCAGTAGTGCTCAGTTAGGAAAATAAAGAGTTGAGAGTTTCTCAGTCTGGTTTGAAGACTGAAAACATAATGGTGAGGGGAAAAAAAAATAAATCTAGGAAAGAATTGATAAAGAAATAAATTATATGGGTTGGAAATTTTATTAAGGACAGGTTGAAAGCCATGATGGGAAAACATAAAAACACAGGAAACAGGATGTTCAGTGGATCAAAGTGAATTGATAACTTCAGAAGTAAATTGGTTCTGGGGACCAAATCTGGGCTATAAGACTGAGTGTTAAAATGGAAAAAAGGCAAATCACTAGAGATGAGATCAATAAAATTCAAGGCCAAGGCTACAGATGAATTAATCACAGAAGTAACCTAGGTAGCAGCTGAAGTGGAAAGGAAGACTAAATCTAGAGCTTTATTGAAGCTCTAAACTTTAGACGGCTTTCACTAAACAAAGAGAAATGTCCCAGTAGTCTGAAAATGAGGAAGACTATAAGGTGGGGTTATCCAGATGATGAGTTCCCAAAGAAGTAGTGTTTTCTGTGAGTGCAACTGCAAAGATCTAAAAAGGTAAAGATCTGACCCTGAAATATGTAGACTATTTCAGGATATTCAGAGAGTAGTTCCATGGGAGAATAAATATAGTGCATATTATTAATATTATATATATAGCATATATGTCATATATGTTTTTATATATCCAGACATTTTTAAAAAATATAAATACCATATGCAAGTATAAACAATCAAGTATAAGTGCAGTATAGGAATGTATACATTCGACTAGCCCTTTATTTACATTTTTTCAACCGGAAAATTTCCCCTTAAATAAAATTATTACTTTTGTATTGTGAATTTTAAAATCTCCTGCACTTATTGTTAGCAATTAAAATACAGTAAGACATAACCCTAGAAACAGGAAAAGTAGCATCTGCCTTCAAAATAAACCCATGTCTGTGTAGAACCATGATTAAAGCTATAGAGAGCAGAAAAGACTGTTTTGTATTCCCCTCTGCATCCTTCCATGTCTTGAGCTCAGCATCCATTTTTGTGAGAAGACTAAGCTTTGGCTCTAAGCTAGAGTTTATCCTATTTTTTCACAACGTGTGATTCTTACCTGTCAGAAAATGCACCATATGTGCTATAAGGAGCTGTTACTTGTCTCCCACATCATAAGGAAAAATTTAAGGAAGTTTTCTATGATCCTAGTAACTAATACTCTGCCTATATATAGAATAGTTGCAATTAATGTCTGTGGAAGAGGAGGAACAAAAGAGGACATTAAATAGATTAAACAAAAGCAGCAAAAAAGGTAAACTTTTCAAACATAAAGAAATAGACACACAAAATTTCCATTTATCAGCCCTTTCTAACAGAAAATTTCTATGTACTAGTAAATGTGCCAATAGCCAAGTATAAATTTCCATTCTCAATAAAACACAATTACTATGAATATAATAAATTTCTGAGCTTCCTTTTAAGTCTTTCATCTCTCACATAATGTAAACTGAGAATAGTAACCTATGTCTCAAAATAAATATTTAATAAATGAAGATCTCCTGCCCGTGTAGAGATAGGACAACTAAAGAAACTGGAAATAGGATATAGTGACATTTACCTTAAGGTTCAAATCTGAAACAGTTTACATTGAACAGTTCAGCGAATGGTAAGAAATGGTTGGCTATTCTGGAAAAGTGAGAATTCACTTGTTTGAATTCCCACAAGTTTCATTTTTAATAATCTAATCTAAGCAACTAAATACTGAAAAGAACAAGAAACCTAATTAAACTTTAACTGCTATAGGCTGTCCCTTTAAGTCACAATGAAGTCTGTTTTGCTGCCAGAGACAACTCTTGCCATTAAGATCTTTGAGAAATTAAAAAAAAAAATCTTTCTAACTTCTAAAGACAAGAATGGAAGTAGTAAAGTCTGCTATGCATTAAAATGAAAATCTTAATTACTGTTACATGCTAAATTTTCAATTATATCTATTTGAATAAATGGAATTCAAACAAAAATTTAAGCCTTTTTTTAAAAAAAGAAAAAAGACTCAGTAATTTTTTTTGAGACAGGATCTCACTCTGTTGCCCAAGCTGGAGTGCAGTGGCACAACCTCGGCTCACTGCAGCCTCAACCTCCTGAGCTCAGATGATCCTCCCACCTCAGCCTCCTGAGTAGCTGGGACTACAGGCACGCCACCACACCCAGTTTTTTTTATTTTTAGTAGAGACAGGGTTTTGCCATGTTGCCCAGACTAGTCTTGAACTCCTGGACTCAAGCAGTCTGCCAGCCTTAGCCTCCCAATGTGCTGGGATTACAGCCTCCCAAAGGGGGATTATAGGTGTGAGCCATCACACTGAGCAAAACTCAAGAATGAAGAAAGGTAACTTTCATCACATGCAGTGAACCTTAGAATGGAATAAGAAATATGGGTTCATATTCTGTCTTTCCTCTTTTTGCTCTAGCAAGTGAACTTCTCTGGACTTATCTGATGCTTCTGCAGAGTGAGTACATTAACTGATTCATTGGCTCATTTATTTGTATGTGCTTATTACTGTACTAAATACTTTACTACTAGTATGATGACATGACTCCGTAGCTCACGGATCTAGCAGACCCAATCACTGCAAAATGCTACACTGATGTATGAGGAGGCAATTTTTATAATCAACATTTTATTCAGTAAACCACTGTAACAAATTTAGAATACTGGCTTCTCAACAAGTATTGGCACAAATATGATCTAGCCAAACAAATTTCAGTCTTAATGTTAAAGATACCAAGTTGCTCAATTATCTTAAAAATATCACTTATTAACTTCCAAATTTAAGTTTATCAATGCAAGAAAAGTATGGTTTCCCAGACCTTTGAGTAATTGAGATAAGCCTTAGTAGTATTAACAGTGTGATGGTACATGCCTATAATCTCAGCTACTCAAGAGGCTGACATGGGAGAATGGCTTACACACTCTAGCCTGGATGACAGAGTGAGACCTTGTCTCAAAAAATAGATAAATAAAAATTAAAAAGCATTAACAAAGGCGATAGAAAGGATAAAGTCACATACCACACTTCTTCCTTCCAACACCCCCTGCAAATTATCAGAAAAAAATGAGAATATAACTTAACTATATTTGATTAATATATTAATCACAAAAATTGCTATTTTAATGAGCTTATCTTACTTAAGGTATGATGCTTCCATGTTCCAAGATTTTATAGTTTTCTTCATATGAATCAATTTCTTTTCTTGCTAGAGATGGATGTGGCAGAAAATATTTCATTCAAAAGAAAGGTAACAAACTAAAATGAAAAAGCTATAAAATCTTAAGTGTTCAACACTAATTGCTGTTGCATCTCATATGCTCATACTTTCATAAAGCTATTCGCCTTTAACTTGCTGATGCAATGGATTCTTCTTTCTGTCCTGGAATATACTTTGTTTAATCATAAAGCATTATTCTTTTAATACAAAGGCCAGAATTCATTTGTTAACATTTTATTTCAAAGTTTTACATCTGTAGTAATAGGTAAAATTGGCCTACATGCTTTATTTTATTTAGCTGTTGTATTCACTTTCTCAGAACTTGCTTTTTAAATAGCCTAGTATAGTAGAAGTAAGTGAAATGAGCTGTCTTTAGAGAAATCAACTGTGAACCCATTTGTGGTAATCCATCTGTGAACCTGTTGGTAATTTTATCAGTTGTACACTTTTACTCCTTTTTGTAATAACTCTATGGTAACTGTTCTATTCAAGTTCTCACTTCTGTCAATTTTAGTAATCTATATTTTGCTGGCACAGTTCACTTTCCTTTGTTTTCAAGCTTACTGCCACAGAACTGTATGTAATGTATTTTCTTTTACTTCATGTCAGTTAATTCCAAACACCTTACTTCTATTCCTCTTTTTCCAGCTTTCTCAACATGGGTACTACATGATTTTTTTTTCATCTTTTTTTAAATAATGAAGGCATTTCAAGGCTATAGATTTTCCTCTGGCATAGCTTTAAATGTATCTCAAGAATTCTGATAAAAAAGTTTTCGTTTTCATTGCTTTCTTATTTCAGTTTTTCTTTCCTCTTTGATCCAAAAGATAAGTTTCTAATTGCCAAGTAAGTTTACTCCTCCTCACCTTTTATTTCTGGTTTCACTAAATTATGATATAAATAAAAACTATATAATCTGTACTTAAAATTTATTATATAATTTTTTACTTAAAAATTATTTAAATAATGTTTCAATCTTTTTTTTTTTTTTTTTTTTTTTTTGGAGACGGAGTCTTGCTCTGTCACCTATGCTGGAGTGCAATGGTGATCTTGGCTCATTGCAACCTCCATCTCCCGGGTTCAAGTGATTCTCCTGCCTCAGCCTCCCAAGCAGTTGGAATTATAGGCGCTTGCCACTATGCCTGGCTGATTTTTGTATTTTTAGTAGAGACAGGGTTTACCATGTTGGCCAGGTTGGTCTCAAACTCTTGACCTCAGTTGATCTACCTGCCTAGTCTTCACAGAGTGCTGGGATTACAGGCATGAGCCACCGCACCTAGCCCATTTTTCAATCTTTATCAATTCGCATTAAGCATATTTCCTATAAACAAATAGAGCTGGTCTTGGTTTGAAAGTCAATATGAGAGTGTCTTTCTTCTTAACAGAACACTGTACATCCATTCCCTCAGCTTTCCTGAGGCAAAGGAGACTTGATCCACTTTATTTGGGGTGAGGATGAAGAGAGTAATCCATAGATTTTTATAGGCTGGGCTCTGCCAACAATCTGTTCTGCTCTTGCTTAAGGCTCTCTCACACTATTTCTAGGCTTTCACTCAGACCAGGGGAGAGAAACCTCAAATTCTGGTAGCCTATCTCCAACATGGTCTCTATCAATTTCTTCCCTTGCATGTGGGAAGCTATTTTCTGATTGATAAGTGGGGCTATTTCTCTTAATGATCCGCTTAACCAACAGAATGTGGGAGAAGCCATTTTCTGGGATTTTGAGCTTATTTCCTAAGAAGTTTTTAAGTTTTGCCTGTTTCGTGAATGCTTGCTTTGGAGGTGGCCAGGTGCCATGCCCTGAGACTACCATGTTGAAGGATACCTTGACTAATCGCACAAAGAGGCCACGTGAAAGCGAGTGATGTTTTGGTCCTACCATCCTGGCTCCAAACTGGTGACTAAAGAAGGCTTCAGATGACCCCAGTATCAGTGAGGTAAGAAAAATTCAGCTGAACCTATCAACCTTCAGAGCTGTGACAAATAATAAATTATTTTGACACAGCAAGTTTTAGGGTGATTTGTTATGCAGCAATATGTAACTGGAACACTAGCTTTCCCAAAGCCCAAGACATCAACTCAGATCTAGCTGCCTGCCAGAAGATAGCTGAGAGAGAGATAATTTGAATTGGAAAAGAAAGAAAAAATGAAATGCATTCCCATTTTCATCCCCTAGAATCCTTTTATTTCCTCCTTTCAACTAAGCCTAAACAGCAATGTTTATTCTATTCAGTAGTTAATGTTAACTACATAATTTAACCTTAAAATAGTAAAAGTAGGAGTTCATTTAGTTTTGAGTTTGGCATGACTATGCTTAGTAGTGTGATGACTATATTGGCACCATTTTTCTCAATTTGAACTGTGAAACTTTTATTCATACAGGGATCCACGACAGCACCTGGCATTTATTTGGCTGAAATACCTATCTTACAAATGAAGTTGATGGCTATCTCCTTTTTCTTTTCTTATTTGACTCTTTTTTTTTTTTTTTGAGGTAGAGTTTAACTCTGTCACACAGGCTGGAGTGTAGTGGTGCAATCTTGGCTCACTGCAACCTCTGCTCCCCAACCCCAGGCTCAAGCAATCTTCCTAGCTGGGACCACAGATGTGTGCCACCACACCTGGGTAAGTTTTTGTTTTTGGTAGTTTTTTTGTTTGAGACAGGGTCTCATTCTGTTGTCCAGGCTGGAGTGCAGTGGCACGATCTTGGCTCACCGCAACCTCCGTGTCCCAGGTTCAAGTGATTCTCTCACCTCAGCATCCCGAGTAGCTGGGAATACAGACATGTGCCACCACCACCCAGCTAATTTTTGTATTTTTTGGTAGAGATAGGGTTTCACCATATTGGCCAGGGTGGAGTTTTTATAGTTTTGGTAGAGACAGTTTTCACCAGGTTGGCCAGGGTGGTCTCAAACTCCTGAGCTCAAGCAATCCTCTCGCCTCCGCTTCCCAAGATGCTGGGATTACAGCTGTGAGCTACCATGCCTGGACAGTTGACTGCTATTTCTCAAACTGTCATTTGTGGTGCTAATGCCATGACAAAATTAAATGCAAACATGGGCAATGACATAAAAGTGACAGTACTCTACTATAAATTATTCATCCAGATGAACCATCATATGCATCTATTAATTTTTGAGGTCATTATAAAAAAATTAAATCATAAAATTAAAAATGATCAAAAAGAACTCTTAGATACTCCAAAACAAATCTGTAGAATCTGGCTTAAGAAACACTATGTATATGAACAGAACGAAGTTATCACGGTAGCTCTGGATTTAAGCCAAGGTATCTGGTAAGGTCCCTCCTGAGGTTTCACCTGACATAATGTAGTGATACACCCTTTTGGCCACTGGGGTTCAAAATTTCATCTCAAACTCCTCAAAAACTGCCCCTAAAATTTCAAAGTTCCTGGATTTACTAAAGATTATAAACACAGTAGCAAATGAAAAAAAAATTATTACTCTTTAAAAGGTTATGTCTCTTCATACAGCTTGTATAAAACAATCAGCTAAATGAAGCTTCTTCCTGATAATGTCATATTTAAACTGCATTCATTTAGCTTGCCCATGAATTTTTTTGCCTCATGCACTTTTATCTGTAAGTCATTTGTATTATTTGCAAAAACTCAACAGGTTTGTGAAGAACCAATTTTTTTTCTTTTTTTTTTTTTTGTTATTGCATTTTAGGTACATGTGAAGAACATCCAAGACTGTTGCATGGATACACACATGGCAGTGTGATATGCTGCCTTCCTCCCCATCATCTATATCTGGCATTTCTCCCCATGCTATCTCTTCCCAACTTCCCTCCTCCCCGCTGTCCCTCCCCTATTTCCCCCTGAAAGATCCCAGTGTGTGATGCTACCCTCCCTGTATCCATGTGTTCTCATTGTTCAATACCCACCATGAGTGAGAACATGTGGTGTTTGATTTTCTGTTCTGTGTCAGTTTGCTGAGAATGATGGTTTCCAGGTTCATCCATGTCCCTACAAAGGACATGAACTCATTGGTTTTCATGGCTGCATAGTATTCCATGGTGTATATGTGCCACATTTTCCCTGCCCAGTCTATCATCGATGGGCATTTGGGTTGGGAAGAACCAATTCTTTAAAGGTTGTAGAGGTATAAGCAAGAGATGGGTTTTAGTAAGTCCAAGTTGTAATGCAGTAGTGTATGACCCCAATTATATTCTTGAATATACTAAATATGATAAAACACATTAATTTTATATTGGAGGCAAGGGATGGCATTAATATGTAAATTTCTCTCTCTTTTTTTTTTTGAGATGGAGTCTCGATCTGTCATCTAGGCTGGGGAGCAATGGCACAATCTTGGCTCACTGCACCCTTGCCTCCTGGGTTCAAGTTATTCTCCTGCCTCAGCCTCCCAAGTAGCTGGGATTACAGGTATGTGCCACCATGCCCAGCTAATTTTTGTATTTTTAGTAGAGAAGGGGTTTAACCATGTTTAGGCTGGTATCAAACTCCTGACCTCAGGTGATCCACCCACCTTGGCCTCCCACTCAGAGTGCTGGGGTGACAGGCATGAGCCACGGCACTCAGCCAATATATAAATTTCAAATCGTGAAATTTAATTAAGAATTCAAAGTTTTGTTTGTTTGTTTGTTTTACCTCAATCAATAAGTTAACAAAAAATAACTTTAAAAAATGATTTGTGGTCATGGTCCATGAACCCGCCACATTAGAATCTTGGGCTGTTTATTTAAAATTGAGTTTCTTAGTTCAACCTCAGACCAAAACAGAACCCATGTATGTGGCTATGAATCTAAATTTTAAGCAGTGCTTAAATTTAAATTTAATATAAAGAGACAAATTTATCATTGTTTACTAATAAATTTGTTAAGCAATCTAGGATGATTATAACTGATGGGTATCATCATAACTATGCACCTTATAAAAAAACTTGAAGCTCATTACTTGGACAAGATAAAAAGAAATCTTAGAAAACAGTTAATACCCCCTAAAATATAAAAACTTTAATAAAGAAATACATTTCATCAATGAAGTAACTTATTTTCATACAAATAAAATTAACTGAATTACTTACATATGAACACTTAAGATGAACCTTAAGAAAATCTTGCAGAATTTTTTAAAGAATGTAACTATGTTTCTAAACAAGGAAGTAATCTTGACAAAACTCTTCTTGCTTCCTAGTTACCAAAGTTCTCATAAGAGAAAAATATTTCACCATTTCCTCATGAAATTTAATCGCTTTATTAAGCTATTAACACCTTACACTGTATCCCTAACCTTACAACCTTTTGAAATGAAAAAGCATGCTGAACTAACTCTATAATAAAAGAGCAACATATAGCTTAGTTGCATGTGATCAACCAAAATTTTGACCTGCTAATAGAGAAAATTCATAAGTAGGAGATAAAGTTATCTATAAGTACTTTTATAAACATAAAGTACCAAGCACAAGATCATATACATAATACAGCTCAAAATATGCCAGAATTAAAACATTACTCACACTTGTAAATAAACTCCAGACGAATTAAAAGATAAGCCATATTTTACAATGTTATAATAGTATCTAGACATTATTTCCAAATAACTAAAGATCTGGAAAAAATTACAAAGGAATATCCCAGAAATCCACTAAAACTGACACTTTAAAAAGAGCTACTTCTTTTTAAAGGTCAAGAATCACATTCTGGCCAGGAAAGGCGGCTCATGCCCGTAATCCCAGCACTTTGGGAGGCCGAGGCGGGTGGATCACGAGGTCAAGATATAGAGACCATCCTGGTCAACATCGTGAAACCCCGTCTCTACTAAAAAGATACAAAAAATTAGCTGGGCATGGTGGCACGTGCCTGTAATCCCAGCTACTCGGGAGGCTGAGGCAGGAGAATTGCCTGAACCCAGGAGGCGGAGGTTGCGGTGAGCCGAGATCGCGCCATTGTACTCCAGCCTGGGTAACAAGAGCGAAACTCCGTCTCAAAAAAAAAAAATCACATTCTATTAAACTTCTAAAACAGTTTTCGTCTCATATGAACAAAAGCAGAGTCAAATCAACTGTGTAACTGTGCGGCTTTAATGATTTAATGTGGTTTTAACAGAATTTAAAATTCTCAATATTTCTGGTAGGCATAACTATGAAATTAGTGCAATAATTGAGACATCTCTGAATACATATTATGGAACACAAATTTTTGTTTTGATATTCTACTCTCTAAGTTCTAAATATAGTAAATTTTACTAGAAAAAGATCTTACCTGATTGATTGTAGGCATTTTATATGAAATAAACAATATAAATGAAAATAAGCAATAAATGTAAAGCTTTGGGCCTCTAGGTCAAAAATAACCAGATTTTCCACATACCCCCAAACAGGTTTAATTAAAAAAAAAAAAAAAAATGGACATATACTGCCACCAAGTGGCAAAAAAAACTTAAGACCATTTTGGATAAGAAAGAGGCATAAAGTAAAATGGTAAGACTGAGAGTAATTTTTTTTTTTTCAGATTCATGAACTCCCTGTAGAGAACAAACTTTTTAAGTAAAATTGAAAGTTTGTTTTCTTAATTGCTGGTCTCAAAACTCAGGTACCTCAGTTTCTCTTAGTAAACCACTATGGAGTTGTCATTACTACTATCATTTTCAGGATTTAGGTGAGTTTCCTGGTATTTTTTGCTTTTGTTTAATAGCGCTTAGCT